>NC_064858.1:86696642-87296642 GCF_024139225.1 Suncus etruscus
CTTGCTGAACTATCTCTCTAGCCCCCAAGACCTCTTTGCATTTCGAGTTGTCTCTCCATTATTTTGACATTCGTTTCTTCTGAAAACACTACTTTCACTACTAAAATCAATCTCTGTGGTCATTCTAAATAATAAAATGTAGTTTATTTAGTTAGACAAAATTCACCCCACTCTATCAAAATGGATCCTCTTTAGGTGACATGAATAGGTGTGATGGGACAATACTCTGAGGATTATGAGGCTACCTTTTGTCTAGATGACAGAGCCCACAGATCAGACTTACATTTTAGATCCAATCAAAGGGGCTCCCAGATGATCTCCTCTCTGAGGCCCTGGTTTACCAGCAGAGCCCTGACTTTCATTTGTTCCTTGAGATCAAACTCTCTGGTGAAAGTTTTCACCAGACTGGGAGGTAAAAGGTGAATGACTTTATTGGTCAAGCTAGCAAGTCCTTATGGAAAATTTTCTCCTAAATTCTGTTTGAAAATTGAACAGTTTCTTTTTTAGCTCATCTCACTCCTGAAATGTCTTATCCTAAGCAGCTAAAATAAGCCAATTGCCACTTTCAGCGTTCTGCCTGGAAATATCTTTAGCTAAATTCACAACTTTGTTAAATACAGTTCCTAGGTTCCAACTTAGCATATCTGATAGTCAATACATGACAAAGGCCCTTCTTTCTCCAGCTCCCCGGTAATTTCCTCAGTGGTCTTCCTGCCTGTGTTAACCTGCCCCTTGACAGCCTTCCAAATCCTGCCTGCTTTCCCAGCCCCGAGGCAGTGCTCTCTCCTTCAGCAACACCCCTCCCTGATACAAGTTTCTATTTCTGGTAACTATAAGACTATAAGAAAACAGGGCTGGAATGATAGCACAGCAGATAAGGCACTTGTCTTGCAGGCAGCTGGCATGGGTTGGATCCCCAGCACTCCATATGGTCCCCTGAGCCCCTCCATGAGTGATCCCTGAGTGCAGAGCCAGGAGTAGCCATTGAGCACCACCAATGTGGCCCAAAAAAACAAACAAATAAACAACAATAATGAATATAAGAAGTCAGCACAGATGTTTTTGTTCTTATTTTGGGCCATATACAGTGGGGCTTGAAGTTTACTTTGTGCTTTGTGCTTGGAGGGCCATTCCTGATACTACTGTCCAGAGAAGCTTGCAGTGCTGGATATCAAACCCAGGGCTTCTTCATATGCTCAGCCCCTTAAACTATGTCTCCAATCCTTTTTTTTTTTTTAAACACACAGATACAATTCCTCATAATTTTGTGGTGAATTGGGTTAATCTGAACAGTTCTACTCTATATGGTGGATCTGAGATCAGTCATGCCGTGAACTATATTCAGCCAGGAATTCTCCAGGGGGCTAGAGCATTTAAGATGGTCTCTGGATCTGGAGATACAGTATAGAAATTAAGGCATTTGCCTTGCATGAAATTGACTCCAATTTGATCATGATCCCCAGAGTAGTGCCAGGATCAACCTCTAAGCACAGAGCCAGGACTAACCCCTGAGAATGACTGGATGTAGTTCAAATCCCCTCCCTTCCTCTCTCACAAAATGTGATCTCTAATCCTTCACAGGGCTTCTCATCACTCATTAGTCTAGTCCAACTCTCCTTCTTTCCTTGTCTTTGTTTTTATTTTGGGGCCCACATTTGGGGGTACTCAGGGCTGACTTCTGTTGGTTTTTCATTTGTTTGTTTTTTGTTTTGGGGCCATACCTGACAGCACTCAGGGATTACTTCTGGCTCTGTGCTCAGAAATCTCCCTGGCTCGGGGGTCCATGTGGGATGCCAGGAATCAAACCCAGATCAGCTTTGTGCAAGGCAAATACCCTACTGCTATGCTATCGCTCTGGCCCAGGGCTGACTTCTGACTCTGTGTTCAGGGATTACTTCTGGCAGGTTCGATGGATCATTTCAGAAACTGAGTCAGTCACTGCTTCTTGCTGTACTATCACTTTGGTTCTAGTCCAATTTTCTCTAGAATGGCCAAAATCCAGGAGGACAAAGCCTCAATATGTAAGTACTTGTTAAGTTTCTGTTTGTACTCTACTTGCCTATGTATTAATGGCCAAATCATGCCACATGACCAATTTCATATTTAATCTGGAAAGGGATTGTGCTGGGCAAGAATGTCGGGAGTGTTCACTGGGGGCAGCAATATAACAGTTCTAGCCCCTCTATCATATATCTGCTTGCCCACTTTGGTTGATTTAAAAAGTTCTATCACTAGGGGCCAGAGCAAAAGCATAGCAGGTATGGCATTTGCCTTACATTACTGCCGACCTAGGTTCAATCCCCGGCATCCCATATGACCCCCAGCACCACCAGGAATGACCTCTGAGTTCTTTTGTTTATTTGTTTTGGGCCCATACCTGGCAACGCTCAGAGTTACTTCTGACTCTTCACTCAGAAATCACTCCTAGCAGGCTTGGGGGACCTTATGGGATGCCAGGGATTGAACCCAGGTCTGTCCTGGGTTGGCTGGATGCAAGGAAACACCCTACTGGACTGCTATGCTATTGCTCCAGCCTCCACAAATAAAAGTTCTATCACAGGGCCAAAGAGATAGCGCAGCGATAGGGCGTTTACCTTGCATGCAGAAGGACGGTGGTTCGAATCCTGGCATCCCATATGGTCCCCCAAGCCAGGAGCAATTTCTGAGCGCAGAGCCAGGAGTAATCCCTGAGTGTCACAGGATGTGACCCCCCACTCAAAAAAAAAAAAAAAGTTCTGTCACCAGCATGCTTGAGGATCTATCATAGAAATACTCATTGGGTCATTGAAATATCACTCACTCAGAATAAAAGTATTCTTAGGAGCTAGAGCCATCATTTTGGGACCTGAGGAAGCTGAAAAGGAAATAGACATAGAAAGAAAGGAGTAGGGGCCGGGCGGTGGCGCTAAAGGTAAGGTGCCTGCCTTGCCTGCGCTAGCCTTGGACGGACCGCGGTTCGATCCCCCGGTGTCCCATATGGTCCCCCAAACCAGGAGCAACTTCTGAGCACATAGCCAGGAGTAACCCCTGAGCGTTACCGGGTGTGGCCCAAAAACCAAAAAAAAAAAAAAAAAAAAAAGAAAGAAAGGAGTAAATTTAGAGAGTGGAATGAGAGATCAGGTTGGCTCTGAGAGCTGTGGAGATTAAACTTAATCTTGATTTTACAATTCACACAAAGCCCAGTTGAGCTTTATTTACTGTTGTTGTTTTCTTTTTTTTCTATCCATGATTGGCATTTCTATACTAAAACGCCTTTACAAGAGAAAGAACAACTAGTGGCAGAGAGGTAGATCAACAGATTGAGCACATGCTCTGCATGCAGAGGCCCAGGTTTGATGCCAAGCACAGCATGTTCTTCCCATTTCCTCCAGTAGCAATCCCAAGCACTGAGCCAGGGGTAGCCACCAAGCACTACTGGTTGTGGATAAAAAAAAATAAATAAAAAAAAAAAGCAGGTATGGCCAACTATTAATGGTCATTCAATTATTTTCTAAAAGGTTGAACTTTGAACTTTATTCACCAACAAGGCTTTTAAGACCATGAATTTTATGATTTACAAAATGTTTGGAAAATAATTATAGTGTCATGGTAAAATAAGAGTAAAAGAAATGAAACACCATACATCCAACAAATATTTGCAGCCCACACAAAGCCTGGTTGAACTTTATAAATATTTACTGAGTTTCTACTATGTACTAGATACTAGGGCTAGAGTAGTGAACCAGGAAGATGCAATGTCTAGTTTTTATGAGGTTTCAAGTCTATTAAATGGGAAAAGGAAAATAGGAAAGAGAAAGAGAGAGGCACAGAGAGAGAAAGAAAGAGAGACAGAGAGAGAGAGAGAGAGAGAGAGAGAGAGAGAGAGAGGCATATAATAACCAAATAGGCAAAAATACCAACATAAGGAGCTGGAAAATAGTACAGTGGGTAGGGCACTTTGTTTGGCTTGTATACTGCTGACCAGAGTTTGATCCCCATCTTCCCTGAGCACCACCAGGAGTAATTACTGAGTACAGAGCCAGAAATAACCCCAGAGCATCACTGTATGTGGCCCCAAAACAAGCAAACAAACAAACAAACAAACAAAAGCTCACAGAGTGGCACCCAGCCAGTTAAGCAGGAGTGTATGTTAGATAAACAAAGGAAAAGTTGAATTTTTCTTTTTTTTTTTTTTTTTTTTTTGTGGTTTTTGGGTCATACCCGGCAGTGCTCAGGGGTTATTCCTGGCTCAGAAATTGCTCCTGGCAGGCACAGGGGACTATATGGGACGCCGGGATTCAAACCGATGACCTCCTGCATGAAAGGCAAACACCTTACCTCCATGCTATCTCTCCGGCCCCAAGTTGAATTTTTCTGATTGGGGTCTAGATGAGATGGAGATGTTTAGAGGCCAGAGAGATAGCATGGAGGTAAGGTGTTTACCTTTCATGCAAAAGGTCGGTGGTTTGAATCCCGACATCCCATATGGTCCCCCAAGCCTACCAGGAGCGATTTCTGAGCTTGGAGCCAGGAGTAACCCCTGAGCGAGGTGGAGATGTTTAAACTGAAAGCCAAAAAAGGACCAGTCACTTAAAGATCTTAGGAAGAATTTCAGAGAGAAAAACAGCAAGTGCCAAGCTCATGAGGTAGTGGCTGGTATGAGGTGCTTTGCCTATGAGTAACCCCTCAATTTCTCTGGGAGTGGCCTGAAATTAAAAAAAAAAAAAGATGGGGCCAGAGTGATAGCACAGTGGTAAGCCCTTGCACACAGCTAACCCTGGACTGACCCGGATTCAATCTTCAGAATACCATATGGTCTCTGGCCTGCCTGAAGCAATTTCTTTTTTTGTTTTGTTTTGTGTTTTTTGGGGGAGGGCTACTCCCAAATAACAGCTCTCAGGGGTTACTCCTGGCTCTGATCTCAGAAATCACTCCTGGCTTGGGGGACCATGTGGGATGCTGGGGATTGAACCAATGTTCCTCCAGGGACAGCCGCATGCAAGGCAAATGCCCTACCACTGTGCTACCACCCTGGCCTAGGAGCAATTTCTGAGTGCAGAGCCCAAAATAACTCCTGAGTACCCCTGGGTGTGCCCCCCCCCCAAAAAATTATGAGGTAGAATCATATTTCTTTGGTTCAAGGAGTAGAAAAAACTCAGCATAAGTAGATTAATATTATTAAATGGTAGAATACTGTCATCAAGTCTTTAATGTTAAGAGGTTTCATTTTATTCAAATAGTCAAATAACAATTTTTTTAAAATACAGACTTTTGAAGGTTGTTTATTTTTTCCTCTTTTCACACCTAATGATGCTCAGTTTTATTCCTGACTTTGAGCTAAGGAAGTTCTCCCAGAGGGTTCAGGAAATTATAGGAGATGTTGAGATTTCTGGGACCTAACCCAGGTCAGTCAAGTGCAAGGCAAACACACTACTTATTTTGCTATTGCTCCAGCCCCATTGAAGGTTTTTTAATTGAGAAGATTGAAATTAAGGTTTACATAATAAAAAGATCACTCTTGGGGCCTAGGATGTTAATCAGTGGTACAGCATTTGTTTCACAAAAAATAAGCCTAGGACCTACAGAGTAAGATATTTACCTTTTTTTTTTTTTTTTTTTTTTTTTTGGGCCACACCCGGCAGTGCTCAGGGGTTACTCCTGGCTGTCTGCTCAGAAATAGCTCCTGGTAGGCACGGGGGACCATATGGGACACCGGGATTCGAACCAACCACCTTAAGTCCTGGATTGGCTGCTTGCAAGGCAAACACCGCTGTGCAATTTCTCCGGGCCCGGTATTTACCTTTTCTGTTCATGTTTTTGTTTTTGTTTTCCTGCCAGTGGTGGTGCTCAGAAGTTACTTAGAAATTACTCATAGATGGGGCAGGAGAGACAGCACAGCGGTAGGGCAGTTGCCTTGCATGTGGCCAAGCCAGGAGCCATTGGTTTGATTCCTAGCATCCCATATGGTCAGCCAAACCTGCCTGAGGTGATTTCTGAGCCAGGAGTAACACCTGATCCTGCCAGATGTGACCCCAAAATAAAAGCAAACAAGCAAAAAAAAAAAAAAAAAAAAAGAAAGAAAGAAAGAAAGAAATTACTCCTAGCAGTGGGGTGGGGGTGATGGAGACACAGAATTTTTGGGATGCTTCGGATCAAACCTAGATGAGCCATGTGCAAAGCAAATGCCCTATCTGCTGTGTTATTGCTCTGGCCTCTGATATTTGCCTTTCAGACAGCTGAACCAATTCAATCCTTGAGACACTAATGGACCCCATAGGATCCCCTGAACCTCTAGGAGAAATTCTTGAGCAAGGAGAACAAGGAGTAATACCTGAGCATAGTTTACAGGATCTGGGATGAGTTCAAAGGGCTAGTACACATACTTTGAATGAAGGAGGCTCAGATTTTTTTTTTTTTTTTTTTTTTTTTGGTTTTTGGGCCACACCCGGTAACGCTCAGGGGTTACTCCTGGCTATGTGCTCAGAAGTTGCTCCTGGGGCCGGGCGGTGGCGCTGGAGGTAAGGTGCCTGCCTTACCTGCGCTAGCCTAGGAGACGGACCGCGGTTCGATCCCCCGGCGTCCCATATGGTCCCCCAAGCCAGGAGCGACTTCTGAACGCATAGCCAGGAGTAACCCCTGAGCGTTACCGGGTGTGACCCAAAAACCAAAAAAAAAAAAAAAAAAAAGAAGAAGTTGCCCCTGGCAACAGTCCATCCATGGCTAGCGCAGGCAAGGCAGGCACCTTACCTCTAGCGCCACCGCCCAGCCCCGAGGCTCAGATTTAATCCCCAGCACCACATGGTCCCGCAAGTTCTGAGTAGCCCCAAGGAATATTGGAGGAGTAGGTTTGGACTTAGAAGTGAAATAAATCTAGAATTACTTTTTGAACATGAAATCTTTGAGATATCAGTCATTGGTAAGTTTAGTGGAATATCAGATTGGCAGCTAGATATACAAGCCTGAGGCTCAGTGAAGGGTCAGGACCAAGGATTTATACATTTGGGAGTCATCAGCATATAGATGGAATTGAAAGCTATGGGAATTGATGAGCTCATTTTGGGGAGAGTATAAAGGATATAGAGCAAATAGAGCAAAGAAGGGAGCTCAGGACCGCCAAATTGAGAGGTCAGCCCGAGGAAGGGTTTGTCAGCAAGAGACAGATGGAAGGGTCAGTAACAAGAACCAAGAGAATAAAATATTTCTAGAAGGAATGGCTAACTGTGTCAAATACCCCTCAAAGGCCAAAGAAGATAAGTATAGAAAGATGAAACAATTGTATTTGGCAATGTGGAAGGCACTGGCGATCCTGACGAGAGCAATTTCAGTGGAAATTATGATGTTTCAATACAGCAAGTAAGGGATAAAGAGAGGACAGTGTACAATAGAAATAAGAAGACATTCATAAACATTAGAACCACTGAAGTGAAAGGTTGGCTGAGAGGAGTGAGGGTGTTGGCTGGAGGGTTTCTGCAGGCAATTAGGGGGGACTAGTAATGTCACCAAACATAAGAAAAGGGAGACACAAAGAAAGAAAAATGATAACTTTTGCTTGGGTCAACTGGTTTTAATTTTTGTTTTTGTTTTGAGCTATACCTAGTAGTGCTCAAGGGCTACCATATGCATTATGGTGGCAAGAATTAAACTGCGGTCAGGTCAGCCACAAACAAGCTCCTTAACCTCTGTGTTATCTCTTCGGCCTGAGGAACAGCTGATGTCAGGTGTTAATAGAACATTCAAATGGCAAGATTGGACGGTTAGTAGTTTAGGCTTAAAGCTTAGTGACTTCCCACATCATTTATCCAGTCCAGAAAAGAAAAATGGTTTGAACTGGGAAGACAAATGGGGAAATGGAGGCTAAGAAATAGTAAAAGTTTGATCTCTGGGCCTGGAGAAATAGCTCAGAGGCGTTTCCCTTGCAAGCAGCCAATCCAGGACCTAAGTGGTTGGTTCAAATCCCGGTGTCCCATATGGTCCCCCGTGCCTGCCAGGAGCTATTTCTGAGCAGACAGCCAGGAGTAACCCCTGAGCACCGCCAGGTGTGGCCCAAAAACAACAACAACAAAAAAAAAGTTTGATCCCTGACACCATATATGGTACTGCCAGGAGTGACATCCTAAGAACACTTGAAAATAGCCCCTGAGGTATGATTCCCCAATACCACCCAAAAAAACAAATTGGTAAATTATCTGAATAAAAACTGTGTTGACTGACCATATGTGTGAGTAAGAAGCAGTCTCTTCCACATAGAGTGAAAAGAAATAACAGTTGAAAATACACCTTAAATTGGAGAACTGCGTTGAAGGAGCAAATAGAAAGAAATAGCTAACTACTACAAGAAAGAATAGCTAACTACGAAGTCAGTCAAGGAAGATCCCTAAGAGTTGTGTCATGGGAAAGGGAGAGAAAAAGATTTTCAGAAAGGAAAGTCTAGTTGAAGTTCCAGATGTGTAGAAAGTTTGAGTCTGTTGAGTATTGTGGGTGTGTTGACGGAGTTGGAACTCAGGGCCACCTGACTAGAACTTCTTTTGTCCATAGGCCTCTACAACATCAGCCAGACTCGTCTTGATTTCCATTTCTCCTCTCAGAGAACTCCTGGGGGACTGGAGGTCCAGCAGGCCAGCCTCATGTTCTTTGTGCAACTCCCTCCCAATACCACCCGGACTTCGACAGTGAAGGTCCTTGTCCTAGGACCACATGACACTAATCTTACCTTGGCCTCTCAGCACTTGCTGGAAGTGCATGCCAGTGGTTGGCACCAGCTCCTCTTGGGACCTGAAGCCCAGGCTGCCTGCAGTCAGGGCCACTTGACTCTGGAGCTACTACCTGAAAGCCAGAGAAGCCAAAGCCCAGTCATCCTGGGTGGGGCAGCCCATAGGCCCTTTGTGGCAGCTCAGGTGAGAGATGGGGGCAAGCATAGGGTTCGCCGGCGGGGCATTGACTGCCAAAGTGGGTCCAGGATGTGCTGTCGGCAAGAGTTCTTTGTGGACTTCCGTGAGATTGGCTGGCATGACTGGATCATCCAGCCTGAGGGCTACGCAATGAATTTCTGCACAGGGCAATGCCCTCTGCACGTGGCAGGCATGCCTGGCATTGCTGCCTCCTTTCACACAGCGGTGCTCAGTCTTCTCAAGGCCAACACGGCTGGAGGCACTGCTGGAGGAAGTTCATGTTGCGTGCCTACAGCCCGGCGGCCTTTGTCTTTGCTCTATTATGACAGGGACAGTAACATTGTCAAGACTGACATTCCGGACATGGTGGTAGAGGCCTGTGGGTGCAGTTAGTTCCTGTGAGGTCTGGGCAACCCATGGAGAAGGCAAAAAGCTCATTGAAAGGATCATTCTGGCCTCTGTCCAAAGTGTGGGTTCCTCTTCCTGAGAAACCTGGGTATATTACCCCAACTCTGACAAGAAGAGGATTTAGGGTCAGAGGGTCATTTCATGGCCTCCAGTCTTCCCCCCCTGGGCAAGGTCCCAACTGCTAGCTAAGGACTTAGTACCAAACAAGAGCAGGGTGACCTGGTTTTTGAGCAAAGGCACCTTGATCAGACCTAGTTCACTACGAAGCCCTGCCCTTTCTCTTGGGTCCTCTAGAAGGAGGATATGGGTTCAGTCCCTTGATTTCTGGGCCTCTAGAAAGCCTCCTTGGCTTTACCGAAGGTTAGATGATAGTGAGGTATTGGTCAAACTGTGCTACCATTTTCCTAGCACAACTTCAGCCATTTTATTATTATTATTATTTTTTTATCTTTGGTCATTCTTATCCTTTTTCCTACTTCAAGCACTTGGGGCTGGGAGAGAGAGGCAATAACATCACCTGAATTCCTTTTCCTTCTGGATGCCTGACAAGTTTGATTAAAGAGAAATACAAGCAGAAAACCAAAGGCTAGGAGATAGAAACCTGGTATTTCTTTTTCTTTTTTTTTATTATATATAATTTTTATTTTGACCATATTGGATTGCATATCCTTCACAAAACCTGGTATTTCTTATTCCTGCTCTCTCTGCCCTGGTGCCATAGCTTGTGTGGCCTGGTTGTACCACTATCATAGAACCCTGTCTGACTTTCCCTCCCTGGTTCCATCTCTGTCCCCATACGAGGAGTTTGTAATGACTCTTCACACTGCTGGTCTCTGTTGGTGCTTCAACATTTTCTGTTTGTCCCCCTAACTCTACCCTTTTTGCTGTAAATAAGTCCTTCCCTGACTGTTCTTAATGATACAAACTAAAATAGTTCAGTGGGTCTTGCCCAGATACTAACTGATTGCCTGGGTGACACAAAGCCTGTGGGACCTGCCCACTCCTGCCCTCCTCAACCAGTCACCTCACACAGCTTTTATGTCTACCCCACACTCAAGCCTCTTCCCTCCAGTCAGAGGCTGCCTCCTCTTCTTTCTTCAGCCCCTACACTTGCCTAAGTCATCTTTTTTGGACTCAGGATTAATAAAGATCTGGTTTTACCTACTTCTCGCCTCCCTCTGTACTGACTCCTAGAGATGAGCCAATGGAGGCTGAGTGGGCAAAGAGTCCAGCAACTCCCCATGCATACACACACGATGAGAGAAAAGGCTCGTTGGGCTGCCTTACTTCTTGTGGGAACCCCGAAGAGTGGGAGCTAGAACTGGCCAATGACAACTTGAGTGGGAAAGGAAGAAGGGAAGGAAGATTTGGGTTGAGGGAATGGTGCCAATTGCTCTCAGATGGGGCCTCTTTTGACCTTTACCCTCTTCCCCCCACGTTTCCTCTCTTTAGTTGCATAGCCCTGAACCATAGGTCGATATTGTCTGCAACCCAAGGCCAAGTTTGCGCAAAAGCCACATGTGCTGTGGGTAACGTGATGTCTGTGTTTGCTTAGTTTATAACTAACTCCCTCCTCCCAGGGTCTGAGACCCCGGAGATAGGAACTAGAGGACAAAGTGGGCAGATGAGTTCAGAGGAAACTCAACTGAGCAGTTAAGACTTCCTGAGCAGCATACAGAGGTCCCCACCTTTGACTGGAGTTCTGCCTGCAAGGAAGTCTTCTGGGGTCCCTCCTTCCCCCTCTTGCCATGTCTCCCCTCCTCAAGCGCCCTTTCTCTCTTATACATAACCTTCCCCCTTCCAACTTCAGACCCCAGAGCTGAGGAACTAGCCTTTGGGGTAAAATTTTTAAAGGGGAGTGCCACACAATTTACCAATAATGAGACTCAAGATGTTATCTTTTAAGACAGTATTTTGAAAAGATCAAGATAAAAGCAAAAAGAGAAATCTGTGATATAAAAATAGCAAAACTTAAAAATAAAAGATCAGTTTATTTCCTTTTATTTTTTGGCTTAACCTTTTGTCTTAAGAAAAGTGGGGAACAAAGGGATCCACCTGATTTCCTTGTTTTGGGGTCACATCCAGCTATGTTCAGGACTTACTGCTGGCTCTGTGCTCAGGGGTCATTCCTGGCTAGTTCTATAGACCATATGGGCAGCCTGGGATCGAACCTCAGTTGGCTGTGTGCAAGTCAAGCACCCTACTCCGTTCTATTGCTTTGGCTTCTCTATCTTCTTTTTTGTTGTTGGGCCACACCCCAGCGACACTCAGGGGTTACTCCTGGCTTTGCGCTCAGAAATCACTCTTGGCAGGCTCGAAGGACCATATGGGATGCCGGAAATGGAACCCAGATAAGCCACGTGTAAGGCAAATGCCCTACCCGCTGTGCTAGCCCTCTGGCCTCTGGCCCTTCTCTCTTCTTAATCTTTTCTTTCCCAGTTTCATGGCCCCTAAAACCTATGAAGCTCTTCTTCTTTGGGCAATATGCAGACTCAAATTCTCTATTTCCTTCCCTACCTCAAAGCTTTTCTCTAGCCCCCAGCCCCCAACCAGGTTGGTGGCAGGGCGGGCCTGTAAGGCAGATGGTTGGAGTATTTATAACCTGGGAGTACTTCTTGGGAAAAGTGACTAAGATGCTAAGAGCATATTTATAGCTGGGTTCTGACGTAAGTGTCAGTGGGGAGGTAGGGCCAAGCCAGCAAGAGCTGCAAATTGGGGGCACCTGACAGAGACTGCAGAGGAGCGATGGGGCCAGCGACTCCTGAAGAAGCCACGCTTGCTTTTCTTAATGGGTCTCTCCTGGCACCAACAGGTGAGCCCTCTGGGCACAGATCTTCGCTTTGTAGTTCAACCTCCTGGGCTGTCACTCGCCAGCCCCAACCAAGAAAGGGGTTTGGCTATATTTCAGGAACCCAGGGAGAACAGCACGTAGACAGATGGGTCGACAAGACTCATTCATTTACCCCTTTGCTTGCTCCCCACACCGCTGCGCCCTGAGGTTCTAGGAAGTGCCTGGCTGGCACCTGTCAAACTCCACTGCCACGTGTCAGTGGGAAGAGGCCCAAAACCAACGGTAACGAAGAGGTGGATCTGGACTAGAGCCTGTGGCGGCGGCAAGAGAAGAGATCAGAGGGGCCATCTCTTCCCTCTCCCTTGGCAGGGGCCGGGTCTCCAAAACAGCATATTCAGTAGCTCTCCCCTCTGCCTGCAGCCCCTTGCCCCTTTCAATGGGAAAATACCATTGGCTGGACCGCCTTGGCCCAGCGACTCGACACTGCCACATGGTGGACGCTAGCGGTACTGAGACCCATTCCAAGTACCACCTGGTTCCCACAATTTGCTGGTTGTGCCCAGCTAGGCGTTTTCACCTAATAGTCTCCTCTCCTAAAAGTTAAATAGAGGTGGGCTTGAGAGATAGTATGGAGGTAAGGCGTTTGCCTTTCATGCAGAAGGATGGTGGTTCGAATCCTGGCATCCCATATGGTCCCCTGTGCCTGCCAGGGACGATTTCTGAGCCTAGAGCCAGGAGTAACCCCTGAGCACGGGTGTGACCCAAAATACAAAAACAAAAGCAAAAAACAAAAATAACATAAGATAAATTAAAAGTTAAATAGAGGTATGGAGAATAAAAAAAGCAATGGGAGAACTTCCCTCCAAACCACATTACCTTCCTCCAAGCATCTTAAAGAAATTGGAGCATGAGGGAAAAAGCTGGCATGACACCTACCTTGGAAAGTGGGGATCCCCAGTTACTGTTAGTTAAAAACTGTGATAAGGATGGGGCCGGAGAGATAGCATGGAGGTAAAGCGTTTGCCTTTCATGCAGGAGGTCATCGGTTCGAATCCCAGCGTCCCATATGGTCCCCCGTGCCTGCCAGGAGCAATTTCTGAGCCTGGAGCCAGGAATAACCCCTGAGCACTGCCTGGTGTGACCCAAAAACCAAAAAAAAAAAAAAAAAAAACTGTGATAAGGAATCAGAAGCCAAAGGCTGCACTCTCTTTGCTTTGCTTTTCTAGGTCTGTAAAGCCTTCATTACTCTCTTTCCCCCCCATGAGAGGCACCTGGCACTGCTTCCAGGTACCCCAAATTTAAGCAACTCTCCCATCCCCTAAGAGACTGGCAGGGGGATACAGGTCCCATGCCCTTCTGCCAGGATCTGTGGACTCTGCCTCCCTGCAGGATTGCATCACCCCTCACCTCTCTGTGTTCCCCTAGAATGGCAGCTCCATGCCACCACCGCCCATGAGACTCCAGCCCCCTCCACAGCATGCTTCATTCCAGGTGGACTCTGGGCAGCCAGCACAGGCAGGGTCAGGAGTGGTTTCTGCACCCTGTGGCAATGCCACCTTGTTCCTGGCAATAGAATTCCATTTCTCTCGCCCCACCCAAACTCTCGCCCCTCTCCCAGCCCCAATGCTAGAAATGAGGAGCCTAGATTGAACTCTCCTGGCCTCAGAATTCCACCCCAAAAATGCCTCCACCCAGTCACCTCCTGGGAGGAGATACCACGGAGGGGCCTCCTGGGACAAGTTCCAGACCGGACACCTGGAAGGGGGGCTGCTCTTTCCCACTTTATCCCGTGGCTCTCTCTCTCTCCCCATGTCCTAAGCCTCAGGCCTAAGCAAGTGAAATCCTTCTCTTTCTTGCATCATACATTTCCACAGTGCCCACCCACCCCCACGCCCCTAACTCAAGCTCTGTGACCAGGGCCAGAGGGTGAAATCCGAGCTGGGGGGCACCGCCACCCGCCTGCAGGGACCTGATGGGCAGTTGGGCTGGCCAATCCTGGGCCAACCACTAGGTGCAAGCACCCGAGGCGCGCTGC
Source organism: Suncus etruscus (assembly GCF_024139225.1). Lineage (NCBI taxonomy): Eukaryota > Metazoa > Chordata > Mammalia > Eulipotyphla > Soricidae > Suncus > Suncus etruscus. Next base: position 86,710,744 of record NC_064858.1, read on the forward strand.
TTTTAAGAGGGCCCAAGCAGTTCTGGCTCCAGACTCAGCCAAGTCAAGAGGCGACTTCAGGGTCTGCGCCAGGCGTTCACTGGCCTCCAGGCTAGAAGACTCCATAGTCAGACCCCCGTGGGAGGCTCCACCGCCACCAGGCAGAAAGACCTCCATCCTCCCAGAGAGCATGGGGTACCCCGATGTCCAGCTTCTGCTGGGACTGCTATGGACACTAGGGGGGAGCCCAGGGGCAGGATCGAAGTGTCCCTCTTGTGGGGGACCCACCCTGACGCCCCAAGTGGAACGAAGTCTGATCCTGGAACTAGCCAAACAGCAGATCCTGGAGGGGCTGCACCTGCCCAGTCGCCCCCAAATCACTCGCCCCCCGCCCCCAGCAGCATTGAGCAGAGCCCTGCGCAGGCTGCAACCGGGGGGCGCGGTGCCCACGAGCAGGGAGGAGCTTATCAGCTTTGCTGAGCTTACAGGTGGGTAGAAAGCCAAGGGGGTGGGTGGGTGGGTGGGGAGACCGTCTGGGTGGGTGCAAGAGGGCTGCGGGCCGGGAGTGCTTGCAGACTGCAGGCCTTGGCTTGCCAGTTCTTCCAAAGGCGGCCCTTGGGGCGGGCCGGGGCCGAGGCTGGAACATCTGGGGGGTGCAGTGCACCCCGCTCACTCCCCACTCCCGTCCCTGCCCCTCGGTTCTTGCAGATTCCGAGCCCGCAGCTTGCAACTCCGTGCTCACTTTCCGCCTGTCGCCTTCTCGGGCCCGCCTGCTCCGCGCCCGCCTCTGGCTGCATGTGGGCCCCCCCAAGAAAGGCACTTTCCGCTTGAGGCTTTACCGATGGGACCCCGAGAGGAGCCACCCGGGGTTCGAGGTCCTGCTGGCCGAGCATCAAATGCACAGCTCGGGGTGGCAAGCCCTGACACTACCTCCTAGTGGCCTGAGAACTGAGGCGTCCGGGGTCCTGAAACTCCAAGTGAACTGCAGCCTCGAAGCAGGCAACCGCACCTCCACTCCGCAGCTCCTGGACCCTGCGGGAGAGCAGAGACCTTTCCTGGAGCTCAAGATCCGATCCAGGGAGCCTGGGACAGGTCGAACCCGGAGGAGGACCCCCACCTGTGAGCCCGAGGCCCCCTTATGTTGCAGGCGAGACCATTACGTGGACTTCCAGGAACTCGGCTGGCGGGACTGGATCCTGCAGCCGGAGGGTTACCAGCTAAATTATTGCAGCGGGTCGTGTCCACCCCACTTGGCTGGCAGCCCGGGCATCGCTGCCTCCTTCCATTCTGCCGTCTTCAATCTCCTCAAGGCCAACAACCCTTGGCCCATGGGTGTCTCCTGCTGTGTCCCCACTGCCAGGAGGCCCCTCTCTATTCTCTACCTGGACCGCGATGGCAATGTGGTCAAGACAGATGTGCCTGATATGGTGGTGGAGGCCTGTGGCTGCAGCTAGCAAGAGGCCCTGGGTGAAAGGACTTAAGAGGTTAAGTTGGGGCATCCCAGGAAAAGGGAATCTGAGGCCTCAGTTTTCTGGTGTGCACCTGCTCCATGATGCAGGTGGACTCCTAGGGGACCCAAAGGGGGCATGTTCTTACTCCTTCTCTGGCCTATTCCAGTTGATAGATGTGGGGAGATGGGGAATGCAAACTGTATGGCCTCTTAAGCAGTCTTTCCCTGGAAGTGGGTTGTGCTACCCTAAGTGCCAGAAAAAGATGGCAGAGGGTTGGGGCCAGAGAGATAGTACAGTGGTAGGAAGTTTGCCTTGCTAACAGCCTGTCCAGGACTGACGGTGATTCGAATCCCGGCATCCCATTGGTCCCCCTTGCCTGCCAGGAGCGATTTCTGAGCACAGAGCCAAGAGTAACTCTTGAGAGTGGTAGGGTATGGCCAAAAAATAAAACAAAACAAACAAAACAACAACAACAACAAAAAGAGATGGCAGAGAAGAGAGAAAGAAGAGGCTTAAGGGGAAAGCTCTGAATGGAAAGTTCTCAAGTGAGGGAAGAGAAAAGCTAACTGAGGGTCTCTGACACTGGTTGACTGGTGAAGGGGGGCTGTCACAGCATTTCTGTGATGGGTGGATTGGTTCTGGTTTGGGGGGCTACACCTAGCAGTGCTTAAGAGCCACTCTGGCTCATTGCATTTGGGCCTGTGTAGTGCTGGGGATTGAACCCCAGGCTCCCCAATTGCAAAGCTTGCACTCAGCCCTTGGAGCTATCTCTGAGCCCTGTCATGATGTTGAAGGAAGGATCCAGAGGGATAAGCAAAGGGGAAAGTATCTCAGAGAGCCCCAGAAACAGAAGCCAGGAGAAAAGGGTGCTGAGCTTGAGGACTTCCTATTTTCCCTGATGGCAGGAAGATACCTTGGGGAAGATAAAGTTTATATTTCACTGAGGTGGGAGTGATAGCACTGTGGGTAGGGAGTTTGCCTTGCAGGCAGCCGGCTGGGTTCGATCTCTGTCATCCCATATGGTTCCCTGAACATGGCCAGAGTAATTCCTGAGCTCAGAGTCAGGAGTAATCCCTTAGCACCGCTGGGTGTGTCCCCAAAACAACAAAACAAAAGTTTATACTTTCCTAATAAAAATGAGAGGAAAATCCACCAGTGTGAATCATTAAAAAAGGTTTGGGGTAAGGATTCTGGAGCAATGGTTTTTAGAGTATGGCTTGGGCACTCCTGAGAGGCCGAAGCTCCATTCAGAATACTAAGCCCTTATTTCCCTTCTATTCCTGCTTACTGTGCCTGGGATCAAACCCAAAGCGTCACTCATGTGAGGCACATGCTCAGCCGCTGAGCCACATCTCCGATCACTGGTATTTGCCTTCTTTTTATTATCTAAAAACACAGTCGTTTTTCAGAGTCTAAGTGATTATGTCATCTTTCTGCCATCGTTGTTAATAAGGAGTGTACTTGTGCTTGTAAACTTTTTCGGTTTCAATTTTTCTAATATGGTAACTTGCGAGAAATTACATAAACAAAAGCTTATAAGGTTCGTGGTATAGCTGATAGAGGCACTTGCCTTGCATGTGTGAGGCTGTGGGTCAATGCCTAGCACCACACACACACACACACACACACACACACACACACACACACACACACACACCTTATTATTTTAGTATGTATGGGGCTCTATTAGGGGGGCATAACCAGTGATACTCAGTGCTTACTTGGTTGCTCTGGGATCATGCCTGCTGGTTTTGGGGGAGCATATTTGCTGGAGATTAGGGGCCCGAGAGATAGCACAGCGGTAGGGCATTGGCCTTGCAAACAGCGGGCCTATGAGGTATGGTGGTTTGAATCCTGGCATCCCATATGGTCCCCCAAGCCTGCCAGAAGTGATTTCTGAGTGCAGAGGCAGGAGTAACTCCTGAGCGTCGCTGGGTGTGACCTAAAAATCCAAAAAACAAAAACAACTTGGATGAGCATCTTAACTTTGAAACTACCTCTCCAGACCTGTAAAGAAGTCTTGAAACCTAAAAGTATGTGAGTTCCTGGGGGGGGGAGAGAGAGAGAGAGAGAGAGAGAGAGAGAGAGAGAGAGAGAGAGAGAGAGAGAGAGAGAGAGAGAGAGAGGGAGGGAGGGAGGGAGGGAAAGAGGGAGGGAGGGAGGGAGGGTAGGAGGAAGGGAGGGAGGGAAAAAGAGAGAGAGGGAGGGAGGGGGAGGGAAGGAGGAAGGGAGGGAGGAAGGGAGGGAGGGAGGGAGGGAGGGAGAGAGAGAGGAGAGAGAGAGAGAGAGAGAGAGAGAGAGCAGAGTGGGGAGGAGGATGTTGGATAAAAGAATAGTCCTGGGGCCCGGGAAGGTGGCGCTACAGGTTAGGTGTCTGCCTTGCAAGCGGATGGACCGCGGTTCGATCCCCCAGTGTCCCATATGGTCCCCCAAGCCAGGGGTGATTTCTGAGCGCATAGCCAGGAGTAACCCCTGAGCATCAAACGGGTGTGGCCCAAAAACCAAAAAAAAAAAAAAAAAAAAAGAATAGTCCTGGGCAAGGCATCCAAGGCTGGGGCTTGCAGTGGGCCCCTCTTCAGTGACCACTGGTTGGTCCTCCTGAATTTCTGGGTATAACTGAGGCCTGAGGCAAATTATATGAAGGAGATGCCTTTTTGATGAAGTCTTATAAACCCACATTTGTAGGCCTCACTTCGCCTTTCCAGGTAACCTTCAGAACTCTTGTCAGGTTCAAGGAGGTCTTCCTGGCAAAAAACAAGGTCTTTCCCCCACAATGGCTGCACCCCTTGATTAAAAAGAAAGATTAGAAAGGCTGGTAGAGCTACTCATTCCCTTTCCCTTTCATTTGGACACAATTTGACAGAATTCCAAAGTGATTCCAACACAATTCCAAAGGACAGGATGGATCCTCTCCTTCCAGTGAAAAACTGCCTGGCGATCAGCACCTCTGTCTGCGTTTCTGCCGCATGGTCTCTCGGCCCTCCTTCCCTTTGGGCTCCTAATACCCTCTTCTTAGGCCCCTACGTGGACTTAATGGGAGGATGCCTGTCTGCCTACTTCCTAGTCCCCTTTAGCTCCTTCTGTCTACTCACTCCGCCACGCACCCAGGCTCCGACAAGGTGTCCTGTGCCAGGAGTGCCAGCAGAGGGAGCAAAAAGCCTTGGCGAGCGGAAAGTGCGGGCCGTGCAGAAGTGCGGAGGTGACTGCAGCCTCCAGAATTTGGGGGATGAAGAAAAAGGGGGGTTCTCGCGCAACACGGAGGCAGCGCCAGGGATCCCGAATTACCTGAGAGAGCACAGTACCCTGCACCCAAACTTTCAACCTTTGCTTTTTCTTCTACATACACCCCAGGAGATGTTCCCCTTTTATCCCCTGGGGTCTCCAACATCATCCAACCCAACCTAGGTCAAGTTTGTTTCTACCGAACCCCAACTTCATCCCAAACCCTTTCAAGTTTCCATCAAAGGCCGAGATGCCTTTGAAAACTAGATCAACTCCGGGGTGCAGGTACGCCTTGCACCCTCAGGAGCCGACGACCCCTAGCTTTCACACCATCTTTCTGGGAATAGAACCTGGGCGACGGCCCTCTCCGCCTTATTTCTAATCTGCTTTTCCAGGCCCTGCTAGTTCTGGTCTCTCTCTCTCTCTCTCTCTTTTTTTTTTTTTTTTTTTGGGCCGCCGATCCAAAACTCCACGCCGGATTTTAGCGCCCACTGTCAGCAGCGTGTTCAGAGAGGGAGGGGGGTGTTAGGCAGTCTAGGGTCCCTCAAGGGAGGGGGAGGATCCTGGGGGTCCTGGGGGTGCCATAAGCCCGGCACCCCCCCTTTCTGGCTTCTAGCTCCCCGCTGCATCCATCAGAAGCGCAGGAGGGAGGGAAATCGAAGGAGGCGCGGCTGTGCACCAGGGATTCGAGGGAGAAAAAGTTTTTGCAAGAAGAGGAAAAAGTTGTGCGCGTCTCGCGGGTGGTCCCGGCTCGGGCCGGCGGGCTGGGTCGGAGGGAGGGCTGGGGGCCAGGTCTGGGGGTGGGGTGGGGGTGGCACTGAGACTGCGCCGCTGTCGCCTGGTCCGCCCCCCCACTCCCACTGCACACCCCCCTGTTACGGATCCTGCCCTGGATCGCGCGCATCCTGAGCCCCGAGTCCTGCGCCCAGACCGAGGTGAGAAGGGGGGCTGTTGGGGGGGGCAGGACCACCTGGGAGCTTGGGGGAGGGGTGTTGGGATGCTTGCTGGGCGGGCGAGGGACTCCTCTAGGCCTTCCCCCCCCCTGGGTTAGGCCTGGGGGTACCCCTGGCCAAATGGGGTGGCAGGACCAGGGGTGAACCACGTTTGTGCCTTTGGGTCTTTTCTTCTGGTTTTCTTCTTCTGGTTGTTTTGTTTCTTCTTCTTCTTCTGGAAGTTTCAGGGAACCTCTTTGTCTCTCTTCTCGCATGTTCTAGAAACATCTCGCTTTCCGTGAGGTTGGGATGAAGAGGCCAGAGGGACGGCTGGCTGGAGGTCTGCGTGGTAGAAGGGGCCGTCCAGGTGCGTCCCCTGGGCCAGGTTGGGGGGCTTCTGCAAAAAGGGGATCCCAGCTGGTACTGGAGGGAGTGCCAGCCAAGTGGGTGTGTGGGGCGACACACACACACACACACACACACACACACACACACACACACACACACACAAGCTGGCTCAAACCCCTGACCTGTCTGTCTTGTCTCCTAACAAGTGTCGTTTTTTGGATTGGAATAGAGGAGGATTATGTCTGACCTGGAAAGGAGGGCCTGGAGAAACCTGTAGCTAGCTGGTGCAGGCCCTAGAAAGACCCCCCCCCAAAAAAAGAATTGGGAGCCCTGAGCCTGTAGACTATGTGGGGGTGCCACGGCGCATGGGGAGACCTCGTCTTGACCCTCTGACCTCAAGACCACCGGGGCAGCTGAGGGCCATCCGCCTGGGAGACCCCTACTGGGACAGGGCGGGACCACCACCGGCTTCTAGGCTGCCTTTGCATCCCCTTCGCCCCCCTTCTAAAAGGGGGAGCCGGGGACCGGCCCCTCCTCTTGCTCTGCCTCGGACCACCCTGCCTGCCCTTGGTCCCGGCTCTGAAGCTTCTTTCAAGCCCCGTGACCCCGAAACAATCAGCCCTCGGCAGGCAACCTAGCTTCGGGGGCAGGATTAGGGAAAGGGGATCCCACATAGACCGAAGGCTGGCTGGTTTTAGGGGGCCAGAGGACTGGGGTGTGTGTGGGGGTCTTCTCCGCAGAGGCCTTCTCTGCAGAGGGCCCGGTGCAAGGCGAAGGGAAGTTTCCAGGGGGGTTTGCAGGGGTCGGCCGGGAGAGGTTTTCCCTAGGGGGGCGGGGTCCCCATTATCTCCGAGGCATCCCCTACTGGGAGGGAGGCGCAGACCCCGCCCTTGACGTCACGGAGGGGTTCCCGGGGGTCTGGCGGGGTTAACCCTTGGAAACCCGGCTGCAAAGCTAGGGAGCCCCGGGCGTCGACCCCTCCAGCCTGCAACCCCTTTCTAGCAGCTAGCCAGACTCTGGCTGTCTTTTTGTTTTGTTTTGTTTTTGTTTTTTGTTTTTTTTCAGGGGACCCTAGATGCAGGGCCGGTGCACCCCCCGGGAGGAATGCGTCCGGCCTCGCCTCCCCCTGGGCCGGCTCGCGGGCGGGCGGGCGGGCGGGCGGGCGGGCGGCGGCCCGCGGAGCCGTCTGCAGCCGGAGCCTGCGGCTGCGACTTGGGTGGGCCGGGGAGGTTCGGGGGCGGGAAGGCGGGGTGGCTGGAGGCGGGGCCGGCTCCTGGGAGTTGGGGCGCGGGGGGTGCGAGGGGGGTGCGCCTGGGGCCGGGAAGAGAGACACAGAGGAGGATTCAGCACTGCGGCTCTAAGTTTTGGGGAGGCCCCTGGAGCTCCCCGGTTCCACTCTGCACCCCCCCCCAAAAAAAACTAGCTAAGGTAGGCAAATGCTCTACCTTGCATGCAAGAGGACAGTGGTTCGAGTCCTGGCATTGCATATGGTCCCCCCGCCCCCCCGAAACTGCCAAGAGTGAATTCTGAGCACAGAGCCAGGAGGAACCCCTGAGCGCCTCCGGGTGTGACCCCCTAAAACCAAAAAGAAAAACTAGCTAACTCGATGGAGGCCTGGAAAAGTGGGGCCGAAGTGTAGACGGACTGGAGACGTGGGTGGGCCGTGGCACGCGCGGGCGGTTGGGGAAAGCTGTCACCCCGTTTCCAAACGCAGGCCGCCCCCAGACTGGACGGACTAGTAGGAGAGCTTGGAATGATGCTGCCCGGATAGTGCGGGGTGTTAAGTTAAGGGGTGCGGGGTGCCCCCCCTTATGAGTTGCTTTGATTGATTTTTTTTGGGGGGTGTCGATTGCAAACCCCCCTCCCTCCCGCCTTCCTTCTCCTGGATGAGTCAGAGAAGGAGGCGGGAGAAGTGTCTCCCCCATCCCATCCAGCTGCCAGCCAGCTGTGCCCGCCCCATCACACACACGCACGCACACACACCCCACGTTGTGCCAGGTCGAGTTGGGAGGTCTTGGAAGCGGGGTCCGGATCTCTAAGCTGAGCGAGGAGGAGTTTTAAGACAGGGACCGACCTAGACTACTGGGGCTCACTCGGGCTGGGTCATGGGGTCCGGGTTCCGCTCCCCGCTTCACCCCGCCCTCACCCTAAATCCCAGCATCCCGGGATCACCCACCGCGCCGGCCGGGCCCCGCTCCCGGCCCTTCTCCACCCTACCCCGCCCCACCGCACCCTGGTCCCGGGCGCCCGAAAAACCAGGGCTGGAGCAGTTGGGGAGCCGAGGCACAACCCCCTGATTGCACCTTTTCCAGGTCTTAGATGATTTGTATTTTTGCCTTCCTCCCGGAGCTTTTCCTTGCAGACCCTTTCCAGGCTCCCCCACCAAAAAATAAAATAAATTAAATTAAATTAAATAAATAGCTAGGTGGGTTCCCAAATCTCAGCCCACCCAGAAAAAGTCACTTTTCTCTCTTAGTGTCCGGCAAATCTAAGGGCTTTCCTCGGAAACCTTAATTCCGGCGACAAAAAGAAAAAGAAAATAATTTTATTTATTTTTTATTTTTTGCTTTAGAGAGGGAGAGAGACCCGGGCAGCTCTGGCTCTCTCTTGGCTTCCCCGGCCCCGCTGAGCCGTGGGGAGAGCACCCTCTGCTGGGCATTGGAGATACTGAGGCCCTGCTGTCCCCCGATTGGGATTGGAACTGACTGGGGAGGCCACAAGCAGCGAGATTCCCGTTTTGAATTCGCCATCCCGCCCTTCAGAGCGAGCCCAGGGTCGGAGCAAGAAATAGAGGGTGTGTGGCATGAAATCAAAGTAGCAGAGGGCCTGAGCAATGGGCCTGAGTACACGCTTTGCCTTCAGGAGGCTAGGATCTGATCCCTCATGGTCCCCCGAGCTGCACTAGGAGCAATTTCCCAACACCTCCAGCACAGAACTGAAGCAGCCCCTGGACACTACAGGGTGTGTCCCTCAAACAAATCAATTGAAGTGGGTGGGGTCACACCTGGAGGCGCTCAGGGGTTACTGCTGGCTCTATGCTCAGAAATCCTAGCAGGCTCAGGGAACCTGGGATGCTGGGATTAGAACCACCATCTGTCCTTGATTGACTGCGTGTAAGGCAAATAAATGCCCTACCTCTGGGCCCGGAGAGATAGCACAGCGGCGTTTGCCTTGCAAGCAGCCAATCCAGGACCAAATGTGGTTGGTTCGAATCCCAGTGTCCCATATGGTCCCCCGTGCCTGCCAGGAGCTATTTCTGAGCAGACAGCCAGGAGTAACCCCTGAGCACCGCTGGGTGTGGCCCAAAAAAATAAATGCTCTACCTCTGTGCTATCGCTCTGGCCACATTGAAGTTCTTTTAGTACAAGTTGTCCACAGTCTCTCTCTCTCGCTCTGTCTCTCCATCCCTGTCTCTCTTTCACACACACACACACACACACACACAGTCTAGTTCTCACAAGAACTCCTGAGACAGATTCTTTGTAATGTCTTTCCTTCCTTCCCTGGCTGAGTAAATTTTCGACAACTTTGTGGCTCCTGGAAGATGTCTTAAAATGCCTGGGACACAGGAAGCATTTGCCTGAGGATGGGGGTCTTAGCTATCTTAGCTCTTATTTCCCCTCCGCCTTATAACTCACAAAGATTTGCTTCCCCTCCTACAGTGTCCCCCACACTTGCCTCTGAAACAGCATGTTCAACTCGATGAGCCCACCGCCAGTCAGTAGCTATGGTGAACCCTGTTGTCTTCGGTCCCTCCCCAGTCAGGGGGTCCCAACCATGGGGGCAGAAGGTCAGTGAATATGCTCAACTTCAGGATTTGAGGATTGGCAAACTCCCCCAGCCCTGGGGACCCCTTTGCCATCCACCCACTGCCAGTTTCCCATGTGGGAGAAGATGTGAAGCCTTATGTTCTAAGGGGCTTGCTCTACGGGATTAGGCCTTGTCTGGGATTTCAGAGCGAGCCCTCTGTCTCCTCCATTCCCATCCCATCCCCCATTCCAGCTGTCTCTCTTTTCTAGGACTCTCAGCTCTGCCCTTCTGCCACCAGTCCAACCTCATGCCTGGCCCCCACAATTACGGGCCAACCAGAGAGCCCAACAGCTGCAGTGAGGGTGAGTTTCAGGCAGCCTCTCTTACCTCAGCCCCTCCTGAGGGAGGAAACAGGAGGCAGGAACTGTTTAGAGATAAAAAGTGAGGGTTAAGACCTGACCTGAAGGTCACAGGCCAAAAGCACAAAATTAGTGTGTTTTGGGGCCGGAGAGATAATGTGGAGGGTAGAGCATTTGCCTTACATGCAGAAGGATGGTGGTTCGAATCCCGGCATCCCATAAGGTCTCCCAAGCTTGCCAGGAGAGATATCTGAGCATAGAGCCAGGAGTAACCCCTGAGCACTGCCGGTATGACCCAAAAACCAATAAATAAATAAATAAATAAATAATAAATAAAAATTAGTGGGTTTTTTTATTGGTTGGTTGATTTTGGGGCCATATCAGCAGTACTCAGGGGTCACTCCTGGCTCTGCATTCAGGAATCACTCCTGGCGGTGCTCAGGGGACCAAATGGCATGCCAGGGATCAAATCCAGGCCAGCCATTTGCCAGGCAAGCATCCTACCTGCTATACTATTGCTCCAGCCCAAGACGTGTCATATTTTTGGCTGAGTGTCAGTTTGGGTGTATTGTGGCAGGCCTTTGAATGTTATCTGTCTTCTCTGTTTCCTGCCGCAGGCCCACTTTTTCCCCCTCCCCGGAATGGAGTCAAATTGACCAAGAAGCGGGCACTGTCCATTTCACCTCTGTCTGACACCAGCCTGGACCTGCAGACAGTCATTCGTACATCACCCAGCTCCCTCGTGGCCTTCATCAACTCACGCTGTGCATCTCCTGGAGGGTCCTATGGCCACCTCTCCATCAGCACCATGAGGTGCAAACTGCCCTGGCCTCATGGACCCCCAAAGACCCTCCCAAACCCCATTCAAATTAGCCTCAACTCCACCAAATCCATGGCCCCTCTTTGAAAACAATCCTACTATGTCCCTGGCACTGTCTCACCACATCCCACACCAGGTCTCCCAGAACCCCCCAGAAAAATCACAGCAATCCAGTCTGAGTAACTGATCTGAGTAACTGCCTTCCTTTCTCCTCTGCAGCCCATCTCTGGGATTCCTGCCCCCTGTGAACCACCAAAAAGGGACCTCTCCTTCCTTCGGGGTCCAGTCCTGTGGTCCCCATGATCCCACACAGAATGGAATGATGCCACATCCTCAGTCCCGAGGACCACTTCCAACTTGCCAGGTGAGAGCCCTCATGCTGCAGCTGAGGTCAAGGTGAATGTTACAGGTCAAACTAGGAGGTCAATCCTTTAGCTCCCAGAGAGTGGAAAGGGTCTGAATGCCGCAGGGGGCCTTTTCTTGGGTTTTGAATCACTCCTTCTAAAAGTTCCCATTTCGGGATGAAGAGATAGCACAGTGGTAGGGTGTTTGCCTTGCACATAGCTGGTCCAGGATGGAGGGTGGTTCAAACCTTGGCATCCCATATGGTCCCCCACATCTGCCAGGAGCAATTTCTTTTTTTTTTTTTTTTTTTTTTTTGGTTTTTGGGCCACACCCATTTGACGCTCAGAGCTTACTCCTGGCTATGCGCTCAGAAATCACCCCTGGCTTGGGGGGACCATATGGGATGCCAGGGGATCGAACCACTGTCCGTCCTACACTAGCGCTTGCAAGGCAGACACCTTACCTCTAGAGCCACCTTCCCGGCCCTCCAGGAGCAATTTCTAAGCATAGAGCTAGGAGTAACCCATGAGTGCCACCGCCGGGTGTGACCCAAAAACCAAAAACCAAAACAAAAGTTCCCAATTCAGACCAAAGTCATAATATAATAGATAGGGCTCTTGACGTGTGTGGCTATCCCAGGCTCAATCCCTAGCATCCCATATGGTTCCCTGAGCCCAGTGGGAGTGATTCCTGAGCACAAAGCCAGTAATAACTCCTGAGTACTGCTGGACATAATCCCAAACCTTAAAAAAGAAAAAGCTCCCTGCAGGGGGCTGGAGAGATAGCACAGCAGTAGAGCATTTGCCTTGCAAGCAGCTGATCCAGGATGGATGGTGGTTTGAATCCGGGCATCCACATGGTCCTTCGAGTCTGCCAGGAGCAATTTCTGAGTGCAGAGCCAGGACTGACTCCTGAGTGCTGCTGGGTGTGACTTAAAAAAAAAAATGCTCCCATTTTTGCTCATCCCATCCCCAAACAGTGTGGAGAAAAAAAATCTCTTCCAAACCAGGGCTCCTGGATGTTTGGGGGGCTCTCCAATCTGGGGAACCTGGCTGGACTCCCTTTTCCTTCTGTCTACATTTTTTTTTTCTTTTTGGTTTTTGGACCACACCCGGTAGCGCGCAGGGGTTACTCCTGGCTCAGAAGTCACTCCTGGCAGGCTTGGGGGACCATATGGGATGCTGGGAATCCAACCTAAGTCCACCCAGGGTTGGCCACACGCAAGACAAGCAGCCTACCACTGTGCTATTGCTCTGGTCCTTACTTCTTTCATTCCCCTCTTCTGTTCTTTTGGGAAAGCTGAAATCTGAGCTGGACATGCTGGTAAGCAAGTGCCCAGAGGAGCCCCTGGAAGGGGACATGTCCAGCCCCACCTCCACAGGCACACAGGTGAGGATGGGGATGCAACCTCCACTTTGGAACAGGCAGCAAAAGGGATGAACTGGTGGACCAGCCTGGGCCTCCCTCTCCTGCCCCAGGACCCCCTGCTAGGGATGCTGGAGGGGCGTGAGGAGCTAGAGCGAGAGGAGAAGCCGGAGCCTGAATCCGTCTATGAGACCGACTGCCGCTGGGATGGCTGCAGCCAGGAGTTTGACTCCCAGGAGCAACTGGTGCACGTGAGCCCCAGGGGGTAACAGGAACCTGCCCAGCACAGCACCAGGGCCTTTTGGGTGGAACACTAGGGGCCGGGCATAGGGCAGCAGGTCCTCGACATGAGGCTTTGTGGTAGAAGTGTGGCAGAGCAGAAATGGGCATGACTTGGAGTGGGGAAAGGAGATCTGTTGGGGGGGGCAATATCTCAGACCAAAGGGTGCAGGGATCAAGGGAAAGTAAATTTTGGGTCTGGTGGGGAACCCTGGAGAGCCCCTGAACCTTCTCCCTCAGCACATCAACAGCGAGCATATCCATGGGGAGCGGAAGGAGTTTGTGTGCCACTGGGGGGGCTGCTCCAGGGAGCTGAGGCCCTTCAAAGCCCAGTACATGCTGGTGGTCCACATGCGAAGACACACGGGGGAGAAACCGCACAAGTGCACGGTGAGATCCTGCTTATAGCATCGGGGCCCCTTCACCCCATCCTAGTCTTGTTATCATATCCCCCTGTCTACTGTATAAATACAGTAAGATATTGCATTTTATGACTATTTTGACATCAAGAAAAAAGATCAAAACAATGGGGCTGGGCCCGGAGAGATAACACAGCGGTGTTTGCCTTGCAAGCAGCCGATCCAGGACCAAAGGTGGTTGGTTCGAATCCCAGTGTCCCATAGGGTCCCCCGTGCCTGCCAGGAGCTATTTCTGAGCAGACAGCCAGGTGCAACCCCTGAGCATCACTGGGTGTGGCCCAAAAAAAACCAAACAAACAATGGGGCTGTAGTGGTGGCGCAAATGGTAGGGCATTTGCCTTGCACATGCTAACCTAGGACGGACCATGGTTCGTTCCTCCAGCGTCCCATATGGTTCCCCATGCCAGGAGTGATTTCTGAGTGCATAGCCAGGAGTAACCCCTGAGCATCACCGGGTGTGGCCCCAAAACAAAAACAAACAAAAAGATCAAAACATAAAAAGCAGGGAGGACCAGAGAGCTAGTGCAAGGGATGTAGGGGCTTGTTTTGCACATGCCCCCCCTGGTTCTATCCCAGTTCTGAAGAGGGATTCCCCCAAATACTATCAACGGTCACTTCTGAGCAGAACTAGGAATAGTCCCTAAACTATATGGATAGGGGGGAGGAAAAAATGTCAAGGGAACATTTTGGTGGCACTAGAGAAGGCCTATGTGGACAAAAGTCTGACTTGTGCCTGTGACAGCCACAAAACCTCAAGGGTCTAAGTTGGGACATGAACTCTGGTCAGAGAGAAGGGTGGCTGCCTCCAGCTACTTCTTATCCTTCCACTTTTGCCTGTCCTTGTCCCCAAGTTTGGAGCCCTGATTGGTTCTCATCTTGAGTTATAATCTCTGACATTAGTCCCTTTTGAGATGGAGGGCTCCTTATCTCTGTGTCCTGTGGGAGAGCTAATCTTTGAAGCCTCCACCACCATATCCTCCAGTTTGAGGGGTGCCGGAAATCATACTCCCGCCTGGAAAATCTGAAGACACACCTGCGGTCACACACGGGGGAGAAGCCGTACATGTGTGAGCATGAAGGCTGCAGCAAAGCCTTCAGCAACGCCAGTGACCGAGCAAAGCATCAAAATCGGACCCACTCCAATGAGGTAAACCAGACCCAGAGTCCTCCCCCGCTGAAATCCCTGAGAGGAATGAGGAAATAGTACAGGGGGGAAGGTACTTCCTTGACTCCTGCTCGCCTTAGTTTGAATCCCAGGCACAGTGTATGGTCCCTTGAACATTATCAGGGGTTACTGTCCAAGTACCGAGCCTGAACTAGCCCCCTGAGCACCACCAGGTCTTGCCTCCCATCCCTACCTCACACAAGAAATTCTTCAGAGGCAGGAGAGAGAACTCAAGTGTTGGAGCATATACCTGACTTGTGTGTACCCTTAAGTTTAATCCCCTGCATGAACCCCCCCCCCAGTATCTCCAGGTATAGCCCTGATGGCCCTTGAGTACTTACTGCTCAGTATGGCACTCCCAGGCACAATTTGTGGGGAATGACAGTTAGAGAGAAAGAGAAGACCTAAGACCAAGGCTCATACTTTACATGCAGGAGACCTAGTTTCAGTCCCCAGTGGTACATGGTCCCCTGATCATCAGCCCTGAGCATTGCTGAGGACTCCAAATTCTAAATACATAAAAATCAAGTAAAATAAAAAGAGACTTGGGGCTGGAGCAGTGACACAGGCAGTAGGGCATTTGCCTTGTATGTGCTAGCCTAGGACGGATCACTGTTCGATCCCCCAGTGTCCCATATGGTCCCCCAAGCCAGGGGCAATTTCTGAGCGCATAGCCAGGAATAACCCCTGAGCGCCACTGGGTATGGCCCAAAAACAAACAAAAAATATATATAAGTATATATAAAACCCATTTCAACCAGAGACCCTTGGTCAATGCACCCTCTGAATGTATGACATGTCCTAGATTTGGATGGTCATCCCCCCATCTTTCCTGGGCTTGGGCTGTCAGTTTTGCCAAGCTTCCCCCTTGAACCTCACATCTTTTGTTCTAATGTCCCACTCTGCTTCTTTGGGTGCTTCTTGTTTCCCCCAGAACTCCCCTGTGCCTGTGCCCTAAATTTCACATCACACCCCTTACACATGCACTTTAGGCCTTACCTCTGACTGCTTTTCCCCTCAACAGAAACCATACGTGTGCAAGCTCCCTGGATGCACCAAGCGTTACACAGACCCCAGCTCACTGCGCAAACATGTCAAGACGGTACACGGCCCTGATGCCCATGTGACCAAACGGCACCGAGGGGACGGTCCCCTGCCTCGGGCACCGTCCCTTCCGACGGTGGAACCCAAGAGGGAGCGTGATGGAGGCTCTATTCGGGAGGAAAGCAGACTGACGGTGCCAGAAGGGGCCATGGTGAGACATCTCATTTTCCAGATTCCCTTTCTCTTCCTTCCTCCCCTCTGATGGCAGCCAGTTCAGTCTCATGTCTCACTGCTGCTCCTTGAGTGAGCCACAAACCTAATGATCTTAGTGTAATGATTTATTATGAGGTCACTGGTTGGGCAAACTCATGTACTGCTTAAAATATGATGTCTAGGGCCCGGAGAGATAGCACAGTGGCGTTTGCCTCCCAAGCAGCCGATCCAGGACCAAAGGTGGTTGGTTCGAATCCCGGTGTCCCATATGGTCCCCTGTGCCTGCCAGGAGCTATTTCTGAGCAGACAGCCAGGAGTAACCCCTGAGCATTGCCGGGTGTGGCCCAAAAAACAAACAAACAAACAAAAATATGATGTCTACAAGTGCCGGAGCTAGCCATTCATGCAGCTGACCTGGGTTCAATTCCTGGCATCTCATATGGTTTCCTGAACACTGTCAAAAGTAATTCCTGAGTGTAGAGCCAGGAGATTATCCCTGAGCATCATCACCAATATGGCACCAAAACTAAAATAGAAAAAAAAATAAAGAATTTGATATCTACAGGCATAATTTCATGTACTTACAATGTAAGAATAAGACATTCTCACTTTCAGAGGAGAAATATCAAGTATAAAGATATTGCTTCTATGGGGCTGCAACAATAGTGCGGTGGTTAAGTAGGGCATTTGCCTTGCACACGGCAGACCCAGGTTTGATCCTCAGTTTCCCATATAGTCCCCCTGAGCCCACCAGGAGCTATCCTTGAGTGAGAGCCAAGAATAACTGTGAGGGCCCGGAGAGATAGAACAGCGGTGTTTGCCTTGCAAGCAGCCGATCCAGGACCAAAGGTGGTTGGTTTGAATCCCGGTGTCCCATATGGTCCCCCGTGCCTGCCAGGAGCTATTTCTGAGCAGACAGCCAGGAGTAACCCCTGAGCACCGCCGGGTGTGGCCCAAAAACCAAAAAAAAAAAAAAAAAAAAAAGAATAACTGCACAATCACACCTGTGCACAGCTGGGTGTGGCCCAAAACAACAACAAAATATATTGCCTTTGGGGGCCAAGGAGGCAGCTTTGCTTCACATACACCAAATACTTAGCATGCAGGAGGTCTGGGTTCAATCTCAGCATCAAGTGGTTCTCAGCAAAGCTAGAGTAGCCTCTGAAATCAAAGAAATAGCTGTTTTGGGGCAAAGAGTGTGGCTCAGTGGTAAACTTCATGCTTTATATACATGAGGACATGCGTTCCTAGGCTCAATACCTGACAGGCCAAAAAAGAAAAAAAGAAAGTGCTAAAGCTTAAAATGACAGAATTGAGCAGGAAGGTGAGGACAACATCTGTGCCCCCCTGTTGGCTGCTTCTGTCAATCTCTCTCCAGCACTTGGTTCAGTCCCCAGTTACTCAGGCCTCTGTCTCATCAACCTACCCTCTGTCAGTTGGGTACTGGCTGAGTAGCCATTGGAATACTCACCAAGTTCAGCCACTCACCAAGTTCAAGGAGCTGCAGGGACAGGGAAGATGCTAGTAACCTCAGCCCTTATCTTCCCCACAGAAGCCACAGCCAAGCCCTGGAGCCCAGTCTTCCTGCAGCAGCGACCACTCCCCAGCAGGCAGCGCAGCCAATACTGACAGCGGAGTCGAAATGGCTGGGAATGCCGGGGGCAGCACAGAGGACCTGTCTAGCCTTGATGAAGGGCCTTGCATGGCTGGCAACGGACTGTCCACTCTCCGCCGCCTTGAGAACCTCAGGCTGGACCAGCTACACCAACTCCGGCCAGTGGGGCCCCGGGGTCTCAAACTGCCCAGTCTGACCCACACGGGTGAGAGCAGGGTGTGGTGGGTGGCAGCCAGGCTGAACTCTGGACCTTCCCTGAGGCTGGAAGACAACATCCTTTGTCCAATTAGGAAAAGCCCCTATTTCTCAAGATGACTTCCTGTCACTTATCAGAAAACAATGATAAGGAGCCTGAGCAGTGGTGCAGCAGTAGGGCATTTGCCTTGCATGTAGCTGACCCAGGACGGACGGACCGCAGTTCGATCCCCCGGCATCCCATATGGTCCCCCAAGCCAGGAGCGATTTCTGAGCACAGAGCCTGGAGTAACCCCTGAGCGTCACTGGGTGTGGCCCAAAAACCAAAAAAACCAAAAACAGTGATGAACTCTGTCCTCTAGGGGACTGCAGTTTGTAGCCTCTATTCATAGCAGCCCTCAGCCCTCTGGCTCAGAAGTGGAAAGGGCCTAGGAGAAGTCAGACCCCAGTGGTTAGCGTTAAAAAGCCCACCTCTGGGTTTTAGGGCCAGCATCTAGAACTGACCCATAGGGGAAGCAGGAGGAGATTCGGGTGCCCCCTGACCAGCCTGCTCCTTCTCTTTCCTATAGGCACCCCCATGTCCCGCCGTCTGGCTCCCCCAGCCTCTATGGACCGTCGCAGCAGCAGCTCCAGCAGCATCAGCTCTGCCTATACCGTCAGCCGCCGATCCTCCTTGGCCTCCCCTTTTCCCCCGGGCTCCCCAACAGAGAATGGGGTACCCTCTCTGCCTGGCCTCACCCCTGCCCAGCACTACCTGCTCCGGGCCCGATATGCTTCAGCCAGGGGAAGCGGAACCCCACCTCCAGGACCATCCAGCCTGGAGCGGGTGGGAGGTCTTCCTGCCCCTCCTTGGAGAAGCCGAGCTGAATACCCAGGGTTCAACCCCAACATGGGAGTCACCCGGAGAGCCAGTGACCCAGCCCGGGCTGCTGACCACCCTGCCCCTGCCCGAGTCCAACGGTTCAAGAGTTTGGGGTGTGTCCACAGCACTCCTGCTGGGGCAGGTGGGGGACGGAATTTTGACCCCCAACTCTCCACCTCCGTCTACTCACCACAGCCCCCCAGCATCACCGAGAATGTTGCCATGGATACCCGAGGGCTACATGAAGAGCCAGGGTCTGGGGCCTCTATGCTAGGGAGTCTAAACCCCTACGTGGACTTCCCACCTGCAGATCCTCTGGGGTACGGGGGACCTGAGGGGGCAGCTGTTGAACTTTATGGATCTCGGGGTCCAAGCTCCCTGCCTCTGGGGCCTGGCCCACCCACCAACTATGGCCCCAATCCCTGCCCCCAGCAACTCTCCTATCCTGACCCCACCCCAGAAACATGGAGTGAGTTCCCTCCCCACCCCGGGCTGTACCCAGGTCCCAAGGGTGCAACCGGTACCTATAGCCAGAGTCGCCATCTTGAACATTATGGACAAGTGCAGGTCAAGCCAGAACAGGGATGTCCAGCAGGCTCTGACACAACAGCACTGGCACCCTGCCTCAACGCCCACCCTGGTGAGGGCCCTTCATGCCCACAGCCTTTGTTCTCCCACTACCCCCATCCCCCCCACCCCCAGTATCCCCAGTCAGGTCCCTACCCTCAACCCCCTCCCGATTATCTTCCTTCCGAACCCCGGTCCAGCCTGGATTTTGAGTGTTCCACTCACTCCCCAGGACAGTTCAAGACCCAGCTGGTGTGTAACCATGTCCAGTCTCAACCAGAGCTGCTGTGGGAGGGTGGAGGCAGAGGGGATCCCCCAGTCCAGGACCCTCTCTACCAGAGCCCCAAGTTTCTGGGTGCTTCCCAGATGAGTCCCAGCCCTGCCAAAGCCCCAGTGGCCACCTATGGACCCAGCTTTGCCCCTGGCTTGCCCAATCACAAGGCAGGTTCTTATCCCACCCCTTCACTGTGCCATGAAAATTTTGCTGGGGAAGCAAACAAGGCTTCCCACAGGGCAGCACCCCCGCCTCGACATCTGCCCCCACTGCCCACTTGCTATGGGCCCCTGAAGGCTGGGGGCACCAATCCCAGCTGTGGCCATCCGGAAGTGGGCAGGCCAGGGGCGGGCCCTGCTCTGTATCCTCCTCCAGAAGGGCAAGTGTGTAACGCCTTGGACTCTCTCGACCTTGACAACACCCAGCTGGACTTTGTGGCTATTTTGGATGAGGCCCCAGGGCTAAGTCCTCCCCCTTCCCATGATCCAGGGGACACCTCTGAGCTCACCCCTCATCCCCCCGGTGCTCCTAATATGGCTGTGGGCAACATGAGTGTCTTACTGGGGTCTCTACCTGGGGAGACACAATTCCTAAATTCCAGTGCCTAAAGAGTGGAGAATCCCATTCACCACAGATCCACCTTTCCCAGGGGGGTTCCATACCCCTGGAGAAGTCAGGAGCCACAGAACCCTGGCATGCCCCAGAAATGGGAGGGGGGAGATGGGACGGTATACAATCTGTATGTTTTGGGAACAATTTAATAATGACACTGTTTCCTGATAATAAAGGAACTGTATGAGAAAACGCCCCACTTTATGTGTTATTACCCCTGGAGGGGGTGATGGCAGAAACTCATCCAACCCACTTTCCTCACACCATCCTGGTCCTCAGTGTCCAATTTAAAAGTTGAGAACAGGGGCCAGCGAGATAGCATGGAGGTGAGGCGTTTGCTTTTCAAGCAGAAGGACGGTGGTTTGAATCCAGGCATCCCATATGGTGTCCCGTGCCTGCCAGGGGCGATTTCTGGGCGAAGAGCCAGGAGTAACCCCTGAGTGCTGTCGGGTGACCCCCTCCCCAAATAAAAAAATTAAAAAAAATAAAGTTGAGAACAAAAACTCAGGATCAATTCTATTTTTTTTTCTATTATAGATACTTTATTTCCGCTAGCAGGCACAATCTCTCAGGGTTTTCTATTTGACAAAACTACAATCACAACAACAAAAAAACTCAACAGTGCTCTATTAGTTGTACACTGGAAGAGGAAACAGCTGATGTACAAGTACAACTAATAGAGCACTGTAGTATATGAAAAAGTTTCCATAAGATGATTCTTAGAATTGTTGTATATAAAAGTGTTTCCTTAGGATTTTTCTGTGACTATTGCCCCACCTAGCCCTTCCAGGTGGGGCGCTGTGGAGTTGGCAATAAATAGCTTGATGGACAGGGGAGAGGGGTCCTTCTGTGAAAGCTGCTGGCTGCAGGAGGATTCTCTGGCTCTCCTTGCCCGATCTTTTACACCCTATCCTTCTTGTCTGTGTGGATTATTATTTGCTGCAGATAAATATTACCAAGGTCTTCCCCCGAAAGGGGACAAGGGGATGGGAAGTAATTTCTCATTCTGGGGACTGTTCTTGGATTCACAAATACCCAGCAAAGTTAACAGCGAAGATACATTACAGAGCACAGAGAAGAGATTTCCCAGTCAAGTGGAATAGGAAAGCTCCCAGTCAACTTCCTACAAGACTAGAAGTTGTAGTTATCTGAAGACTCTTCTCCCAAATAGAGGTCACTCCATTTTTTTTTTTTTGATTTTGGGGTCACACCCTGTGACGCTCAGGGGTTACTCCTGGCTATGCGCTCAGAAGTTGCTCCTGGCTTCTTGGGGGACCATATGGGACGCCGGGGGATCGAACCACGGTCCATCCTAGGCTAGCACAGGCAAGGCAGGCACCTTACCTCCAGCGCCACCGCCCGGCCCCAGGTCACTCCATTTTTACTGAAAATTCTTAACCATGCTTTGATGTTTGGTCCCAACAAACACAAACAAGAAACAGTGGTGAATGTAGACAAGGTAACTGCAAATAAAAAGGTCTCCAACACCAACTCTATTAGCGGTGCTCTATATAGAACATACATAATATGAAAGATGCAACAATGGGACCGGAGAGAGAGCATGGAGGTAAGGCATTTGCCTTTCATACAGAAGGTATTTGGTTTGAATCCCAGCATCCCATACGGTCCCCCGAGCCTGCCAGGAGTGATTTCTGAGTGTGGAGCCAGGAGGAAGCCCTAAGGGCTGTCGGTGTGACCCCCCCCCAAAAAAAAAGCAAGCAAGCAAGAAAGATGCAACAAGATAGAAGAAAGTAGATACAGCACTTCAAGAGTCTGGTTATCTTATATGATAATGAACTTCTTTTAGAGAATACATTTGGTTTCACCACTAAATATAAAATGAGATTGATGGCAGTTACAAAAACCAAACAGATACACAACCAAATCAAGTGTGTCTCCAGGATTGAGAAGTTCTCCAAGAATGATGGGATGAAGATACTTAGAATAACTGGTGGCCCCGCCGGAGACAGGATGGAGAGGACTGTCCCACCTGGCGCCATCCGGGGCAGGATCAATTCTATTTTATTTTATAGGCTTTTGGGAGCCTCACCTAACAACGTTCAGGGGCTACTCCCAGCTCTGTGCTCAGGGTCACTCCTGGCAATGTATGTATGTATGTATGTATGTATGTTGTATGTGGTGCTGGAGGTTAAACCTAGGCCTTGTATGCAAAGCCTGTGTTCAAGTCCATAGAGCAGCTTCTTAGCCTGGGATTCATTGTTTAAGGGACAGTACTCAGAACTCAGAACACCCTGCCCCAAGTACCACCATCAAAGGGCGCCCAACAGAGGTCGCTGCAAACACGCCGTCAGGGGAAGAGGCTGGGGAAGTCAATGAGCATCAGCTGCACCAGCTGTCCCGGGTAGAGCGCATGCGCAGCAGGGTCGACTGTCTCCTGCTCTGGCCGAAATAGGGTTGGTCCAAACACAATTCCCAGGTTGTGGGGGGTCATGCGATTCTCTTCGGAGTGTGCTATCACCCTGGGGTAAGGGCCAAGAAAAGGGAGCATTAAGTAGCAGCTTTGCCACTGCCAATAGAGGGCACCTTCAAAGATTCCTCTGTAGAAGATTTAACCCTGAAACCTCTCCATAGGGTGACCAAAGAGAACCAGGGGAGATGTCAAGGGAAGGGAGAGGCCAACCAGCAAAGGAACCTTCAGGATAAAGTGAAGGTTCAACATAGGCTACACAGACTGCCTTTGGAGGATCTCTTCCAGGCACACACAGGATAAATCACACCTCCAGCTCTTGG
This sequence comes from Suncus etruscus, assembly GCF_024139225.1. Taxonomy (NCBI): domain Eukaryota; kingdom Metazoa; phylum Chordata; class Mammalia; order Eulipotyphla; family Soricidae; genus Suncus; species Suncus etruscus. The sequence continues at coordinate 86,733,311 of NC_064858.1, forward strand.
GAACTATGACCCAAATGACCTTCCTTTCTCTTACCCAGCAAGATCTCTTTTCTGGACTTGCCTGCCTTTTCTTCCTTCACCTCCTTCCTTCCTTCCTTCTTTCCTTCTTTCCTTCCTTCCTTCCTTCCTTCCTTCCTTCCTTCCTTCCTTCCTTCCCTCCCTCCCACCCTCCTTCCTTCCTTCCTTCCTTTCTTCCTTCCTTCCTTCCTTCCTTCCTTCCTTCCTTCCTTCCTTCCTTCCTTCCTTCCTTCCTTCCTTCCTTCCTTCCTTCCTCCCTTCCTTCCTTCCTTTCTTCTTCCTTCCCCTTCAGCCTACCTCCTTCTATTCTATCCCCCTTTTGTTTTTCTCTGTTTTTGGACCATACCCATCAGTTCTTAGGTTTTACTCCTGACTTTGTGCTCAGGGATCACCCCTGGCATATTCAGCTGGAGATTGAATCTGGGTTGTATATGTACAAGGCAAACATCCTACCAGCAGTGCTATCAATCCGGCCCACCTCTGGGTTTTTTATTGGTCCCCTCTCATACTGACCTGTTGCAAGGTCTAGGCCCTAGATAGCATGGCCTTGGCAGAGAGGCGCCTGCTCCCCCAATCTGTGCACTAAACCTAGATGCTTTCTTATCTTGGTCCCTCTGAACTGAGCCACAACTTCATTGCCTCCCTCCTTGCCAGAGATGTTCAGGCCTCCTGACCTGCACAAATGCTCCAGGAGGAACCGCAGTGTGTCCTGGTTGGGTTTTGGCATTGAGCTGATTAATTCTTGTATTTGGGACAGGCGCTTCTCTGATTCTGAAAGTTCTAGAGAGAAAGAGGAATATGAAGGCATGGCAGGAGACTAGCAAAAGGTTGGGAGGGGACATCCATCCCTCTTGCCTGTGCCCTTGGAAAACACCATGCAGGTGTATTGCAGGTTTGGGGACTTTTTTTTTTTGAGGGGGAACACCTCATCTGGTAGTACTCAGGCCTAGCTCTAGGCTCAGGGATCACTCTGGCTCCTGGAGGTGCTTGGGGGACCATATGTGGTACAGGGGATTAAACCAGGGTCTTTTATGTGCAAGGCAAGCATCTTAACCTCTGAACTATCTTTTTGACCCTATGGCAGTTTTTTGTTTTTGTTTTTGGGTCACACCCAGCAGTGCTCAGGGGTTACTCCTGGTTCTGCACTCAGAAATCACTCCTGGTAGGCTTAGGGGATCATATGAGATGCCAGAGATTGAACCCAGGTCCATCTGCATGCAAGGCTAACATCCTACTGCTGTGCTATCACTCTGGCCCTATGACAGTTTTTTTTTTTTAAAGCAGTCCTAAACTTCCTTTCAACTCAGCCATTTACACACACACACACACACACACACACACACACACACACACACACACACAAATCCCAGAATTGGTATATGAATTGAAAGCTGAGTTCCATCTTTGTGCTCTGGGTAGTACAGAAGAGTGTGAGGGAACTTCTGTTCTACTTCTGTTCTTATCTACCCCACTCATCCCTCCCACCCTGCCCACATCCAAGGTTCCCCCAAAACCACTATTTCTTACCAAGGGCAGCACGGAAATGTGGCAGCAGCAGTGGGGGCACCAGAGGCTGGGGGAGCTCCCTGAGAAAAAGCTTCAGGGCACCAGTGACCACATGAATGTCATCCCACTCCGCGCTGTCTAAATCTAAGCGGCCTTCTGGAAGAAAAGAAGGAGACTCAGAGAGGTTCAGGGTTCACAAAATGTCAGAGGAATCCAGAGACAGAGATATCAGGAGCTGGAGAGAAGATTCAGCTAGGGAAAGCCACCCCCTCCCTCCCAGGAGTGGTATCTGCAGGTGGATGAGACAGCAGGGTTGGGCATGGGAACAATATTCCCTGAAGGAGAACATGGTGGGGGGAATCTATGAAAGCGGGGAGTATATAAGGAAGCCCAAGGGTATGGGGCACTTCCACAAAAATACCTTGTCCTGGCTGTTGTGGAAACACGTATCTGCCATCAGAGGTGACTGCGCGCTCTGCAAGATTTATGAGGAAAGATCATGGATTCAGAAGTGCAGTTCCAGGGTTTGGGGAGGCAGATCAAGGAGCTGAGCACAAGCTTTGTGCTGCCTGCAGGAGATCCAGGTTTTGCACCCTTTCCCCACCTTGTAGGATCCCACCCAGAGTGAGTCTCTGCTCCAAGCCCCAAGTGAGGCAATGTAGTTCTGGTTCCCCTCTTAGTTCACAAGCCTTTTCACCTCGGTCAACCAGGAAACGCAGCTTCTGGACCACCGCCAAGTTCCCACTGACCCGGTAAATGCCATCCACATCTAGACCTAGGAGATGCAGATGTGCTGTTTTGAATCAAGAAGATGGTGAGGGGGCTGGCGAGATAGCATGGACGTAAGGCTTTTGCCTCATATGCAGAAGGACAGCGGTTCAAGTCCCGGCATCCCATATGGTCCCCCAAGCCTGTCAGGAGCTATTTCTGAGCATAGAGGCAGGAGGAACCCCTGAGCACTGCTGGGTGTGACCCAATCCCCCCCCCCCAAAGAAGGTGGTGAGGCTTGGGAAGGGTAGTAGGTGGCAGGGAAAGAGCAGAATAGTGCAGGGGTCTAGTAAGGCTTAAGGTGAAGGGCTGTCCTCGGTCCCAATTTGTTGGAAGGTAGGGTGCTAGGGTGTCTGGGGAAATGACCTCTCTTGTCCACAGCAGCAATACAGAGTCGCACAAAGTTGGGCACGGTACCCCCTTCCCGCTGGCACAGCGATTCCAACTGGCAACCGAATACTTGATCTGGGGAGACACAGAGAGTCATTGCCTGGCTCCTCCTCATAGCTCTTCTAAGCACAGGTCTTCACCCCAAATTGGGCTTGGCTGCCTGTTCGCCGCCTGGTCCAGAAGGAGAAACCCTTCCCACCACCATGTTGCTGTATGTAGGGAAAGCAGGAGATGGCCATCTAGTTCTGTCCAACTTGACTCTGAACCGTATTTTCTCAGGCATGAAATGGGCGGCTTCCCAACCAGGAGTGGGCCAAGTGCGGGTGCCAGCCCCCTCACTCAAGCGGGCACCCAGGCCACTTTAGGGGCCCCAGATCTCCTCACCTCGGAGGAGACCCCGCTCCTGCAGGCTTTGCAAGGGTGGTCTCTTGGCGATCAGCCGCTTCAGTTTGTTGCGCACCCGATTTTGCTCGGTCCCTTCTGGACCGCGACCTGGAGAACGAGGAGGGAGAGGAGAGAATGCACATGGAAGAAGAGTGGGCGCTGCTCTGGGGCAATGCGGGGCGTGCCAAAGCCCCGAGCACCCCCTCCCCAAGCCCTTTACTGGAGGTCCGCCAGCCGGGGATCCGCAGCAGAGATTTGGACGGCGGCTCCGGCTCCGGTTCCTCCTCTTCGTCCTCCCCAGCGCTCAGCTCGCCCAGCTCCGCGGGCCCTGAGCCCGACAGTCGCAGTTCCTGGGGGTTCTCCCGATCCTGCAATCGGGGGAGGGGGGGCAAGGCAGGCAGAGTCTTGTCAAGGTTGGGAGAGTCAGGAAGGTGATTTGCACCTGCTGAGGTCCCCACACCTACACGCCCCTTCTTATTTTTGTTTTTTGAGCCACACCCGGTGATGCTCAGGGGTTACTCCTGGCTCTGCGCTCAGAAATCGCTCCTGGCTTAGGGGACCATATGGGATGCCAGGGATCTAACCGCTCCGGCCCCTGAGGCTCTTCCCTAGCCCTCTTTGTTCCCCTGCATACCCTGAGCCCTCCCCCGGCCCCTCCTCGCCTCCCCGAGGTCAGTTAACTCTTGCCACCGTCCCCCACTTCCCACCGCGCCTTCGCCTTCTCACCAGGCGCTCGATGACAGCGCGCAGAGCTCGGTACCAGGCGCGCAGTTCTGACTCCAGGTCCGATTGCAGCAGGAACTCGTGGCCCGGGACCGTGCGGATCTGAGGCGTCAGGCCCGGAGAGAGGAGCCTCCGTCGGGGGGATGGGGTGGGAGGACAGAAGAAAGCGAGAGGGGTGGTGGAGGCGGGAGGTTAGCTCCAGGGGGGAAACCCAGATCTTGTAGGCCAAGATGCAGGCTTCATAGCCGGCACTGCCCGGTCCTCCCAAAGCACCACCAGTGGCAAACCAAAGTAGCCCCTGAGCACCACCAAGTGGGACCCAAAACAGAAAAGGGAAAAACAGAGAGGCGGGCCCGGAGAGATAGCACAGTGGCGTTGCCTTGCAAGCAGCCGAACCAGGACCAAAGGTGGTTGGTTCGAATCCCGGTGTCCCATATGGTCCCCCGTGCCTGCCAGGAGCTATTTCTGAGCAGACAGCCAGGAGTCACCCCTGAGCACTGCCAGGTGTGACCCAAAAACCAAAAAGAAAAAAGAAAAAGAAAAAGAAAAACAGAGAGGCACAGAGAGGAGAACCCGTGCATGCAACTGGGGCTGGACCTGGGGAGGACACTCACGTGCAGGACATTGCGACGACTGGACAGGTGGCGGCCATGGGCCAAGGCCGCCCCCCGCAGATCCACGCTGCTTTCAGGCCGGCTACCCGCTGGGCCCTGGCAGGGAGAGAAACAGGGGGCCCCAGTGATAGCACAGCGGTAGGGCAATTTGCCTTGACCCAGGAAGGATGCAGGTTCAATCCCCAGCATCCCATATGGCCCCCCAAGCCAGGAGCGATTTCTGGAGTGCGAACCCATGAGCGCAACCGGGTGTGGCTCAAAATCAAACGAACAAACAAACCAAAAAAGAAGAGAAACAGGCCCAAGCACTGTTTCCCAAGTTTCTCCAGGAGAAAGGGGACAGAACTCCCTCCTGACTCCCCCTGCCCCGCAGGGCCTTCCCCACGATCACCCCAACTCCAGGCTGTCCAAAGGGTGTCCAGACCCCTCTGGGTCTCCCTCACACGCACCCACACGTTGGAGGGTCCTGCAGGCGGTGGCTCCCGGTAGAACGCCAAGCTGTTCCCAGCCAGCACCACCCAAGACGGGCTCCAGTTCTTCCTATCGGGTGTGGGTGTGAGACAGGCTGAGGTTTGTTTAGAAGCTGGGGAATGGCGACACCCTGCCCGGGCAGTCTCAGCACCCCCAAGTCGGTGGCACCACCAGGTCCCCCTGAGAGGATCAGAGCTCTCACCTGAGCTTGCGTCCCCCCAAGGCGATTTTGGTCACATTGAGCTGGCCTGACTTCTCCACCTCCTGGGAAACCGAGGGAAGGGGGTGGGTCCCCAAATCTGCCAGCATCCCATAGCACCCCCCAATTTCCTCTAGGAGTCCTCGCAGAGTGAGATCTTTCACTCAGTTAGGGGCACAGGGAACATTCAGAAAGAGGAAGACGTTTCTGAAGGAGGAGGAGTTGAGGGTGGGGACAGTGGGGACAGGGAGGATTCCCACATTCACAAGAGATTTAGACTTACGTGGGGGTCCTCCAGGAGCTGCGGCAGAACTGGGGGGCTGAGCCTAGAGGCGTTCAGGTGGAGGCTAAGGGAACCCTAGGGATGGGGATGGGAGAGACAGGTGGAACAACCTGCAATTTGGAGGAGTCCCCAGTGGTGAAGGAAAGGGGGTGCGGATGTGGGTGAGGGAGGGTGAGCTGGGTTATGAAGGCTGGCACACAGGGGTGCTGAGAAGATGGCTGTTTCTGCGGGGTGCTGTGGGGGGGGGCAAAATCTCACCTGGGGATGGGGCAGTTCTGGGGTCCCCATGGTGCCAGCCCGAAGTTGCAGGGCATGGCTATCCTGGTTTAGATTCTGCATCTTGTCCATAGAGCTGGGTTTCTGGAGTGAGGAGACAGGAAGCCACGGGTTTGCCACCTCAGCCTGCACCCCACACCTTTCTCACCATGTTATAGTCGAGGAGGAGAAAGGAGGCGATTGAGGGGCGAAGAGTGTGGCAGGAGGGCAGGTCTCACCGTGTCCTGGGCCCGTGCCCTGCGCGGGGGCTTCCAGGATTTGGAGCCGGTGAGCGAGTTGATGTAGAAGCAGCGTCCAGAGACAGGGTCCAGGTGCTGTTCCCAGGCATCCAGCTTCTGCAGCGGGGGGTGAGCTGGGCTTGAGGGTGGGGACGAAGGGCAGCTGCGAAGGTCCACCAGGTTACAGTAGACTGGAGGCTCTGACATGAGAGGCTGGGCCCCCACTCCAGCCTGTCAGGAGAAGTGGGAAGAAAGTTTGTTCTTCTTCAGGCCCTTCCTCAGCCTTCTCCTCACCTAACCCGCTCCTCCGCACCACCCCGGTGCCCCAGGTACTGCGGGGGAGATACCCCAGGTTTCTCGATTTTTTTTTTTAACTCCCTCCCTCTCACTCTTTGCTTTTCTCCTCACTTCCTGTTGCCAACTTCCCTCCTCCCCCACCCCACCCCACCCTGGCCCACAGGAAAGGGGAACAGGCTTTAGTGTGTGTGTGTTAGTTGAGGAAAGGGCTCCACCCTCACAGCATCATGAGTTTAAGAGGTCCCGGAGGGGAGATCTGAGAACGCAGGGTCTGTTTTCCTGTGCAGGTAAGGGAGAGAGAGAGAGAGAGAGGAGGGGCAGCTCTGAAAGAGACTTGCTGGTGACCTGAACTGGCCATAAGGACAACAAAAAAATATCTGCTCTAGGCCCTGGGCTGAAAGTCAGGAGGAAGAGGAAAAAAAGCATAGGGAAGAGAGGATGGCCTGGGCTGGAGCAATAGCACAGAGGTAGGCCATTTGCCTTGCACACAGACCCTGGACGGACCGGGTTCAATTCCCTTCATCCATAAGGTCCCTTGAGCCTGCCAGGAGCAATTTCTGAGCACAGAGCCAGGAGTAAGCTCTGAGCGCTGCCAGGTGTAGCCCCAAAACCAAAAAAAAAAAAAAAAAGAGGGGATGGCTGCCTTTCAATCCGTCCCTCTGTCATTTGCCAAATTCCACCATTGATCCTCAGGACATTTGCTTTTTGTGGTCCTCTGCAAGCATTCTCACTTCTGGGGCCAGATCAACAGCACAGTGGTAGGGCATTTGCCTTGCATGTGGCCGATCCCGAACAGACCTTGATTATATCCCCGGTGTCCCATATGGTCCCCCAAGCCAGGAGCGATTTCTTAGCTTATAGCCAGGAGTAACCCCTGAGCGTCATAGGGTGTGGCCCAAAAAAGCAAAAACAAAACAAAGCAAAATAAAGAATTCTCACTTCTCTGAGTTTCCACAGCTTTTTCTCCTTGTTTTTTTTTGTTTGTTTGTTTCTTTTACAGATGCTTTCTCATTCTACCTCAGTCACTCCACCACTTTCCCTCATCTTTGTAACACAAGATCTCATTGGAAGCAAAGGTTTTCTTTGTGTGTGTGTGTGTGTGTGTGTGTGTGTGTGTGTGTGTGTGTGTGTGTGTGTGTGACTTGATTGACTTCCCCCATGGGAATCCCACAGTGTGGAGAACAGTCTGTCTGAGGTGGGCCCTGTGGTGCCCAGAGCAAACCGGGCTGGCAGTGGCTATTGACTACCCACACTCTGGCTGGTCGCAGAGCTGAGTCTCACCATGTTGGCATGGGCCTCTGCCAGCAAGTCTTCCTGGGACAGGGATCTTCCACTGGGTCCATCCTGAAAGGGCTTTGGGAGGGTAGACCTCAGATTGGTGACACTGACACTTCTGCACATTTTGGGGGGAAGAGGAGGAGGTTGCTCAGAAGTATCCTGGGTCAGGCCTGGAGGTGACTGAGGCATGTGAAGTTCCTCCAGGGATCCAGGAAATAAATTTAGCCCTAGAAATCAAGAAGGAGAGCAGGAGTGCAGGTGGTCAGAGCTATGAGTGTGGTTAGGCTCTTATATCTGGGGGAAACATGGGCAGAGGGAGGTATAGAAAATGGCGTCAGGCAGCAGCAGTAGGGTGTTTGCCTTACATGTTGTCTACTCAAACCGAACCCAGGTTCGATCCTCGTCATTCCATATGGCCCCCAGAGCCTGCCAGCAGTGATTTCTGAGCACAGAGCCAGGAGTAACCCCTGAGCATTGCAGGGTGTGGCCTCCAAACCAAAATAAATAAATAAATAAATAAATAAATAAAATTCTTTTGTAATCATGGTGCTTAAGCATAAAGATTTTTGTTTTTTTGTTCTTGGGTCACACCTGGCAGCACTCAGGGGTTACTCCTGGCTTTCTGTTCAGAAATTGCTCCTGGCAGGCACAGGGGACCATATGGAATGCAGGGATTCAAATCATCATTCGTCCTGGATCAGCTGCTCACAAGGCAAACACCCTACTGCTGTGCTATCGCTCTGGCCCTAAATAAAGATATTTTTTAAAAAAGAAAACAAATGGGCCTGGAGAGATAGCACAGCGGTGTTTGCCTTGCAAGCAGCTGATCCAGGACCAAAGGTGGTTGGTTCAAATCCCGGTGTCCCATATGGTCTCCCATGCCTGCCAGGAGCTATTTCTGAGCAGACAGCCAGGAGTAACCCCTGAGCATCGCTGGGTGTGGCCCAAAAACCAAAAAAAAAAAAAAGAAAAGAAAAAGAAAATAAATGAAAGCTGGAGAGATAGAACAGCGTACACCTTGCACGTGGCTGACCCAAGAAGGATTTGAGTTTGATCCTGGCATCCCATATGGTCCCTCAAAGCCAGGAGTGATTTCTGAGCACCAGGAGTAACCCCTGAGTGTCACCAGGTGTGGCTCAAAAGCAAAAAAGAAAGAAGAGAAAGAAAGAAATAAAGAAAGAGAAAGAAAGAGAACGAAATAAAGAAAGAGAAAAGGAAAGAAAAAGAAAGAAAGAGAGAGAAAAAAGAAAGAAAGAAAGAAAGAAAGAAAGAAAGAAAGAAAGAAAGAAAGAAAGAAAGAAAGAAAGAAAGAAAGAAAGAAAGAAAGAAAGAAAGAAAGAAAGAAAGAAAGAAAAAGGAAGGAAGGAAGGAAGGAAGGAAGGAAGGAAGGAAGGAAGGAAGGAAGGAAGGGAGGGAGGGAGGGAGGGAGGGAGGAAGGGAGGAAGGGAGGGAGGAAGGAAGGAAGGTTGACGAGCTATTACAGCGAATAGCGTGCTTGCCTTGCATGCAGCTGGCCTGGGTTTGATCCCCGAGCATCTCCAGGTGTGGCCTCCCCCCACAAAAGAAAATGGTGTAAGGGGACCAGAGAGATAGTAAAGTATACAGGAAGCTTGCCTTGCATGTGGCCAACCTGGGTTCCGTCCATGGCATTCCATATGGCCTCCCAAACACCAATCAGGAATAATTTTTTTTTTTTGGTTTTTGGGCCACATCCAGTGGCTCTTATATGTTACTCTTGGCTCTGCACTCAGAAATAACTCCTGGCAGGCTTGGGGGACCATATGGGATGCCAGGGATCGAACCTGGGTTCATCCTGGCTTGGCTGTGCAAGGTAAATGGCCTGCCACTGTGCTATCGCTCCGGTCTCCAGGAATAATTCCTAAACTCAGAGCCAGATCACACCCCTGAATACCACTGACTATGACCTAAAAAAACAAAAAAAGAAATAAGGAAAGAAAAAAGCATAAGGCTAGGGGTCAGAGTGATAGTACTGTGGTAGGACATTTGCCTTGCAGGCGGCCGACCCTGGACAGACACGGGTTCAATCCCCAGAATCCTATATGGTCTTTGAGCCTGCCAAGAGTGATTTTATTTTGGTTTTTGGGCCACACCCAGCAGTCCTCAGGGGTTATTCTAGGCTCTGCACTCAGAAATCACTTCTGGCAGGCTCAGAGGACATATGGGATGCTGGGGCATGGAACCTGGGTCTGTCCTGAGTCGACTGCATGCATGGTAAACACCCTACATCTGTGCTGTCACTCTGACCCCTAAAGGATCAATATCTGAGTGCAGAGCCAGGAGTAACCCCTGATCGCTCTTGGGTGTGCCCCCCCCCCAAAAAAAAAGCGTAAGGCTGAGAAGTCTACTAGGACAGGAAATGAAGAAACCATACTGGAGGACAGGAGTTGCATGATCAGAGGAAAATTAATGCAAAAGGTCAGCAGAACCTTGGGGGAAGGGAAACCTTTCCCCTGGTTCCCAAGTTCCCAATTTCCTAGGAAGTGGAAAATTCAGGAAGTGATGAAGAGAGGTATATGCTTACCTGGAATCCAGTTGGAGGAGAGGGTGTCTGGGTTCTGGGAAGGAACAGATTCCTCAGTCATGTAGGCAGCTGGGACAAAGATGGGCCGAGACGTGGAGGGGGCTCCCAGGCGCCTTGCCAGCCACCAGTCTGAGTTGGTCTTTCGAAGCAGGAGGAATCTGTCCCCTTCAGCTAGGGACACCTGCCGGCCATCTGCCCCAGTGTAGGTGAAAGCGTAGAGGGCACAGAGCCGGGATCCACGAGAAGGGTTTCGGGGGCCCAGTCCTAGGCTCCCCCAGGTTGTTGGCCACCACCTGCCTGAGAGCATTGTGTTGGTTACGGTCACCTGTGCGAGAAGAATGTGTTAGAAGTCCAGAAACGGACAGGATTGAGCACTTCTAGGCCACCAGACATGATCCTGAGAGGTCAGGACTGAGGACAGAAACCCAAAATGAGAGAAGAGAGGGTGGGTGAGGGTCAGTGACATGTCTTGGGGGCTGAGAACTCCTGGATGACGTGTATAGTGAGGAAGTATTTAAGGTTAGAGAGGATGTGGTCAGTAAGGCTGTGAGACCAGCAAGACAGGAAATCAGAAGAGATGGCCCCCACATGGAGAATCTTTCATCTGCTTTCTGCAGCCCATTAGAAGATGGGCTGGAGAAACCAGTTCTGGGTGGTAGGGAGACTCACACTGGATACAGGTGTATGAGGAAAGACAAATCATGTCTGAGAGAACAGGCAAAGAGGCAGGAGTTAAGGCAAAGATCAAAATAGTAGGATTTGGAACTCATGGCACATCAGGTAGGGTTTGTCTTGCATACGACTGATCAAGATTTGATCCCTGGCATCCCATTGGTCTCCTAAGCCCACTAGGAGTGATTTCTGAAAGTCAGTGGTACATCTTGAGCATTGCTAGGTGTGGACAAATTTTTCAAACTCTCACCCCAAATAGACTAAAATAGGAGACAGACAGACATTACAGATACTTGCTATTTATTCACCTGATCTCAGTTCAACCCTTGGTACCACATATGGCGCTCTGAGCATCACCAGGAATGATCCTTGAGTACAGAACCAGGAGTAGTCCCTGGGAACTGCAAAGTGTAGTACCAAAACTCAGAACTGCCTTCCTCAAAGGATTATATAAGTGTGGATTCAGAAAGGTAGTTCATTGGTTGAGTGCATGCTTTGCATGCTGGAAGTCCAAGTTCAAGCATAGCCAGGAGGGGCTGCCCAAGATGGGCCCTGAGTGTGGCCCCAAACCCTTTTCAAATAAAAAGAAAACAATACTGCAGTATTAAATGTAAGCAGTAATGTTTCCATTACCAATGACCTTAGCCCCAAAGCTGCATGTTTCCTGTGTACTCTGAGACATAGCAACTCAAAGGAAAACAGATCAAGTTGAAGAGAAAGAGAAAGTGGCTGGCAGAAACAGAGGGGTTCAAAGTTAGAGGCAGAGGGGAACTTCCCTCCTTGTCCTAAATCATGGATAACTTTGATTAAACACTGGCCTATACATCTCTTGGGAGAGTCCCTTCTGTGATGTGGCTTCATTCATTTGTTCTCTACCAAACACTGCCAGAGCAACTTCCTCCTATGTGAGGAAGATAACCTTAGGTACTGGAGCTAGAAGGAGAGAACCAAGAGGCAAACTGGGTTACTGCCTTATCCTGTTCATTTGTAAAAGACTGCTTTTTTTTGGGGGGGGCACACCCGTTGGACGCTCAGGGGTTACTCCTGGCTATGTGCTCAGAAATCGCCCCTGGCTTGGGGGGACCATATGGGACGCTGGGGGGGATCGAACCACTGTCCATCCTATGCTAGCTCTTGCAAGGCAGACACCTTACCTCTAGCGCCACCTTCCCGGCCCCTAAAAGACTGCTCTTAATGAATGAAACACAGCATTGATGATGAGCTAGAACTGAGTCAGGAATTATGCATAAGTAGCACAGCCTGCTTATGAGTATGGAAACTCAAATTAGCTAGCTATTCCCTGCTGGAAAGTGGGAAGTAGTCCCTGCTATCATCAGCCTTTTAAAACCCACACTTGTGTTTCCTCCTTACCTGACCACTCCTCTTTCCCCTTCTGTTTCACCACTGCACTTTGGGTTTCTGTTCGGCTTTAGAGGTGGAGAAAGGAGTGCCCACCCCTTGTGACCTCAGAGAGTCCTATCTCCTCCCATGCCTGTGACCAGAGCGCTGGGTTGCCTGTACTAAGATCAGTGGCTTTCCTTTGCTCGACATGTTTGTTTGTTTGACCATACCTGGTGATGCTCAGTTTACTCCTGGCTTGCACACAGGGATAACTCCTAGCTCAGAAGACCATATGGGTGCAGCAGATTGAACCTGGGTTGTCACATGCAAGGCAAGAACTGTATTACTTTTTCTTTGGTCGGGGGGAGGTTGGGTCACACCTTGCTCTTCGCCTTCAGAAATCATTCCTGGCAGGCTCGGGGAGGGGACCATATGGGGTGCCGGGATTCCAACTGGGGTCCATCCTGTGCTGGCTGTGTGCAAGGCAAATGCCCTACTGCTGTGCTATCCCCCCCCCCGCCCATAATTCTGCAGTTCTTGTTTTGTTTGACATTCCAGTAGAAACTTCACAACATTTATTGGTTTTGTTTGGAGGCCACACTTGGCAGTTCTCAGGGGTTACTCCTCGCTCTGTGCTCAGAAATCACTCCTGACAGACTTGGGGGACGATGTGTGATGTCAGGGATCAAACTTGGATTGGCTTTGTGCCAGGCAGATGCCCTACCCACTGTGCTATCCCTGGTCCCTTGAATCTTGCTAGAAGTGATCCCTGAATGCAGAGCCAGGATTAAGTCATAAGTGTAGCCAGGTATAGTCCCAAAACAAAAATAAATTAAATGTTGTGAAGCTAGTTTTGGGGGACACACCCATCAGACTTTGGGGCTATTCCTAGTTTAGTGCTCAAGAGTGATCTCTGGGGGCCGGGCGGTGGCGCTAAAGGTAAGGTGCCTGCCTTGCCTGCGCTAGCCTTGGACGGACCACGGTTCGATCCCCCCGCGTCCCATATGGTCCCCCAAGCCAGGAGCGACTTCTGAGCACATAGCCAGGAGTAATCCCTGAGCGTCACCGGGTGTGGCCCAAAAACCAAAAAAAAAAAAAAAAAAAAGAAAGAGTGATCTCTGGCAATGCTAGGGGCCATATGCAATACTGAGGAATATGAACCAGGGTCAGCTTGAGGCAAGATAAATGCTTCTTTTTTGGTGGGATGTGCCAACACTCAGCTGTGCTCAGGGCTTACTCCTATCTCTGCACTTAAAAAGTTTAGTCCCAGGGCAGGAGAGATAGCATGGAGGTAATGTGTTTGCCTTGCATGCAGGTCATTGGTTCAAATCCCGGCATCCCATATGGTCCCCTGAGCCTGCCAGGAGCGATTTCTGAGCTTGGAGACAGGAGTAAACCCTGAGCGTTGCCGGGTGTGACCCCTCCCAAAAAAAAATTTAGTCCTGGAACTGGAGAGATAGCATGGAGGAGGGCATTTGCCTTGCATGCAGAAGGACAGTGATTTGATTCCTGGCATCCCATATGGTCCCCTGAGCCTGCCAGAAGCGATTTCTGAACAGTAGAGCCAGGAGTAACCCCTGAGTGCTGCCGGGTGTGACCCAAAAAACAAAAAACATAAAAAGTTTAGTCCTGGGGCCAGAGCGATAGCACAGCAGTAGAGCTTTAGCCTTGCAAGCAGCCGACCAAGACAATCCTGGGTTCAACTCTCAGCATCCCACATGGTCCCCCAGACTGCCAGGAGCTATTTCTTTTCTTTATTCCCTGCCCCCCCCCCGGAGCTATTTCTGAGTGCAGAGCCAGGAATAATCCCTGAGTGCCACCGGGTGTGGCCCCAAAACAAACAAAAATGTTTAGTTCTGGCAGGGCTCAGATCCATATGGGGGACCATAGTTCTTTATCCCTGTGCTATCTCTCTGGTCCTAGCAAAGCAAGTTCTTTAATCTCTATTCTCTCTCTTCTGCCCCAAGGAGTTAAGGTGTATGTCTTATGCTGTTGTTGGGTCCTCCAAGTACAGAGCAGAGGAATAATAGCTTTGCAGAGTGGGTGTGATACAATAACAAAATAAATGTTTATTAAAACTATTATATATACCAGGAAGAAACTATATCAAGGTATTGCCAATTTATATGATAAATATGGGTGTCAGAGAGAGTACAGGGGTTAAGGCGCTTTCTTGCACAATAACAAACCTGTTCAATCCCTAGCACTATATATAGTTTCTTAAACACCTCTAGGAATATTCCTTGAGCACAAAAATCAGAAGTAAGACATGAGTATGGCCAAATACAATACAAAACCCCAAAGGAAAAAAAAGTAGAAAAAAAAGACAAATACTGCGGTCCCATATAGTACAGATATAGTACAGTGGGTAGGGAAGAGGTTTGCCTTACATGTGGTTGACCTAGATTTGATCCACAGCACCCCATACGGTCCCCTGAACCTGCTAGGAGTTACCTCTGATCTGGAGCCCAGAGTAAACCCAAAGCACTACCAGATATAGCCCCCAAACCTCTCAAAAGACAAATATTGCCCTGCCCTCTCAGACCATTTAAAATACAGTGTGATAACCACTAATCTATATACATTTTTGGCAGGAGTTCTCCTGATGGTGCTCAGCCACCTGCAAGACAAATGTCTTATCCCTTGTATGATTGCTCTAACCCCAATCTACCTATTTTTGTTTGTTTTTGTTTTTATTGGGGGGGGCCACAACTGTGGTGCTCAGGAGTTATTCCTGACTCTGAAATCAGAGATCACTCCTAGTGGGCTCAGGAGACTATATGGGGTACTGGAAATTGAGCCTGGGTCATCCACATGCAAGGCAAAAACCTCACCTGCTGAACTTTCTTGTACCTACTTTTTGTTTGTTTGTTTGTTTGTTTGTTTTTGGGTCACACCTGCAGTGCTCAGGGGTTATCCTGGCTCTATGCTCAGAAATTGCTCCCGGCAGGCTTAGGGGACCATATGAGATGCCGGGATTTGAACCACCATCCTTCTGCATGCAAGGCAAATGCCATACCTTCATTCTATCTCTCTGGCCCCTTAATTAGTTTTTTTTTTTTTGGGTCACACCAGGCAGCACTCAGGGGTTACTCCTGGCTCCATGCTCAGAAATCGCTCCTGGAAGGCTTGGGGGACCATATGGGATGCCAGAATTCAAACCAATGACCTTCTGCATGAAAGGCAAACACCTTACCTCCATGCTATCTCTCCGGCTCCTTAATTAGTAATTTTTAATTGACTCACCTGATACAGTTACAAAATCCTTCATTATTGAATTTCAGTATACAATATTCAACACCCATATTTCACTAGCACAGTTCCTGCCACCGATGTCTCCAGTTACCACCATCCCCATGGCAGACAATTTTTTTTGTTTGTTTGTTTTTGGGTCACACCCGGCAATGCTCAGGGGTTATTCCTGGCTCTACACTCAGAAATCACCCCCGGCAGGCTCGGGAGACCATATGGGATGCCGGAATTTGAACCAGAGACCTTCTGCATGTAAGGCAAACGCCTTACCGCTGTGCTATCTCTCCGGCCCCATGGCAGACATTTTTATTCTCTCTTTCCTTTTTCCCTTTTAGGCACTGTGGTTTTAAAAATTTTTTTACTGAAGGAGTATAATGCATATTACTTTACCTCCTGTATCTACATTTGTTTTGGGGCCACACCTGGCAGTGCTTAGGAGTTACTCCTGGCTCTGCACTCAGGGGTTATCTAGTGGTGCTCAGGGGACCATATGAGATGCCAGGGATCAAACCCAGACTGGCTGCATTCAAGGAAAATGCCCTACCCACTGTATTATTGCTCTGGCTCCTATACTAACTTCTTTTTTATTGTGGTTTTTGGGTCACACCCAGCAGCACTCAGGGGTTACTCCTGGCTCTACGCTCAGAAATTGCTCCTGGCAGACTTGGGGGGCCATATGGGATGCCGGGATTTGAACTACCATCCTTCTGCGTGCAAGGCAAACACACTACCTCCATGTTATCTCTCCGTCCCCCCTATACTAACTTCTTTTAAGACCTACATACCATATTCTTTAGCCATGATGATATATTTGCATCTAGTTTTTTTGCTTGTTTTGTTTTGTTTTAGGGCCACACTCAGTGGTGCTCAGGAGCTATCCCTTTTTGCTTGTTTTTGGGCTAAACCACATAATGCTCAGAGATAACTTCAGACTCTGTATTCAGGAATTAATTCCTGGCAATGTTTGAGGGGACTATATGGGATGCCAGGGGATCAAAGCTGGGATGGCCACACACCCTACCCACTGTACAGACTATCTCTCCAATTTCCTGACCCTCAATTTTTAGTGGGGACACCTCTCAGTGGTGCTGGGGGACATCAAGTCCTTACCTATTAATTTGGGGAGGGAGTATTCTGATGCCAGAAATCAAACCTAAGGCTTTGCACATGTAAATATATTCTATCATTCAAGCCCTATGCTTTTCCCTAAGAAAGCCTCTATCCTTTATGGTTGAGTAAGTCTGAGTGATAGTTCATTAATTCCCAGAAGCCAGGAAGCTGGAGCTCTCAATTAGCATCATGGCCAGCTGTGTATATGCAGTACAAAAAGAATGCAAACACTTTTTTTTTTTTTTTTGGTTTTTCAGCCACACCCATTGGATGCTCAGGGGTTACTCCTGGCTAAGCACTCAGAAATTGCCCTTGGCTTGGGAAGACCATATGGGACGCCGGGGATCGAACGCGGTTCTTCCTTGGCTAGCGCTTGCAAGGCAGACACCTTACCTCTAGCGCCACCTCGCTGGCCCCTAATGCAAACACTTTTAAACATTTCAACTAAGGGGCCAGAGCAGTGGCACAAGCGGTAGGGCATTTGCCTTGCACACGCTAGCTTAGGACAAACCTAAGATGGACTGCGGTTTGATCCCCTGGCGTTCCATATTGTTCCCCAAGCCAGGAGCGATTTCTGAGCGCATAGCCAGGAGTAACCCCTGATCGTCACCGGGTGTGGCCCAAAAAAGAAAAAAAGACATTGCAAATAAAACGATATATGAGTGCAGTAGTCAGAAGTGTAGAGTCTGATGAACATAGATAGGCCACAGTTTGCAGAATCCAGGGAGCTAGGAGTTGATAATTATCAACAGTTTAAGAGCTCCACAACAAGCTTTATACCCCTCCCCCATAACTTTTACTTTTCCATTTCCCTCGGGTTTTGCCCTGACCTTCTTTGTTATGGCTGCAAAGACATGGCAGCAACCAACCATAACTCCTGGGCTTCAACTAAGAGTGTGAGCCTAGCAAGCACATGTATAAACACGCCAATTAACAGAGTAAACAGAGTACAAGGCAGCCAGGTGCTGGGTAACCACAACTCACTGTAACAGAGAGAAAGGAAAAGAATGAAAGAGGAAGAAAGAAAGAAAGAAAGAAAGAAAGAAAGAAAGAAAGAAAGAAAGAAAGAAAGAAAAGAAAGAAAGAAAGAAAGAAAGGAAGGAAGGAAGGAAGGAAGGAAGGAAGGAAGAAGGAAGGAAGGAAGGAAGGAAGGAGGAAGAAGGAAGGAAGGAAGGAAGGAAGGAAGGAAGGAAGGAAGGAAGGAAGGAAGGAAGGAAGGAAGGAAGGAAGGAAGGAAGGAAGGAGAAAGGAAAGGAAAGAAGAAGGAAGAAAGAAAGAAAGAAAGAAAGAAAGAAAGAAAGAAAGAAAGAAAGAAAGAAAGAAAAGAAAGAAAGAAGAAAGAAAAGAAAGGAAGAAAGAAAGGAAGGAAGGAAGGAAGGAGGAAGGAAGGAAGGAAGGAAGGAAGGAGGAAGGAAGGAAGGAAGGAAGAGAGGGAAGGAAGGAAGAAAGAAAGCAAGAAAGCAAGCAAGAAAGAAAGAAAGGAAAAGGAAGGAAAGAGAAGGGAAAGAAAGAAAGAAAGAAGAGAAGAAAGAAAGAAAAAAGAAGAAAGAAGAGAAAGAAAGAAAGAAAAGAAAGAAAAAGAAAGAAAAAAAGAAAGAAAAGAAGAAGAGAAAGAAAAGAAAGAAAGAAAGAAAAAAGAAAGAAAGAAAGAAAGGAAGGAAGGAAGGACAAAATAAAAAAGAGAAAGAAGTAGAAAAAAGAAAGAAAGAAAGAGAGAGAAAGAAAAAATGAAAGAAAGAAAGAAAGAAAGAAAGAAGAAAGAAAAGAAAGAAAGAAAGAAAAAGAAAGAAAGAAAAAGAAGAAAGAAGAAAGAAAGAAAGAAAGAAAGAAAGAAAGAAAGAAAGAAAGAAAGAAAGAAAAGAGAAAGGGAGAAGGGAGTTAGGAATTACAACAAAAATAAATCAAATTTGGGGCCGGAGAGATAGCATGGAGGTACGGTGTTTGCCTTTCATGCAGAAGGTTGGTGATTCCAATCCTGGCATCTCATATGGTTTCTTGAGCCTGCCAGGAGCGATTTCTGAGCCTGGAGTCAAGAGTGACCCCTGAGCGCTGCCTGGTCTGTGTGACTCAAAAACCAAAAATAAATAAAAATTAATCAAATTAATGGTGGGGGTGTAAAGCTTGCTGTGGAGCTCCTAACTTGTTCCTAACAAGGAGCTCCCAATGACCTGGCTTCTGGAATTATGACCTACTTGCCAGGGTTTGCCCTTTCTGGCTATAAAGTGACACTCACATATTTTTTTTTTTTTTTGTTTTTGGGCCACACCCTGTGACGCTCAGGGGTTACTCCTGGCTATGCGCTCAGAAGTTGCTCCTGGCTTCTTGGGGGACCATATGGGATGCCGGGGGATCGAACCGCGGTCCGTCCTAGGCTAGTGCAGGCAAGGCAGGCACCTTACCTCCAGCGCCACCGCCCGGCCCCACTCACATATTTTTTTAAGTTGTGATGTTTAATTGGGCTGCATCCCTTTCTGTGGTTCAGACACACAACTGCTATAGTGTGGTTCTGTGGATCATAGACAGAAGAGCTTCCAGGATACCAGAGATTTGAACTCATGATCATATTCTTACAAAACAAGTGATCAAAGACACTGTACTATGCCTTGGGGACTCCCACAATAACTTTCATCATACTTCAAATTTTTTATGGGGGGCGGGCTGGGGCAGTGGTGCTAGAGGTAAGGTGTCTGCCTTGCCTGCGCTAGCCTTGGACAGACCGCGGTTTGATCCCCCGGCGTCCCATATGGTCCCCCAAGCCAGGAGCAACTTCTGAGCGCATAGCCAGGAGTAACCCCTGAGCGTTACTGGGTGTGGCCCCAAAACAAAAACAAAAACAAACAAAAAATAAACCTGTATTAATTCCACTTATATCAATACCTTGCTTAGTATCACTGTGACCTCTCTGTGCTACATTTTTCTCATCTGTGAGAATGAGAGAAATTATTCATTGCTTGTGTTTTATTAAATAACAGCCATTTTATTATAACTCTCAAGTTTATCGGGGGAAGAGTCGGGGAGATAGCTCAGAGGGCTGCAGCACATGCTTGTGAAGCACCTTATTGTCTCTTGAGCACAGAGTATGTTCTTGGTAGCCTCCAGGATCTTGGTAGTTCTCAGCAAGCCCCCCCAATATAAACAAAATCAAAAAATTTTCTGGAGTATGCATTTGAATAGAGTTCAGTGGATAATGATTTTGCCCTATGTCTAGGACCTTCTGGTGTAAGATTTTAGCAGGCAGAAGAATTGGGGCCAGAGAGATAGCATGGAGGTAGGGTGTTTGCCTTTCATGCAGAAGGATGGTGGTTCAAATCCTGGCATCCCATATGGTCCCCTGAGCCTGCCAGGAGCGATTTCTGAGCATAGAGCAAGGAGTAACCCCTGAGCACTGCCGGTGTGACCCAAAAACCAACAAAAACAAAAAAAAAGAGTCACTTCTGGTGCGTGTTTTTTGTTTATTTTGTTTTGTGTTTTGTTTTTGGGCCATACCCAGTGACGCTCAGAAATCGCCCCTGGCTTGGGGGACCATATGGGATGCCGGGGGATCGAACTGCGGTCCATCCTGGGTCAGCAGCATGCAAGGCAAACGCCCTGCCACTGCACCACCACTCCGGCCTCAGTCCTGATGGTTTTTAGTGGGACCATATGCTGTGTCTGGGATCAAACTGGGTGGTCATATGCATAGCAAGCTCCTTAATACGTGCACTAGTGCCTTTATTCTAATCTGTATTTATTTATTTATTTATTTATTTATTGGTTTTTGGGTCACACCCAGCGGTGTTCAAGGGTTACTCCTTGATCTGCGCTTAGAAATTGCTCCTGGCGGGCCGGAGAGATAGCACAGCGGCGTTTGCCTTGCAAGCAGCCGATCCAGGACCAAAGGTGGTTGGTTCAAATCCCGGTGTCCCATATGGTCCCCCGTGCCTGCCAGGAGCTATTTCTGAGCAGACAGCCAGGAGTAACCCCTGAGCAATGCCGGGTGTGACCCAAAAACCAAAAAAAAAAAAAGAAAAAGAAAAAGAAAAGAAAAAGAAATCGCTCCTGGCAGGCTTGGGGGACCATATGGAATGCCGGGATTCGAACCACTGTTCATCTCAGATTTGTTGCATGCAAGGCAAATGCCCTATCTCTGTGCTCTCTCTCCAGCCCCCGTTTAATCTTTATTATGGAACTAAAAGTGTACGGTAACTCCCAGTTCATAAACTCATGACTTCTTGTTTGTGTGTCACATCAGTAATGTAGAGGTAGGGTGAAGGTGGGAGAATAATTCTGGTTCTGTTTGGGGAGGTAATGGTTTAGCTATCAATGGTGCTAGGTGAGGATACCTGTGATGTGAGGGGATCGAACCAGTGCCTCAGATTTGCAAGACAAATATTCTGTCATAGACCTACAACCTAGGTCCAAACCTGATTTTAAAACACTCAAAAGCAGCTGGAAAGTGCAGCAGATAAGGTGCTTGCCTTGCACAAGGCCGAGGCAGGTTTGATCTTAAGCATCCCATATGGTCCTGAGCCAGCTAAGAGTCTTTTAAGTGCACAGAGCCAGGAGTAAGCCTTAAGGACAATTGGGTATGACCCACCCCCAAAACCAAGAAAATATAAAAAAAAAAACTCAAAAGACTCAAAAGAGTTGACCACTGAGACAAACTCTTGTACTAGCATTGCCCAGTTGAATTTAGGAGAAAAGCTAGGTGTGGGCTGCATTAGAGCATGAATGTGGTTGTATTTCAAGAAAGCCAAGGCTCAACAACAATAATGTCCTGCTTACTGGACAGGGCTCTCTGTATTGCCCTTTAATTGTGAGGTGAAACTAGAGGATGCTCGACACCAGTCTGACTTCAATGTAGGATATGCAGATTCTAGGATCTTTTTTTTGTTTGTTTGTTTTTGTTTTTGTTTTTTTGGGCCACACCCGGCGGTGCTCAGGGGTTACTCCGGGCTGTCTGCTCAGAAATAGCTCCTGGCAGGCTTGGGGGACCATATGGGACACCGGGATTCAAACCAACCACCTTTGGTCCTGGATCGGCTGCTTGCAAAGCAAACGCCGTTGTGCTATCTCTCCGGGCCCAGATTCTAGTATCTTTTTGCCAACAACAGAGACTGTTTGAAAAATAAAAGTGTATTGGCACTACAGACAAGAACTTGGATTAGACAAACTATTTTGTCAGAGCCTAGAGCTGGTCTTATGCCAGGAAACTTAAGGGGTAGAGTCTCCTTGTATTTAGGCCAGGCTTTTCCTTTCCATGTCACCCATATTTTGGTGGGCCTATTAAACAATAATTGCCATTCTAATACTGTTTTTACTTTGCTCCTTTGACTCTAAACCTTAAATTAAAAAAAATCTACTTAAACATATGCATATGCATGGAAATGTAAAAAATACTATGCCTTCAATGTTTAAGGAGTTATACAAATATCATGGCTTTAAATTGCTTTGTTTACCACTAAGAAATTGTTATAATGTACATCTGGAGACTTGAGGGACAAAGTAATTGTACATGGGTTCTGTTTTATTTCTTCTTAATGTTCCTTGACTGTATGTTCAAAATTAAGGTGTCAGCAACGGGATTTCTTCTGAGAACTCTGTTTATTGGTGATTGTCCTTCCACGGTAACTTTACCTTGTCCTCTTCCTTTTCATCATTGTTCTCATAATTTAAAATAATTAAAAAAAAAATCTAGGGAAAAAAAAAAAAAAGCAAAGCCAAGGCTCATCTATCCCTCGAACCATAAGTAGTGAGTGCCCTTCTAGCACTGCGGCCGCTCTAGCTCTATGGTACTCATTTCCGGTTTCTTAGCGGTGCATGCTGGGAGAAGTAGTTCATCTTCAGAGTGGCGTGTGGGAATGGCTGCATTTAGAACTACATTTCCCGGCATGCCTCGCGGCAACCATTCACTTCCCCCCCCTTTAAACTGCAGGCCGGTTCCGGTTGCATCAGCGTGGGATCCGCGGCGAAATGAGACTTTTCGTGAGCGAGGGTGCCCCGGGAACCCTCCCGGTTCTAGTCGCCGCGGGGAGGGCCCAGGGCAAATCGGAGCTGCTCATCAGCACCGTAGGCCCCGAAGGTAGCCGAGCTGGTGCCCGAGGGGGGTAGGGACCCACCGAGCTCCTCCCTCCCATGCAATGTCTTCACCAACCCTCCTCCTGCATTATCCTTGGCTCCTCGGTCCCTTTCACTCCTAGTCCCGGTGATGCTCAGGGGTTCCACCTGGCTCTGCGCTCCGAAATTCGCTCCTGGCTCTGGTGGACCATATGGGATGCCGGAAGTCGAACCCTGGGTCAGCCGCTTGCAAGGCAAACGGCCTACCGCATGCACCACCGCTCCGGCTCATTTTCACTCCTAGTGATATGTCATAACTCACTTCCCTTAGTGATCACCCCAACTCAGTGCACCCTTGTGTCTCCCCTCCCATCGTTATCTTTGATTTTTTTTTGGGGGGGGGCACACCCGGCAGCACTCAGGGCTTACTCCTGGCTCTAAACTCAGAAATCGCTCCTGGCAGGCTCGGGGGACCATATGGGATGCCCGGATTCGAACCACTGTCCTTCTGCATGCAAGGCAAATGCACTACCTCCATGCTATCTCTCCGGCCCCCCCATCGTTATCTTTCAGCTCCCCACACCAACCAAGTGGCTGCCCCCCCTCCCCCACTTTCCAAACTTATGAGCCCACCAGAAGTTCCACACTCACTCTCCTGAGCCCCTTTGTGGCTCTTAGGAAACTCTACCTTCCTTTCTTTAAACACACCGAGGTACAAATATTCACTCCTTCCCCTAGCCATTCATTCATCTCTTACCATTCCCAGCAAACTTTTGAGGTAGGTCGCTCCTCAATCCTCATTTCTCTCACTGTTATCTCAGATCGTTCTTAGATATCCAATTGACTTGCAGTTGTTCCCCTTCTTGGCTGCATGCAGCATGGTCTCCAGCCCCCCCATCTCCTGGCCAGTTCCCATCTGTTGTTTCCAGCTGGCCTCAGCCGAACACCTGCTGGTCTGCCAGATTGTTCTGGACCCACCCCTTTTCCCTGCTCCTAGCTCTGACCCTCTGTGTTGAAGTCTCTCTTCTTTCTTCTCTTTAATCCCTGAACAATATGCCTGGTGTTCCACTGAGTGTTCCTTTTCTTTGTTTTCACCCATTTTCTCTCCTATATAGAGCGTGTGGTCCCGTTCCTGACCCGGCCGAAGGTCCCTGTCTTACAGTTGGATAATGGCAATTACCTCTTCTCCACTAGTGCGATTTGCCGGTCAGTACTGGTGGGGTACTGTGCGGTGGGGTAGTGGTTGATAAATCAGGCCTTATCTATTCCTTCTGTGCACTTATTTACAACCAGAGTTTCTCTCTGTGGGTAGATAGTTGGGTCTCTCACTGTCTTTTTTGTTTGTTTGTTTCTTTTGGGGCCACATCAGACAGTGCTTAGGGGTTACTCTTGGCAGACTGGGGGAACCATATGGGGTGCTGGGGATTGAACCCTGGCCATCCTTGTGCAAGACAAACATCCTATTCACTGTATTGCTCTCTGCCCCATCCCTTTATATTTTCTTTTCCACATCCGGTGGTTTTTATTTCTTGGTTTTGGGTCATACCCAGCGGTTACTCCTGCCTGTGTGCTCAGAAATTGCTCCTGGCAGGCACAGGGGACTATATGGGATGCCAGGAATTGAATCTGGGTCCATCCCGGGTCAGCCACATGCAAGGCAAATGCCCTACCACTGTGCTCTGGCCCCCCACATCCGGTGGTCCTCAGGGCTTATTTCTAGCTTGCTTTGGAACTGTGTGAGGTGATGGGAATTGAATCCAGTTCTACTTAATGCAAGGCAAAGGCCTTACCCCTTGTATTATCTCTGATCCAAATAGGCTTCTCTTATTTCACTTTCTGTTGTTCTCTCTGAGCAGATACTTCTTTCTCTTATCTGGCTGGGAGCAAGATGACCTCACCAACCAGTGGCTGGAATGGGAAGCTACTGAGCTGCAGGTAGGACTGAGACTTGGGGATGGCAGTTAGGCTGCCTCGTGTTCTGTCTGGCCATCCTGATCTGTGTTTCTTGCCTTTTAGCCAGCTTTGTCCGCTGCCCTCTACTACTTAGTGGTCCAAGGCAAAAAGGGAGACGATGTTCTGAGCCTGGTGCGAAGGGCCTTGACTCACATTGACCAGAGTTTGAGTCGCAAGAGCTATCCTTTCCTGGCTGGGGTGAGTTGGACCTTGAGAAGGCGTTCAAGGAAGGGTGTACATTATAAGACAAAGACTGTAGGGGCTGGAGCAATAGTGCAGTTTGTACTTTTAATACCTGGCATCCCATATAGTCCCCTGAGCACTGCCAGGAGTAAATCCTGAGTGCAGAGTCAGGAGTAACCCCCAAGCACCCCAAAACAAATAAACAAGACTAAGTGCTAGTTTTATGATTCAGTGTAGAGCCTTAACTTATATGTGTGAGGCTCTGTTTGAATCACTGCTGATAGTGATCTCTGAACACTGCTGGTTGTGGTCCCAAGCCGCCACCATTCCATTCCCCCTCTGCCTGCCAAAAAATAGGCTGTAATTGAGAGTTGAAATCTCAGTTGGTCACCTACTAGGAATCTTACCTTTTTGAATAACATTGATTTCTCTAATTCTCTATTTCCTTTTTGAAACAAAAGTAATATTAGTACCTGTCTCACTGGGTTATTGTAAGGATTGAGATTTTTTTGGGGGGTGGGTGGGAGATGGGGGTGGGGTTTCAGCATCACACCCAGCAGTATTCAGGGCTTACTCCTGACTCTGTATTTAGGAATTATTTCTGGCAGTGATTGAGGAACATACGTGGTGTCTAGGGATCAAACCTGGGTTGGCTGTGTGCAAGGCCCTACCCTTGGTGCTATTAGCCCAGGATTGAGATCATCTAAAATGTGTAGTGTGATGCACAATACAGCCCAAAGAGTAATGGATGTGATGATTCATGTTGAGCAGAAATGGGATGCCTCTGAGTTGAATATATGTTTCTTTTCTTTCCCCAACAAAGGAGACAGAATCTCTAGCTGACATTGTTTTGTGGGGTGCTCTCTACCCATTACTCCAGGACCCAGCCTACCTTCCTGGTAAGAATTACGCTTATTATGCCAGTTGCAGCCCCAGGACTTTGGCATAGGGGCGAGAGCATGGGCAGTAGAATAGTGAGGCCCATTGGCGGTATAGCTGAGGTAAAGTTGCAGTGGGCGGGGGGCATGAAGATGAGGAGGATCACTCCTCTCTGCCCATCCAGGCTTGATTTTTCTCACTTTTTCTCTCTCCTGCAGAGGAACTGGGTGCCTTGCACACCTGGTTCCAGACCTTGAGTTCCCAGGAGCCCTGTAAGCGAGCTGCAGAGACAGTGTTGAAGCAACAGGGGGTCCTGGCCCTCCGACCTTATCTCCAGAAACAGCCGCAGCCAAGCTCCCTGACGGGAAGCAGTGTTAACAATGAACCTGAGGTCTGCAGGGGCTCCACAGGACTTTAGTGCCTGAGGTTGGGGGTGGCATGGTGGAGAACAAGGAAGAGTTTCTGTGCTCTCTGGGTCCTTTGCCTGAAGAAGGTTGTGTCTCTTCTTATAGGAGGAGGAGCTGGCCACCCTTTCTGAGGAGGAGATCACCATGGCTGTAGCTGCCTGGCAGAAGGGCCTGGAAAGCCTACCCTTGCTTCGGCCAAAGCAGAATCCAGTGTGAGTGGACACAGATGAGAGAGGCTTGGGGCTCAGGAGTTCTTTTGGTTGTTGTGATGTTTAGGGGTCACACTTGGCTGTGACACACATGGATAAGCTGCTCTCCTCTGCATCATGCCAGCTTTGCTTGGGATTACATTCCAACTGTGCTGAAGCTGAGGAACCCACCCCCCACAAACTCAGAATGTTGTAGAAACATGGGGCCGGAATGATAGCACAGTGGTTGGGCATTTTGCCTTGCATGTGGCCGACGCTGAACGGACCCGGGAAGGACCCAGGTTCAATCCCTGGCATCCCTTATGGTCTCCCAGCCTGCCAGGAGTAATTTATTTTTTGGGGGGGGGGATTTTTGGGTCACACTCAGCAGCACTCGGGTTACTCCTGGCTCTGTGCTCAAAAATCACTCCTGGCAGGCATGGGGGACCATATGGGATGCTGGGATTCGAATCACAGTCAGTTCTGGGTCGGCCGCTTGCAAGGCAAATGCCCTACTGCTGTGCTATCTCTTCAGCCCCTCAGGAGCAAATTCTGAGCACTGCCAGCTGTGACCCCCCCTCCCCCCCAACAAAAAAAAGAAAGAAACCAGAATGATAGTACAGCGGGTAGGGTCATTGCCTTGCATATGACCAAATTTGGTTCAATCCCTGTCACCCTGTATGGTCCTCCAAGGACCATCTGGAGTGATTCCTAAGTGTAGAGCCAGGAGTAAGCCTTGAACATAGCCAGGTATGCCCCCCCAAAACAACCATTTCCTATGAGATGTTCTCTCTTCCTTTACAGTTTGCCTGTGACAGGGGAAAGGAATGTGCTTATCACCAGTGCCCTTCCTTATGTCAACAATGTCCCCCACCTTGGGAACATCATAGGTTGTGTGCTCAGTGCTGATGTTTTTGCCAGGTAAGTCCAGGTTCTGGGGTAGATCGCCCTTAATGGAGGAGTAGCCCCAAGGAAATAGGGTGGACCTCAAAGGTGGAGGCTGGAAGGAGGATCCCTGGGAAATTGAGCAGATCCCTTCATCACCAAATTTCTTTTTTTTTTGGTTTTTGGGTCACACGCAGCAATGCTCAGGAGTTACTCCTGGCTCTATGCTCAGAAGTCGCCCCTGGCAGGCACAGGGGACCATATGGGATGCTGGGATTCGAACCACCATCCTTCTTCATGAAAGGCAAACGCCTTACCTCCATGCTATCTCTCTGGCCCCGATCACCAAATTTCCTTCCAGGTATTCACGCCTGCGACAGTGGAACACCCTCTATCTGTGTGGGACAGATGAATATGGTACAGCGACGGAGACCAAGGCTATGGAAGAAGGTCTAACCCCACAGGAGATCTGTGACAAGTATCATGCCATCCATGCTGACATCTACCGCTGGTTTAATATCTCATTTGATATTTTTGGTCGCACCACCACGCCACATCAGACTACGTAGGTTTCTTCTAGTCAGGTTGACCTGGAGGGGAAGTGTAGGGTGGGGGTCGGGAATATGTCCCTGACATATTCCTTCAAACAGAATGCAGCGCTCCTGTTAATTGCCCTGAAACGTTTTCAGACATTACTGGTTCTGTGTTGCAGACAACATTGTCTGAGGAGTTGCAGGCTCCTGGGGAGCACCTGCCCCTTCTTCACTGTCCCTTCTGTAGCGTCAGGGACAGAGCAGGTCTGTCCTGCTCATTGTTTATTACAGATGCACTCCCTCTGCCTGAGACTCATCCTCTCCAACACTGCACCTCTCCTACATTATCTGATAATAGGATATGGAGTTGAGCAGGTGTATGGATTTAATTTTTAGAACATCCACAGTAGGCCTTAAGCTGGAGATGGCCCTCAGTGGGGGATGCACATGCCTTGTATATATAAGGTCTGGGTTTCATTATTGGAGACACCTAAAAAGAGAAAAGTGGGGCTATAGCAGTAGGGCATTTGCCTTGCATGCAGCTGACCTGGGTTTGATTCCTGGCATCCCACAGGGTCCCCCAAGCCTGCCAAGGGTGATTTCTTTTTTTTTGTTTTGTTTTGTTTTACTTTCTTTGGTCACACCCATCAGTGCTCAGGGGCTACTCCTGGCTCTACGCTCAGAAATCGCCCCCAGCAGGCTCGGGAGACCATATGGGATGCCGGGATTCGAACCACTGTCCTTCTGCATGCAAGGCAAATGCCCTACCACTGTGCTATCTCTTCGGTCCCCCAAAGGTGATTTATTTATTTATTTTTTGGTTTTTGGGTCACACCCAGCAGTGCTTAGGGGTTACTCCTGGCTCTATGCTCAGAAATCGCCCCTGGCAGGCACAGGGGACCATATGGGATTTAGGGATTCAAACTACCGTCCTTCTGCATGAAAGGCAAATACCTCACCTCCATGCTATCTGTTTGGCCCCCTAAGGGTGATTTCTGAGCACAGGGCCAGGAGTAACCCCTGAGCACCACCGGGTGTGGCTCAAAAGCCAAAATAAAAAGTAAGGGACCTGCCTTGGCCTATCCTTTTGGAGATTCTCGTTAATGAAGATTATAAAACAGATAAATTTGTTGTCAACGAAAGTAAATTCTAAAGTGTCAGGGTGTCTAGGCCCTGAGTTGGATCCCTGCCACCACATGCTACCTTCACTTCACTTGTTCTTGGTGACTCCTGAGTGCTACAGAGCATAGTCTCTCAGAAATAAAGTATCATGGGAAGAAACCGGGAAGGGATGATGCTTTGAATGAGGAGTCTAGACTCATGAAAAACGAACTGTCTTTGTCATATGCATTGGATGAGGCTGGGCGTGAGGAAAGTGACATAAGGGAGGGGTGCACCTCTTCTGATCTGTCTCTGTAATCTCTTGTTCACCTCACTAGAATCACCCAGGACATCTTCCAAAAGTTATTAGCACGGGGCTTTGTACTGGAAGATACCGTGGAGCAGCTGCGCTGTGAGAACTGTGCTCGTTTCCTGGCTGACCGCTTCGTGGAAGGGGTGTGTCCATTTTGTAGCTACGAAGAGGCCCGAGGTGATCAGTGTGACAAGTGTGGCAAGCTCATTAATGCCATTGAGCTAAAGGTGAGAGCAGGGAAGGAGGCTCTGGGATCCTGGAAGAAACACGATTTCCTATTCTCTCTTCCCTTCCCTCTCCTCTTTCCTCTTTCATCTCACCCTTTTCCCCTCCCTTCCCTTCGCCTCTTTTTTTCCTTTACTTTGTTTTTGGACCACATACCAGCAGTGCCCAGGTCTTGCTGCTGGCTCTGCTCAGGGATCAATTCTGGGGGCTTCAGGGATTAAACTGGTCAAACCCAGGTTAGTCCTTTGCAAGACAAACACCCTACCTCCTGTACTATATCTCTGGCCCCTATTTTATTTTTTGTGGTGCTGGGGATTGAATCTCGGGCCTCATATGCAGGACAGTGTTCCACCACTGAGTTAAGAGCCACCGCTCAATGCTTTCTAGTTTTGGGGGGTGTGAGGTAGAGGGAAGGTTTTGGTTTTGGGGCCAGTTAGGTACTTGGGAGAGTCAAACAGAAATCATCTGGTACCAGGAATTGATCCTGGAGCTTCCATGTGCAAAATGTGCTCAATCCTTTGAACCATCTCCCAGCTTGCAGTTGGCTCTCTCTCTCTGTCTCTCTCTCTCTGTCTCTCTCTCTGTCTCTGTCTCTCTCTCTCTCTGTCTCTGTCTCTCTCTCTCTCTCTCTCTGTCTCTGTCTCTCTCTCTCTCTCTCTCTCTCTCTCTCAATATTTTAGGTTTTTATTTTATTTTACTTTTGGTTTTTGGGTCACACCCAGCAACGCTCAGGGGTCACTCCTGGCTCCAGGCTCAGAAATCGCTCCTGGCAGGCTCAGGGGACCATATGGGATACCGGGATTCGAACCATCAACCTTCTGCATGCAAGGCAAATGCCTTACTTCCATGCTATCTCTGTGGCCCTCTTTTTTTTTTCATTTTGGGGACACACCTGGGTCAGCACAGGCAAGGTAAGCACTTTAACCCCTTTGCTATTTTCTGGCCCCAATCTTAGTCCATTCAGAAATTTGACTCTAGCATGCAAGACAAATCAGGCACTGTCTACCGACCATTCAACTCATTTAACAAAAGTTGAGTATTTACTAGGTTCTAGCACTGACTGAGTCACCAGTAAATTGGGGCAGAGAAATAGTGTAGTGAGTAGGGTGCTTGCATGGCTTGCCCTGGCTTTGATCCTTGGCATCTCATAGAATCCCTTGAACACGCCAAGTATGATCGTTAAGCATTGCTTGGTGTGGCCCCCCAAATAAAACAAAAGAAAAAAGAAATCACTACATTGATTTATACTTCCCTGCCTTTTACTCTTGCTTAAGATCTTCTGATCTGTATTTGTTTAGATTGTCTTAGATACCATCTCTCCTACTCAATGTTTATTCATTCAACAAAGGATTTTAGGGGAACATCCTAAGCCTTGCTCAGGAGACCTGGGGGCTTTCAGCTATTCTCTGCCAGTAGGATACTTGGCTACTAGAGGCCACACCTGGTGGTGCTCAAAAATCACCTGTTTGGGATTGGGGTGGACCATGTGCTAGGATTGAACCAGGGTTAGCTGAGTACAAAACATGTGTCTTTTTTTGTTGTTGTTGTTTTGGGCCACACCCATTTGATGCTCAGGGGTCACTCCTGGCTAAGCTCTCAGAAATCGCCCCTGGCAGGGGCCGGGCGGTGGCGCAAGAGGTAAGGTGCCTGCCTTGCCTGTGCTGGCCTTGGACGGACCGCGGTTCGATCCCCGGTGTCCCATATGGTCCCCCAAGCCAGGAGCAACTTCTGAGCGCATAGCCAGGAGTAACCCCTGAGCGTTACCGGGTATGGCCCAAAAACCAAAAAAAAAAAAAAAAAAAAAAAAAAAAAGAAATCACCCCTGGCTTGGGGGTCCATATGGGACGTCGGGGGATTGAACAGTGGTCCTTCCTTGGCTAGTGCTTGCAAGGCAGACACCTTACCTCTAGCACCACCTCTCCGGCCCCAAAGCATGTGTCTTAATCCCTGTACTAACTAACTCTCCAATCCAACAAAGAGTTTTTAAAAACAGGCTAGTCACAATTTTAGCTGCTGGAGATATAATACTGAACAAGATAAACTAGCTTCATGGTGGTAATACACATCCTTAGTGTGTATTTTCTTTTTTTTTTTTGGTTTTTGGGTCGCTCCCGGCAGCACTCAGGGGTTCCTTCTGGCTCTACGCTCAGAAATTGCTGGGTCATTTTATTTTTTTCTCTGCAGGTTCCTGGCAGGCTCAGGGACCATATGGGATGCCAGGATTCAAACCACTGACCTTCTGCACGCAAGGCAAACGCCTTACCTCCATGCTATCTCTCTGGCCCACCTAGTGTGTATTTCAATGCTTGAAACTATAAATAATCTGAAGTATACGTGTATCATGTTCATGTACATATATACACATACCTATGATAAAGCTTACTTTATGAATTGGAGCTTCTCTGTGTTCTCAACACGTCTGAATACCTCCTTTGGGGCCAGAGAGATAGCATAGCAATAGGGCATTTACCTTGCAAGCAGCCGACCCAGGACCAACGGTGGTTCAAATTTCAGCATCTCATATGGTCCCCCGTGCCTGCCAGAAGCGATTTCTGAGCAGAGAGCCAGGAGTAACCCCTGAGCACCGCCAGGTGTGGCCCCCCCCCAAAAAAAAATAAAAATAAAACAAAAGAATACCTCTTTGGCCCAGTCCTATGTAATTCTGACTGTCCTACCTTGGGTCACCCCTTCTCTTCATTTTCCCTTCACAGAGGCCTCAGTGTAAAATCTGCCGCTCGTGCCCTGTGGTGAAATCCTCTAGGCACCTTTTCCTGGACCTGCCTAAGGTAAGTGGGCCTCCCTGTCTTTGTTCCCTCAGCCTGCCTCCAACATGAAGATCACTCTCAAAAGTTCTCAGTTTCCATGAAATAAGCTGTTGGTTGAAAGAAATACCAAAGTAAAATAAAGTACACCAAGTGAAATGCTTCTCCTGATTACCAGTAGTATTGCTTAATTCCTTTGTGTTTATTCAGAAGTATCATAAATATATCAAAGTGTTTTGCCTTCCTCAGCCCCAAATACAAACTAAATCATTGTATACTTTTTTTTTTTGGTTTTTGGTTTTTGGGTCATACCCAGCAGTGCTCATGGGTTACTTCTGACTCCATGCTCAGGAATTGCTCTCCTGGCAGGCTCAGGAGACCATATGGGATGCCAGAATTCAAACCAATGACTTTCTGCATGAAAGGCAAATGCCTTACCTCCACTCAATGCTATCTCTCCGGCCCCAAATCATTGTATTCTTATTCCTCTGCCATTTTATTTTTTTCTCTGCAGTGAGTCTGTGTGTGTGTGTGTGTGTGTGTGTGTGTGTGTGTGTGTGTGTGTGTGTGTGTGTGTTGTTTTGGGGCCATACTGGCTTGCTCAGGGATACTCTTGGCTCTGTGCTCAGGAATTAGTCTTGCAAACCTTATGAGGTGCTAGGGATTAAATCCTGGTCTGCAGTGTGCAAGGGAAGTGCCTTGCCTGCTGCACTATCTCTCTGGCCCCCAATAATTTTTTATATTTTTATTTGTTTTTGGGTCATACCTGGTGGTGCTCAGGGATTACTCCTGGCTCTAGGCTCAGAAATCACTCCGGGCAGTCTTGGGGGACCATATGGGATGCCAGGGTTCTTCCCAGATTGGCCACGTGCAAAGCAAACCCCCTAACACTGTGCTATCGCTCCAGCCCCCAATAATATTCTTAATTTTTTTGTTCTGTTTTGTTTTAGAGTCACAGCTGTTGTGCTCAGGGATTACACCTGGCTTTGTGCTCCAGAATTACTTCTGGTGGGG
Source organism: Suncus etruscus (assembly GCF_024139225.1). Lineage (NCBI taxonomy): Eukaryota > Metazoa > Chordata > Mammalia > Eulipotyphla > Soricidae > Suncus > Suncus etruscus. Next base: position 86,766,132 of record NC_064858.1, read on the forward strand.
CTCAGGGACCATATGGGGATGCTGGGGATCAAACTCGGGTAGATTGTGTGCAAGGCAAGCATTCTACCTGCTATACATCTCTCTGTGATTTTGGAGCCACACCCAGTAGTGCCTCTGGCTCTGTGTTCTGGGATCACTCTTGGAAGTGCTTAGGGACTATATGTGGTACCAGGGGTTGACCTGATGTCTACACATGTAAGGGAAGTGCCCTATCCCTTTACTATCTCAAGATATAATAGGTCTGTTTCACTTGGTTTTGTTTTGGGACCATAACCGGCAGTGCTTAGGAGCTACTCATGTCTGGCTCTGTGCTCAGAAATTGCGCCTGGCAGACTTGGGGGATCCCATATTGGAACTGAGAACCTGGGTCTGACCTTGGTCGGCCTTGGCAAGCAAACGTCCTGTCGCTGTGCTATCACTCCTGCACCTTCGCTTGTTTTTTTTTGTTTGTTTTTGGGTCACACCTAACAGTTATCAGGGCTCTACACTTATAAATCGCTCCTGGCAGGCTCAGGGGACCATATAGGATGCTGGGATTCAAACCACCATCCTTCTGCATGAAAGACAAACGCCTTACCTCCATGTTACCTCTCTGGCCCCCCTTCTCTTGTTCTTTAATTAAAAATCTTTGGCCATACCTGGCTGTGTTCAGGCTTATTCCTGGCTCCTTGCTCAAGGATTACTCCTGGTGAGGTTCAGGGTGCCTGAGTCAGCCACATGCAAGACAAGCACTCTACCTGCTTGTCTACTCTACTCCTTCTGTCTGTCCACACTTTGATTCTCAGCTGCACTTCACTGTTTTTTGTTGTTTTTTTCCACAACTGCTCATTATTTACTCCTCATAGTCACTGATCACTCTTAGCAGTGCCTAGGGACTGGACGTGTGCTGGGAATCAAACCTGGGTCAGTCATATATAAGAATGTATTAATGCTAAACTAGTTTTTGTTTGTTTTTGTTTATGGGCCAAACACAGCAGTGCTCAGGGATTACTTCTATCTCAGAAATTACTCCTGGCAGCCTTTGGGGGCCATATGGGATGCTGGGAATTGACCCCGGGTGAACCTGTGTCAGTCACATGCAAGGCAAATGCCCCCTACCCTCTGTACTATTGATTGGGCCCACTGCTATATTATGTTCTTAGCATCTTATTTTTTACTTGTTTATTTTGCTTTTGAGCACCCAGCAGCAATCAGTAGTTACATCCTGGCTTTGCATTCCTCTTGGCGGCTTGGGGAACCATGTGAGATGCCAGAGATTGTACCCTGGTTGACCATGTGTTAGGAAAATAGCCACTGTGCTGTCACTCTGGGCCCATTTTTTGTTTGCTTTTGGTTCATACAGGGTGTGCTTAGGGATCACTCCTGGTGGGGCTGTAGGAACCATATGTAATTCTGGGAATCAAATCCCAGTGAAATGCATGAAGGCAAGTGCTCTATCTGCTCTACTCTCTCATCAGCCCCTGTATCTCGCTTTATAATGGCTTCAATTAGAATCTCATTGTACTGATATATGGTACTTTTTTGGTTTGTTTTGGGATCACACCAGTGATACTCAAGGGCTATTCCTGGCTCAGTGCTTGAGGTGTGGGCCCTGCCCTGTAGTGTCAGGGATCAAACCTGGGGCTCCTGCATGCAGATATTATGTTCCCGCCACCTCAGCCCTACTACCTTATTTCTTTTTAAGTTGAATTGAACTTTGGTAGTTTTAAATTTTTTTTTTTTTGTTAAACAGAACACTTGTATGTATCTTGTTAATACTTTTGTTAAATAAATTCACATATGTAGAATTGCTGTCAAGATCATGAATCATATTATTTACCGTATTTTGAAACAAAAAAGTCAACCGAAAATCGGGGGTCGTCTTATACGCCGAGTATATTCCGAAAACTGTTTCTTTTTTTTTTTTTTTTTTTTTTTTTGTGGTTTTTGGGTCACACCCGGCAGTGCTCAGGGATTATTCCTGACTCCAGGCTCAGAAATTGTTCCTGGCAGGCACGGGGGACCATATGGGACGCCGGGATTCGAACCGATGACCTCCTGCATGAAAGGCAAACGCCTTACCTCCATGCTATCTCTCCGGCCCCCGAAAACTGTTTCAATATGCCGCTAAACGAATATTGTCTGAATGTTGCCACAAAACGAATTTTCCAACTTGATCCTGCACCAATCACTGCAAGGCTGCTCGGACTGCCTCTCTAACTTAGCCAATCCAAGCAGGCTTTTTTTTTTTTTTTTTTTTTTTTTTTTGGTTTTTGGGCCACACCCAGTAACGCTCAGGGGTTACTCCTGGCTATGTGCTCAGAAGTTGCTCCTGGCTTGGGGGGCCATATGGGACACCGGGGGATCGAACCGCGGTCCGTCCAAGGCTAGCGCAGGCAAGGCAGGCACCTTACCTTTTAGCGCCACCGCCCGGCCCCCCAAGCAGGCTTTTGATGCATGCAAATTAGACAATGTTCTGGACCCGAATCTACACTGTAAAAAGCCTTCGCAGATTGGCCAGAGTCAGAGAGGAAGTCTTTGACAGTATAACCTTTGAACCTTTGCTTGTTGTGATTGGCTCACTGTGGTACATGAGCACAGGAACACATGCAGCACAGGAATGTTCTGTCTGATACAGTGAATATAGGCCTAAACCTATGTTTTAACTGCAAAGTTAGGGGGTCGTCTTATATGCCGGCAAATACGGTAATTTTATTTTGCCAAATTGTACAAAAGGTTTTACATATTTCTCCTTATCCAAACCATATATGATCATCTGAAATTGGCCCTCACTATCTCTCTATTTTCTCAGCTTGAGAAGCGACTAGAAGATTGGTTGGGGAAAGCAGTGCCTGGCAGTGACTGGACACCCAATGCCCGGTTCATCATTCGTTCTTGGCTTCGAGATGGCCTTAAACCACGTTGTATAACCAGAGACCTCAAATGGGGAACCCCTGTACCCTTAGAAGGATTTGAGGACAAGGTACAAACCCTTTTATTTTTATTCATTTATTGCTCAGTGTTTGGGTTGAGACCCTAGGCTAGCAGAATAGGCTGTTGTCAATTTTTCTCTGAAACATTGGGTTGAGGCAGGTTTCCCAGCATTCCTTCTTCCTTTCATGCCCTTTCCTCTTGACCCTCCAGGTGTTCTATGTCTGGTTTGATGCCACTATTGGTTATGTGTCCATCACAGCCAACTACACAGACCAGTGGGAGAAATGGTGGAAGAACCCAGAGCACGTGAGCAGTTTTTGGTTATACTTTGTGGGGAGAGATGGAGAGGGAGAAAGAGAGCAACAGAAAGAGACAGACAGAGGAAAACAGACAGAGACACAAAGAGAAGTTCTTATACTTTGGGGCCGGAGGGACAAAGAAAGAATATGGGTGTAGGGGTTGGGTAACTAATCTTTCTTGAACCTTTGAAGAAAGTCTCAGGGACTCTCATTTGTTAACTATATTTTATAGGTGGATCTTTATCAATTCATGGCCAAAGACAATGTTCCCTTCCATGGCTTAGTCTTTCCTTGTTCAGCCCTAGGAACTGAGGACAACTACACCTTGGTCAGAAACCTCATTGCCACAGGTACCCATAAAGATATGGAGATGGGGGTTTTTCTAAGGAATGAGTACTGAGGCAGTACCAGGAAGATCTAGAGACTTGCTAGGTCTTAAGTGAAATAGAACATGACCACCTAACCCAGGAGGGAACAAAACTTGTGAAGTAAATATCTGAAGCTACAACTTTGTAATGGATAGAAGCAAAGAGGAAAAGAGCTGGAATGAAGAAGGAATTTTCCCAAGCCCTATGCGCTCCTATTACTCGATTGAACGTATTTCATGAACATCCATGTCAGAGGCTAAGGAAGGGGAAAGAAGGGGGTCAAAGTGAGAAGGCTGTGATCTGAGCAGACGGCTCTCATTCTCTGTCCAGAGTACCTGAATTACGAGGATGGGAAATTCTCTAAGAGCCGGGGTGTGGGAGTGTTCGGGGACATGGCCCAGGATACCGGGATCCCTGCTGACATTTGGCGCTTCTATCTGCTGTACATTCGGCCCGAGGGCCAGGACAGTGCCTTCTCCTGGACAGACATGATGGTGAAGAATAATTCTGAGCTGCTTAACAATCTGGGCAACTTCATCAACAGGTGGGAATTGGTGAGGGATCGGAGTCAACAGATGAGCTGATGTGGGGCTGTACTGTTTTTCCAGGTGGTAGGTAGAGAAGTGAGGAGAGAGAGGCCTGGTAAAGGGACAGTTGTTGTGAGGGATGATGCAGGAGGAGGTGGAAAGTCAATTACTAGCCATTAGATTGCACTCAGAACTTAGAGTAAGCTTTGTTTTTAGGGAAGTGGTAATAAAGTTAGAATTTATTTAGCAAACTTATTTACAAGTTGTTTAGTGTGTCATTTTTGGTTTGATTTTGGGTCACATCTGCCATGCTCAGGTGTTGCTCATCTCTCCAGTCCTAGAAATTTTTAGTTACCTTTGTAGTGTTGGAAATGTGTTCCTCTCTCCTATCAAAAAAGTTCGCTTATTGGGGCCGAAGCGATAGCACAACGATAGGGTGTTTGCCTTGCATGTGGCTGACCAGGAACATAACCGGGTTAGATCCCCAGCATTCTTTTTTTTTTTTTGGGGGGCCACACCCGGCGGTGCTCAGGAGTTACTCCTGGCTGTCTGCTCAGAAATAGCTCCTGGCAGGCACGGGGGACCATATGGGACACCGGGATTTGAACCAACCACCTTTGTTCCTGGATCAGCTGCTTGCAAGGCAAACACCGCTGTGCTATCTCTCCGGGCCCAATCCCCAGCATTCTATATGGTCCCCAAGCCTGGCAGGAGCAACTTCTGAGCTTAGAGCCAGGAGTAACCCGAGTGCTGCCAGGTGGCCCAAAAACAAAACGAAACAAGTTCGCTTGTGGACAGTTGAAGAGTTCGGCTGAAAAAAAGGGATTATGTCAGCATAGGTGTGGACATTAGCAGTATTCTTCAGAGCTTTTATTTAGTAATAAAGCTCTTATTGAACTTCATATCTGCTATTCTGCTATCTAATGAAATACCCTCCATGATTTCCTACCCTTTCAAATTTAGTCATTCACATTTAATGAGTCCCCACTAGAATATTTGATAACTAATAAAATATACTTCAACTTGTTTGTTTTGTTTTTTGGTTTTTGGGCCACACTCGTTTACACTAGGGGTTACTCCTGGCTATGCGCTCAGAAATCGCCGCTGGCTTGGGGGGACCATATGGGACACCAGGGGATCGAACCGCAGTCCATCCTACGCTAGCGCTTGCAAGGCAGACACCTTACCTCTAGCACCACCTTCCTGGCCCCAATATACTTCAACTTGATCATTCTATTGACTTAAAAATAAACAGGGGCTGGAGAGATAGCATGAAGGTAAGGCATTTGCCTTTCATGCAAAAGGACGGTGGTTCAAATCCTGGCATCCCATATGGTCCCCTGTGCCTGCCAGGGGTGATTTCTGAGTGTAGAGCCAGGAATAACCCCTGAGCACTGCTGGGTCTGTGTGACCCAAAAACCAAAAAAAAAAAAGTTAACAAGGGTTGTAATGGCTCAATAGGCTATGGTGCTTGCTTTGCATGTGGGAGGCATGGTTTAAATCCCTTACTGGTACCCCAAAGACCTCTAGGCCAAAGACCTCTAGGTATGACCCCAAAACTGAAACAAAAAATGAGAACAATAGGGTTTACTTATGTATTTGAAATATTTCTAGGTGAAATGTCTATTAAATATACACATATATTCTTAGGGCAGATAGAGAATAAGAATTAAGTCTTGGGGCCGGAGAGATAGCTTGGAGGTAAGGCGTTTGCCTTTCATGCAGAAGGACGGTGGTTTGAATTCCGGCATCCCATATGGTCCCCTGTGCCTACCAGGGGCAATTTCTGAGCATAGAGCCAGGAGTAACCACTGAGCGCTGTCAGGTGTGACCCAAAAACCAAAATAAAAAAAAAAAAAAAAAAAGAATTAAGTCTTGATTTCCTGGGTAGAGCTTGCCTTGCATGCAACAGACTTAGGTTGATACCACATATTCAATATGGTCTCCTGATCCCACAAGGAGTCATTCCTGTGTGCAAAGACAGGAGTAACTTCTGAGTGCCGCTGGGTGTGGCCCCAAAACCCAAAAAATCAAATAAATTAAAACTTTGCCTTCTAGCTTGAGGGATCCAGATATCAATTCTGAGAGAACAGAAAATCAACTCAAATTTCTCTAAGGGGTGCTCACTCTTTCTTTTTCTTCTTCCCTGTTCCCATCAAGAGCTGGGATGTTTGTGTCTAAGTTTTTTGGGGGTCATGTGCCTGAGATGGTGCTCACCTCTGATGACCAGCGCCTGATAGCCCATGTCACCCTGGAGCTCCACCATTACCACCAACTCCTGGAGAAGGTTCGGTAAGTTACTCATGCCTTGCCTTATCTCAATGATCTGCTGGCACTTTGAGAGCCTTTACGACCTTCCCTTTGACTGTCTCCTCCCCTCCCAGCATCCGGGATGCCTTACGCAGTATACTCACCATCTCTCGCCACGGCAACCAATACATTCAGGTGAATGAGCCCTGGAAGCGGATTAAAGGCGGTGAGACTGACAGGTAGGAAGGAGGTAGGCTTGATGACAGGCTGGTAAGCTGTATCCTCTGAGTGGTCCCCACTAATGTTACCTCTTCTTCCTTAGGCAGCGGGCAGGGACCGTGACAGGCTTGGCAGTAAATATAGCTGCCTTGCTGTCCGTCATGCTCCAGCCTTACATGCCCACCATCAGTGCTACCATCCAGACTCAGCTGCAGCTTCCACTGCCGGCTTGTAGTATCCTCGTCACCAACTTCATTTGCACTTTACCAGCAGGACACCAGATTGGCACAGTAGGTCTGAGATATGGGAGAACAAGCCTCCTTGAAATTGCTACCTTTGGGGGCCAGAGAGGTAGCATAGCAGGTAGGGTGTTTGCCTTGCATGTAGCTGACCCAGATTCATTCCCAGTACCACATATGCCCTTCCCCTCTCCCTCCCCAAATTCTAAAAGGAGTGGTCCGTAGTAAACCCTGAGCATAGCCAGGGTTTTGGCTTGTTTTGGCCCAAAACAAAACAAAAAAATTCCTCTTTGCCATATAACGTTTGAGAAAGAGGCAAAGAACTTGGTGTTGGTCCACAGGCCAGTTTCCTATAGTCCACAGTTCCTCATTGTTTTTCACTCTACACAAAGAATCAGTACATATTTGAGGAAACATGAGACTTGTTTAGTCTCCTATCAGCTTACCTGCAGGTGAGAACACATGTAGTCTTTTTTTTCCCCAGTTACAACTGGCAGCGCTCAGGGTTTACTCCTGGCTCTATGCTCATTTGACTAGTAATATTTTGGGCTTTTATAGTAACTGTTAACTCCTTTCTGAATTATTTACTGAAAGCAGAGGTATTAAGTGTCATCTCATATTTCTCCTGAAGATCCCTAAATGTCAACATTTGAGATTGAGAAGGCCCTTTATAGTTTATAGTGTTTATAGGTAAATCAGTGAATGACCCTTTATTCTTTTTTTCACAGGTTAGTCCCTTGTTCCAAAAATTAGAAAATGACCAGATTGAAAGTTTGAAGCAGCGCTTCGGTGGGGGCCAGGTGAGAAAGCTGGACTACTCTTACCTAGTAACATGTCATCTAGTGTCCCTAAATAAGTCTTCACTCATCACTTTTCCATCTTTTGGCTCTGTTGCTTCCTCACTTAATAGTTTTTCTTTCCTGTCTTAGCTAGAAGAGTGCTTGGAGTTAAAGGTAAAATTTTGAAGAAGTTATATAAAAAATCATGTCAAAGGGTGTTGTGGGAACAGGTTCTGACCATGTCATTGTTATCTAGGCAAAAATGTCCTCAAAGTCAGCAGTTGTAGAAACTCCAACAACAGCTGGACAACAGCAAATACAAGTACTGATGGATGAAGTGGCAAAACAGGTACAAAGCTTAAACCCTCTGGGGAGTGGAAAGCCACATGCTAAACTGGTCCTTTTATTTCATTATATATATATATAATATTATATTATATATATATATATATATGTTGAATTAAATAATTATCCTTTTTTTCTTAGGGCAACATTGTCCGAGAACTGAAAGCACAAAAGGCAGACAAGAACCAGGTTGCTGCAGAGGTGGCAAAACTCTTGGATCTCAAGAAAAAATTGGCTTTAGCTGAGGGGAAACCCCTTGAAGTCCCTAAAGGCAAGAAGAAAAAGTGAAAATGAAAACTTGATTCATAGAAAGTCATTTTAATGGATATGGGCAATAATAAATAAATCTACAATCTTTATACACAGGCTGAGACCCTTTTATATCTACCCCATGTCCTCCCCCTACCGAATTTATAGGAATATGGGTCACATATTGGCACTGGTGAAGAGGTGGTCTGTAGCCACTTCTGGGGAAGGTGAGTAGAAGTGGCCTAAGTGGGAGTGATGATCCCTAATTGTTCATGTTTGGTGTAGATTAACCATTCGATCAATCAGAGCTCTGCGAGTCGCTTCCACTTCTCTTGTCAGACGCTCGATTTCCAATTTGAGCCGTTCATTCTCTTCAGCTAGCTGTGCCACTTTCCTTTCATTCTCTTGTTCTTTTTCCTTCATGCGCTGCTTTCCAGCCCGGGCTGGGGACTGACCACTCTGTTTCCGTTTCCTGGGTCTTTCTTGGTCTTCCTCTTCTTCCTCCTGAGCCAAGGAGCTCTGACTGGAATCAGTAGACTGAGGACTCTGGGAGGTGCTTGTGACTTCTGCTGGTCCTGGTTCTTCAGTCAGCCAAGCCAGAGAGGTGGGGTCAAGAGTGGTGAAGGTTTTTGTCTCTTCCTACAAGGGAATAAAGAATAGGAGGGGTACGTATTGAGAAGGGAACAACAACAACCCCCCCCCCCAGCTTCGCCTAGCATTCTCACCTCATTTCCTGGGGATGAGACATAGGTGCCCCCATTTTCATCTGAGGAGAGTACTTCCTGCAGGTCCTCATACCAAGCTTCCAGCTCCCAGCTGGACAGTGTCCCGAAGGAGAAAGGCAATGACTCAGCTGCCATCTCTGTGGTGGGCTCAGGTTCTGGAAAAGCACATGCTCAGGATGGGCGTTGGCAGAGCAAGTTTCACAATGCAGACAGCCTGTACCCGCTCTTCTGAAACGGTGTAGTGGTGTTAGAGAAAAAAAAATGGGGGGCTTGGGGGCATACCAGGCTGGCTTATGGATGATTCCTGGCTCTGTGCTCAGGGGTTATTCTTTTTTTTTTTTTTGGTTGTTTTTTTGTGACATACCCGGCAGCTCTTAGGTGTTTACTCCTTGGGATGCCAAGGATTGAACCCAGTTCGAAAGCATGTAAGACAAATGCCCTACTCTCTGTGCTATTGTTCCAGCCCTAGGAATTTTTTTTGGGGGGGGCCCACACCCATTTGACGCTCGGGGGTTACTCCTGGCTATGCGCTCAGAAATTGCCCCTGGCTTGGGGGGACCATATGGGACGCCAGGGGATCGAACCGCAGTCCATCCTTGGCTAGCGCTTGCAAGGCAGACACCTTACCTCTAGCACCACCTTCCCGGCCCTCCTAGGAATTTTTTTTAGATGGGGGCCACACACAGTGGTGCTCGGGGAACCATATGGAATGCTGGGAATCAAACCCAGATTGGCTGTGCTCAAGGCAAATAAATGGCCTCCCAGGAATGTTTTAAAATTTATTACCTGTAATAATTCATTTGGATTTTATTTGTATTCCTACTTTATTTTTTTTTGGGGGGGGGCCACAACCATTTGATGCTCAGGGGTTACTCCTGGCTATACACTCAAAAATCACTCATGGCTTGGGGGTGGATCATCGGAGATGCCAGGGGATGGATGGAACCACGGTCTGTCCTAGGCTAGCGCTTGCAAGGCAGATGCTTTACCTCTAACGCCACCTCTCCGGCTCCAAGTATTCCTACTTTATATACCCAGGGTCTATGTAAAAGTTTCTTGGATGGGTGCTTGCTTCGGCAGCACATATACTAACATTGGAATGATACAGAGAAGATTAGCATGGCCCCTGCGCAAGATGACACGCAAATTCGTGAAGCGTTCCATATTTTAAAAAGTTTCTTGGGTGGATGGGCTAGATAGTACAGAAGGTATAGATGGCATTTGCCTTGTATGAAGCTGACCTGGGTCAGTCCCCAGCATCCCACATAATCCCCCAAGCCCTGACAGGAGTGATGAATGTACAGCCCAGGAAAAAGCTCTAAGCAAGACTGGATGAATCCTCAAAACAAACAAAAAATATCAAACCTGCCTGTCCACAGGCTTTACTGGGACAATACTACACTGATTTGTGGTGTTTTGAGGGGCCAGACCCAGCTGGTACTCAGTAATCTATGTTCCATCCTTTGAGCTACCTCCCCATTACCTGCCAAAATTCATTTATTTACATACTGTTTTGGTTGTTTTCATATTGTGATACTTTGTAAGTCTCAATATCTAAATCCTCAAAAACAAAAGTACAGTCTGGAGATAAAGATATAGCTGAGTGATTTCTGCTTATTTTGTATGTATGAAACTTTCCCTATGTGTCTGAGGAGATGGTTTAAAGGGCTAGAGTATACTTCGTATGGAGGAGCCCTAGGTTTAATCCTCAGAACTTTAATCCCCAGGACTGACCCTAGGACTTGCACCTCCATTCCCTCCTTACCCCATATTACCACCGTGGTTACCAAATAAGAATAATTGTCCCTGATTATTTCTACTATTCCATTGAAGAGGCATAGTGCCTGCAAAATTTGGGTTGAGAAAAAGGAAAGTATTTGCCTTGCATGGAGCTGTCTGAGTCAGCTCCCTGTACCCCATATGGTCCCCCTAACACTTCCAGGAGTGATAGGAATCCAGAATCAGGAGTAATCCTGATCAAAACCAGGTGGTAACTCAAAACCAAGTCTTTTTTTCTCATGCCATACCTGGTAGTTATTCCTGGCTAAGTGTTCATGGTTTACTCACTGGTGCATGGGGGACAATGTGGTCCTAATGGTTCAGCCCAATCTTGAGTCTTCTGCATGCAAAATATGTACCCCACACGCTGCATGGGCATTCTGATAGGACCCTAGTAAAAGTGCTAAGCTCCCTTGGGGATCTTTGGTATTTCCCAATTGTCAGACCATTTGTGCGCAAAAAAAACAAACCAAAAAACGGGCTGGAGAGATAGCATGGAGGTAAGGCATTTACCTTGCATGCAGAAGGTCGGTGGTTCAAATCCCGGTATCCCATATGGTCCCCCGAGCCTGCCAAGAGTGATTTCTGAGCATAGAGCCAGGAGTAACCCTTGAGAGCTGCCAGGTGTGACCCCCCCAAAAAACACAAAAAAACAAACGAAAAAGGGGTTGGAGAGATAGCACAGCAGTAGGACATTTGCCTTGCATGCAGCCAACCCAGGATGGTTGGATACCCAGGATGCCGTTTGATTCCCAGTATCCCATATGGTTCCCCTAGCGTGCCGGGGTGATTTCTGAGCACAGAGCCAGGAGTAACCCTGGAGCACTGCCAGGTGTGACCCCCCCCAAAAAAAAACAAAACCAGGGGCCGGAGAGATAGTATGGAGGTATGGAGGTAAGACATTTGCTTTGCATGCAAAAGGACAGTGGTTTGAATCCCGGCATCCTATATGGTCCCCCATGCCTGCCAGCGATTTCTGAGCACAGAGCCAGGAGTAACCCGAGCGATGCCAAGTGTGACCCAAATAAAACAAAAAACCGAAACCGACCATTTGTGCTTCTTTCTCCTATGGGGGAGCGTAAGCAAAAGTTCTTTGGGTCAATCCAACCAAGATGGGAACTAGCCTGTGATAAGACAAATCAATTATCTTTGTTGAGGCTGACTACTGAATCAAAGCTAGCTTTCTTTTTTTTTTTGTTTGTTTTTTGTTTTTTGGGCCACACCCAGCGTTGCTCAGGGGTTACTCCTGGCTGTCTGCTCAGAAATAGCTCCTGGCAGGCACGGGGGACCATATGGGACACCGGGATTCGAACCAACCACCTTTGGTCCTGGATCAGCTGCTTGCAAGGCAAACACCGCTGTGCTATCTCTCTGGGCCCTCAAAGCTAGCTTTCAATTTACACATGTCATGTTCTAAGAATAGTGGTTTGTTACCTTGTTATGAAGAGCCAGAATGAATGTGAGGTGACAACCTTCCTCAAGTTCAAATACTCCTCCTTCCACTGTCACTGGGTATCCCTCCCTCCCTGGTTTTGGGTCACACCTGGTAGTGGTACTCTGAGCTTATTCCTGGCTCTGTACTAGGGGATCACTCCTAGGCTTGGAGGACCACATGGGGCACATCAAGGCAAACATCCTATGTGTTTTACCATCAATTCAGCCCTTCAGTAGATTGGTTTTTGTTTGTTTTTGGTCCACACCTGGTGGTGCTCAGGGGTGATTCCTGGTGGTGCTTGGGGGACCATATGGGATTGAACCTGGGTCAGCACATGCAAGGCAAACATCTTTTGTTTTTTCGAGAGCAACTTTTATTTTGATCTCTCTCTCTCTCTGTCTCTGTCTCTCTCTCTCTCTGTGTCTCTCTCTCTCTCTCTCCCTCTCCCTCTCTCTCTCTCCCTCTCCCTCCTCTCCCTCTCCCTCCCTCCCTCCTCTCTCCTCTCTCTCTCTCTGCTTTGCTCTGCACTCAGAAATTGCTCCTGGCAGGTACGGAAATATATGGGTTGCCAGGATTCGAACCACCATCTGTTCTGGATGGGCTGTATGCAAGGCAAACGCCCTACCACTGTACTCTCTCTCTGGACCCTATTTTGATTTTTTTTGTTTTTGAGTCAGATCCATCGATGCTCAGGGATTACTCCTGGTTCTGCACTCAGGAATTACAGCTGGCAGTACTCAGGACCCCATATGAATCCCCAGGGATCGAACCTGGTTGCCACATGCAAGTTAAGTGCCTTATTTGCTGTACTATCTCTCTCGCCCCATTTTAGGGGGTATCACACTCAGAGGTACTCAGGGATTACTTCTGGCTCTGAGCTCAGGAATCATTCCTGGTAGGCTTGGGGGACTACATTGGAATACCAGGGATCAAAGCTGGGCAGTGTGCCTGATTGTAACCTCTGCTACTTACCTCCTCAAGTTCTTTCCTTCCCTGGCCTTTTAATTTCTATAACCTAGGGTCAAGGGTAATCTAGGTATCACCCTTTTGATACCCTGCACTCTCTTGTATTATATATATATATATTCTATATATACGACTATATATAGTATTATATATACTATAATACTATATATATTATTCTTATATATATAAGTGAGATAATTCCAGCCTATTTGGTGGAAAGATTTGTTTACCTGCTTTCAGGTATGATGATGTATGAAGATCGACTTCCTTCTGGAACACTGTGGGGATAAAAGATAGGTATTAGGCATTTTTGGAAGGGAGATTCTTCAAAAAAAAAAAAAAACCAGAAAAAGCAGGGGTTTTTTTGCGGGGGGGGGGCACATCTGGAGATGCTTAGAGGGTTACTCTTGGCTCTGCAATCAGAAATTACTCCTGACGGTGCTTGGGGACTATATACGTTACTGGGGATCTAACCTGGGTAGCCTGCTTGCAAAACAATCGCCCTACTCGCTACTTCTTTGGCCCTAAAAAAGCAGGCTCTTCTTATCCCTAGCCTCCTAGTGGTTCTCCCTTTATTACTGTGCTGTACATTGTGATAGTTAAGGGTTGGGGAGAACCTGACTTCCTTTAATTTTAGATGCTGATATTTGTAATCCTGATTTCATAATAGCAAAGTCCTGGCCGATTTAATTTTCTTTAAATTCAAGGCAGGCTTCAAACCTGTCAGGGTTAAGGACTGAACAACAGACAAGGGAACAAATTGGGTGCCATTTTTTTCTTCTTTTTTTGTTTTGGTTTTTGGTTTTTTGGGCCACACCCGTTTGATGCTCAGGGGTTACTCCTGGCTAAGCCTCAGAAATTGCCCCTGGCTTGGAGGGACCATATGGGACACCAGGGGATCGATCTTTCCTTGGCTAGCGCTTGCAATCTCTGGCCGCGGGTGCCATTTTCTTAATCCAACTACCACACCATTATCTTTCAAATGTACACTTCCGCTCTGGAACTCTCTAGGGACTTCCAACTGTACTGTTTACTTGCTGTTTCCTTTGGATGCCTATGAGGCATCTCAAACTTTATGCCCAAAGACAATCTACTACTTTTCTCTATGGTCATCCCCATCTAATTAAATGCCAACTTTAAATACATCAGCCAAAACTTTGGTATACCTTAACTTTTCTCTTCCCCAAAATTCAATAGGAACCACCAGTAAAACACGGTTTTAACAAAGTTTATCTTTACTTTTTTTTTTCTTTCTGATTTTTAAGCCACACCCAGCTGTGCTCAGGGTTCATTCTTAGCCTCACTCAAAAGTGTCAGGGATCAATTCTAGATCAGTTGTATACCCATTATACAATGTTTCCTGCCCTAGCAGAATTTTTTTTTGTTTTTTTTTGGGGGGGGCGTTAAGCTCAGGGATCTCTCCCATTGGTGATCAGAGGACCATATATGGTGCAGTGGAACAATCCTGAATCTGCAGCATGCAGGGCAAATACACTACTTGCTATAAAAATATATATTTTTGCTCCAGCCCCACAGCAACATTTCTTAATCTTCATCCAAAACCTAGACATTTGCCATTAATTCCATTATTTTCAACCTAGATCAATGTACTATCATCTCTTGGATTATCTGCAAAAGCCTGAACACTCTCCCAGATTCTGCTCTAGCCTATTCACAATTAATTCAAAGTCCTTTTATTATTGTTGGTGGGAGGGAGGGCAGGCTGCCAGGGCCTTTTCCATGTAGGGCATTTGCTCACTGACACTGAAGTTAGATTCGTAGTCCTCAGCCTTTTTGAAATTTGGGTACTGTTATTCCTCTCCAAAATCTTCTAGCGATTTTCAATTTCACACACATTAAAAGAACACTTCTCTTGCATGTTAGGTTCAATTCCTTGCATGGCCAAAAAATGAAGCTAAAAACCTTAAGATGATTTAAAAAGTTCTATATAATCAATCGACTCCATTCCTGCCATAAGTTCTCACCAATTCAAATTTCTATTTTCTAAAGATAAGTATGCGTACTTCGATCTCTAGACTGACTGCTCTTGTTGTTGTTCCCTTCTAGGAAACTTATTTTCTTCCACATGTTTGCAGTTTATTTCTTTCTCCTTTATTTCTTTTTATTAATTTTTGGGGAGGGTTGGGCCACACTCAATTATTTTCATGCTCAGGAGTGACCCCAGGCAGTGCTAGGGCACTGTAATATGGTGTTAAGAGATTTCAACTGGAATCAGTGGGATGCAAGACAAATACCTTAACCCTATGCTAGCTCTCCAGCCCAATTTTATTTTATTTTTTGGTGACACTGGAAATCACACATAAGGTCTCATGCATGTAATGCATGCATTGTAGACTGAGACAAATTCCCAACAGCCTTCTTTTAAGCGTCACCTATTGAGGGACTGGTACCCCCTTTAAACTCTCACATAGAGAGTATAGGAGGTTTAACTCCAAATCTTTAGCTCTTTCCATAGGCACTTAAGGTGTTTGTTTACGGTATGCCTTCTCCTGTTGAAATGCAAGTTCAGTGAGAGCTGAGGGAACTTTCTACCTCTTGTTCCTGCATTAATCTATTCTGGGCCTGATAGCACGGCACACAGTAGGTGTGCTTCTGCAGTATTTTGTCAGGCACGAATGAATAAATTCTCCCCAGCCATCTTCTTTTCAGAGGCAGGAAGGATAAAGCCCAGAAAGCAGACAGGCAGTTGATGCCCATCCCTCGGGACTGGATGCGCAATATCTCCCAGAGTGTTTCTCTGCAGGGCTGCCTGCCCTGGGGAGCCCTCCTCAACCCTTCCTTCTACTGTGTGGGACATGGCTTTCATCAGCAGTGGCGCCCCGGGCCAGAGGGCTGCAGAGCCAAACAGGGGGGCTGGCTGGCCTGATGCAACGGTTACACTGAGATTGGCTGCAAGACTGGACGGGGCAAGGAGGCAAGGCACAGGCCCAGTTCCCTGGGGAAGGTTGCAATACAAGGGGGTGGGGGGAGACCCCTACGCCTAAGAGATCCAGGATGCTCAGTGCAGGAGGCCTGGGGCTATCTATTTATTTGGAGGGGGAGCAAAAAAAAAAGAATCCCGTCTGGGTTGCTGATCCATCGGCACCCCTTGTCCCTAAGGCTTGCCCTAAGTCTCTGGGGCTGCGGTCCTCTGCTAGGGGGCAGGCATGCAAGTCCCGTGGCGTGTCCAGGAGCCCCGCCAATGACGTGGCTCTGCTGGCCCTGAGACCCGGCCGGGCTGGCAGGGGTCAGGGGGTGCGGCCTGAGCCGCGGGCCACCCAGGCTGCTGGGCTCGGGGGTGTGTCCCGCTGCTCCGCCTCCCACCGGACAGGCCTAAAAGGGGTCAGGGAGGCCAGAGAACTTCAGGGCAGCAGCAGGGGGTCGCCTGGCTCCGCAGCACCGAGCAGGGCCCTTGCATCAGCAAAAGAGCTTGCAAAAGCAGCTTTGCAAGCCCCTCCCCAGCACCCCAAAATCAAGGATTCTTCCCAACCCTCACTAACGTCACATCCTAAACTAGGAAAGGCCCAATTCCGAGAAACCGGTGCTGGGGACAAGCAGAGGGTAAAATAAATAAGTAAATAAATAAAATAAAATAAATAGGCGGGAAGGAAGGAAGCCAATACTCGCCTCTCTCCTTCGGCTCCAGCTCTGATTTGGGCTCTGCGTCTGCCACCCGCTCATCTTCAACATCCTCTACTCTCTTGCCTTAGACTCAAGCCTCTGACCTCGGGCCGCGCCGCGCCGCGCTCTTTTATAGCCCTCCGGTCCCGCCTCCTAGGAGGCGGGTCCATAATTTTCACCAATAAGAAAGCGGCACGCCGGAGTTGGCCCCGCCCCGCCCGCACATCCGCCACTCAGGAGCTCCCCGGGGTCCCGCCCCTTCGCTCCCTCCCGCTAGGGGGTCGAGGGCGCTTCGGACCCGGAAGTGACTTTGGGTCACGAGGCTTCGCGGAGGCGGTGGGTGAGTCATGCGCGCGCGCGGAGGGGAGAGGGAGAGAACTGGAGCGGGGGAGGGGAGCCGAGGGGGGCGGGGATGATGCAATGTTTGGCAACCGGTGTCCGCGCGCGCACGCGCAGGGGAATCTGCGAGGGTGGTGGGAGGCGCGGGCGGGGGAGGAGGGAGAGGGCTAGGGGAGAGGGCGGGGCGGGCGCGGCGCCTGCTCTGCGCTCCCAACGGCCTCAACGGCCCAAGGGCTGCCCCAGGAAACCTTCCTTGGAGCTTATCTCCTTCTGGAGTTTTTTTTGTTTTGTTTTGCTTTAGACCCCCATCTTATCTCCTATCCTGCGGCACTTGCATTTCCCTAGCCGCCTTCTAACTCATAGAAACAGGAGCTTAGAGACCTCCCTCCTGAAAGTTGGGCTGCCAAGCATCCTGTCTCCTTGCAGGGGTCTCTTCTATCTCTTTGGTTCCCCCCCCCCCAAAGGGGCAGAAGGAATCATTTTAGTTGTCATTTCAGCGCCTCTAAATGCAAACTCGACTTTGCACAGTTTCTGATGAGCCGTACCAAGTTAGAATTCTTGTTCTTGGGCCTTCTCCTCAAGAGTCTTTCCTAGGAGCCCCTGTGGTGCTTAGATGACCTTCACCAAAGACTTTTCACTCTCTCTTGACTCCCTGCTGTGATGGGAGCTTGCTCAGGTCCAAGGCCTCTTCGTGTTTGGACAACAGAACTTTTTGTTGCTCCCACACTGTATGCACTTGGGGACAACAGTGCAGTTTGAGTTCAGGACCCCCCCCTTTTTTTTTTCAATTTTACCCTCAACTATTCTCACTTGCTTAGAAAACCTAGGCTAAAGTGTTCGAACTTGTGCTTTATCTGTAAATAAAAGATGGATCGGTTGAAAAAAAAAAAGAGCCTATGAAACTTCAGAGGCAGCCAGAAAAGTGCAAAAAGCACCATGCCAAGCCTTTAATTTTTTTGTCCCTTGCGCCATTTAGTAGAAGAGCAGGCCCTGTGCAGGCAGCAAGCAAGCCTGTTACCTATCCTGTCAAAAAAAAAAAAAAAAAACACTCAAGGGGGCAAAAGAGCCAGAGTTTGGTGGAAGGAGATGGAAAGAAATGGCCACGAGGTGGGTTTTGAAGGCTCCCATGGCAGATCAAGGCGGCGACAGATCCTTCGCTAGGCCTCTATAGGCCGCACCGATCCAGACCTCGGCGTCTTTCCCCCGTCCCAGGTTGTCAGTGACAGGCGAGGGTCACGTGACTCGCCAGGCTGAAGGTCTTGTTGTGACAAGTTGACCTGGGGAGGCGGGTCAAGTCCCAGGCGGGGCAGGGCAGGGCAAGTCGCCACTTTCATCTTTTTTTGGGGAGGGGGGGCATTCCTGGCTTCCCTTTTGGGGGTGGGGAAAGGCTGGGATTGGCCAGCGGGGCTGGGGCGCCCCTGAGAGCAGAGCCGAGCAGAGCAGCACCTCCAGCTCCTTCCTTCCTCCGCGGAGGGCGGAGGGCGAGTGGAGGGCGGGCCGGCCCGCGTGGGGTGTTTGTTCCTCAGGGGATTCAGAGGGCGGGGGAGGGGCAGGCGCGCTCCCGCATGCGCACCGCGGCGCCTCCAGTTGGCTCGGCCCGGGCGCGGCCACGCCCATCTTCTCCCGTCCGGGCAGCGGCGGCGGCGGTGGTAGCGGCGGCGGCGGCGGCGGCGGCGGCGGCAGCTTGCGCGGTGCCTTCTGGGAACGGAATCCCCAGGGCTGCCCCTGGCCTCTATGGCGCATGCGCGGGAGGCCGCTCGGTGATCCGCGGCGGCAGCGGCGGCGGCGTCGGCGGCGACGGCGGCGCTGCTGCTTCCTGCTAAGCAGACCGGCCGGGGCCGTCCGGGAGGCTCGCGCTCCACCGACCCTCCTCCTCCTCCCACCGCCACAACTCCCTCCCACTCCTCCCCTCACCCCCCCCCCCCCCCGAGGCCGCGACTGCGCAGGGCGGGCGGGGCCGGCCGAGCCATGGGCCGCGGTGAGTGTGCAGGGCCCGGCCCCCCCGCCCCTCCCATCCCCTCCCCTCCCCCCCGCGGGTAGGCCCCTCTACCCCGCCGAGTCCTCCCAGCTCACCTGCCCCCGCCGTCTCGCTCGCTCCCTCCCTCCCCCCTTGCGCCCTGCTCCCTCCGCCGCCCTCCCACGGGCCTGCCTGACTTTTGCCTTCCTCGCCCACCCCCTCCCCAAGTTCCTTCCTACTTGGGGCTCCCTTCCCCTCCTCTTCCTCCTCCCTGATCCCAGGGCAGACGGGCCAGCAGGCTCGGTGGTTTGGGGTGACGGTGACAGGGCGCCTGGTTAGGACAGGGGAAAGTTTAGGAGCCGCCCCTACTCGAGGACTGGAGTGGGAACCATGGTAAGGTTAGGGACGGTGCTTGCAACAGCGCCTTTAGGAAGCAAGCTCCTGGGCTCCAAGGAGCTGAACCCCCTTTGCTTGGGGTTGCAAGCTGGAGGGGTGCTAAGGGGTGAGTGGATCCCCCTTCCTGGCAGAAGCCCCTGGAAAAGGAGACAGATCTCCCCAAAGAGACCCAGATGGACTAGATGGTGATTGTCTCCTGGAACAGGCACCAGGAGTTGTGGGGGGAAGGTTTTGCTTGCTGGTCAACATTTGGGCATTTGGGCAGTTTGCCTGATGACCTATGGGCCAATCTGTATATATATTTTTTAATATGATCTTTCTTGGAGGCGGGAGTAGCAGGGGGAACCTGACGCTCTCTGGAACTTCCTAGTGGCCTGGCTTTTTATGAATATTTGCTTGTATTCCTAGATGAAATATAGCTCCGGTGGGACAAAGGGGCCTTGCCTGTTTGGGGGCTGGGGGTGGTGGGGTTGTGGCTCCCGTGGTCCCTAGGCTTCTTGAAGGCTCTCTCACCCTTGGGGGCCCCCTGAGACTGATGGTGGCAAGGACAAGGACGCTTGTGGAGTCAGCTGGCAGATAGCTGAGGTCGGAGAGACACTTGACCAACCTGGCAACATGGGTCCGGGCCGTGGTATGTATTCTCCTGAGTAGGGGACCGATTGCTGACAGTCCCATCTCTGTATGTTGCAGGTGTGGGCTAAGCTGGCGGCCTGGGCTTTAGACTGGACCCCACAATGTTTGCAGAGATGTTCAGGTAGCTGCGGTGGGATGGCAGAGGTTGCCCCTCACTCTCTATCCAGTCTCTCAGGAGGGCCTCTTCCCCCTTGTCCCTGAACCTTCTGGGTCTCCCCGTAACCCCTTCAGGTGCTCCCGTAACCAGAGCAGTGCTGTCTTCCTAGTGCCCACGTGGATGTCTGTGTTATCAGGCACGTGGGAGCTTATTACACACAATGAATGGGGGCAATGAGAGCAGCGGAGCAGACAGAGCTGGGGGCCCTGTGGCCACATCTGTCCCCATCGGCTGGCAGCGCTGTGTTCGAGAGGGTGCTGTGCTCTATATCAGGTAAGTTCTGCAGCCACTGGTTCTGCCCCCAGGTCCTTCAGTTGCCAAACTTCTCTTACCCACTCCATACACATTATTTTAACTCTGCCATAACTTAGTCTTCCTTCCTCCTTGGCCTTTTTGTTTTGTTTGTTTGTTTTTGGGTGGGGGGGGATTGCTTTTAGGCCACACCTTGCAGTACTCAGAGCTGATCCCTGGCTCTATACTTAGGAATCAATCCTGGCTTGGCTTAAGGGACCATATAGGGTGCTGGGGATCGAACCCAGATTGACCATGTGCAAGGCAAGTGCCCTACTCGCTGTACTATCGCTTCAGCCCCCCTTTTGCTTTTCGTCTCTTTGGCTTTTTGAGTCGGTTCTCTCAATCTCTTTCACATCTCTGAGATGCTGCTCTTTCTAAGGAAAGACCTTTGTCTGAGGAGCTGTCAGTCCTTTAGTAGTAGCTTCTGATTCCATGACATCTCACCCCAGATTCTGACCCTGTTTCCTTCTAGCCCAAGTGGCACAGAGCTGTCTTCCTTGGAGCAAACCCGGAGCTACCTCCTCAGCGATGGGACCTGCAAGTGCGGTCTGGAGTGTCCACTCAATGTCCCCAAGGTCAGTGCTGTGATGTGGTGTGCCAGAGAAGGCAGAGATAAGTCAAGAGACTTGATGTTGATGACCGAATGGGGTCGCCCTTCTCCCAGATCCCACCTACTTAGGGTCCCTGTCCGTGTCCTCTTAACTTGCAGGTTTTCAACTTTGACCCTTTGGCCCCGGTGACCCCGGGTGGGGCTGGGGTGGGGCCAGCATCGGAGGAGGACATGACCAAGCTGTGCAACCACCGGCGGAAAGCCGTTGCTATGGCAACTCTGTACCGCAGCATGGAGACCACCTGCTCACATTCTCCTGGTGAGTCTCTCCTTTACTGAAGGCTGGAGGAAAATCAAGGGTCGAAGATAGGGTTGGTGGGAGGTGGAGTAAGAGAGCAAAAAGGGAGCTGCTTGGGCCGGAGAGATAGCATGGAGGTAGGGCGTTTGCCTTTCATGCAGAAGGTCGGTGGTTCCAGTCCCGACATCCCATGTGGTCCCCTGAGCGTGCCAGGAGCGATTTCTGAGTGTAGAGCCAGGAGTGGTCCCTGAGAGCTGCCGGGTGTGACCCCCCCCAAAAAAAAAAAAAAAAAAAAAAAGAAAGGGAGCTGCTTGGTGAGAGAAAGGCTTAGGGAGATTGGGAGTTTATGGGCAATGGGGTGGAAGGGATAGGAAAAAAATGCTTAGAAAGGAAGCCATAGGCTGATGCTCATTTCTTTTATTGCAGGAGAGGGAGCAAGCCCCCAAATGTTCCACACTGTGTCCCCAGGCCCGCCCTCTGCCCGCCCTTCCTGTCGAGTCCCTCCTACAACTCCACTTAATGGGGGTTCTGGCTCCCTTCCCTCAGAAGCTCCCTCAGTTCCACAGCCATACCCCTCTCTAACAGGCCCTGGGCTCTTCCCACCGCCAAGACTTCCTGACCCAGTCCCCTCCGGAGGCAGCAGCCCCCGTTTCCTTCTGCGGGGAAATGCCCCCTCTCCAGCTCCGCCTCCTCCACCTGCTATCAGTCTCAATGCCCCCTCCTACAACTGGGGGGCTGCTCTCCCATCCTGTCTGGTGCCCCCTGACCTGGGCTCTCCTCCAGCCCCCCATGCTTCCTCTTCACCCCCTTCAGACTCTCCTCTCTTCCACTGTAGTGATGCCTTAACACCCCCTCCCGTCCCCCCAAGCAATAATCTCCCTGGTCCGCCTGGTACCCCTGGTCCTGCCACTCAGCCACCAGTGTCTTCAGCCACTATGCACCTGCCCCTGGTTCTGGGACCTCTCGGAGGGGCTCCCACCTTGGAGGGGCCAGGGGCATCCCCCTTCCTTGCTAGCAGCCTCCTCTCTGCAGCGGCCAAGGCACAACATCCCCCTCTTCCCCCTCCCAGCACTTTACAGGGCCGAAGGCCCCGTGCCCAGGTGCCCTCAACTTCCTACGCTTCAACACCCCGTCCTTCTCAGCCCCGGCGTCCCCGCCGACCCCCAACTGTATTGCGGCTACTAGAAGGCGGGAGCCCTCAAACCCCTAGAAGGAGCCGTCCCAGGGCCCCTGCCCCTGCTCCCCAGCCCTTTGCTCTCCCCGAACCATCCCAACCAATTCTCCCTTCTGTGTTGTCCCTGCTGGGACTTCCCACCCCTGGCCCTTCCCACTCTGACGGAAGCTTTAACCTTTTGGGGTCCGATGCACACCTTCCTCCTCCCCCAGCCCTCTCCTCAGGGAGCCCCCCCCAGCCCAGGCACCCCATCCAGCCCTCCCTGCCTGGGACCACCAGTGGCAGCCTCAGCAGTGTGCCAGGTGAGTGAACCCCCTTCACGGAAAGGCAGCCCAGGCCTAGCTTCCTGGTAGTTTCCTGGGTTGGGACAGGGAGGTTGGGCTCTCTGGATGCTGGAGGATTGAGTCTCGCTTTTCTTTTGCAGGTCCTCCTGCCCCACCAGCTGCCTCCAAAGCCCCCTTAGTTCCCAGCCCTGTGCTTCAAAGCCCATCGGAAGGGCTAGGGATGGGGACAGGCCCAGCCTGCCCTCTCCCTCCCTTGGGTGGAGGAGAGGCTTTCCCTTTCCCCAGCCCTGAGCAGGGCCTGGCGCTGAGTGGAGCTGGCTTCCCTGGGATGCTTGGGGCCTTGCCTCTCCCTCTGAGTCTAGGGCAGCCCCCACCTTCTCCATTGCTCAGTCACAGTTTATTTGGCATGCTGGCTGGCGGAGGGGGACAGCCTCCCCCTGAGCCCCTGCTTCCACCACCTGGGGGACCTGGCCCTCCCATTGCTCCAGGCGAGCCTGAAGGACCTTCACTTTTGGTGGCCTCCTTGCTTCCACCTCCCTCCTCTGACCTCCTTCCGCCTCCTTCTGCACCTCCTAGCAACCTCCTGGCCTCTTTCCTACCCCTCTTGGCACTGGGCCCCACAGCTGGAGATGGGGAGGGATCTGCAGAGGGAGCTGGGGGTCCAAGTGGGGAGACATTTTCAGGTTTGGGAGACCTACACCCCCTGCTATTTCCCCCCATCTCAGCCCCCCCTACCCTCATAGCTTTAAATTCTGCGCTGCTGGCTGCCAGCCTGGACCCCCCTTCGGGGACACCCCCCCAGGTGAGGATATGGGTGAGCGGGTGGGAGAGAACAAGAAAAAGAATGAAGAGACGGGAGCTGGGAATCCAGGGCTTTCCTTTCCATGCTTGGTCTCATCCTCAGGACTTTGGGGGTGGGCATCCTTCTTGGGTGTGAGTGTGATGGCTGCAAGAAGAGTCCAACTTATCAAGCATGGCCTACTGCATGTGAGGCTTCACTATTTCATTGATTACTCATGGCAACCATTCTTTCTCTGCAGTCCTGTGTCCTGAGTGCCCCCCAACCTGGACCACCTACCTCCAGTGTCACCACGGCAACTACTGACCCGGGGGCCTCCTCTCTGGGCAAGGCCCCCTCCAACTCAGGGAGACCCCCCCAACTCCTTAGCCCTCTGCTGAGTGCCAGCCTGTTGGGTGAGTTTTCAGAGAGGAAGATGGGTATGAAAGAGAAGGATGGAAATAAAAATGACTAGAGACTGGGGGTCAGAGAGATAGCATGGAGATAGCATCGAATCCTGGCATCCCATATGGTCCCCCAAGCCTGCCAGGAGTGATTTTCTGAGCGTAGAGCCAGGAGTAGCCCCTGAGCGCTGCTGGGTGTGACCTTCCCCCCCCCCCCCAAAAAAAAAAAAAAACAACAAAAAACAAGTGATTACTAGAGGCTGAATTCTGGGAGAAAGTCTTTGGCCCCTGGACAAATCTGAAAGAAAATGGGGCTTACTCAACCTATTGAGTTTGCTCAGGGAAGACCCCTGACACTGTCGTTCTTCAACAGGTGACCTGTCTTCGCTGACCAGCAGCCCTGGATCCCTCCCTGGCCTGTTGCAGCCTCCTGGCCCCCTTCTCTCTGGCCAGTTGGGGCTGCAGCTCCTCCCTGGGGGGGGAGCTCCTCCACCCCTCTCAGAGGGTTCTAATCCCTTAGCCTGCCTGCTACAGAGTCTCCAGGTGAGGGTGTGCAGGGAAAGGCATTTTTCCCCCCCACAAGTGGAACTTTAGTTGTTTGGAGTTATAGGAGCAGAAGGACTGTATCTGAAACATGTTTTGTTTTCTTTTGTTTTGTTTCCTTTGCTGCAGATTCCTCCAGAGCAGCCAGAGGCACCCTGTCTGGCCCCTGAGAGCCCCGCCTCAGCCCTTGAACCGGAGCCTGCCAGGCCTCCCCTCAGTGCCTTAGCCCCACCCCACGGTTCTCCTGACCCCCCAGTCCCTGAGCTGCTCACTGGGAGGGGGTCAGGGAAACGGGGCCGGAGGGGAGGAGGGGGACTTAGGGGCATTAATGGTGAGGCCAGACCAGGCCGGGGTCGAAAGCCCGGTAGCCGGCGGGAGCCTGGCCGACTAGCCCTCAAGTGGGGAACACGTGGTGGCTTCAATGGGCAAATGGAAAGATCCCCAAGAAGGAGCCATCATTGGCAGCATAATGGGGAGCTGGCGGAAGAGGGTGCTGAGCCCAAGGATCCATCCCCTCCTGGGCCCCATTCTGAGGACCTTAAGGTAAGTCAGGGAGAGGGAGAAAGGCGATGATGGACTCTGAGGAAAGGCTTGGGCCACGGCAACTTTTCTTAACTTCTTATACACACAGTCAATCTTTTCCCAGGTACCCCCCGGGGTAGTTAGAAAGTCTCGTCGTGGCCGGAGGAGAAAATACAAGTGAGTGTTGAGTCCATCATAGTCCTGGCCTTTGCCCTTTTCCATGTGTCCATTGGTGGGCTGATAGAAATGTCTAGAGTGGCATGGCTTTCAAAAAGATGAGTATTTCTGTGAACAGGAATAAGGTTGCTCTTCTACTCCTGTCCAAATGTAGAAAGTTTTCCACTCAAAGTGAAGTTTGCCTGGTGCTTAGGTGGTTCCTGATCACGTGTATCCTCATTGCAGCCCTACCCGGAACAGCAATAGCTCCCGCCAGGATGTTACGTTGGACCCCAGCCCCACAACCCGAGTAAGTGGGGGGGTTGACCGATGGGGATGCTTAAGAAGTGAGGCAGGAAGGAAAAGGGTTGGAGGGAGTGGGGAGAAACGAAAGCTCTCCTGCCACCTAGCTGTTTAGTGATCCTTCCAACTTCCCCTTGTATACAGGCGGCTGTCCCTTTGCCTCCCCGGGCCCGCCCTGGCCGTCCTGCCAAAAACAAGAGGAGGAAACTGGCCCCGTAACAGCCATACCTGGAGCTGGACCTGACCCTGACTGGGGAGAGCTGAGTGCTGAGCCTTGGGAGCCCCTGCCAGCCACCTGCACCTGTGGACAGTGGGTGGGGCACTACTCCCCACTCGGAGCACAAATGCAAACCCTTCCCCTACAATCCCATCCTGAGCCATTGCAGGGGGTAGGGAAGCTCACCCCTTCCCCCCAAAGCCATGTCACTGAAAAGGCCTGGGGGGGTGGTATATGGCCCTCTCCCCACCAGGCTAAGGGGAACACCCCCTTCCCCAGGTCTTTTATTTGTTTAAGTTATTTTTGCACAAATGACTTTTATATTTAATTCGACTTCATTGCCTCCCTTCTTGAAGCCAGCAGGCTCAGTTTACAAACCTGTGAGCTACTGTTGGCTGCTACCCTCCTTCCCAGTGAAAGGTACAAAGCAATAAGCATCTTGCATCCTCCCCTCGCCCCTCCAACACCCCTCTGCCTCTGGCTCAGGTTGCTCAAAGCACAGATCCCCTTCTATCCCGTCCCCAGGTTTGAAACACATAGCCTCATTTCAAGGTATAGCCAGTTTCCCTCTACTTGCCTTTGGGATCTAAAAAGGGGGCAAGGGGGCAAAGAAAGCCCTCCGGGCCTCTCTTCCCAGACACACTACACTGCCCCTTCTCCCCCGCATCGAAATGCTCAGAGACGTTGTGATGATGCGACTGAGGATTATGCAACGTGGTCCAACCGGAGCGGCCAGCACGACCAGCTGTCCAGGGGCTGCCTCCTGCCTTTTCTTTTGTACAGACAAGACCCTTGGGAGTTTTAATTCTGTTTTGTACTTGCCCTGTGGGGCCTCCACTGCTTTTCTATGGGAGACACTCTTAATTTAACAGATGAGAATATTTTGAAACTGGCTCTGACTCTGTACTCATTTTTTCCCTAGTTAGAACTAAGTCCTTCCAGTAGTAGAGAGTGGCTTAGACTGCCTGTGAATGTCCGTCTCCGCACTGCCTCTTCCCCCAGGAAATACAGGAGAGGCACACAGAGTACAACAGCGTTTAATGGTCGGAAATAGATGTACAGTATCGCAGTCAGCTAGAGCTGTGCTGGAAGACAGGACCCAACGTTCCCACACACACACACCAGGCAAATTAGTATTAGAGAGGAGCCAGCATGTGGCTGGGGAGATCGACTATTCTCCAGCTACCACTCTGCAGTCATCAGAGGAGGGGTGTAACCCCACATGCAAGAAGAGCCCCTTGCCCTGTGTCAAATAGGATGGGGGTACGAGAGTTATAGTTATGGGAAACCCTAGGTTAAGCTGTTAACAGTTCAGAGGGGTAAGGATTACCCCTGTCCTCTGTTCCCAGAGGGGCTCACTTTCCCAACTTTTTCATCCGTTCGTCAATGCTGGCAAAATTCCCCTCAACTGTGGACAGGTTTTCACGCATGGTTTTCTGCACCTAGAAAATAACATGAAAAAAGAAAGTAGTAGAGATATTTTATTTTATGTCAAGTCCAGATGGTGTCCTGGGTGAGCACCTGAAGAAAAATCTCTTAGGGCAGACTAAAGAGATGCACAGACTATGGACTCCAAAGCAGAAAGTTTCTGGCTCAGGCCCCATGAATTTGGGTACTTTGACAAGTCCCATCCTAATTTCAACCAGAATAGAATAGGGACCAAATATAATATGATTCAAAGTTTTAAGAAAATGTGCTAGAAGAATAATGCACTAAGTATTAGTACTACACACAATTTGCACCTAGTTGGCCCTGTGTTGCTGATCCTTCAACTTGAATGCTTTCCCCATACTGAGAAGAGTGCCGCCAACAGAAACCGAGTGATTACATGCTGGGCACTGCTGAAAGAGGGAAGAAGAGGATCACTGCCTGGGTCAGAAGTGAGTGACAGAACCAGGTTGGAGTCTGGCTCGTGATTGCAAGTACCTAATTCCTTAAGTGTCCTGTGCAGGGGCTAGAAATACAGTACAAAGGTTAAAGCACTGGCTTTGCATATGGCTGATAGATAACCAGTTCAATCTCTTGGCACTGCATATGGTCACCTGAGCATGTCAGGAGAGATCCTAGAACCACGATGGAGAACCTATGGCACGCGTGCCAGTGGTGGCACACGAAGGTCTTGCAGCTGGCATGCAGGAAGGTCCGCAATTAAGACATGCGGCGCGTGCCACATAGTTTTTAGATACCAAAAATTTTTTATTAAGGTTTAATTGACGTGCTGGCACTTTTGAGGAAATTCTTTGGTTTTGTGCAGCAGTTTGGGCACTCGGGCTCAGAAAGGTTAGCCATCACTGTACCTAGACCATAGCCAGGAGTAAGCCATTAGCACCATTAGGTATGCCCAACAACCCCAAAATCAAACCAAAACAATGTCCTATGCTCAGTATATGAATCAGGATCCAAGTAAGGAGGTGAGTATAAAGCTAAGATGAAAATACAGAGAGTAGATGTTTTAATAGGAAAAAGTTTAACTTTTAACAATTAACATTACTTCAGCTCATCTACATAACTGATACAGGTAAAACTTGCCACGTGGAATAAGACTGGAGTTAACAAGTTATCCGATGTTCCACAGCCACTACAGGGAGGTAGCAGACCAACAAAGGGACACATACCTGGGTCAGGAGTGTAGTATTATCCTTGAGGGAACTAGCAATCATCTGCTGTGTAGTGTCCAGATGTGTCAGGAGCTGACCAAACTGCATGGCTAAGAGACAGTCAAGTTACAGATAGGTGAGAATCTAAGATAAAAAGGGACAGGAAGTTACCCACATTGCAATTTCCCTGGGTACCCCTGGCAGCAGGCCTCTTACCTTGCTCGTGCAGTTGCTTGATGGTGACAAGTCTCTGCACCAACTCAGGAAGGGTACAGGCAAGGGGGCTCCAGCGCTGTATGGTTTCATACAGCTGATGCACCTGGAGGACGACAGGCCCCAGAAGGGAAGGCTGAGTCTTCAGTGAGGAACACAATGGTAATTTCACTGGTGTGGGTAAGGTCCATGGGGAAGAGTGAGTCCAGGGAAGTCTGGACTTTCTCCATGAACAGAGCTTATGAAGACAGGGACCTGAGGGGAGAGATCTGTGCTCTCCCCTGTGGATTTATCACCAAGGTCACTGGAGAAAATGAGGGAGCAGGAAATATCTGAAGGCAAGGGAATAGTGTCTTCCTGACCTTGCTTTGTGTATCTGCATCTTCTACAGAGGCTTTATGCTTGGCAATCTCATTCACCTTCCCCAGGACACTCTGAAAGCAAATTTTAAGGTTGGAGGGGAATCCAGAATTCCCAAAGTCTCAAGCTATCTGTAATCCCCAGCAATTTGTTCTCAGCTTAATACCTGTAGCCGAGCCTCCACTTGGTCCAAAACTGTGATGTCAAGAGCGCACACCTTTGCCTGCAACAGCTCTACAGTCTCCTGCGGGGAGGGATGGGATAAACTTCATCAAGAGGAAAGGATCAAATGAGGAAGACACCCTACATTCCATTGTAGAACCCAAAACAATTTTCTTTTTTTTTTTTTTTTTTTTGTTTTTGGGTCACACCCGGCAGCACTCAGGGGTTACTCCTGGCTCTATGCTCAGAAATCGTTCCTGGCAGGCTCGGGGGACCTGAGATGGGATGCTGGGATTCGAACCACCGACTTTCTGCATGCAAGGCAAATGCCTTACCTCCATGCTATCTCTCCGGCCCAAAACAATTTTCAAAGGAATCCCATTTCTACTGTCCCCCATACTCTGGTTCCTTTTAAAAGCTCACCATTAAACAGCCTCCCTGTAGACCTGCAGAAAGGGGGTTCTGGAGGGAAAAAAGCAGAGTTTCTTATATTTCCATATGATTACCACTCTCCTTTACAGTTCTAGCTAGTACCTGCTGATGATCCTCTAACTCAGTGATCCCCAAAATGGGTGATACTGATGCCTGGGAAGCACTAGAAAACTCCAGGGATCAGCAGTAG
This sequence comes from Suncus etruscus, assembly GCF_024139225.1. Lineage (NCBI taxonomy): Eukaryota > Metazoa > Chordata > Mammalia > Eulipotyphla > Soricidae > Suncus > Suncus etruscus. Next base: position 86,795,805 of record NC_064858.1, read on the forward strand.
TTTTGGGTGTAACTGGAAAGCATTTTCTTTTTGTTTGTTTGTTTTTTTGGATCACACCCACCGCTCAGGGGTTACTCATGGCTCTGCACTCAGAAATCAGTCCTGGCAGGCACGGGGGACCATATCGGATGCCGGGAATTGAACCCAGGTCAGTCCCAGGTTGGCTGCATGCAAGGCAAATGCCTTACCGCTGGCACTTTGTTCTTAAGGCACTTAAAGAAGGCAGATTTCCAGGTGGGTGTTCCATTATTTTTTTCTGCAAAGAGGACAAATAAATTTGGGAAGCTCTGTGCTAACTGAAGCCCTTTCCTAACTTATCTCAGGCTTTTATAGACTGTCATCGACTTTAAAACTCAGGATGTAGACTTTGATGGTCACACTAGTATAGGAGAACACCTGACCTGAGCATCCTGATCACAGCGTACAGTGGCTTCCAGCTCTGTCAGGCGCTTCTCAAGTTCTGCCACCTAGGGAGAGGAAGATGGCGAGATTTTCTGTTAACCTCCCTATAGCTGCAGTGGGAAGCAAAAAGCTGCTCTCCTCTCTTGTCTGCTTGCCACTCCTCTCCCTGAACCCCTCTCTACTCTGCCAAGAAACTCCTTTCCTTGGAACCCATCCCTAATCATACAGCATTTTAAGTAGATCGATGAGAGAAAAAGATAATTGGGACATGAGAGGAATCAGAAACACTGCAGTGCTTCTTCCCAGATTTGATCCCTTTGAGGGAGGCAGAAAAGTCCCTAGGGCCACAGCTCCCACCAACCAATACTACATACTTACTTTGGCAGCTTGAGAGAACTTGTCCTGCTCAGGTCGAGAATGTAATTCATAAGTGACAAGGCCACTATCTGGGGTGGACCCACTGGTGGTCTTTCCCCCTGAAACTGTCCCTTTGCTGTTCTTTGTTGCTTCCAGCTGTAGCAGTAATCGCCTAGGTGAGGAGACCAAATAATCATTATCAAGATTTGAAGGATGCAAGCCATCTCTGTCATTTTCTTGTTTTTGGTTTTTGGGCCATACCCGGTGATGCTCAGGGGTTACTCCTGGCTATGCGCTCTGAAATCGCTCCTGGTTTGGGGGGACCATATAGGACACCAAGGTCTCGAACCGCGGTCCATCCTAGGCTAGCGCTTGCAAGACAGACCTATCTCTAGCGCCACTGCTCTGGACCTCACTTTCTTATTTTTACCTCAGCATTAAAGAACAGCCATACTCGTGATAGCACCCCTGCCAGAGCATGGCTGAGACCCTCTATACCCTAGCAGTAATGACTTCCCAACACAGGTCACACACTTAGCCAGAGCGCCATCTGGATCAGTGAGGTTGATCGCTGCATCAGGTCCCAGTAGCTTCTCCAGGTGGGAGGCCACAAGCTGCTGCTTCAGGGCTGCCAGCTGTTTAGCCAGCACCACAGGGGTCAGCTTCTCTTCAGTGGCTGACTCCTTTACTGTCGTCTGGCATGAAAATACATTGTGAGGGGTGGTAGAATCAATCAAAGAGGAAGAAAGACTTCAAGATAGCTGTTATCTGGAAGTAAACTGTGGGTATTTCCCAAAAACACATAGAGAGGAACACTCTCCTAGACTTTGGAAACCTCAACCTCCTAATCCGGAAGCTTAAAGAATCTCATCTTCTAATGGGAGAGCTTCCTTTGCCATATAATACAAAACAGTAAAGGGAGAGGGAAGTTACCTTGATCTTCTCAACTTCAGTTGTCAGCTCTTGGACTTCATGTAGAAGTCGCTGGTACTTTTGCTGTGGTGTCTCCTTTACTCCTAGTCCCTCTCCAAGCTAAAGAACAAGCATAAATGATGATATTACCTCTAGTAGAAGTTACCCAAATCTTGGGCCTAAGTTACTTGTAAGGGTCTCAGGTCCAACACTCTAATATAGAGGAGTAAGTGAAAGCTAACTGCAGGCCAGAGCCTCTTCAGAGCAAGGTCAAAGAATCCTCAACTGCATGCTGTTGAGTTACTCAAGATCCCCAATCCAAGAGAAATTCAGGTCCCAACTGTATCCTCTGCTCTCTTTCCTAAAGCCCTGGTAGGTAAAAAGGATCTCTGCACCATCCCCATTAACAAACAACACATAACGAACCATCTCATAGTCTCCAGATTCATATCCTGTCCTCTTGGTTTTTCCGATACGATCTGAAAAATCTGCCAAAAAAAAAGAAGAAGATGGAATTGAAGGACTGACGAGGTCCAGGGCAGTCAGTCTCAGGTGACATGGTGGGTTTTCATGAGGGAGCTTATGTTCAAAAGTCACTAAGGTCTGGGCTAAAGAAGTAGCTCAAGAGCTGGTGCACACACTTTTGCATGTGGAAACCAGGATTCAATCCCTGGTTCTTGAGCACCTTTGGAAGTGACACTCTGCCCACCCCCCCTTCCAGCACAGAGCCAGGAACAGTCCCTGAGCACAGCCAGGTGTGGTCCTCATCAAAAGAAACAAGAATCAAAAGTCCCAAAGGTCTGAGGACAGGCATCTCCCACTTAGTTTCCAGCATAGGCTCACCAAGTCCCTTTGTCCCCACTCTCTTGTCTTTGAACTTGTCATAGGCAGCATTGGGGTTGACAATGATGTGCTCCACGCTCGTGCTGGTCAGTTCCTCCTGCAGGAATTCAGGCCAAGGGCAGACTTATTTTTACCCTAGAACTTCCCCAATCCCACAAATCTCCTACCTCATTACAAGACTGAACTGAACCCTCTTTTCCTAAAGGGAAAAAAAAGGGAGCTCCATTTCTGGCTCCTGACCCAAGCTCATTCTAGGAAATGGCAACTTCCTGGTAAATCTGGAGTCTCGGTTGTATAAATATTAACAAATAGGAACAGAGGCAAAGTGACTTCCCCACCCACTCTGTACATAAGCCTCCCCTGGCGCCCACCTCATCCAACTGGGCCCTCCCACTTATCTGGCACACACCATGCACTCAGGGCAAGAAACCAATGTGACCTCTTTTAATTCTTCCTCCCAAAAGTAAATTTCTTTGGGCAGAGGTAACCGCCCAACCTGAGTAGAAGGAAAGAGAAAGGATGGCAGACAATAAAACTACTATAAGGGACAATATTAGGAAAAACTTTAGGAGAGACACCTCCACATCAGGGCTTACGTATGAAAGGAAGTTGTCAGAGGACCTTATCATCCCTATTTCCAAGCTACTGTGAGGTGAAGAAATTCAGAGGAGAAAAAGGAGGGGCCAGAGATATGGTTAGGGTTTGCCTTACATGCAGCTGACTCAAGTTCAATTTCAGCACCGTATGTGCTCCCCCAAACCCCACCAAGATGAATGATCCCTGAGTGGAGAACCAGGAGAAAATCCTGAGCAGATGGGTGTGGCCCAAAAACTGAAGGGGAAAAATATTAGCCTGCGCTGGCCTCTGTAGATTCTGATTTCATTTTTATGAATTACAGTCAGAGAATTAAAGCACTTTAAAAGCTATCTAGGAGGAGAGAGACAGTACAGGAGGTAAGGCACTTGCTGAAGGCTGTGTAGGGCAGGACCTGGGATGGATGCCAGCATGGCATAGGATCCCCAGAGCACCACCAGGGGTCACTCCTGAACAGAGGCAGCAATATTTTTGGGCACTGCTGTGAGTACTCCCAACCCTCAAATAGCTATCCAAGTGACTCTAACATACAACCAGAGCTATAACTGCCTACATGGGCTCTAGGGGTAGGGGGAAAGGAGATGATGGAGAAAGAAAAGTAATATGCTACTACAGTATGAATGGTAACTTTATAAACAGAGAGGAGGGGGCCAGAGCCATAGCACAGTAGGTAGGGTGTTTGCTTTGCACGCGGTGGATCTGGGTTTGATCTCTAGCATCCCATATGGCCCCCAGAATTGGGGGGAAAAAATCAAAACAGGGAGAAGAACAAGGGATGTAGCTCAGAAGTAGAGAACTTGCCTTGCCTGTGTAATGTTCTAGGATTCACCCACAGCACCACAAAAACAAAACAAAAATAAGGGGGCTGGAGTGATAGTTCAGTACGTGGTGACCAGGATTGATCTCCAGCATCCTAAATGGTCCCCGGACCCAGCCCGGAGTGACCCCTGAGAACAGAGGTAGGAAACACCCCTGAAAACAGCTGGGGGTATGTCCCAAAAACAGAAACACACACACACACAAACAATAAAATAGGGAGGAGGGATAAGGAGAAAGGTCCACTGATCATTACCCCTGTAGGGAAGTGCTGGTTGGAAGGGCAAGAACTATAGAGTATACCTTACCCTGAGTAGAGCTAGAAATAAGTCCTGAGAACTGCCAGGTATGGCCCCAAAACAAAACAAAAATAAGAAGAAAACAAATGGGTTCAATGTCTCATAAGCAAGTGCTAATGAGAAGAGAATCTCAAAATTTTTGTTTTGTTTTGTTCTGGGACCACTCTCAGCAGTGTGTGGGTTTCTTCTAGCTCTGCACTCAAGAAATCACTCACTCCTGGTGAGCTCAAAGGATCAGACAGGATGCTGGGGATTAAACACAGGTTGGCCATGTACAAGGCAAAAGCCTTATTTCCTATATGATCTCTCTGGCCCTGAATCTTATAATCTCTGAAAAATCTCTTAGTGAAGAGATAATTCAAAGGACTAGACTGCATCTTGCTTTGTAATGAAGGAGCCCTGGGTTTGATTCCAGCCTGTGTGTGGTCCCCTATGCACAGAATCTATAGACTATGAAAAGAAACTAAATTAAAAAAAAAATAAACCACCACTATTTGTTAAATCCTTATTAAGGGCCAGGCACTATGCAGATGAGAAATGACTTTTTATTTACATTCCTAAATAAGGAAAGAAAGAGTAAAGAAGGGCCAGCACTAAACATTATTTTCAGATGTTCTAAGCAGGGCTTTCATCTCACTCCGCAGGGGCGAGTCCTGAGTCAGGACTGCTCGAACTGGCAGTTTCCCAGGGCTTTTCCGAAGGCAGAACCCCAAACTCAGGTGAGCAGTATGCTTGCTTAGTCTGCTGGTCCTGAAGATCCGGGGCCCTGGGTGCTAGGAGTGTCAGTACAATGATTTGTAAGTTGGGAAATGGTTGTCAGCTGGGGGTGGGACTGAGTGGAGACCAAAGGACAGAGAGACAAATGCCCATCATAGCACACCCCATTAAAAAGCAGATGAAAGGTCAGACTTCTTACCAGCTCCTTGTGGTTTCCCCAGAGGTGAGAAAATCAAGAGTTAAAAGGAAAGGGAGTAGGGAAATGGGGGTGAGGGAGGGAAAAAAAAAAGACAAAATTGTTATTAGCAAATTGTCACATGCACTACATGACAGTCTTCAAACACACTGCACCACAGGGCCCGGGGGAACCTACCAGAATTTGGGGGCCAAGAAATTTGAGCTGGGGTTACCATATAACCCAAGAGAAAGCAGAGTTTGGGACCCTTTCCTCTCTGGTGGTGAGGATGTCATGAAGCTTTGTCGTTAGAAGCAGCAAGTTAGGGCTGAGAATTGAGTTCAATGTTTAAGATAGTGGCATGGACTAGAGAAGTGATAGGAAGAGAGGGCTGAGTGCAGGAGCAGCTGGAGACACAAATCTCTGGAGATTCTGAGGACCTGTAGCTGATTAAGGTCCATAAATTCTCAAGGAAAGAATTAGTTCTTATGGTGTATTAGTTCATGGCTTAAGCTTTCTTATTTCCCAGCTTCTGTAGTTTTAAATGCAGAATCATTCACAATGAGGGTGTTTACAAAGATATCAAGGACATTTTGACTTTAAGCTAAATAAAACAAAGTATGTCGGGTATAAATGGTCAACTTAAAAAACTATAACAGGGGAGCCGGAGAGATAGCATGGAAGTAAGGCATTTGCCTTACATGCAGAAGGATGATAGTTCAAATCCCAGCATCCCATATGGTCCCCAAGCCTGCCAGGAGCAATTTCTGAGCATAGAGCCAGGAGTAACCCCTGAGCGCTGCTGGGTGTGACCCCCCAAAAAAACTATAATAGGGGGCCAGAGAGATAGCACAGCGGTAGGGCATCTGCCTTGCACACAGCTGATCCAGGACAATGGTTTGAACCCTGGCATCCCAAAAGGTCCTCTGTGCCTGCAAGGGGTGATTTCTGAGCACAGAGTCAGGAGTAATCCCTGAGTACTGCCGGGTGTGACCCAAAAACAAAAACAGAAATTGTAATAGAGCTGGAGAGATAATATATAGGTCAGGTGCTTGTGATTCCCCGGCACCCCAGATGGGTTCCTGGTACACTGATAGGAATGATCCCTGAACAAAAAAATCACAGTAACTCATGAGCACTGTATGTGTATGCCTAAACCCAAAAACCAAACAAAAACAAAAGGAATCAAAGAAATAATATAGGGAGTAAGTTTGCCTTACATTTGCCTTGCATGTGGCCAAATTATTTGAGTACCCATATGGTCTGCCAAGAACTGCCAGGGATGACCCCTGAGCACAGAGCCCTGAACACAGCTTGGTGTAGCCTCTAAATCCCCGCCAAAATCAACAATAACAAAAAAGCTAATGTAGGACTAAAGAGATTGTACAGGGGTTAAGATGCTTGCCTTGCAAATGACTGACCCCAGTTCAATCCCATTACCAAATACAATCCCTAGGGCACTTCCAGGAGTGACTCATGAGCACCCATCACCACCAGGTGTAGCCAAAAAAATAAGAGAGAGAAAATGAAAGTACCTAAATGAAGCCCAGTTTCATACTCTGCTTCCTGGGAGGCAGGGGTAAATCCTGTCCCTCATGTTGACTGGTGTATTGCATCCATCTTGATTGCATGGCAACCAACCCTGCAGCTCTGAGGAATACAGAGCCAATTCTGAAAGGATGGGCTAGCACCAATAGTTAAAGAACTCCAGGGTTCACAGCTACCAGCTTAAGTGTCAGAACATGTTCCTTCAACCTCTTCAGTCGACGAGTCACAGAGGTTGGAAAAGTGGAAAAGGAAGAAAAGGTAAGAATATTTCAAACTGGGGCCAAAGAGATAGCATGGAAGTTGGGCATTTGCCTTGCATGCAGAAGGATGGTGGTTCAAATTCTGGCATCCCATATGGTCCCCCGAGCCAGCCGGGAGCGATTTCTTAGCACAGAGCTAGGAGTACCCTAACCCCTGAGCATCACCGGTGGCCCCAAAACGAACAAAACAAAACAAAAGAGGGGGAGGGGCAAAAAAGGGAATATTTCAAAGAGGTCGTTTTCGTTCAGGCCATGTAGATAAAGTTACTACTTACTGGCAAGACTGATTAAAAAAAAAACAAAACTGCTAGGTGTGGGGGTGAGTGCAGGGGTTAGAGCAAAAGTAGAGCAGGTAGGATGCTTGCTTTGTAAATGGCTGACTTGGTTTGATATCTGGTACCATATGGTCCCCCAAGCCTGCCAGGAGTGATTCCTGAGTGTAGAGCCAGAATAACCTAGAGCACCGCCAGATTTGGACAAAAACAAAAAACAAAAACAAAAACAAAACTGCTAGGTGAAAAATCCAGCAGTGTGTCTTGCCTCTCAAGTTTTACTAATGGACAGACAGGTATGAAGTGTCGAGTATGGTGTTACATATATGAAAATACACAGTGAGATAAAGACAAGTGCTTCTTGCCCCAGAGATTTGAGCTAGGTATGTCTGACCTTTAGCCCCTCTTCATTCCCGGTTCTCGATGGCAGAGTCTACCCCAACCAAGACTCTTTATCCAGTCCTGGGAGAGATGGAATCAGGACCTATGGTCTAGGTAGCGATGTCTCTGCACAGCATGGGTGTAGGCACTCATAGGTGCACACATGCTAACACACGAGACACACACATTATGCCTTCTCTTACTTGCTTTACCAAGCTAGTAAATCAGCTTGGGAGAAATTCATGGAGGGGAACCATGGGACATAAGTTCAAGTTCACATAATAAAAACAAGCAGATTTTAGGCATAATATCTGTAACCTGGAGTAGTGAGAGTCATCATGGAATCCCAGCACACCCACGTGTTCATCTTGCCTGGAAAATTCTCAGTGCCCTGATCCCAGGTATCACCTTACCTGGCATGTGACTCCCAATTCCCTTTCAGTCATGGCCCTCAATGCTTTTTGGCTAATGGCTTTTCCTCAGTTAGGTAAGACTGAGGTCCGATTAGAGGAGGAAAGGCCACAGTTGTCTATGAAACTGTTCGGACTCTATGGCAACACTACAGCCTGGAGATCAGGACCATGAGGACGAGAAGATGAACAGTGCTGTAGAATAAAACTGTCCAGGATGGACCTAAATAATGCTGACCATCCATATGTAAAGGAGGGGAACAGATACAGAAAGGCTCGTGAAAGTACAAACAATCCAAGTTATTAGCTAAAGTTGCATATAATACAATTACCATCCCATTTACTTTTTTCTGAAGACTTAGTGAGGGGGGAATATTAAAATGTCCCTCCCCTAACCAAGGAAAAATCCACACAAAGAAGTGAGGACTTGTTTATAGTGGCTAAAAATTACTTCTTTTCTCTTAACTATATTTCAGTCTGAAGAGAAAGGCAACTGCCTTTTAACTCCAGCCCTTAAGTGTCATGTCCAAAAGCATTTCTAGCCTCCATATTTCTATCCCATCCTCCATCAATCGGACTGTTTTATCCTACAGACTTCACAAGGGGGAAAAGACAGTGATTCATGATTACAGTTGTGCTTCTAAATCTTGATTAATGATCTTAATACATAAGATCCACAGGCCCCTTAGTGACCCAGCTAGGGACTCATCAGACTTTAAAACGATTAGCTAGAACAATAGCACAGTGACAGAGCATTGCATGCGGGATAGTGGATGAAAAAAACATGCAGAGAAGAAGCATTGAATGGTCTTACTTGTGCAAACTAGTGTCCAGGCAAGGTGGTGAGGAGGGAGGATGGGGGAAGCATTAGGAAAAACTCATGTAAGTTCAAGTGTGCCAACAGTTAATGAACACAATCAAGCATCCTCTCAAACTGTAAGGTAGACCATCTATTTCTCATCTTGGGCTGGGGGAGGGTCTAACAATATGTCTACTTTTGGAGAACTGAAGCTTCGATCAAGGTGTCCACTAAACCAGGCAGGTCATTTTCCCCTTACATGGCACTGGGAATGTACAGTATGCTTATGGCATAAAGGGAGTGATTAGATCCTGATTTCGGGGAGGCTTCTCATTATTCCCCTTGTTCTGGCATGAGCAGAATGTCTCCTAACTCTGGCAGGCTTTGATTTCTTAACAAGAACATTTTCTAAAGAAGTCTCCAGGGGCCGGAGAGATAGCATGGAGGTAAGGCGTTTGCCTTTCATGCAGAAGGTCATCGGTTCGAATCCCGGCGTCCCATATGGTCCCCCGTGCCTGCCAGGAGCAATTTCTTTTTTTTTTTTTTTTTTCCAGGAGCAATTTCTGAGCATGGAGCCAGGAGTAACCCTGAGCACTGCCGGGTGTGACCCAAAAGCCACAAAAAAAAAAAAAAAAAAAGAAGTCTCCAAACAGGGGCCCGGAGAGATAGCACAGCGGTGTTTGCCTTGCAAGCAGCCGATCCAGGACCAAAGGTGGTTGGTTCGAATCCCGGTGTCCCATATGGTTCCCCATTCCTGCCAGGAGCTATTTCTGAGCAGACAGCCAGGAGTAACCCCTGAGCATCGCCGGGTGTGGCCCAAAAACCAAAACCAAAAAAAAAAAAAAAAAAGTCTCCAAACGGGGCCGGCGAGGTGGCGCTAGAAGTGAGGTATCTGCCTTGCAAGCGCTAGCTAAGGAAAGATCGCGACAGCGGTTCGATCCCCAGCATCCCACATGGTCCCCCCAAGCCAGGGGCAATTTCTGAGCGCTTAGCCAGGAGTAACCCCTGAGCATCAAACGGGTGTGGCCCGAAAAACCAAAAAAAAAAAAAAAAAAAAAAAAGTCTCCAAACAAGCCCATCACTCCAACACAGGATTGTCTGAAATCTCATGGAGTTCTCCTACATTGAGTAAGAAAAGGCTTGTCTGTGAATTTTTTCAGGCCCATTCACTGAGAATATTTCACTTTTAGCTATAATAATTTTGAGGGGACAGTGGGAAAAGCAGAAGCTGCTTTATCAAATTAAAATGTTCTTAAAATCAAATTTAAAATAATAAAGCTATTTACTATTTTCCTTAGTAACTCAAGTTCTTCCACACCACAATGGAGCAAATAAAGGAAAAGTATTAAAGACAATGAGGGCCAATACTCTTTGACTATACTATTTCTTTAATAAAATATAAGGAGTCATAGTGTTTAAAGCAATCTATTAAAAAATATGGAGACGGGGCCGGCGAGGTGGCGCTAGAGGTAAGGTGTCTGCCTTGCAAGCGCTAGCCATGGAAGGACCACGGTTCGATCCCCCGGCATCCCATATGGTCCCCCAAGCCAGGGGCAATTTCTGAGTGCTTAGCCAGGAGTAACCCCTGAGCATCAAATGGGTGTGGTCCAAAAAACAAACAAACAAACAAACAAACAAAAAATGGAGACATCTACTATCCCAACCCAAAAGCTCCAGAAGAAGCTGGAGGATATTAGCTGTTTCATGAAAAAGAATTGAGCTATTTTTTTAAAATGAATACAATTAAAGTTGAGAATCTGGAGACTAAGGCAGAGCATGTTACTGCCAAGAGTTAAAAGGTGATCAGAGGGACTGGAGAGATAGCATCGGGTGCTTGTCTTGCACATAGCTGACCCAGGATCTATCCTCAGGAGCACACATGGTTCCCTGCATCCTGTCAGGAGTGATCCCTGATGATAGAACCAGGAATAAGCCCTAAACACAATGGGGTGTGGCATGACCAAAACAAGTAAAAGAAAAAAAAAATTTTTTTTGGTTTTTGGGTCACACCCTGCAGTGCTCAGGGACCATGTGGGATGCCAGGATTCGAACCACTGACCTTCTGAATGCAAGGCAAACGCCTTACCTCCATGCTATCTCTCCGGCCCCACAAGTAAAAATTTAAGGTCAGAGTAGCACAGCACATATGGTGTTTGTCTTGCATGCGGACAACCTGGGTTCCACCCCCAGCATCTCCTATTGCCTGCCCAAAGCCTGTTTGGTTTTGCCCCAAACAAACAAAACAGTAGAAAAAAAGTGATCAAAAATCTCACAGAGGAGTCACAACAGGGAAGTGCACTGTCCCTGTATTAGGTCCTGGGAGGGCAGGTGAGGAGACCCTCTGAGCAGTCGCTGCAGAGCAACCAAGCCTCAGAGGCATGAAGGTTCTGAATTATCCAAGAACAACTCACTGCTCCTCAAGTTGCACTGTCAGTTTAAGAGCAGCAGCAGAGCCATTACTCATCTGACTTCCCGAAAGCAGCCTTTCTAAGGCCCACAGGGACATAGAGGGGCCAGATACATTAGCTGACATCAGGGAAACATTTAAGCACCTGCTCTCCCCTAGGCCTGCAGAGCAGCTGAAGGTTTCCCCACCCCAATCACTCTACTCCAAGTGATAAGAGGATTATTCAACTGAGCCTTAGGGATGGAGGGAACTCTCTAGTCCTTTTATATTTACGATCTACCAAGCACTTTCCTCCCCCTCAGCACTGGGGATAAAACCCAGGGCCTCAGACATGAGAAGCATGGGATCTACAGCTGAGCCAGTAGAATATACATGTCTATACTGGCATCTTGGAAACAATCATAATATCCAGTCCCCATCAGCCATTGCACTAGATGTCATAAAAATAAGATAGTGGGGCCGGGCGGTGGCGCTAAAGGTAAGGTGCCTGCCTTGCCTGCGCTAGCCTTGGACGGACTGCAGTTCGATCCCCTGGTGTCCCATATGGTCCCCCAAGCCAGGAGCAACTGCTGAGCATATAGCCAGGAGTAACCCCTGAGCGTTACCGGGTGTGGCCCAAAAACCAAAAAAAAAAAAAAAAAGATAGTTATGGGGCCAGAATTACAATACAAAGAGTAGAGCATTTGCCTTGCACATGGTGGACCTGGGTTCAATCTCTGGCATCTCATAAGTTCCCTGAGTACTGCCAGGAGTAATTCCCTGGCACCACTGGTGTGACCCCAGGAAAAAAAAAGAAAAAAGCTTCCCATGCTCACCAGACAAACAGCTGCAAATTCTATGCCTAGAATAAGTATCATTTTCTTTTTACTGAGATAGCTCAGTTCCTTTAGAAAGAAAAATAGTGGGCTGGAGCAATAGCATAACAAAGCTGTAAGGCCTTTGCCTTGCACGTGGCCAACACAGGGCGGATCCCGGTTCAAATCCGGGACATCTCATATGGTCCCCGGCCCTGTCAGGACCCACTTCTGAACGTAGAGCCAGGAGTAACTCCTGAATGCCGCCGGGTGTGACCCAAAAAACAAACAAAAAATCAAAATAAATAAAAATTAAAAATAAATATAGTAATTTATTTATGGCTCTGAAAAGGGAGACAGCTTACTGCTTGTATCACAGTGATAAAGGGACAAAGGTTCATCTTATCTCACCACCAAGGCTGGCTTGATCTTTTGTAGACAGAGGCCTAAACCAGATTTGAATAGTCCTGAAACTCCAGCATAAGTCTGAAGTCCCTTTGGGGCTGGGCTGATAGTGCAGTGGATAGTCTACTTGGCTTACAGGAGGCCAACTGGGTTTGATTCTCAAGATCCCATATGATCCTGAGAGTCCTGCCAGGAGTGACTGATCCCTAAGCATTTCCATGTGTGGCTCCCTGCCAAAATTAAAGAAGTCTGAAGTTCTAGGCATACATCTGCCCTGGGAACTCAAAGAGAGCTCCCTAATAAGACAATATTGAGACAGGTGAAGGTATGCAAACCTGTCTTCAGTAATGACATCTGCATTATCTCCAGATACTCAAGTTTGGGAGAAACACTGATATGCTAGCAAGTACAGAAGCCACGACACACCACTGAGAGGGGCAGAAGGTGTTCCTCACAAAGTAGGAACCACTTCACCTGGGGGAAATCAAATAACGAGTAAGTGAGTATGCCAAGCCATACATTATAAGCCAGCAACCAGCATTCTCCAACTAACAAGCTCCACAGTATCACTGGGCTTACAGACACACACACACTAAACCTATTCCTGGTGGTCAGGGAGATGGCTCAGAGATGGCATGCTTTGTGTAAGATAAATCCAGGTTTGATTCCCAGCTCCATATGGTTCACTAAGTACAGCCAGGTAGAGGCCCTGAACACCTCCAGGTGTAGGCATCCCCATCCCCCACCCCCACCCCCCAAAAAAAAACAAACTAGGAATTGAGTACAGTGGTTAGGCACGTGAACCTAACCTGGGTTGGATTCAATCCATCACCATTGATGGTTCAAGAGTACCAGCAGGTATGATCCCAGAACACAACTAAATGTGATATAAAAACAAAACGCCAAAAAAAAATAAAGCTGAACGTTTTCATGATTCCTTTACTTATGAGAAATGTGACCCTGCTTCGCCTTCTTCAGATATATAATGTAGGCTGCATCCTACAAGATATATTTATAGATCTTTGTTCTGCTTGTCACTTAGACACAGTGTGTGTGCTTGCGTGTGTGTGTACGTGCGTGTGTGTGTGTGTGTGTGTGTGTGTTTGTGTGTGTGTGTGTGCGCGCGCGCATGCCATTCTAGCAGTGCTCAGGAGTTATTCCGGGTTCTGCTCTCAGGAATTACTTTTGGTGGGCTCAGGGGACCATACGGCATGCCAAGGATCGAACCCTGATTGGTCAGATATAAGACACGTATCGTACCCACTGTACTCACTCTGGCTCCATATACACTATTTTAACTACCTTGATTTTCAGTTACCTAATTTTTTTTTCTTCCACATTTCCTATATGTATCCTAAATCCCTCATCAGTCCAAAAGATTACAGTCAGCAGGGACCTTTCTTCTGCATTACACAAAAATCAACGAAGAATGAACACATCCGGGCCGTAGCGATAGCACAGTGGTAGGGTGTTTGCCTTGCATGCTACCGATCCAGGATGGACCCCGCCTTGATTTCCAACATACCATATGGTCCCCCAAGCATGCCAGGAGTGATTTCTGAGCACAGAGCCAAGAGTAACCCTGAACACCACCCGGTGTAGACCAAAACAAAACAAAACAAAACAAAAAGAATGAACATATCCAACACAAGTGATTTTTCTCCCTTGTGGTTAAAATGTTTAATTTTTTTCCTCTGAGAGTTGTTCTTGTATCTTTTATTGGGTGGAGGGCTGTTTGGGCCACCTTTGCAGTGCTCAGGGGACCATAAAAGGTTCAAGGATTGAACCTGGGTCAGCAGCATGCAAGGCAAAAACAACTTATCCACTGTACTATCTCCCAGGCCCTGTAATGGATCTAATGATGCTAACAGAATCTCTCTTTTGTTATAGATTTGTTCTTCCTCAAATTTGTTTTGTTCTGACCTTATCTTTCATCTTTGTTTGTTTGTTTGTTTTTATTTCTACAATACATCTGGCAATGGTCAGGGGTTACTCTTAGCAGTTCTTGGAGGAACCACAGGGATACTGGGAATCAAACCTGGGTCGGTTGTGTGCAACACAAATGCACATGTTTGCACTGTACATGGGGCTCTGGCTCCATGCTCTGACATTATCAAACTTTGCAAATAACTTTCTTTTTTTTTTTTTTTTTTTTTTTTGGTTTTTGGGCCACACCCGTTTGATGCTCAGGGGGTTACTCCTGGCTATGCGCTCAGAGGTCACTCCTGGCTTGGGGGGACCATATGGGACGCTCGAACCGTGGTCTGTCCTACGCTAGCGCTTGCAAGGCAGACACCTTACCTCTAGCGCCACCTTCCCGGCCCCGCAAATAACTTTCTTAATCTGTGTCCAATGGATGCTGATATTTATCTATATCAAGATAAAGCTCTTGAGGCTGGAGCTATAGCACATCAGTAGAGCATTTGCCTTGCACACAGCCAACCTGGGACGGACCCAAGTTCAATCCCCAGCATGCCATATGGTTTTAAGAGCTGGCCAGGAATGATTTCTGAACATACAGCCAGGAGTAACCCCTGAGCACCACAGGGTATGGCTCCAAAACAAAACAAAACAAAAAAAGAAACAAACAGAAATCTAGCTCTTCAAAAGATACTGTAAACATGAGTGAGTAAAAATTTATTTTGATTTTGGGGTCATACTCAGTGGTGCTCAGGGAACTATATAGTAGTACAGGGATCAAGATCAGGGTTCCAGAAGGCAAAGCATGCACTCTAGTCTCTGAGATAAACTCCCTGATCTATAAAATATTCAATTTTAAATGGCCTGGAGGGACCAGTACAGTAGATAGGGCACTTGCCTTGTATGTAACCACATGAGTTCAATCCCTGGCAACCCATATGGTTTCCTGAACACTTCTAGAAATAAATCCTGAGCAGAGCCAGGATTAAGTCCTGAGCACAGCTGGGTATGGCCCAAAAAAAAAAAAAATGTATTTAAAGGCCTGGAAAGAGCAGGAGATATCTCAGCGAGCTGATTTAAGGCTTTTCATGCAGAAGTTCAGGTTTCAGCCCAAACACTACATATATTCCTCAAGTAGTGCAAGAAGAGACCCCCTGAGCAGTAAGGCAGTAGTGCCACTGGGCATGGCCTGAAAACAAAGGCATAAAAGATAGTCACTCCTGAACAGAGAAGCAGGAACGGCCACTGAGCCACCCACAGAAGTGGCCCAAACCAGAACTTCCACCCCCAAGAAAAGCTTTATTCCTAATCTCAGCAGTTAATGCCTGCTCAACTTTCATAAATTATCCCTATGTCCCAGCATCTAACTAAATCACTAATCAAAAATTAATGTTTTGGGCCCGGAGATATAGCACAGTGGCGTTTGCCTTGCAAGCAGCTGATCCAGGACCAAAGGTGGTTGGTTCGAATCCCGGTGTCCCACATGGTCCCCCGTGCCTGCCAGGAGCTATTTCTGAGCAGACAGCCAGGAGTAACCCCTGAGCACCGCCGGGTGTGGCCCAAAAACCAAAAAAAAAAAAAAAAAAAAAAAAATTAATGTTTTAAAAGGCTTTCGGCAGCATGCCTGGCAGATGCAGAGACTTAAAAATTTGATCCCAATCACCACACGGTACCCTAAATACTGCCAGGTATAGCCTTGGAGCTCCCTGACCACCACCATGCTGAGCAGCACTGGGCACCAGCACTGTACCATCTATCCCAGAAGGTCTACTGTAGCTGGAAGCAAGCCCTACATTACTCATATAAATAAAATAATTAAATGGAAATGATCTGACTCTTTCCTAGCATTGTTCATTGGTGGCTGGCTGCAAGGCCAGCAAGGTCTTTGCAAGTCCTATAACTGTATCACTTGGACTGGGTTGGCATACCCACTTAACTGCTGTGGCTGATGAAGGGAAAGGGCTGTGTGAAAGGGAGGCGGAGTCCTGGGGCAGCATTTAAGTCTTACCGCATCAAACTCGGCTTGATCATCCTCGGGCAGATCACTGGTTTCATAAACATCTGGCTCGTTCCTGGCCTGCAGGTAGAAGCAATGACCACTCTATCTCACGACTGAGCATATACCAACACCCCTATCCCCACACCACTTGAACAAATTAATAGAGAAAATAGCTTTAGGTGACAAGATTTTGTCTCTGCTCTTCCACTAGTCACACACGTGAGCTACACAACAGCCACCAGGTCTTAAGAGGAATGGCTAGGGCCACGGGGACCACTTAAAACTGATGATAACTGCTGTGTGTAAGTGATAACAAAAAAAAAAAAAAGTGAAGGATGAAGTGCGTAGGGCATAGGCCGTGCACGCAGCCGACCCAGGTTCAATCCCCAGCATTCCCTATGGTCCCGGGAGTCTGCCAGGAGTAACCCCTGAGCACCGCAGAGAGTGCCCCCTTCTCCCCCAAAAAAGAAGTAACCCTGAATCCGTAAAATGAAGGTCTTTGACAATTGTATCATCGGAAGTGGGCTAACATCCAATTAAGACCAGTTCATCCCTCTCTGAGTGGAGATGTGACTCCAGCCAGATCTGTGGCTCCAATCCCGAGGAAGAATGCAAGTGAGGCAGGCCCAAAAGGGAAGGAGCGGGGGGCCTTCACGGAAGCCCTGAAAAGGGAAAGTGGGCCCATTGGACACAAGATGGGGGCCGGAGAGACAGCACGGAGGTAGGGCGTTTGTCTTGCATCTTGCATGCACAGGGCCGGTGGTTCGAATCGCGGCATCCCCATTGGGTCCCCCTGAGCCTGCCAGGTGCAATTTCTGAGCGTAGAGCCAGGAGGAACCCCTGAGCGCTGCTGGGGGTGACCCAAAAACAAAACAAAACAAACAAACAAAAAAAAGATGAAGGGTTTTGCCACCTCCAGGCAACCTCCTTTCCTCCTCATCTAGAGGCCCTCATCAAGTGAGCCTGTGTGTCAATGATGGGGGGCTTTGGGGGAACCCCTGAACGCTGCTGGGGGTGACCCAAAAACCAAAAAGATGGGTTCTGCCACCTCCAAGCAACCTCCTGTCCTCCTCATTTAGAGGCCCTACATCCAGTGAGCCTGTGTGTCATGTCAAGAGGGAGAATGATGGGGAGCTTTGGGGGGGGGCATGGATCGTGTTGACAGGGAGGGTGGAAAACTGGGGCACAGGTTGCAACCATTTCTGGGCCAAGAAAAGGATGACTGTCGGGCAAGTGGCCTGCTAGGCCTCCCCACACCTTGCAGGGGGTCTGGAAGGTGCATTCCTTGGGGGGGGGGGGGAGGAAGCAGCTGCATGAGGCCTTGGGGAGCAAGAGGGTTTGCAAGCGGGCCGGGCCCTGGGTCTGTGTGTCCAGGCCTGGGGGTCTGGAGGTCGGGGGCGCGGTCCTGGGGAGCCGGGGCCGGCTTGTACTCACAATGCCGGGAAGGTCGGCGTATTTGGGGTCCGCCATGGCGGAATTGGGGGGGCTTGAGGCCTCGATCAGGCCCGGGGCCCGGTGTTCGGGTAGGGGAGAGGCTGGGCGGGTCCGCGCGTCCCGGGTTAAGGCGGCGGCGGCGGCAGCACAGGGAGCGGCGAAGGAGGCGGAGGAGCAGGAAATCTCGCGAGAGGTCGTGCACCGGAAGTTAAACTTCGCGAGAACAGCCCGCTGCCACGCCCCCTGGCGAGGCAGGGATTGGACAGAACGAGCCGGGAATGAGGTCATGGCACGGCCCCGCCGCTGAGGATTATGGGCCTTGTAGTCTCGGCGGCGCTGCTGTCAGGACTTGGGGGGGGGAGATGCTACTATTTATGGACTGGGAAGTTATTTCATACTTTTTTTTTTTTAGCTTTTACATAAAATATTCTCAAATGAATGAATACGGACTCCAAGAAATTGAATAATTAGATATAAATGATAACTAGTCAGCTTGTGATACAGCCGGGTGCAAGACAATACGAAGTCAAATTAAGAATGGCTTAGTCATGGCAGGTTAGGAATGAAAAAGTTGGGCTGCGATATTTAGCACAGTGGGTAGAAAGTGTGCCTTACACACGGACCCGGGTTCGATGCCTGGTATTCCAGATGGTCTCCCGAGCCTGCCAGGGGTAATAATTTCTGAATGCAGACCCAGGAGTGCTGCTAGATGCAGCCCACAAACCAAAAACAAAAAGTTTAGTCACATATAAATTAGGACATTATATAAAATACAGGACTATGGTTAAAATATTAAGAACCTACTTTGAGTCGCAGTATCAGTAATAGTGCTTTGAATTTCTGGACAATTTCATTTGTTTGATGTTGTCGTCCCTATAGGAAACCACCAATTTAATATACTGGCCAGTCAACAAGAGCTTATTAAACCTTCTGCCATTGTATTAATGACTCCATGAAGAAACAATAATTTTCACAAATGTGCTTGCTACTATATTTCTTTTCTTCTTTCTTTTTTAAAATTTTTTCTTCTCTTTTTATTTTTTTCTATTCTTTTAAAAATAATAACCTTGCTCTCATTTATCTGGAAATAAATATATTGTGTTAAACTGTCAACTATGTAAATAAAGTTTTAAAAAATAACTTTGAGGGGCCGGAGAGATAGCATGGAGATAAGGCGTTTGCCTTACATGCAGAAGGTCAGTGGTTCGAATCCCGGTGTCCCATATGGTCCCCTGAGCCTGCCAGGAGCAATTTCTGAGTGTAGAGCCAGGAGTAACCCCTGAGCGCTACCGGTGTGACCCAAAAATCAAACAAAAACAAAACAAAAAAAAAACTTTGAATGTCCTTTTTCTTTTTCTTTTTTTTTTTTTTTTTTTTTTTTTTGGTTTTTGGGTCTCACCCGGCAGTTGCTCAGGAGTTACTCCTGGCTCCATGCTCAGAAGTTGCTCTTAGCAAGCACGGGGGACCATATGGGACGCCGGGATTCAAACCGATGACCTTCTGCATGAGAGGCAAATGCCTTACCTCCATGCTATCTCTCCGGCCCCTGAATGTCCTTTTTCATAAGCAACTATTTTTCATCTGTTTAAGAATATTTCAGGAGGCTGGGGAAAATAGCTCAGGTGGCCAGAGTGCATATGCATTCTGTCATATGGTCCCCACTCCAGCCCCCACTAGTCCAGCATCTTCTGGAACAATATGGGGGCTTTCCACCAGCATTGCAGGGGCATTCCCCAAACAAAACACAAGGGGCCAGAATAATAGTTCAGTGGGCAGGGCGCTTGTCCTGCATGTAACTGATCTGGATTTAATCCCTGTTTTTTGTCTGATTTCATGAGCCTGCCAGGAGTAATCCCTGAGTGCAGGGCCAGGAGTCAGCCCTGAGCACCATCTGTAGTAGTCACAAAAAAAAAAAAAAAGGAAAAAATATGTCTTATACCATACTGGGGACATGCTAACACAAAAAATCTTCAACTTTTTTTTTATCTGACATTCAATATTGTGTATTCTGTTTTTTGTTTTGGTTTTTGGTTTTTGGTTTTTGGGTCACACCTAGCAGCGCTCAGAAATCACTCCTGGCAGGCTTAGGGGACCATATGGGATGCCGGGATTTGAACCATGCAAGGCAAATGCCATATCTCCATGCTATCTCTCTGGCCCCGTTTTTGTTTTTCTAATCTGGCAATCTTCTCTCAAGTTCAAAAATAGGTAAGGTGGTTGCTCTAGGTCTATTCAACAACCTTTGAGATTTTTTTTTTTTTGGTTTTTGGGCCACACCTGTTTGACGCTCAGGGGTTACTCCTGGCTATGCGCTCAGAAATCGCCCCTGGCTTGGGGGACCATATGGGACGCCGGGGGGATCTAACCACTGTCCATCCTACGCTAGCGCTTGCAAGGCAGACACCTTACCTCTAGCGCCACCTTCCCAGCCCCAATCTTTGAGCTTTTTACCCATTTGATAGTTCTCCTCAGACTATCAAATTTGAATTTCATGGCAGCAAAATTAAGACAGCAAACTTCTTTGAAGACTTGCATAGTATTATGACTTTTTCATTTTGCCAAATAAGTACTGGTATATTTAGAGAAATGGAAACTTATTTTTTGCTGTTACCATCATTACTTAAGAGAATATGGGCTGCAGAGGTAAATCAGAAAGGAATTTTTATTCCTGACACCCTATATAGTTCCCTGAGTCCCATCAGAAGTGATCCTGAGCTTAGAGCCAAAGTAAGCCCTGAGGGGCCGGAGAGATAGCATGGTGGTAAGGCCTTTGCCTTTCATGCAGGAGGTCATCTGTTCGAATCCCCCATCCCATATGGTCCCCCGTGCCTGCCAGGAGCAATTTCTGAGCCTGGAGCCAGGAATAACCCCTGAGCACTGCCGGGTGTGACCAAAAACCACACACACACACAAAAAAAATGTAAGCCCTGAGCACCACTGGATATTGTCCCAAAACAAAGAATGACCAGTAAAAAAAAAAAAAAAAAAAAAAAAAGAATGACCAGTATATTCACAAAATAAAGGTGTTCCTTTAAAACTTAAGAAATTGAACTTTGGGCCGGGTAGGTGGCGCTGGAGGTAAGGTGTCTGCCTTGCAAGCGCTAGCCAAGGAAGGACCGTGGTTCGATCCCCCGGCGTCCCATATGGTCCCCCCCAAGCCAGGGGAGATTTCTGAGCACATAGCCAGGAGTAACCCCTGAGCGTCAACCGGGTGTGACCCAAAAACCAAAAAAAAAAAAAAAAAAAAGAAAAAAAAGAAATTGAACTTTGGGGCCCGGAGAGATAGCACAGCGGTGTTTGCCTTGCAAGCAGCTGATCCTGGACCAAAGGTGGTTGGTTCGAATCCCGGTATCCCATATGGTCCCACGTGCCTGCCAGGAGCTATTTCTGAGCAGACAGCCAGGAGTCACCCCTGAGCACCGCCGGGTGTGGCCCAAAAACCAAAAAAAAAAAAAAAAAAAAAAAAGAAATTGAACTTTATGAAAAAAATTATATTGTGTGTCCTTTATTTTGGTGAGGTGGGGCACATACCTATAAACTACTGTTTTCCATTCTTGCCTTTTGTGGACTAGCATTTGAAACACCTTCACTAATAATGTCATTCTGGAGCCCCTGGAGGCTCGAGACAGGATACTTCTTAGGGTAAACTGGCCGGATGCTGCAATATTCAGAAATGGTGCCAGACCAAATGACTGGAGAATTGCCTATTTTCCTGAGTTTGGAAATTGTCATTTTGTGCATTTTCTTCTGGCTCCTTCCCAAGTCTCTTACCGTTCTTTTCCGTAGTTTGTCCTACAGCCTTCCTATCCAGTTTTCTAGGCTGAATCCCTTTCCTTCAGTTCTTAGGAATCAAGGTAAGGGGCTGGAGAGATAGTACAGCAGGTAAGTACTTGACTTGCATACAACTGACCAACTTCAGTCTCTGGCTCTGTATATGATCCCCTGATTCTCACCAGATTTTATGTCTAAGAACAGACAGAGCCAGGAATAAGCCTTTAGCCCTGCCAGGTGTGGCCCCAAAACAACAACAGCTGTACAGCAACATCAACAAAAAGCCAAGGTGGATTAGAAGGATAAATCCTACTCAAGAAATTTTATGAGTTCTGAGCAGTTTCTATATATTTTATTATTTTGGTTTGTGGACCCCAGCTGGCTGTGCTCCTGACTCTAAGGGTTACTCCTGACTCTAAGCTCAGAAAATGCTCCTGGCAGGCTCAGGGAACCATACTGATGCTAAGTTACTAAATCTGGGTTGTCTGTGTGCAAGGCAAAGGCCCTACATACCATACTATCACTCTGTACTTAATTCTTGTCTTGCTAACCCATCGTTGCCTTCGTAACCTTCTACATTTACAAGAAGATTGTTAGCTAGAACCTCCATTCCCTTCCTCCTTTATCTTGTCGCCCTGCTCCTCCCCTTGGCCTAATGCCTTAACTCCTGCAGTCTGACTCTCTGTTGGCCAGCAGAGGCCTGTGGTGTAGAGAAAAATCAATTTGGTCAGCTTTTAGCTGTTTCTGCCCTGAAAGAAGGAAGGACAAGGAATGTCTAGGCCTTTTTTTATTTTTTTGACTAAGGAAGAGAAGAAAGAGGTCAAGATATTGAGACTCCAGCAATAACTGGAATATGATGGATACACACTGGTGTGTATGAAACCTACTTGTACCTCTAATACAGACTGTTGTCCTAGAAATTCTTTTTTAGAAGCCCTCTGGGCTTATCCATACAGTCTACTCCAATCATTCCTTAGATTTATGACTCAGTTTCTTTTGCAAAGATGCTCCTGCTCACCACAATCCCAATCCTAACCCTATGAGGCAAATATAAAAATTGTATTTGCTTTTGAATTCAGCTAGCTCAGGATGGAAGATCATTTTGTTTTGTTTTGCCTTGTTTGGGGGCCACATTGCAAGAGTCCTATTCATTGTATTATCTCTGGCTCCTAGGATAGAAGTTTGCCTTTCTTCCAAAGAGGGCCTGGCATGTATGTTATGTTGGGAAGACCAGAGAGTGTGTTTCTGGGTTCCTGAAGAACAAGAACATAGTCAGACCCTCCTCTGATCCTTCAATGGGACTCTAGAAGAGAGGTAGCTGCCCTCCATGACTGAGCGGACTCTGTGGAAGAAGAGGGAAAGAAGGAATGAGAAGCCTACTTGCTTCATGTGGAGGGAGGACTTAGTTATGGGGTGCATGTGCTCTGGAAGCAAGGGAGTGCACATCCTGTACTCTAAGCCCCCCCCATCCCTTCCAGAGTCGAGGAGTGCCAGGAAGGGAGGACTAACAGGTGAGGAATGTAGAGAGTGGGGTGCTGTGAGACCCTCGGGTGGGATGGGGTGAAAGCAAGGAGCCCTTTTGGACTCAATCAAGAGTCAAGAGTGATAGGCCAGAGAGATAGCAGCACAGCAGTAGGGCATTTTGCCTTGCACGCGAGGCTGATCCAGGACAGACCATGGTTTGAATCCCGACATCCCACATGGTCCCCTGAGCCAACCAGCAGCGATTTCTGAGCACAGAGCTAGGAGTAAACCCCTGAGTGCCACCAGTTGTGACCCAAAAAACAAAAAAAAAAAACTGCTGGTGGGAATGCTGTCTAGTCCAGCCCTTATGAAAAACAATATAGATATTCCTCAAAAAAAATTAAGGAAATTGGAAATTGAGCTCCCATATGATCCAGCTATACTATTCCTAGGGATATACCTTAGGAAGACAAAAACACAATACAAAAATCTCTTCCTTATACCTATATTCAGTGCAGCACTTTTTACAATAACCAGAATCTGAAAACAATCAAGATGCCCTTCAACAAATGAATGGCTAAAGAAACTGTGGTACATATACACAATGGAATATTATGCAGCCGTCAGGAGAGATGAAGTCATGAAATTTTCCTATACATGGATGTACATGGAATCAATTTTTTTTCTTTTGGTTTTTGGGCCACACCCGGTAATGCTCAGGGGCTACTCCTGGCTATGTGCTCAGAAGTTGCTCCTGGCTTGGGGGACCATATGGGACACCGGGGGATCGAACCGCGGTCCGTCCAAGGCTAGCGCAGGCAAGGCAGGCACCTTACCTTTAGCGCCACCACCCGGCCCCCATGGAATCAATTATACTGAGTGAAATTAGCCAGAGGGAAAGGGAGACACACAGACAGAATAGTCTCACTTATCTATGAGTTTTAAGAAAAATAAAACACATTATCATAATAATACCCAGAGATGAGGGTCAGAAGGATGGGCTCACGATATGAAAGCTCACCTCAAGGAGGGGGTGAGTGCAGCTAGAACATTTAACAACTACCATGACAATGTTAATGAGTGAGAGAAGTAGAATGAATGCCTGTCTGAAATACAGGACAGGGGGTGTGGGGTTGAGGGGAGTGGGGGTGCATTGGTGGTGGGAATGTTGCACTAGTGAAGAGAGGGAGTGTTCTTTTTGTGATTAAAACCCATAGAGTCATGTTTGTAATCACGGTGTTGAAATAAAGAGAAAGAAAGAGAGAGAGAGAAAGAGAGAAAGAGAAAGGAAGGAAGGAAGGAAAGAAAGAAAAGAAAGAAAGAAAAGAAAGAAAGAGAGAAAGAAAGAAAGAAAGAGAAAGAAAGAAGGAAAGGAAGAAAGAAAAAGAAAGAAAGAAAGAAAGAAAGAAAGGAAAGAAAGAAAGAAAGAAAAGAGAAAGAAAGAAAGAAAGAAAGAAAGAAAGAAAGAAAGAAAGAAAGAAAGAAAGAAAGAAAGAAAGAAAGAAAGAAAGAAAGAAAGAGTCAAGGAGGCAAGGTGTCACTGTGATGTGATGATGTGATGGACCCCTCCACCCTGGGCCTGGGAAGCCACGCCCTTTCAAAAAGACCACGCCCATTTTAACACATACCACGCCCACCTCTGCCGAGGCCACGCCCAGGCCCGCAGAGCGGCGCTGCAGCGCGAGAGCGCGGAGTGAGGACCAGACGCCCGGGTCGCCCGCATCCTCCCGCATCCTCCCGCATTCTCCTGCATCCTCCCGCATCGCAGCACAGAGAGAGCGGAGAGAGCGAGCGAGCGAGCCAGCGCGCCCAGGCCTTGCTCCCCAAGCTAGCTAGCCTCCGCTCGGCCGCCCCGACAGCTTGCTCGGCTGCAGACCCCGGGCACCTGCCTGTCTCCCTCCTCCAACGCTCGGAGCCCCTGGTCCCCCGGGAGCACCCCGCACCCCCGCACTCCAGCCCAGGCCTCGCGAGCGCCATGGCGGAGACCAACAACGAATGCAGCATCAAGGTGCTCTGCCGATTTCGGCCCCTGAACCAGGCCGAGATCCTGCGGGGGGACAAGTTCATCCCCATTTTCCAGGGGGACGACAGCGTCATTATTGGGGTGAGTGGACCCCCCTGTCGGCGGAGATGATGGCAGGAGGCAGGCTCTTCCCCTTTGCCCGTTCTTGCACCCCCATTCTCGCCTTCCATCCTCTCCATCCACTTGCCCGCAGCCCCTCCTCTCCTCTGCATCAGGAGCTCAGGGTGTGGCCAGGCCTGGTCTGGCCTGGTCTCCGCAGAGGTAGCCACGGGGGGCTGTTTCTCCATGACCCGGGGAACCCCCCGATTCTCCTCTGTTCCCCTCTGCAGCGTCTCCACCCCCTGGAGCCACTCCTGTGTTTTTCCTGATGTTTTTCTTTCCCCTTAGGGAAAGCGCATGTTCCCTTTGTTATTGGCTCGGATCTCCACCCCCATCTCCGGGAAGGGAGGTAGAAGGCCGGTGGATGGGCCAGTTTGGGGTGTAGGGCCTCCTTGCCTGGATATAAAAGAGAGAAACCAGACCAGATCCCCCCCCCCCCTTCCCTATCGTGCCCTGAAGTATATTGCAGCCTGGAATCCATGCATCAGAAAAAGGGTTTGATCCAGAAAGAAATACACTGATGCCACACCCAGGTTGGGGCTAGTTTCTTGGGGTCCGAAGAAAATGCCTGCCTTTTCCTGGCACATCCAAGATGTAAGAGTAAGAGCATTTTAGACTGGGACCCCGAGCAATAGAGAGCATAGCGGTAGGGCGTTTTTTGCCTTGCACGCTGCTGATCTGGGATGGACCCGGGTTCGATCCCCAGCATCCCATTTGGTGGTCCCCTGAGCCTGCTAGGAGTGGTTTCTGAGCACAGATCCAGGAGTAACCCCTGAGTGTTGCCGGGTGTGGCCCCCTCATAAAAAAGAACATTTTACATTTATACAATATTTTTATTTCCTTATAACAAATAAAAATAACCAAACCTTGAGATCCCAATAAGACTTACTCATTCTTTCTCTGGATGATAAAAAAAAAAGTTTTTATAAAAAGTAGCAAGTCACTTTTGCCAAATCAGGACAACCCCAAACCCTGACCAATGGAGGGGATCTTATTCAAGAGAGCCGATACTTTATTTGTGTGCTGCTACTGTGAAAGTATTAATTCCCAAAATGGCATTCTGAAATCTTTGTGATATCAGTGTTTCCATTTTACGGATAAGGAAATAGAGGCCCAAAGAAAGTGACTTTCTCAAGGTCATTCTGCTGATTCCTAACTCAAACCTAAATCTAGGACTCCATAACTCATGTGTTTTCCTCTCTGTCCTACTACTGCTATAGATTTCTGCTCCCGAACTTTCTCTGTGATGGTCCAAAGGGAATTTCTTAGGAATTCCTCACTCATTTTCTACTTTCTCAATGTAGTTGTGTTGGATCATGGGGAGTAAGGCTCTGGGGTCAAGTCTAGTGGGACTTGAGGGGTGCTGGAGCAGAAAACTAGAGCCTATTGCCAAAGGGAGGGGCACATGTAAGGGCAGTCTTCAAGGTCATGAACATTTTTTACATACGTTTTGTCTGCAGCGCTAGGTAGAAGATAGGCTCCTTAAAAGGATGAAAGCCGGTACTTGCTTCACACACACAGACAATCTGAGTTTAATAAACCCCAGCATCCCCCAATGCTGCCAGGAGTGATTCCTGAGTGCTGAGCCAGAAGTAACCCCCGAGCATCACCAAGTGTGACTCGGAAAAACAAAAGCAAACAAAAGAATGAAACTGGAGGCTTTCTGAACATGAGAATGGGACTTAGGGTAAACATGCCTTAGGAAGAGATCTGCTTACCTGTCCTTCTAACCACAATAAGCTCACACCGAAAACTCAGACAATGCTTTGCCTTGTCTGCTTAGGTGTGTATGAATTTGCCACAGGGAGGTTCACATCTCCCTGTCTCAGGGACCATGGACCTTGCATTCCGGTTAGTTGCACTTAGCTATGCTGTTTTATAGCCTGGATCAGCCTGGGGGACTCCTGAGTTTTATGGACAGCAGACTGGGGATTTGGAGTTTAGGTCCTACATATATAGATTGAGGAACAGGAAGGAGGTAGTTAGAGCAGCAGAATTTTACAAAAGATTCCTACTTTTTTGGGGAGGTGGGGGGCATAGGGCAATGCTCAGGGCTTACTCCTGGCTCTGCACTCAGGATATTCCTGGCGATCTTTACTGGTCATTATGGGATGATAATAAGCATCATTATAGGATGCCAGAGATTGAATCCAGGTCTCCGTCAGGCTAGGCAAATGCCTTGCTCTGGCCTCAGATCCCTGACTATTTTTTTGTTGTTGTTGTTAGTTTTTGTTGTTTTGGGGCCAAACCCGGTAGCGGTGGTGCTCTGCACTCAGAAATCGCTCCTGGCAGGCTCGGGGGACCATATGGAATGCTGGGGATTGAACTGGGGTCCATCTGGGTTAGCCACGTGCAAGGCAAATGCCCCACTGCTGTGCTATCACTCTGGCTCAGATTCCTCATATTAAGCCCAGCTTTCTTGCTTTAGGATAAGTCTGAATCAATTCCTTTATTTTTTTATTTGTTTATTTATTTGGTTTTTGGACCACATCTGGTGACGCTCAGGGGTTACTCCTGACTCTGTGATCAGAAATTACTTCTGGCAAGCTCTGGGACGGTATGGAATGTCAGGGATTGAACCCAGGTCGGCCATGTGCAAGGCAAACGCCCTACTTGCTGTGCTATTGCTCTGGCCCCTGAATTAATTCCTTTTGGCAATCTGAGCCATTCTGGTATGAGCTCAGCGTATATGCTCTGTAAGATATTGGAGGGAGGTTTTTCGTTTTTGTTTTTGTTTTTTTTTTGGGTCACACCCAGCAGCGCTCAGGGGCTACTCCTGGCTCTTCTATGCTCAGAAATCACTCCTGGCAGACTCGGGGACCATATGGGATGCCGGAATTCGAACCACCATCCTTCTGTATGCAAGGCAAATGCACTACCTCCGTGCTATCTCTCTGGCCCCCTGGAGGGAGTTTTTTGGTTTTATTTTATGTTGTTTTGGCCACACTGTTGGAGGTTAGGCTCCGCTAAGCTTAGGCTTAGTTCTCAAGGATTACTCCTGTTAGTACTGAGGGCGATAAGCAGTGTCTGGGATCGAATGTGAATCTTATGTATACAAAGTGCTCTGGTCCAGTGTTTTTTTCCTATTTTTCTTCCCTTTCCTTTCCCTTCCCTTCCCTTTCCCTTCCCTTTCCTTCCCTTCCCTTCCCTTTTCTTCATGTTTTCTTTTTTTCCCCATCTCTTCCCTTTTCCTCTTTTCCTTCCCCTTCCCTTCTCTTCTGTTTCTCTTTCACTCCTTCTCTCTCTCTCTTTCCCTGGCTATCTATGTTCAGGGTTTACTCCTGGCTCGGTGCTCAGGGATCACTGCTGGTGATAATGGTGTGATCTTATGGTTATCTTATGTGGTGTCAGAGATTGAACTGGTGTGACTACATGCAGGGCAAGAACCTTACCCCCAGTGGATAGTATTCCTTTGGCCCTAGCCTGGCATTTTTCAACCAGTATATCCCAAAGGAGCCATATTTTCAAAGGAGTTGAAAATTATATTTATTTTATAATTATAATTTATAACTATATTTACATTTTCAAAGGAGTTGAAAATTATATTTATGGAAGGCCATGGAATGAGAGTGGGGGGCAAACAGTAGGGTAAGGGGGTCAACAGAAAGGAAATAAGGTTGAAAGGGGGTGGTGGTCAGAGGGATAATGAACTATTCCAGGGGCTGGAGTGGTGACACTAGTGGTAAGGCATTACTAGGAATGACTGTGGTTCGATCCCTAGAGTCCCCCAAGCTAGGAGTGATTTCTAAGTGCATAGCCAGGAGTAACCCCTGATGGTCACCAGGTGTGGCCCAAAAACCGAAAGGAAGGAAGGAAGGAAGGAACTATTCCAGCCAGTCCGTTGAACTATCTCTTCTGTATAATTAGGAAAGGTAAATAGCTAAATAGGAAAGACAGTGGAAAATGGGGAAGGAGACCGAGGGACCACTGTTAGTTCCTGTTCTATCTTGGTGCCATGGCTTTTACTTCCTTGCCTGTCTCACCTGATCTTTCTTATCTGTCTGGTTGTACCTTTTTCTTATTCTGTGTCTTCCCTTGCCTTAGCCCTTCCCTCTCCTTCAATCTCACTCTAAGATAAATGCTTATGGGGGCCATTTTGTCTCAGGCAGAATCTTTGGATCTTGCCTTCCCAGTCTTCATTCCTCCTTTGGAAAGATGAGAGCTCCAGAAACGAGGAAACTGTTGAGGGTCCCCATGAGGGAAGAAAATCTCCTATACCTGCTTTGTTCTTTTTCTGCTAGCTTTCTTTGGGGCCCAGTGTGTGGGAGACTATCAGAGGAATTAATGGCAGCTGTTTCGAGTTGTCTGAGAAGGGGAGGGAAGAATGAAGGTGAGAGTGATCTCCCAGTGCTGTCCGTGCTCCTTTCTCTGCTCTTCTCACTGCTCTTCCTTTGTTCCTGCAGTCCTGCAGTCTCTAATGTTCCTGGATGTTTTCCATTTGGCAGAGGGTAGGAGAATTAAGTGCTGTGAGCCTAATTCTCCCTTGCATCTCCTCCCACTTCAACTTCTTCCAGTAACCTGGGTCCTCAGTAAAAGTTAACGACCTGGGTCATAGTAGAAGGTATCTGAGTCATTGTCTCCGTGCTTTGTATATAGTTTTGCTCTTTCCCCCCTCACTTTGGGGCACCCCTACAGTGGTTCCTACACTCAGTGGAGCTGAGAGTGGGGGCATGCATTGTCAAGGACGACCCACACATGTTAGGGACAGCCTTCACACATGTAAGGTTGGGGATCTACCACTTGAACCATATTCTGGCCCCTGAGGTTTTGATTTGTTTGGTTTTGGGCCACACTCATTGGTACTCAGGACTTACTCCTAGTTCTGTGCCCAGTAATCACTCCTAGTGGAGATTGTGGATCATCAAGTGCTGGGGATTGAACCCGAGTCGACCTTTTGCAAGGCAAACAACCCTATCCTCTGTACTGTAACTCTGGCTGGCCCCTGGTTTTGTTTTGGTTTGTTTTATTTGGGGAGCTACATCTAGCAGTGCTCAGGGCTTACTCACATGGGGTGCTTGGAAAATTGAACCTGAATCAGCCTTCCTATACTGTTACTCCAGTCCCTGACCTAGTGCTTTTTGTTCTCAGTATTCATTGTGATTTTTGCACTGGATCTGATTAAGAGCCTTTGTCTTTCTCTGCTTTCATCTTGGACAAAGTGTCTGCTATCTGGACAGTTGCTTTATACCAGATAGGGGAGAGAAGCTAGTAAGGAAGTCTCCATTCCATTCTCCATCGCACTTCAGTCTACCCACCTCAGTTCTCCTGACAGGTTCTTAAGAAGGCAAAACCCCAAAAAGTGGAGGGGCACAATGGGGAGGGCATTTGCCTTGTATGTGGCCGACCCAATCTTTAGGTTTGATCCTTAGCTTCCCATTTGGTCCCCTGACCAACTAGGAGTTATCCCTGAGCCCTTCTGGGTATGACCCAAAAACAAAAAACAAAAGGCAAAAAGGAAAACAAGATCTAGAGTATCATTTGCAAAAGTTAGGATGACTCCTATAGGATTTTTGATGCAGACTCAATATTATTCGGGATGTTTCCTTTAATATCTGAAGGGAGAAAACAGGTGTCCCTTTAGCTTTGGGGAGTCTTATAAAGACAAATGGAAAGGGGAACTAACATTCACGGTGGCCAGTATTTTTCCAATATTTCCATGGCAACCATCCCTAGGGATGTCACCATGGAAATTAGGCCCCATGCTCCATGTTAGGCTCTACAGGGTGCTTTCCTGCAGGTTGGAGAGGGGGCCATCTTGATCTTCTGATCTCAGGCTCTCCAACTAGGTGTAGTCAGTGTTCACAATAAGGAAAATTTCCCAAAGGTGCTGGGAGAGGGACCAGAGCAATAGCACAGTGGGCAGGGCGTTTGCCTTGCATGTGGCCAATTTGGGTTCCAACCCTAGCATCCCA
Source organism: Suncus etruscus (assembly GCF_024139225.1). Taxonomy (NCBI): domain Eukaryota; kingdom Metazoa; phylum Chordata; class Mammalia; order Eulipotyphla; family Soricidae; genus Suncus; species Suncus etruscus. Next base: position 86,826,818 of record NC_064858.1, read on the forward strand.
TATGATTTCCTAAGTACCGTCATGAATGATTCCTGACTACAGGGCCAGGACCCCCTGAACACTGCTTGGGTATTGCCCCAACCGAAAAATGATGCCAGGAGACCTAAATAGAGAAGGAAACCATGGAGTGGGGACAAAGAACACTTAGTTCTGAAATTGCTGTGGGTGAAAGTGAAAGTAAGCCCAGAGGCATTACTCAGTGCTGACCTCTGACTCACGGGGTCAGCCATTGCATTGGTTCCTTGAATAGAATGACTGGGAGAATCTTCTGCTTTTGGAAATTGGATTAAGGTCGCAAAGAGGAGAGATTTTAGGTTTTTCCAGAAATATTTAGGGAAGTGTCTAAACTGGGGGCAGGTGGGAAGAGATCAGTGGGTACACTGGCTTTGCATGTGACTGACCTGAATTCTCTTCCTGGCACTGTATATGGTCTCCTGAGCCTACCAGGAGTTATCCCTGAGTGCAGAGACAGAAATAAACCTTGGGCAGGGCAAGGTATGGCAATAGAAAACCAAAACAAAGAAACAAGCATATTCTATTGGCTAGAGAGATAGCAGAGTGGACAGGTCAGTTGGCTTGCACATGGCTGACTGGGTATGATCTCCTTGAGCCCCACCAGTAATGATCCCTAGAGCCAGAGACAGGAGTAAGCCTTGTTTGGGAAATGCTCCCCCTCAAAAAAAAAAAAGGAAATAGAAATAAAAGGAGAAAACGAAGACAGTGCTCTATGAAACTCTATCATTAACAATGTTTTAACAGTATTTTATTTTTATTTTGTTTCGTTTTGTTTTGTGTTTTTTGGGTCACAGCCAGCACTACTTGGATTACTCCTGGCTCTGCGCTCAGAAATTGCTACTGGCAGGCTCAGGATTCGAACCACCATCTGTCCTGGGTCGGCTGCGTGCAAGGCAAACACTCTATCACTGTGCTATCTCTTCGGCCCTTAACAGTATTTTTATTTATTTATTTATTTATTTATTTATTTATTTATTTATTTATTTATTTATTTTGGGTTTTGGGTCACACCGGCAGCACTCAGGGATTACTCCTGGCTCTATGCTCAGAAATCGTCCCCGGCAGGCACAGGGGACCATATGGGATGCCAGGATTTGAACCACCATCCTTCTGCATGAAAGGCAAAGGTCTTATCTCCATGCTATCTCTCTGGCCCCTTAACAGTATTTTTAAATAACAACAGCATTGTTCATAATACATTTGTTCCAACACCAATCCCACCACCACTGTGACCTTGTCTCTACCAATGCCCCCAGTTCTGCACCAACTATCCCAGCCTTCCTCCTTGCAGGCACAAATTTATAATGTTACATACCAAGACACATGGAATTATCAAAATTTAGATACAATAAGAGTCAATTTGTGATGCACATGGCATTTCTAAAGTCATTGTTTAAGGATTTACTGGTGTAGTTGATTATTCTGTGTTAGGCTCATTGAGCCATTGATTTGCAGCAATCCTGCTGGGCTGGCAATACTATGAAATTTGGAGATGCCACATGCCACATGTATGACCCCGTGGAGCTATAGATCAGGAATAATTCGGTGACTTGGTAGTTTGATGAGCTTTAGTTGTGGAGCTGGGCCGCTTCTGTGTCAGAGTGTCAGGTATGGCTTTGGGCTTCTGTGACTTCAGGTAGAAAGGGAAATCCACCTAATAAATAAATGCATAAATAAGTAATAATAAATATTAAGAAGGCCCCAGAATTGTCAGCCTGAACCAGTCTACCTGAGAATATTTGGCAGCATCATATTCTTTTGGACATCAGTTGTGGAGGTGAGCCAGATGGTAGGTGTAGCATGGGTGTTGATGGGTGGGGGTGGATAGGTGAAGGGAGAATGGGGGGACTTGGCCCAGGCCCACCCCATTCTGAGAATACCCCAGAGGTTTCAGCTAATAGATTGATTTCATCTGGAACTTTCAGCCCTGGCTGTAACAGTATTCTAAACCATGGTGCTTACAATCATATACATACATATATATATATATATGTATATATATATTTGTTTTGTTTTGTTTTTTGGGCTACACCCAGTGACACTCAGGGGTACTCCTGGATATGTGCTCAGAAATCGCCCCTGACTTAGGGGACCATATGGGATGCCGGGGGGTTGAACCACGGTTTGCCCCAGGTTAGCGTGCAAGGCAAATGCCCTACTTACTGTCTACACCACCACTCCAACCCCTTAAAATCATATTTTGTTTACTGTTTTTGGACCACACTTGGTGATGCTTGGGTTACTCCTGAATCTTCACTCAGTAACTGGGGGACCATATGTAGTGCTGGGAATCAAACATGGGTCAGCCATGTGTAAGGCAAGAGCCTTATCTTCGGAACTATCTCTCTGGGCCCAATAAAAAATTTGGGGGGGGTGTTAGATTACACCTGGACGTGCTCAGAGGTTACTCCTGAGCTGTGTTCTCAGGGATCATATGGGATGCCAGGGATTGAACCTGGGTCAGCTGCATAGAAGCTGGTACCCTACCTGCTGTACTATCTGTTGCTCTGCATTCCCCCAATTTTTTTTTTTTTTTTTTTTTGGGTCACACCCGGCAGTGCTCAGGGGTTACTTCTGGCTGTCTGCTCAGAAATAGCTCCTGGCAGGCACGGGGGACCATATGGGACACCGGGATTCGAACCAACCACCTTTGGTCCTGGATCGGCTGCTTGCAAGGCAAACGCCGCTGTGCTATCTCTCCGGGCCCTATTTTTTGTTTTTATTTTTGGGTCACACCCAGTGGCATTCAGGGGTTACTGCTGGCTCTGCACTCAGAAATTGCTCCTGGCAGGTTCAAGGGATCATATGGGATGCTGGGATTCGAACCACCATCCGTCCTGAGTTGGCAGTGTGCAAAGCAAATGCCTTACCATTGCCCCCTATCTCTCTGCCCCCCCCCAATTTTTTTAAACAAAACCTATGTGCCCTAGGGATCAGAAAGATCGACTATCAGGCTGAGCAGTTTGAATGTAGGAGACCTAGGTTTGATTCCAGGTATATAGGCTTCCCCTGAATACCTAACAGCAACCCCTGAGTGCTGAACCAGGAATAGCCTCCATGGTGTGGCACAAAAATGAAAAAGTAAGGGACTGGAGCAATAGTACAGTATGTAGGGTGCTTGCCTTACATGCAACATATATATTTTCAATTCCCCAACACCTCATATTGTTTCCTGAGCCCCATCAGTATGATCCTTGAGCACATAGTTAGGGCATAGCTAGATGTCCTCCCATCCCACAATGAGAGTAAACAAGTAAAACTGCGCTATTGGTCTCTTTTGTTATTGTTGTTGTTTTGGGGTCACATCTGGCAGGGCTTAGAGGTTATTCCTGGCTCTGTGTTCAGAAATTACTGTTGGCAGTTTCGGGGGGACCATATGGGATGCCAGGAATCAAACCCGGGATGGCCAAGCGCAAGGCCTTACTTGCTGTGCTGTCAGTCCGGCCTCATGCATTCTTGACTCCACCATGATTGTAGGCACCTTACCTCTCTGAACCAATTTTCACATCTATAAAATGGAATAATTGTACCTACCTTGTAGGATTGCTGTGATGAAGTGGTAATGCATATAAACTTCATTTGCATATTTATTTTTATTTAGTTTGGGTTTTTTTTGGGCCACACCTGGCAATGCTCAGGGATTATTCTTGGCTCTGCACTCAGGAGTCATTCTCGGTGGTACTCATGGAACCATATGGAATGCAGAGGATTGAATTCGAGTTGGTCTTCTGCAAAACAAGAGCTTTACCTGGGGCTCACCGAACACTGCCATACCCAGAAAAATTAAGCTAGAGTATATGCTCTCCATGATTTGATCCTGGTTTGATTCCTGGTACCACCACATGGCTCCCAATAATTGCCAGGTGTGGGCCCAGAACCCAGTACTTGTGAGTCAGAACTGTACAGTGTCAGGGATTTTGAGGGAGTCCTTGATTTAGGTGATTCAGTCTGCAGAGGGTATGAGCAGAGACCTGAGAAACAACATAGAAATACCTTTTGCTAATTGAATATACATCCCCTAGATTCCAATAAAAAACCCTCTATAACCTGATGTAGTCTGCCTTAAATTAATCTTATGTGTTATGGGAAATGCAAATAATAGTGATGTTTCTTAAGTGAGACATACAGAAAAGCAAACTACTGATACAGTTTTTCTCATAAAAAGATGTGACGGGCCGGAACCATAGCATGGCAAGTAGGGCATTTGCATTGCACATGCGACCCAGGTTCGATCCCTGGCATCCCGTATGGTCCCCTAACACTACCAGAAGTGATTCCTGAGAGCAAAGCCAGGCTTAACCCCTGAGCACTGTTGAATTTGGCCCCCAAACAAACAAACAAACAAACAAAGATGTGACAAAACATGGGTCCAAGAGACAGCTCAGGGCACGGAGAGATAGCATAGGGCGTTTGCCTTGCAAGCAGCCGATCCAGGACCAAAGGTGGTTGGTTCGAATCCCGGTGCCCCATATGGTCCCCCGTGCCTGCCAGGAGCTATTTCTGAGCAGACAACCAGGAGTAACCCCTGAGCGCCGCCGGGTGTGACCCAGAAACCAAAAAAAAAAAAACAACAAAAAACAAAAGACAGCTCAAAGAGCTGGAGCATATACAGGAGGTCCTGTGTTTGATCCACAGCACCACATGATCCCCCAGCACTTCCAAGAGTGACCCCACCTCATGCACTGGAAATAGTACTTACACAACACAGGATATAGTCCTTTACCATACAAAAAAGGATGTGGGGACCAAAGTATGCAGGTCACTTGACTTACACATAGCTGACCCTGCTTCTATCCCCAGCATCCCATATGGTCCCCAAGTACTGCCACTAATGATTCCTGAGTACAGAGCCAGGAGTAACCCCTGAGAATTGCTGGGTGTGGCCAAAAACAAAAAGGATGTGACAAAACAACGAGTATGATAAATTGAAAATATTATATATATATATATATATATATATATATATATATATATATATATATATATATAGTTTGAAGGACACACCTAGTTGTATGTGTCCTGTATATAATCCTAGAGGTACTTGGGGGACCTATCAGGTGCTGAAAATTGAACTCAGATTGGCCATGTGCCAACTAAGGGCCCTTTATTTGCTGTACTATCTTTTCAGCCCAAAAGGAATTTAAATTTTGGGGCCAAAGTGATAGCACATCGCATATGGTCCCCTTAGCCGGCCAGGAGTAATTTTTGAGTGCAGAGCCAGGAGTAACTCATGAGTGCTGCTGGGTATAGCCCCAAAACAACAATAACAACAACAACAAAGGAATTTATATTTTAAGAGAAAGAAAAAAAAATTAAGATTAGGAAATAAAAAATGGTGGCTGGAGCAATTATACAGAAGGTAGGGCATTTGGTCTATATGTAGTCAACCAGGTGTGATCCTTAGCATCTCATATGTCTACAGAGCACCACTAGGAATGATTCTTAGTGGCCATACTCTGAGCATCAATGGATATGGTCCCAACTCCTCACCCTCCCAAAAGAAAAAAAACCTGGGGCCGGGCGGTGGCGCAAGAGGTAAGGTGCCTGCCTTGCCTGCGCTAGCCATGGACGGACCGCGGTTCGATCCCCCGGCGTCCCATATGGTCCCCCAAGCCAGGAGCAACTTCTGAGCACATAGCCAGGAGTAACCCCTGAGCGTCACCGGGTGTGGCCCAAAAACCAAAAAAAAAAAAAAAAGAAAAAAAACCTGAAATGAAGGATAGAGCCAGGGAGATTACTCAGAGGGTTGGAGCTCATGCTTTGCTTGTGGGAGCTCTGGGTTTGAGTGCTAGTACGTTCTGAACCCCTAAAACCTGCTGGGTATGACCTCAAATCAAGATTAAAAAAAAAAAAAGAAATAATAGACAGTAGATCAAAAGTCACTGGTTGTTTTTTTTTTTTCGGTTTTTGGGTCACACCTGGTAGTCTCAGGGGTTCCTCCTGGCTCTATGCTCAGAAATCGCCCCTGGCAGGCTCAGGGGACCATATGGGATGCTGGGATTCGAACCACCATCCTTCTGCATGCAAGGCAAACGCCTTACCTCCATGCTATCTCTTCGGCCCCAATTTTTTTTTTGTTTTTTTGGGCCACACCTATTTGATGCTCAGGGGTTACTCCTGGCTAAGTGCTCAGAAATTGCCTCTGGCTTGGGGGACCCTATGGGACGCTGGAGGATCGAACCGCGGTCCTTCCATGGCTAGCACTTGCAAGGCAGACACCGTACTTCTAGCTCCACCTCACCGGCCCCAAAGCCCTGATTTTTTAAAAAATAATATCTTTATTTAAGCATCATGATTACAAACATTATTTTAGTTAGCTGTCAGTCATAAAAAGAACACCCCCCTTCACTGGTGCAACATTCCCACCACCAATGCCCCCCATCTTCCTCCTCCCATACCCCTAGTTACTGATTTTTAGTATTAGGAATTGAGCTGGGTATGACCTCAAAACAAGACAAAAAATAAAAAAGGAAATAGAGAATAGTCTAAGTTAATTTTTGGTGCCAGGAATTAAACCGAAAATTGAATTTTCAGTGCCAGGCCTCACAGATGTGAGACATATACTCCTCCACTGAACTCCATCCTAGTCTCACTTGTAAAAATCTGTTTTGTGGGGGGGGCAGGTAGGTGGCGCTGGAGGTAAGGTGTCTGCCTTGCAAGCGCTAGCCAAGGAAGGACCGCGGTTCGATCCCCCGGCGTCCCATATGGTCCCCCCAAGCCAGGGGCGATTTCTGAGCACATAGCCAGGAGTAACCCCTGAGCATCTAACGGGTGTGGCCTGAAAAACCAAAAAAAAAAAAAATCTGTTTTGTGGGGATATTCTTCTCCATGGCACTCAAGGGCCTTGGGGCCGCTCCTAGCAATATTGGTCTGCCTAACGAACAGTGTTATGCTAGGGCCTGAGAATGTCGAACAGCTCAGGCCTTGCAGTTCCCGAGACCACCAGTAATGAAAATCTTTATCTTCACAGTTCTAGAACCCATCTTCTTTTTTTTTTTTTTTTTGTTTTGTTTTGTTTTTGGGTCACACCCGGCGGTGCTCAGGGTTTACTCCTGGCTGTCTGCTCAGAAATAGCTCCTGGCAGGCATGGGGGACCATATGGGACACCGGGATTCGAACCAACCACCTTTGGTCCTGGATTGGCTGCTTGCGAGGCAAACGCCGCTGTACTATCTCTCCAGGCCCTAGAACCCATCTTCTTTTGGTCCTTTCTTTTTCTCAGCTGAGCCAGAGCAAAGGGGGTTTCTTAAGGCTAAGGTTTAAGCTGTAATTACCTTCAGCATTTGGAGAGCGCCCTTCATTTGAATGCATGGACAGCACCTCTGGAATCCTGTAAACTGGGAATGTTAGGAGCAGAGAACCAAGAAGAGACAGATAAGAGAGAGAAAGTGGTGGTGGTGGTGGTGGTAGTGTGGTGGTGGTGGTGGTGATGGCGGTGGTGATGGCGATGGCGGCTGCGGTGTTTTGTGTGTGTGTGTGTGTGTGTGTGTGTGTGTGTGTGTGTGTGTGTGTGTGTGAGCACATGTACAAGTGGTATATATATACTTGAGCTCTCAGAGGGTTAGAAAGGTAGGGCAAGACTGTCTTGTGAGTTATATTTAATCCCTGTTGGCTCTGTGCCTGCTTTCATGAAGCCTGGCTGGAGAATTCTTTGGTGGAGAACTGAGAAACATTAGCCTGAAATATATTTTTTATTCTTTTGCTGAGGAGCCAAAACTGGTGGCGCCCAGGTATTACTCCTGTCTCTGCATTCAGAAATCACTCCTGGCAGGCACAGGGGATCATATGGGGAGCGCCGCATGCAAATCAAATCCAATGTGCTGTTGCTAATTTTGTTTGTTTTTGTTCTTGGTTCCTTGATGGGAGAAACAGTGCATTAGAGTAGATTCTAATTTAAGAATAAAGAATGAACTTTTTTATATTTGTTTGTTTTGGGGCCACACCCGGTGGCGCTCAGAGGTTATTCCTCGCTCTGCACTCAGAAATCACTCCTGATAGGCTTGGAGTGATTTCTGAGCATAGAGCCAGGAGGAACGCCTGAGTGCTGGCGGGTGTGACCCAAAAACAAAACAAAACAAAACAAAACAAAAATCACTCCTGGCCGGTTCCGGGGACCATATGGGACGTTGGGATTTGAACCACCATCCTTCTAAATGCAAGGCAAACACACTACCTCTATGCTCTCTCCGGCCCCTGGACGTAAAAAACTTGTTTTTAACCAACATTTTGTTCTAAGTATTCAGACTCAAAAAAAAAAAAAAGCCCTTTGTTTCGATTGATCATTTTATTATTAACATAAAGCTGAATTTTGGAAATGAATCTAGATTTCTATTTCCCTGAGTAGTTCAAATACTAAATGTCAATACAACTCATAATGAAAAGATATTGGAAAATACAAGAGCTGATATTAAAAAGGAATCAAGATTGTGGGGACCCAGAGATTAGAGAGACACTAAAGCTCTTGTGGGGTGCAGAGAGCCACAGACAGACTCTGTGTCCAAGGGGCCAACTTTGACACTTTTAGCAGTTTCTTCCACTTTCTAACTTAGGCATCTTGGAGACTTCTGCTTCACTCATCACTGAGACAATCACAAAGGGGACTAATGAATTACTTCCTATGTGTTTAAATAAAAAAATAAAGATTGTAAAAAATAAAAAATAAAAAAAATAAAGATTGTGGGGCCAGAGAGATACAGTGGTAGGGCATTTGCCTTGTGCTCAGCCGATCCAGGACAGACTCGGGTTCGATTCCCAGCATCCCATATGGTCTCCTGAGTCTGCCAGGAGTGATTTCTTTTTTCTTTTTTTAAACTTTATTTATTTATTGGTTTTTGGCCCACACCCAGTGGCGCTCAGGGGTTACTCCTGACTCTGCACTCAGAAATCGCTCCTGGCAGGCTCGGAGGACCATATCGGATGCCAGGGATCGAACCTGGGTCTGTCCCGGGTCATCTGTGTACAAGGCAAATGCCCTACTGCTGTGCTATCACTCTGGCCTCAGGCCTCATATTTTATCCCAGCACCACTTCAGCAGTGCCGGGAGTGACCCAAACAGTGATCCCCAGCATTGCAAAAAGACTCTGAACACAGAACCAAGAGTAAGTCCTGTATATAGCTAGGTGTGGTCCCCAAAACAAAAAAGGAAAGGAAATAAAGTAATCAGATATTTGAGCTAGAGCTATAGCTCAAGTAGTAGAGCACATGGCTGGCATATAGATGAGACCAGGGCTTATCCTTGGCATCATATCCCTCCTTCCTCACCCTTGAATGTCCCTACTCCCATAGCAATAAAATTAAATATATATAAAATTACAAAATATTGGGGGAACAAAGAGCACAAGTGGTAAGGTAGTTGACTTGCATGTGACTGACCCAGTTTAATCCCCAGCACTGATATACTTTCCAAGCACCTGCAAGAGTGATTTCAAGCACTGAAGTAGAGTAGCCCTGGAGCACAGCCAAGCGTGACCAGAAAACAAAACAAACACAAATTTAAATATTAAATATTTATATTAAATATTTAAATGTAATTTACATATTACACCCAGTAATATTTAGTGGTCACTGTGGGCATGTTCAGGACCCACAGTTCTCAGCAGTCCAGGGGTCCATGTGGGTGATAGGGATCAAACTTAGGGCTATATGCTTGGTCAGCCTGTACTCTGCCATTTGAGCTATCTCTTTAGCCCTCTGAGAAAGAGGTGTGGTTTTGTGTTTTTTTGTTTTTGTTTTTGTTTTTGTTTTTTTGGATCATACCTGGCAGTGCTCAGGAGTTACTCCTGGCTTTGCGCTCAGTGATTGGGGCCGGAGAGATAGCTTGGAGGTAAGACGTTTGCCTTTCATGCAGGATGGTGGTTCGAATCCCGGCATCCCGTATGGTCCCCTGTGCCTGCCAGGGGCAATTTCTGAGCATAGAGCCAGGAGGAACCCCTGAGCGATGCCGGGTGTGACCCAAAAAACCAAAAGAAATCGCTCCCGGCAGGCTCGGGGGAACCATATGGGATGCTGGGATTCGAACCACCATCCTTTTGCATGAAAGGCAAGCACTCTATTTCCATGCTATCTCTCCAGCCCCTGAGAAAGAGTTTTAAATTGAAATTTTCTCTGTGCTTATTTTTGGTGGGGGCATGCCTGCAGTTTTGTCTGCTCTGCTCTTTTTCTTTTGTTTTGTTTTATTGGGGTCACACCCGGCAGTGCTTAGGGGTTACTTGCGGCTTTCTGGGGACCCCGGCCAGCAGGGTGAAGGGGATGAATGCCGCAACTTATTCGTGGGTTCACTGAAGCCGACCCGATCCGAAATATCTATGGGAAAAATCTGTAGAAGTTAGAAAGAAGGCCTAAGTCTTTTATCTGATCAAAGGCAATTTATTAAGCAGGCAAGCACTTATATATATTTTTTACACAAGGGGAAGTATGTCTCAAAAACTATTGGTCATTTCAAACCATCTCTTATCCAATTATATTCCAAGCATAGGCACATAACCAAAAATGAATAAAGGTACTAAACATTAAACTTATGGGGCATACAAGCATTGGTCAATTCAAACAAGCTTTTCACCAATTATATGCTTACTACAGGTATTTGGCCAAAAAGGGAAAAAGGATAGAGTGTGTCTTGTTAAGCACAGCCCAAAGGAGGTGGGAAAGGAAAAAGCGGGGAGGCATGACTCAATGACTGATTCTAGCAATCTTTAGCTCGACCGGAATCAGAGACATATAAGGAAATATTATCTTGTCCCTGGCCTCATGGCCCTGTGGTTAGTACAAGGGGCTATGTTGTTGCAAGATTTCCTATTTGCTCATGGGCTAGGAACCTGCCGACAGTCACTCCTGGCTCTATGCTCAGAAATCGCTCCTGGCAGGCTCAGGGGACCATATGAGATGCCGGTATTCAAACCACCATCTTTCTGCATGGAAGGCAAACGCCTTACCACCATGCTATCTTGCCAGCCCCATCTACTCCTAACTTTATAGTCAGCAGTCACTTTTTGTTTTGTCTTGTTTTAGGGCCACACTTGGCTTTGAAGCTCAGGAATCCTCTTGGAGCCCATGGGGGGGGGGGGCATGTGGGATGCCAGGGATAGAACCCAGGTTGGCCACAATGCATTTGCTCTACACACTGTAGTATACTCAGGGGTCACTCTTGGTGGTGCTTAGGGCTCCTTCCTGGTTCTATTCCTTTGAACTGTCTGCATGGCCTTACAAGTAGATTTTAAAAATTTGTTTGTTTGGGGCCCGGAGAGATAGCACAGCGGTGTTTGCCTTGCAAGCAGCCAATCCAGGACCAAAGGTGGTTGGTTTGAATCCCGGTGTCCCATATGGTCCCCTGTGCCTGCCAGGAGCTATTTCTGAGCAGCCAGGAGTAACCCCTGAGCACCGCTGGGTGTGGCCCAAAAACCAAAAAAAAAAAAATTTGTTTGGATTTTTTGGAGCCACACCCAGTCAGTGTTCAGGGCTTACACCTTGCTCTGTACTTAGGGATCACTCCTGGCAGGCTCTAGGAGGGGTCTCAAACTCACGACCCTCGGGCTGTTTGCAGCCCTCCGTACAACATTTTGTGGTCCACGGCTGGCCTTCAAATATCGCAGTATTCGTGATTATTCGCTTACCGAATAATCGCAATAAAAATCGCATTAGTGGGGCCGGGCGGTGGCGCAAGTGGTAAGGTGCCTGCCTTGCCTGCGCTAGCCTTGGACGGACCACAGTTCGATCCCCCGGCATCCCATATGGTCCCCCAAGCCAGGAGCAACTTCTGAGCGCATAGCCAGGAAGTAACCCCTGAGCGTCACCGGGTGTGGCCCAAAAACCAAAAACCAAAAAAAAAAAAAAATCGCATTAGTAAGAAAAAAAATCACATTAAATATTTGCATACCTCGAGCAGTTCCGTTTGGGGTACGCGAATGTTTAATGCGATTTTTTTGCGAATTTTTTTCTTACTAATGTGATTTTTATTGCGAATATTTGGTAAGCAAAATCCCTTATGTGGCCCTGACTCACCCCAACTTTGCCTCCTGTGGCCCCCAGGTAAATTGAGTTTGAGACCCCTGCTCTAGGATCATATGTGGTAGGGACTGAACCTGAGTCAACCATGAATAAAGTAACTTCCCTCCCCACTGTCTATTGCTTCAGCCTCTACAGGTAGATTTTTTTTTTTTTTTGGATGTTAGGTCAGCCTCATGTAGGGTATACTACTGCTGTATTCTTACTCCAGCTCCTATATGTAGTCTTCGTTCTGGTTTGGTTTGGTTTTTGGGCCACACCTGGTGGCACTCAGGGACTACTCCTGGCTCTGTGCTCAGAAATCGCTCTTGGCAGGGTTAGGGATGCCATATGGGATGCTAGGAATTGAACCTGGGTCGCATCCCAGGCTACGTGCAGGGTAAATGCCCTACCACTGTCCTATTGCTCCAGCCCCATATATGTATTGATTCTTACTGCTGTTGACTTGTTCTTTTTTTTTTTTGTTTGTTTTTGGGTCACACCCGGCGGTGCTCAGGGGTTACTCCTGGCTGTCTGCTCAGAAATAGCTCCTGGCAGGCACGGGGGACCATATGGGACACCAGGATTTGAACCAACCACCTTTGGTCCTGGATCGGCTGTTTGCAAGGCAAACGCCGCTGTGCTATCTCTCCGGGCCCTGTTGACTTGTTCTTTACCCTCCCCAGCCAGAGGCCCTGTCCCCTCACTTTCCCCCCATTTGTTCTTTTAGGGAAGGATTCGAGTTGTAGAGTGCTGAATCATATCAGCAAGACTGAGTTCCCCTCACATGATCTTTTCTTTTTTGGTTTTTGGGTCACACCCGGCAGCGCTCAGGGGTTCCTGCTGGTTCTACACTCAGAAATCGCTCCTGGCAGGAGGCTCGGGGGACCATATTGGATGCCAGGACTTGAAATCATGCAAGGCAAATGTCCTACCTCCCATTACCTCCGTGCTATCTCTCCGGCTCCTCCCTCACATGATCTTTCGTCACATTCGACAGTGCCATTCTCTACCACTGGTGGTAGTACTAAATTTACCTTTTTCTAATCTCCCTCATTTCCACATACATCCTTATACATACAATTGAAGAACAGTGCCTTCTCAGCTCCTGGAAGCGAGATGCAGTATTTATTTTCTCTCCCCCTCCCCGCTGATGTCTGCCATCCTTTGTTTCCTCCCCAGGGGAAGCCATATGTCTTTGACCGCGTATTCCCACCAAACACGACTCAGGAGCAAGTATATCATGCATGTGCTATGCAGATTGTCAAAGGTAATGTATTATTATTTTGACAATGCCAGGGGTTTAACTCCTCACGGCCTAACACCTATAGGCATGAGCTCTACCCAGGCTGGCTGTGTGCAAGACAAGAGTTTTACCCACTGTACGATCTCTCCAGCCCCTGGATGAATTTTAATTTTTTTATAGAGGTCACTCAAGTGCTGGGGTGAAGGGTGTTGGGGTATTTTCTGTGATGCTCAGGAGTCATCATCATCTTGGCCATTGGTTGGGGAGCCGTGCAATGATTGGGATCAAACTCAGCCTCACACATTGCTTGACCTGTATTCTACCCCTTGAACTAAGCTCCCTGGTCCTTAAGATGTATTTTTGTTATTTCTAGGGGAAGAGGGTGTTTGGGCCACACCTGTTGTGCTCAGTGCTTACTCTGTTTACTCCCCGCTGGGCTTGGGGACCTGAGGGGGACTATGGATTAAACGGGGCTTTCCCACATGTAGGCAAGCACCTTAACCCCTGTGCCCTCTCTCTGACCACTAGATGCAATTTTTGTACTTTGGGGCAGTCATCAGGGGGCTGTTCCTGCTGCTGTGCTCAGAGATCATTTATGGTGGTGCTCAGGGGATCATCTTCAGTGCTGGGGATTTGAGCTGGGGTCGGTGGGGTGCAAGGCAAACTGCAGTACTATTATCATTCTATTCCTTACTTCTACTCACCTATGTCTCTCTCTGCCATCTCTTTCAGATGTCCTTGCTGGCTACAATGGCACCATTTTTGCTTATGGACAAACATCCTCAGGGAAAACCCATACCATGGAGGTGAGGGCTGTGACTACTCTGGGTGTGAGGAACTGGCAGTATTCTTGGAAGACCTAGGAATCTCGGGTGGAGATCTCGGTATCACTGTGGCCTTATTAGGGGATGGAGGGTTAGCCACAGCTGATTTTTTTTTCTTTTTGGGCCACACCCATGACGCTCAGGGGTTACTCCTGGCTATGCGCTCAGAAATTACTCCTGGCTTCGGGGACCATATGGGATACCGGGGGATGGAACCAGGGTCTGTCCTAGGCTAGCGCCAGCAAAGGAGACACCTGACCGCTCTGCATCACTGCTCAGGCCCCCACAGCTGGTATTTTTGTGGAAGAGTAATAGAGTTCTTTCAGCCTGCTACAGTTCACTCTCCTCTGACTCTAGTTTTTCTCTTTTGGTCAGGAAAAGCAGTAGCCAAGAAAGTCCAGGAGGCTGCTTGCTTCTCTCTTTCATCCATTTATAGTCAGGGCAGCAATCATTTCTGACTAACAGTGTTCTCAGCAGTTTTCTTTGTGCTCACTTGCATGCCTCTGACCTGTCTCATTCTCTCTGGGCCCCAGCCTCATGCTTGAATCCTCTCCCTCCCCAGGGCAAGCTGCATGACCCCCAGCTGATGGGAATCATTCCTCGAATTGCCCGAGATATCTTCAACCACATCTATTCCATGGACGAGAACCTTGAATTCCATATCAAGGTGAGTGGGTCAGCTGGCGCTGGAAGAGGCCAGGAGGGAGGATCTAATATGAACCCAGGGAAAGCCTGGGGATCCCAATTTATTCTTGCCCTCTAGTTACCTCAATTCTACTCCATTGTACTCTCTTCTGCTCCTTTCCTGCTGCTTCCATCACTTCACCACTTCATGAGACTCACAGTAGCTTGAGATCCCTGTACCAGATGGAAGAGAGACCCTCTTGATCATCTCCTTTTTTCCCTAACCAGGTTTCTTACTTTGAGATTTACCTGGACAAAATTCGTGACCTCCTGGATGGTGAGTGATGATTTCACGCCAGTAGGTGGGGTTTGTAAGGAGGGCTGGGCCATTGGGATTAGGTACAATCAGGTAAGAGGTGCAGAGGGTTTGCACACATATATCTATTTCCTTTGCTTCCACTTTGAGTCAGGGGCCAGAGAGATAGTACTGAGGTTAAGGTGGTTACCTGGCTCTCACTGATCCTGGTTTGAATCCCCAGCGTCACAAATGGTCCTCTAATCTCTCGGGGTCACTCATCACAGAGGCAAGAATAGCACCTGAGCTTTGCTGGGTGTGACTCCAAAACCAAAACCAGTCACAAACCAACTGAAAGGGTTAGAAGATGAATTCAGGGGCCGGAGAGATAGCATGGAGATAAGGCACTTGTCTTGCATGCAGAAGGATGGTGGTTCGAATCCTGGCATCCCATAGGGTCCTCCGAGCCTGCCAGGAGCGATTTCTGAGTGTAGAGCCAGGAGTAACCCCTGAACGCTGCTGGGTGTTTTATATATATATATATATATATATATATATATATATATATATATATATGTATACACACACACACACACACACACACACACACACACACACACACACACACACACACATATAAGCTGTGGGGGCTGGAGCAATGGCGCAGAGCGGTAAGGCATCTGCCTTGCCGGGTGCTAGCCTAGGATGGACCATGGTTTGATCCCCCAGCGTCCCATATGGTCCCCCCCCAAAAAAGAAGATGAATTCAAGTGCCAGCTGGGGAGGAGATGGAAACCTTGAATTGGATCATGCAGGAGGAGAAACAATTTTAGGCCATCAGGGGCAGAGATCTCCTAGGGAATCCCCTCCCTTTGCACATAGAAGAAACCACCTTGGGAGCAAACTGCAGGGTGCACGGGGTGGGAATGGAAGTGTCAGCACTGCTTACCCTGTACTGTCTTGATTCAGTGACCAAGACAAATCTGTCCGTGCACGAGGACAAGAACCGGGTGCCGTTTGTCAAGGTGAGAATGGGGTCGAGGACCTCTGGGAACTGGTGTCTTGAGATTGTGAATGTGAGGACAGGGTAGGATCCAGACGTTAGAGGGTGGGCAGGAGGGTCCAGAGGCTTGGAAAAGATACTCTCTTGAAAATGTATTCTGTTGGGATACAGAATAATTTCATGTCTGGATCTGAATCCACAGATCACTGTCTCTTTGCCCCCTACAGGGCTGCACCGAACGCTTCGTGTCCAGCCCCGAGGAGATTTTAGATGTGATTGATGAAGGGAAATCGAATCGTCATGTGGCTGTCACCAGTGAGTGGGGACATGAAGGGTACCTCTGCACTGTGTCAGATAGCGCAGGGGACTTGAGAGTGAGCCTAGAAGGTTGTCCCCCAGGAGAGAGGGACACTTTTCCGGGAAAGAGACTAGCAGAGAGAGTGCTGGTGGCTCCAAGGGTCCAGGGGCGGAGGTGGGGGCTTGAACAGGGGCGGTTCTTCTCTCTCTGCCACAGACATGAATGAGCACAGCTCCCGCAGCCACAGCATCTTCCTCATCAACATCAAGCAGGAGAACATGGAGACTGAGCAGAAGCTCAGTGGGAAGTTGTATCTGGTGGACCTGGCCGGGAGCGAGAAGGTCAGGGGTCCTCTGGGGAGGAAAGAAGCCCTGGGGAGGGGAGTGTGGCCTTGCTTAGTTTCATGATACTTAGAATATTTGTGAGATGGTCCAGTCATGACCTTGACTCATTTTTGAGTATTTCTGTTAATAGTCATGCGTGAGTCGCCCCTCTCTCACCCCTCGTAACATTGATTTGCCTTTTTGTTTGTTTGTTTTGGGGCCACACCTGGAGGCTCTCTGGGGTTACTCCTGGCTTTGCACTCAGAAATTGCTCCTGGCAGGCTTGGGGGACCATATGGGATGCTGGGAATTGAACCCGGGTCCGTCTTGGGTCAGCTGCATGCAAGGCAAATACATTACTGCTGTGCTATCACTCTGACCCCTAATTTGCTTTTTTGCTCCTTGTGATGTAAGATAGCAATGGAATTGTATGTATTAGTGAGAGTTGGACTTTGGCAAGGGAGTTCAGGGGAGGGATCTTCTCTGTCCTTTATTCTTGTCACTTCCACTCTTTGAGTTGAGCCCTTCTCAGTAGCAAAAAGGTAGCCTTCCAGCTATTTATGACATCGTGTGGTGTGTATGTGTGCTCGTGCGCTCAGGGCTTACTCCTCACTCTGCATTCAGGGATCACTTCTGAGTGTCAGGGATTGAATCCAGGTTGGCTGTGTACAAAACAAGCACCCTGCCCACTGTCTAACAGTTATGGCCTCAACAAACTCTGTTCCTTTTTTTATTGTTAAATTATCTTTATTTAAATACCGTGATTACAAATATGATTGTAGTTGTATGATTACAGTCATGACAAACTCTGTTCTTAATGCCCTGCTAGGTGAGCAAGACTGGAGCCGAGGGAGCCGTGCTGGATGAAGCAAAGAATATCAACAAGTCCCTGTCTGCCCTGGGGAATGTGATATCTGCACTGGCGGAGGGCACTGTGAGTATCAGCCCCCATGTTTCCATCTCTGGCCAGTCTCCCATCTCCTAAAGCCCAATAGAAACATACCTGATTCATAGGTTCCTCCATCCCTACTTGGTGCTTTTTTCTTTTGGGGACCATATCTAGCGGTGATCAGGGCTTACTCTTACTCTGACGCTGCACTCGGGGATCACATTTCTGTCAGGGTTCATGGGATCATATTAGGTGCTGGGAATTAAACTTGGGTTGGCTGCATGCAAAGCAAGCACCCTACCTACTATACTATCTCTCCAGTCCCCATTATCCTTTTAGATTCTCCTGTTAAATTGTATGTGTTTGGGGGCCAGAGCTATCGCACAGCAGTAAGTTGTTTGCCTTGTATGTGGCCAACCCTGGCCAGACCTGGGTTCAATCCCATATGGTCCCCTAAGCCTGCCAGTAGTGATTTCTGAGCACAGAGCCAGAAGTAACCCTTGAGCACCTCCGGGTGTGGCCCCAAAACAAACAAAAAAAACCTCCAAATTTTATGTGTTTGATTTTGTTTGGGGGCCATACCGAGCATTGCTCAGCTTACTTCTGGCTCTTCACGCAGGGATCAATCCTGGCAATTGTAAGGTTTCCAAGATTGAATCTGGACCAGTCAGCCACATGAAACATGAGCACCCTATCTTCTGTACTCTGTCCAGTTCCAGAATTTTATTTATTTGTGTTTTGGGCCACACCCGGTGGTGCTCAGGGCTTACTTCTGGCTCTGTGCTTAGAGCCAGATTCTGGTGAGGCTTAGGGAGTAAATGGGGTGCCAGTGATTAAACCCAACTCAGTTGCATGCAAGGCAAGTATGCTCCTCACTATACTATCTTGCCGGCCCTTTATTTATTTATTTTATTTTGTAAAACATACTCCCCTTCTCTTCTCTTATGACTGGCAGGGCTTGGGGGAACCATATGGGGTGCCATGGATTGAATCCAGATGGGCTGCATGCAAGGTTCATGTCCTACTCACTATACTATCCCTCTAACAACCAGGAATTATTACTGTTTTTAGGAGCTGCTCCTGGCAGTGAAGGTGCCAAGGGATTTTTCAGGGATAATATGGTGCTAGGGATCAAACCCAGATTCTTTTTTGGGGGGGGGGATTTGGGTCACACCCGGGGGCACTCAGAGGCTACTCCTGGCTCTGCGCTCAGAAGTCACTGCTGGCAGGCACGAGGGATCATATGGAATGCCAGGTTTCGAACCACCGTCCATCCAGGATTGGCTACGTGCAAGTCAAATGCCCTTCCGCTGTGCTGTCTCTCTGGCCTCTAAACCCCGACTCTTATACATGCTAGATATGTGCTACACCTGAACCTATTGAATTAATTTTTCTGAATTGTGGTCTCCTTCCACCCATAGAAAAGCTATGTCCCATATCGCGATAGCAAGATGACGAGGATTCTCCAGGATTCTCTCGGGGGCAACTGCCGGACAACCATGTTCATCTGTTGTTCCCCGTCGAGCTACAATGACGCGGAGACCAAGTCCACCCTGATGTTTGGGCAGCGGTCAGTGGCAGGGATCCCAACACCATTCTGGTCCCGCTTCTCTCTCCACTCTGTGTGACGCAGGGCTTAGTGGAGGGCTCATCTCTGCACTCTCTCTTTCTCACCCAGGGCAAAGACCATCAAGAACACTGCCTCTGTGAATCTGGAGCTAACAGCTGAACAGTGGAAGAAGAAGTATGAGAAGGAGAAGGAGAAGAACAAGACACAGAAGGAGACAATTGCGAAGCTGGAGGCTGAGCTGAGCCGCTGGCGCAGTGGTTAGAGGGGACTTTGTGGGGGTGTGAGGTGCGGGAGGAGAGTTAAGGAGCCAAGAGGGGTCCTGCCTGGGAGATGTTTAGGAAAGGGGGTTCCTTGAGGGGCACAGGAGAGCAATCACAAGGGGAGAAGGAGGTGACTACCTCAAGTTAAAGGTCTACTTAGCAGTAGAACTGGAGGCCTGGGGTCGGAGTGATAGCATGGTAGTAGGGCATTTTGCCTTGCATACTGCCTACCCTAGGCGGACCCAGGTTCAATCCCTGGATCCCATATGGTCCTTTGAGCCTGCCAGGAGTGATTTCTGAGTGAGAGCCAGTAGTAACTCCTGAGTGCTGCCAGGTGTGGCCCCAAAACTGAAAAAAAAAAAAAAAAAAAAAAGCAAAAACAAGAAATGGAGGTCTGGCTTCTGGATATGGAAGGGGTGAGGGAAGGTGGGGACAGGCCAGAGGCTCCAGCTTTCCCTTTGCATCCCTTACCTTGTTCTGCCCCTGATCCAGGAGAGAATGTTCCCGAGACTGAGCGACTGGCTGGTGAGGGTGCTGCCCTGGGAGCTGAGCTCTGCGAGGAGACGCCTCTGAATGACAACTCATCCATCGTGGTGCGCATCGCCCCTGAGGAGCGGCAGAAGTATGAGGAGGAGATCCGCCGCCTCTACAAGCAGCTTGATGACAAGGTGAGACCAGGCGGGCAGGAGGGATGAGAAGTGAGGGAATCAAAAAAAAAAAAAATAGCTCAAACAGCCTTTTTCTGATTTTAAAGGGGAGGAATGCTCTTTATTGAAAATGGGGGAGGTAAGTTTAACAGCACATAGAAGATAATTTAAGATCATCTTTCACTTGACCTTTCAGAAAGAACATTATTATTAACATTGCATTTCTCCATTCATATGCCATGCAATTGAGATGTACTATATCTGTAACTCTGCATCTGATTTTTTTCATTCAGCATTTGATTATGAGCAGTCTCCCTACTTTAACAATTCTTCATAAAGGTTATTTGTTTTTGGTCATACCTGGTGTTTCTGGGGGTACTTCTTGGCCTGGTGCCCAGACCAAATCCAGGACTCTTGAATGCAGAGCATGTGTCCCAATACTTCGAGCCATATCCATGACCCCCAGGAAAGTATTTATACCCTGCAATGCTCAGGGGATACTCCTGGCTTAATACTCAGGGATTGCTCCCAGTGGTAGCCAGGGGACTAAATGGTGTTGGGATCAAACTTGGGAATCCTGCATGCAAAGCATGAGCCCAGCCCATTGAGCTATTCTCTCTAGCTCCATAAAAGTATTTTTATATAGTAACTAACAGTTCTTTTATCGAAATATATTTGTTTACTTTACAAACATTTTACTTTATAGGGCTTCTAGTTTATGAATTTAGCTATTCAACATGACTGATGTGACCATTTTTGCCTGTTGAGCATAGGACTTTGCTTTTGAATGACTTGGTTAGCATGGATTCAAACTGAGATTTTTTTTTTTTTGTGGTTTTTGGGTCACACTGGGCAGTGCTCAGGGGTTATTTCTGGCTCCAGGCTCAGAAATTGCTCCTGGCAGGCACAGGGGACCATATGGGGTGCCGGGATTTGAACCGATGACCTCCTGCATGAAAGGCAAACGCCTTACCTCCATGCTATCTCTCCGGCCCCTCAAACTGAGATTTCTAGGTTAAAGGATATGAACATTTAGAGGCTTTTTCTATTTATTATTTAAATTATATCAGCTTTCAGGAAGAAAGATACTTAAAAGCAAAGGTAGGGCCAGAGAGATAATATAGTGGACACTTGCCTAGCACATGACCAGCCATGTTCAATTCCAATATGATCCCCCAAATACTGCTAGGATTGATCCCTAAATACACAAAGAGGAGTAAGCACTGAGTACCACTGGGTGTGGCCCAAAATCCAAAAATTAAAATCAATATAATCAAGGACAGGGGCCAAAAATACAGCTCAGGGCGATGTACTTGCCTCACATGTGTGAGGCCGTGGGTTCAATCCCTGACACCATGAAGCAAAGCAAACAAAGAGAGGCAGAAACAGAGAAAGGAGGGGCTGGAGCAATAGCGCAGTGGGTAGGACATTTGCCTTGCATGCGTCTGACCTGGGTTTGATCCCTGTCATCCCATATGGTCCTCTGAGTCTGCCAGGAGTAACCGCTGAGCACTGCAGAGTGTGGTCCAAACACTAAAAAAAAAAATGAAAAACAAAAACAAAAAACAGAGGAAAGAAGATGAGGCATGAACCTTTTTTCAGATTTGGACTTTCTAACTCTACATCTAAATGACTGGATTTCCATGAGGCTCCTTTTCCACCCCAAACCCAGTCTCAATTTGGAAGGAGTAACATCCCTTCACCCCATCTTTCCCTCTTGTCTCCAATAGGATGATGAGATCAACCAGCAAAGCCAGCTCATAGAGAAACTCAAGCAGCAAATGCTGGATCAGGAGGAGGTAATGGGAGGGAGGACAAGACATGAGCGGGATGGGAGGTATTCACTGAGAAAGCAAAAACAAAAAAGAAAAAAAGATGTTTATACAGCCAACAGAGGCCCTCTGCTGGGTCACATAATACTGTGGCAGTCTGGGGACTTTGCCAAGGGCTTTGCTTGTAGTACAGATTTGGGTATCTGAGTGCCTTATTCTGTTACCTTAATTCTCTGAAACCTAAAACCCACTTCCTCTTGATTCTTGCTTTGACCTTTGTCTCCTGATAGTAAACCTGGGAGAAGAGCCACAGATAGCTTACTCCCTCACCTGCCTCTCCTCTCCCCAAAGCTGCTGGTGTCCACCCGAGGGGACAATGAGAAGGTCCAGAGGGAGCTGAGCCACTTGCAGTCGGAGAACGATGCTGCCAAGGATGAGGTGAAGGAAGTCCTTCAGGCGCTGGAGGAGTTGGCTGTGAACTACGACCAGAAGTCCCAGGAGGTGGAGGAGAAGAGCCAGCAGAACCAGCTGCTGGTGGATGAATTGTCCCAGAAGGTGGTGAGTGCCAAGGAGGGCTCTAAGCCACGCCCCGTCCCCCCTTTTTCCCTCAGCTGCCATGCCTGCTTGCAGTTCAGCACTGCTCCTCTGTGTGCAAAGAGGTTCCCTCCCTTGCTGCTGCACTGTCTCCGTATCCTCATTCTTCCAGAGTCTTCGGGAGGGCCCTGGTCTCAGCCCTCAGGGTCATATCTGAAGGGAGAGGCCTAGGCCCCAGTTGGGGAGGAATGGGGAGAATGGCTGTGGGTTGTTGACCTGAGGAGCTGTTTCCAGGCTTCCATGCTGTCTCTGGAGTCTGAGTTGCAGCGGCTTCAGGAGGTCACTGGACACCAGAGAAAACGAATTGCTGAGGTGCTGAACGGGTTGATGAAGGACCTGAGTGAGTTCAGTGTCATCGTAGGCAACGGGGAAATTAAGCTGGTGAGTGGAGAAAGAGGAGGCCCACTGTGCCCTTCCCTCTTGTTCTGGGACCGGGGAGCCGGGGTGGGGGGGGGTGGGGGTGGGGGGTGGGGGGGATGGACGTGGCCTAATCAGAACCTCAGGGACATGGGAAAGGCAGTCAAAACTCCCGGGGCCTTGGGGCTGGCTGGAGCAGTGGCTCAGTGGTGGGGTATTTGCCTTGCATGCGGCTGACCTAGAATGGACCACAGTTTGATCCCCCAGCATCCCATATGATCCCCCAAGCCAGGAGTGATTTCTGAGTGCATAGTCAGGAGTAACCCCTGAGCATTACCAGGTGTGGCTCAAAAACCAAAATAAATAAAAAAATAAAAAAATCTAGAGGCCTGAAAGAGATATATATTACAGTGCTTATATTACATTATATATATTACATGCTTGCTTTGCATGCAGTGATCCGAATTCAGTTCTCACCATATGATCTCCCAAGCAGTACCAGGAGTGATTCCTGAGTGCAGAGCTAGGCAGAATCCCTGAGTACCACTGGGTGTGGCCCCAACACAAAACAAAACAAAAAGAAGTAAAAACAATTCAGGAGACACACCTTCAAAGTCAATCCAGGAAATCTGGGTTTGCTTAGACCAGGGGTCTCAGACTCTCAGCCCGCGGACCATTTGCGGCCCTCTGTACAACATTTTGTGGCCCGAGACCGGTCTTCAAATATCGCAGTATACACAATTATTTGCTTACCGAATAATAGTTGGGCCCTGAGTGATAGCACAGCGGCGTTTGCCTTGCAAGTAGCTAATCCAGGACCAAAGTTGGTTGGTTCAAATCCTGGTGTCCCATATGGTCCCCCGTGCCTGCCAGGAGCTTTTTCTGAGCAGACAGCCAGGAGTAACCCCTGAGCACCGTCGGGTGTGGCCCCAAAACAAAAACAAAAAACAAAAAACAAAAAAAAATCGCATTAGTAAGAAAAAATCACATTAAACATTCGTATACCCCGAGCAGTTTAATGCAATTTTTTGTGATTTTTTTTTTCTTACTAATGTGATTTTTTATTGTGAATATTCAGTAAGCAAAATCCCTTATGCGGCCCTGCCTCACCCTGACTTTGCCTCCTAAGGCCCCCAGGCATAGACTCATCTGCAAAAACACAATGAAAAGACATTGGAGAAAGCAGCATGTGGAAGTGTCAGGGAGATAATACAGGAGTGAGGGGCCTGCCTCACATATAGCTGACCCCAGTCCATCCTTAGCACTGCACATAGTCCCTCAAGCATTGCTAGGGAGATCCCTATGTACAGAATCCTGAGCACAGCCCAGTGTGACCCAAGTCCTTCCCCTACAAAAGGGTTTAAAGAAAAAGGAAGAAAGAAAGGGAGGAAGGAGATGTTTGATCACAGGATCTCGAGTTGGGGCACAGGTTAGGGATGATATGGGCCAGTCTGTTGACAGTGCTTGGGACCTCAAGTAAGGAAGCCCTGTTGTTTCCTGACATGAAGAGCGTGTCTGTGGGAATTGAATCTTTAGGTGCAGGTAGAAGAATGTGACGGGTAAGAACTAGATAGTATGGGGCTGGAGAGTTAGCACAGCAGTACGGCATTTGCCTTGCATGCATCCAACCCAGGACCAATGGTGGTTCATTCCCCTGGTGTCCTGTATGGTCCCCCAAGGCAGGGGTGATTTCTGAGTCAGAGCCAGGAGTAACCTTTGAGTGTCGCCAGGTGTGACCCAGAAACTAAAAAAAAAAAAAAAAAAAAAGCCACTAAAGTGGCTCAGAGGATATTTTCCTTTTCTGTATATGAGGGTGTGTGCAGGGTAAAGAAGGGAGCAAGGGAAGGGCTCAAAGGCTCCCCTTCAGCAGAAGATCACCTCTTCCTCCCTCTGTCCACCCCACAGCCTGTGGAGATCAGTGGGGCCATCGAGGAGGAGTTCACAGTGGCTCGGCTCTACATCAGCAAAATCAAATCAGAAGTCAAATCTGTGGTCAAGCGGTGCCGCCAACTGGAGAATCTCCAGGTGGAATGTCATCGCAAGATGGAAGTGACAGGCCGGGAGCTGTCATCCTGTCAGCTTCTCATCTCACAGGTAAGTGCCAGAGGAGTGAAAGAGCCAAGGTGAAAGAGTGTGGCTGTGTGACTGGGGAGAAAACTGCTACCTACGTTTATGTCTGGGCTTGGGGTGTGCTAAAATCAAAGAGAAAAGTAGTGAGGCAGAGGTGTTTAGGCTTTAAAGGAAAGAATTTCCTGAGGAACAGTCTCCAAACCTGTATCCCCACAGAAGGCATAGACAAAGGGGAGGGCCCAAAGAGGAGCTGGAGTTGATGGAACACGATGCTGCTCTGAGTTGTGTCTTTTGTGTATCTGCTGCTTCCTTTCATCAACCCGTTTTTTGTACCAGCATGAGGCCAAGATTCGTTCACTTACGGAATACATGCAGAGTGTGGAGCTAAAGAAGCGGCACCTGGAAGAATCTTATGACTCCCTGAGTGATGAGTTAGCGAAGCTCCAGGCCCAGGGTGAGACCTTAAATGTTATTTTAAGTACATATATCTATATTTAATCTATCAATATATTTGTTTTGTTTTGTTTTGTTTTTTTGGGGGGCCACACCCGGTGACGCTCAGGGGTTACTCAGAAATCACTCCTGGCATGGGGGACCATATGGTATGCTGGGGGGTCGAATTGCAGTTCATCCTAGGCTAACATGGGCAAGGCAGATACCTTACTGCTGTGCCACCACTCTGGCCCCTATATCTAAATATTTTTTTCTTTTTGGTTTTTGGGCCACACCCGGCAGTGCTCAGGGGTTACTCCTGACTGTCTGCTCAGAAATAGCTCCTGGCAGGCACGGGGACCATATGGGACTCCGGGATTCGAACCAACCACCTTTGGTCCTGGATCGGCTGCTTGCAAGGCAAACACCGCTGTGCTATCTTTCCGGGCCCCCTATATCTATATTTTGACGGGGGCACATCTGGTGGTGCTCAGGGCTTACTACTTCTCTGTGCTTATGGGTCAATCCTGGCAGGCTTAGAGGACCATATTGGGTGTGGAGATAATATCTAGGTCAGTTATGTGCGAAACAAGTTTCCTACTCACTGTACTATAACTCTGGCCCCAGATACCTCCTTTTTTTTTTTTTTTTTTTTTTTTTTTTAGCTTTTGGGTCACACTCGGTAGCACTCAGAGGCTATTCCTGGCTCTATGCTCAGAAATCACTCCCTGCAGGCTCGGGGGACCATATGGGATGCCGGGATTCGAACCACTATCCTTCTGCATGTAAGGCAAACACCTTACCTCCATGCTATCTCTCCAGCCCCTTTTTTCTTTTTTCTAATTTTTATTATGACACTGTGCTTACTGAGTTGTTCATAATGAAGTTGTTTCTGGCATTAAGTGTTCAAATGCCAATCTTACCACCAGCGTGACCTTCCCTTTACCATTGTCCCCAGTTTTCCACCTACCACCATAGCCTGCCTCCTTGCAGGCTCAAACAAATTTACTTCTTATTGCTTTTAACAAACTGGAATTATCAACGAACAACTGCAATTATCAAAACTTAGATCAACAAGATTCAGTTTGAAATGACTGTTTATATCTTTCCAGGTATTAGTAAAGTCAGTGTCTAAGGATTTACTGACCTTGGTTGTTGCTAGCTGAACTTTTTTTAATACTGTTAGGCTCACTGAGATAGTTAAATGACTATGTAACTTTCCCATCAGCTTTCTTCTGATACAACTGGGCTGACACTACTATAAAATATTGAAGTGTCCAGATCTTTAGATCTGAAGCAAATTAGTTGGACTGGAAGTTTGAAGAGGTTAAGTTGCAGAGCTGGGCCATTTCTGTTGGAGTGAGTAGGGTATGGCTTTGGGCAGCTATAGTTTATGCAGAAAAAGGAATCTGTGCATCCCTTTCTGAGAATGCCATAGAGGTATCAGACCAGACCAGACAACCTGGGAAATATCTGTGGTCATTACTTTTTTTTGGAGTTTCCCCAGAGATCTTACATTTTATACACTCCTTCAAGTCCTCAGGACTCCAAGCTCCTGAGGGGACAGAGAGGGAAAACTATAATCATTCAAAGAAACCAACCAACAGTACCCTCAAAAATATTAGGAAGTTGAGGCTGGAGAGATAGTACAGTGATAGGGCGTTTGCCTTGTACACGGCCAAACCAGTACAGACCTGGGTTTGATCCCCGGCATCCCATTTAGTCTCCCAAGCCTGCCAGGAGTGATTTCTGAGTGCAGAATCAGAAGTTATCCTTGAATGCTTCCGGGTGTGGCCCCAAAACAAAAAAAATATTAGAAAGATTGAAGTCATGGAGACCAACTCATACATGGTTTAGCATGCTCTTGGATACCACGAACTTTAAATTATCCGCCCCTACCTTATCCAATTGGTCCACCTTAATTCAGTCAGACATCCCTGGGAATTCATTCTAGGCAGTTGTCCCCATGCCATGCTTGGAGCTCTGGTCATAATGTGAAGTTCTTGCTGGATGCAGTAGGTGTGATGTAAATCTGTCTTCTCTTTCCCTCAGAGACTGTGCATGAAGTGGCCCTGAAGGACAAGGAGCCGGATACTCAGGACGCAGATGAAGTGAAGGTGAATGGGTTAATGGTGGTGGGGAATGAGTGACAAGCTACGTTGGTTTTAAACAAACTGATACCTGGAAGTTTGGCCTTGAGCTTAGAATGGGGTTGTTTGCAGAAGGCTCTGGAACTGCAGATGGAGAGTCACCGGGAGGCCCATCACCGGCAGCTGGCCCGGCTCCGAGATGAGATCAATGAGAAGCAGAAGATCATTGATGAGCTCAAAGAGTAAGAGTTCCTCTGGACAGCTTTAGTACCTTTGCTCACTGGGCTCTGCCCACTGTCATGTTCTGTTCCTGTTTGGGCCAGAATCTAGTTCTTTAACTTTCAGGTGCTTTTTTCCTTTAAGGACACTATTTTTCAGCCTAATCTCAAAGTGTTAAATGTAAGGAGAGGATAGGACATTTCTCCTATCTTAGCGGTTCACATGACTAGATAGCTTAGGCTTCCTTGCTCTGCCATGCAAACAGTGGTTGGTAGTGTGCCTTAGACAGCTGAAAGTGGAAGCATCCATCTTAAAGTGGATTCACTTGTACTGAAGGAAAATTTGGGGGCCAGAGTGATAGTACAGCAGTATATTGTGTTTGCCTTGAATGCAGCTGACCTGGGTCTGATTCTTGGTAACCCATATGGCCCCTGGATCTTGCCAGCAATAATCTCTGAGCACAGAGCCAGGAGTAACCAACCACTGAGCCCCACTGAGTGTGGCCCAAAAACCAAGCAAAAAAAAAAAGAAGGAACATGTCTGAGGACTCTAGTTCCCACATTAGTATCTTTTCATCGTCTCTAATCCCTGCTTGTCTTCTTTAGCCTGAATCAAAAGCTCCAGTTAGAGCTCGAGAAACTGCAGGCTGACTATGAGAAGCTGAAGAATGAAGAACATGAGAAGAGCAGCAAACTCCAGGAGCTGACGTAAGTGACAGCAGGCCCCTGGCCATGTTGGCTCAGACTTCACCTCAGACAGCCCAGCCGAGGCAGGCCCTGGTGGAGAGGTGATGTGGATGTGGTGGCTCTAGAAAGCAAATACACTTTCAAATCAAGGAAAAAAGAAACCCGTTCAGAAATGACCTCTGAATATTAACTCGGGAAAGATGTTTGCAATGGTCTGGTTTTTTTTTTTTTCTTTTTTGGCGATGGTCTGTTTAGTTCCAAATAGGCTCCAGGAGTGGAAGAGGGAGATAATGTGTTTGCTTTTCGCTCACTTGACTCTGCTTGGAGATATAGTCCAGGGAGCAGCAACAGGAATAGAGCCAAGAATAGCCCCTGAATACTGCTGGGTGTGAACCCAACCCCCCTTCTACAATAAAGAAAAGTAGGCTGTGAAACACCAGGAATGGTTTGATTTCATCAAATTCCTATGGAATTTACATGCATAGAACAAGAGTCTTTAGGGCCAGAGAGAATGCACTGGCCCCAATGTAACTGCTTCATCAGGATGTTGATTTGCTGATAGTGCATAAGGCCTTTGCTCCTCTTTTTTTTTTTTTTTTGGTTTTTGGGCCACAACCGGCAGTGCTCAGGGATTACTCCTGGCTGTCTGCTCAGAAATAGCTCCTGAAAGGCATGGGGGACCATATGGGATACCGGGATTCGAACCAACCACCTTTGGTCCTGGATCGGCTGCTTGCAAGGCAAACGCCACTGTGCTATTTCTCCGGGCCCGCCTTTGCTCCTCTTAAGCACCACCAAGGCTCACTCATAAGCCTAGAGCCAAGAATAGTCCCTGAACACAACCAGATTGTAGTACCCTTCAACCTTTCCAAAAAAATAGGTTTGGAAAGCTTATCACCTGCATATTAATTTTGGTTTGATGGAATATGTAGTAGAATGATGGTTGTTTTTTTTTGTTTGTTTGTTTGTTTTGAGGCCACATCGAGCAGTACTCACGGGCTACTCCTGATTCTTTATTCTGGAATTACTCTTGGCAGGCTCAGGATTATATGGGATGCAAGGAATCAAACCCAAGTTGACTATGTGCAAGGCAAATGCCCTACCCAGTGTACTATCTCCCTGGCTCTGAATAGTGTTGATTTCCAGCATTGCTCAGGGGTTACTCCTGGCTGTCTGCTCAGAAATAGCTCCTGGCAGGCACGGGGAACCATATGGGACACCGGGATTCGAACCAACCACCTTTGGTCCTGGATCGGCTGCTTGCAAGGCAAATGCCGCTGTGCTATCTCTCCGGGCCCAGTGTTGATTTTTTTTTTTTTTTTTTGGGTTTTGGGCTCAGGGGTTACTCCTGGCTGTCTGCTCAGAAATAGCTCCTGGCAGGCACGGGGGACCATATGGGACACCGGGATTTGAACCAACCACCTTTGGTCCTGGATCGGCTGCTTGCAAGGCAAACGCCGCTGTGCTATCTCTCTGGGCCCCCAGTGTTGATTTTTTTTTTTTTTTTTTTTTTTTTTTTTTTAGTTTTTGGGTCACACCCGGCAGTGCTCAGGGGTTACTCCTGGCTGTCTGCTCAGAAATAGCTCCTGGCAGGCACGAGGGACCATATGGGACACCGGGATTCGAACCATCCACCTTTGGTCCTGGATCGGCTGCTTGCAAGGCAAACGCCGCTGTGCTATCTCTCCGGGCCCAAGATTTTTTTTTTTTTTTTAATGAAACTGATCTTACTGATTTTTTTGGTTTCTGTTTTTGGGGGGGGGTGGGAGGAAAGGGTCACAGCCGGTGATGCTCCGGGGTTACTCCTGGCTCTGAACTTAGGAATTATTCCTGTTGGTGATTGGGGGCTATATGGAATACTAGGGGTTGCATTTGGGTTGGAACAGCCATGTGCAAAACAAACATCCTTGTTTCTTTGCTAATATCTGCTTAATTAACATGAGTAAATGGTGTAACAAATAATTAAATATAGGTGAAAGAATTGGAGGAGGGAAGTGAGCATGGCTGGGGAAGGAGAGTTCTTCAGTAAGTCTTCTCTTTTCCTCTTCCTTCAGATTTCTGTACGAGCGACATGAGCAGTCCAAGCAGGACCTCAAGGGTCTGGAGGAGACCGTTGTAAGTGGTTCTCTTCTGTGTCAGGTTGACTCTTCTGCCCTTCATTTCTTCTGCCTGATTCTTCCTGACCCTATTTCTTTTGCCCTTCTACCAGGTTAGACTGTGGCATTTATAGGACATACCTTTTCCTGCTTAGTCTTAACTCGACAGATAGAAAGTTCCGATAATTAATTTATTTTGCAATGTGTAGTGGGGGATGCCACCCAGTTCTTGTGCATGCAAGGTATGCATTTTATCACAAAGACATGTTCTAATCCTGGAGGACAGAGATTGGCCTGGTATATGGCTACTCTTTATATCTGATGATTCTTTCCAGGCCCGGGAACTCCAGACCCTCCACAATCTTCGCAAGCTGTTCGTTCAAGACGTCACGACTCGAGTCAAGAAAGTAGGTGCCACCATCGGGATTTACCCAGACCACATATTCTCTCCCATTTCAGGTTTCTCCCATGGGGTGCTTGACATGGTCTTTGTAGTATCAAATAATTAACGATGGGGCTGGATGGCGATGGATGGCGATGGATTTCTCTCTGCCATCCTAGGCCACGTGGCTCCGCAACCCCATCCAGCCGGTGGGTCCCAAGCCCAGGTGAAAGGCGAAATCACTCACTCACAGGCAGGCATCAGGAACCATCAGCTTTATTCATGCCCTATTCACCACATGTGTGTGGCCTATCTCATAACCTTTCAAGCATTCAGCCATTCTAGGCTACTCTGCGTCTTAACCCTTTCAGCCATCTTCCCTTTGGCCTCCATCCTGGTCCAAGACCAAAAGAGGCAGAGACCCAGAAGCCAGAGAGCTCAGCAGGGCCGAAAGACCCTTAATCCCCTCACTCAAAGGTTTATCTACCTATTCCAAGACCCCTCCCAGGAATGGGCGGGTCTTAGGTAGCTACACCTTAATCCAGGGTGGAGTAACAGCCTTGACTTGAGCACTGCCAGGTGTGGCCTCAAAAAACAAATTGGGCCGGAGAGATAGCACAGCAGTAGGGCATTTGCCTTGCATGCAGCTGATCCAGGACGCTTGGGGTTCTAATCCTGGCATCCCATATGGTCTCCTGTGCATTTCAGGAGGGATTTCTGAGCACAGAGCCAGAAGTGACCCCTGAACACTGCCGGGTGTGATCCAAAAACAAAAAATAAACCCACATAAACAAAGAAAAAAAAAAGCAAACCACTATTCTACTACATACTCCATCAAACCAAAATTAATATACAAATGACAATCTTTCCAAACCTATTTTATTTTGGAAAGTTGAAGGGGTATAACTAAGGGGTATATCTGGTAGTGTTCAGAGGCTATTCTTAGCTCTTGACATATGGGTGAACCTTGACGGTCTCAGAGGAGTAGGGGGTCTTACAGAATCAGCAAATCAGGACAGGTTGGGTTTTGGGCCTTGCACCAGCTACATCTTTAATTTCATTTTCAGAGTGCAGAAATGGAGCCCGAGGACAGTGGGGGGATTCACTCCCAAAAGCAGAAGATTTCCTTTCTTGAGAACAACCTGGAACAGCTTACAAAGGTTCACAAACAGGTAAGACTTGGGGAGGGGGTGAGTGCTGGGGAAAGGGGAAGAGAAGTTGAGGCCAGGTGCCTCTGATAACTGATCCTCAGAGGTCCCTTGGATTTAGGAAAATCTACTTGGATATTTTCCTTACTTTTTTCCCCCTTTGACTTTACCTACAGAGGCTGTCTTTATTTCATATTTAGTTCCACTTTTCCCTTCTTTCAGCTTCCAGCCTGCCTCTGCCCAGGCCTTTGTGGTTAGTGGGGAAGGATAGAGGTTGCAGAAGCCTCTGGCTATAACTTTGCACAAGGGGTCCTGGTCAGGCTTTAGCCTGAGAGAGAAAATATTGGACAAGAAGAAGTGGGGGCTTTCTCTTGTGGAGAAAAGTCTATTGGCTTAGGCCTGGGCAGTGTGCTGAGAAATAAAGATGGACCACCAGCCCCCAGGTGGGGCCATTTCAGTCTTTGTGTATTAAGTTGCTGCCTCTCTGTCCCCTTCCTTGCTGCTGTGGCTGCTTAGGTGGATGACTGGGTTTCAAAGGTATGGGGTGGGGAAGCAAGAGGGACAGTCCTAGGAGTCAGGACAGGAAATGTTTGGTACACACAGAGCAGAAGCACCCCACTAGCGCCAGATCTCTCAGCCTTGAAGACAGGTGCCATCGTCTGTCAACAAGCCCTTTGAAGTGGTTCATAAAATAAACCCTAACCTATACTTCATCCCCAGCTTTTCAGATCCACTTTAAAATTCCTCAGATGCATATTCTCAATAAACTTAAACTTCTTTTCCGCCCAGTGCAAAAGGAACATATATACATAAAATAGTAAGGTTTCCCCAACTTTTGATGTTGCTAATAAAGATCCCAGAATTGGGATTTGTAATTGTACTGCTAGTCTATAGAGCTCACTTATTTTCTTTGCCTTTACTACCACCTTCCTCCCTTTGCTTATTATAAAACAATGTTGAAGCACAAGGAAGAACACCATTCTTAGTTTTGCCTTTTTTTGTTTTTGTTTTTTTTTTGTTTGTTTGTTTTTGTTTTTGGGCCACACCCGGCAGTGCTCAGGGGTTACTCCTGGCTGTCTGCTCAGAAATAGCTCCTGGCAGGCTCGGGGGACCATATGGGACACCGGGATTCGAACCAACCACCTTTGGTCCTGGATCAGCTGCTTGCAAGGCAAACGCCGCTGTGCTATCTCTCCGGGCCCAGTTTTGCCTTTCTTTTTTATTTCTTTGTAAGAATTTTTCTTCTGAAAATACCCAAAAGCATATTCCTGTAGTTCCTCCTATTCCACTTACAATTGTTTCATTGTGGTAAAATGCACTTTAATGTAAAATGTGTCACCGACAGTGTTCAGTGGTATTTATATTCATAGCGTTGGGTAATATCACTGCCCTCGATCCCCATAATTCTTGCAAACACGAAGCTCTGTAGATACTCATTAAACTCTTAACCTCCTCACTCCTTTCCTCCAGGCTCCTTGCAACTACTAGTTTATTTTCTATGATACTGACTCCTCTAAGCACCTCATGAAGATGAGATCACAGAGTATTTATTTTATGTGACAAGTTTATTCACTTAACATCCTCCAGGTTTACCAACCTTGCAGCTCATGTCAGGAAAACACAAGCTGTTTTTTCCCCCCTCATAGAACCTGCTGCTTCTGCTCCCAAGTAGTTTAGTCCCGAGTGCCTCAACTGTAAGTGAGAAACTCACAATTTCTTGCATTGGTCAATACAAGACTAGAAAGATAAACAAGAAAGATATAGAGGCTTCCTGGTCAACAAAATCTTCAACCATCAGTACCATAGTCCGGTTCCAAATTAATCTTGAGATTAGGGGAGCAGCTCAGCATTAAAGCATTTATTTGCTTTGCAGGCGTGAGGTCCTGGGTTTGCTGACACAGCAAACAGAACAAAACAAATCAAATTAAGTTTAGCTACTGTCACAGCAAAACACTGTTTTTGTTTTGTTTTTTGTTTTTAGTTTTTGGGCCACACCAACTGACATACAAGGTTACTCCTGGCATGGAGTAACCCTGAGTGTTACTAGGTGTGGCCCAAAAACCAAAAAAGAAAAAAAAAAATCGGTCCTGGCTCAGGGGACCATATGGGACACCGGGGATGGAACCCAGGTCCATCCTGGTCAGCCGTGTGTGAGACAAACACCCTACCGCTGTGCTATCTGTCTGGCCCACAAAACACTGCTTCTTAATTTCCAAATTATTCAAAATTAGTGGGGCATGACAGTGTTTCCTGCTCTGCTCCTTCCCTGGTGGTCCCCACCACTCCTACTTACATGAGCTCTCCCAGGCCTGGCTCCTGCGCAGTGTCCCCTGGGAAGTGAGCAGAGAGTATGTTTAGGCTGTGGTGGTTGCACCCCTGCTCTAGCTGAATTTAAAGGGGAGGGGTGATGAGCACAAATGTTTGTGAAACCTCAAACATTTTCTCTCCTTCCTATGGGGCGCTGTGTGTGTGTGTGTGTTGGGGAGCGGGAATGGGGATAAGATGGGACCTGGTTTTCCAGCTTCTGCTCCTGCTCTGCACTGTACCGCAATGCACCGTCATTTAACACCATAATCCATCCTCCAGATGGCTCCTTTGCTCTTGCTGCCCTCCTCCTCTGCATGCCACTAAGCCATCTCTGTGTGAGGGGGGTAACCTCATCCCCATGATTGCCGTGAGGCTTTTGGTCTGGCACAAGCTGTGACATATTGGCTGAGAAGGGGTGGCGAAGGTAGGTTTAGTCTAGTTGGAGACTGGGACATATGGGCCACAGTGAAGTTGGCACCTTTTGCTGCACAGAAAAGCTGTCATTTTTTTAACTTAATGCCCGACCATTGTTTGCTGAGTGGGAAGGAAAGAATAGCACCTGGATATGGTCAAAAGAACAGAACTTGCAATGGGACAACACGATCTCCATCTTCTCTGACTGGATTTCCCCTTATTTTCTCTCACCCTCTGCCCTCTCCATATATGCTGTTCTCTGGGTCTCTCCGTCTTCCCTTTGCCCTGTCCCCCTCCACAGCTGGTACGTGACAATGCAGATCTGCGTTGTGAGCTTCCTAAACTGGAAAAACGACTTAGGGCTACGGCTGAGAGAGTTAAGGCCCTGGAGGGTGCACTGAAGGAGGCCAAGGAGGGTGCCATGAAGGACAAGCGCCGCTATCAGCAGGAGGTGGACCGAATCAAGGAGGCTGTGCGGTACAAGAGCTCTGGCAAGCGGGGTCACTCAGCTCAGATTGGTGAGTAGGGAGAGGATGCCAGCGTGCCAGGTGGCCTCACCACTTGGGGGAGGGTTTAGCACAGTGTCAAATGGCCAGGTTACTGCTATTTATGCTCCCTGCATCATCCCATCGTACTTCACCCCTGGAAGGTATAAAAGTGAATTCTCTTGGGGCTGGAGAAGTAGCATGGAGGTAGGGTGTTTGCCTTGCATGCAGAAGGATGGTGGTTTGAATCCTGGCATCCCTTATAGTCCCCTGAGCCTGCCAGGAGCAATTTTTGAGCGTAGAGCCAGGAGGAACCCCTCAGCCTTTGGGATCCTGAGCGCTGCTGGGTGTGACCCAAAAACAAAACAAACGAACAACAACAACAACAAAGTGAATTCTCTTATAAATCACTCATTTCCTCACCTGCCGACAACATCCGGGACTAGAGCAAAATGCAGGGCAGCCTGTTAACCTCCTCAAGGTCATTTTCCTTTTTGTCTTCCTTTATATCACAGCCAAACCTGTCCGACCTGGCCACTACCCAGCCACTTCACCCACCAAACCCTTTGGCACCCGGAGTCCCGAGTGTGTTAGTTACACCAACAACCTCTTCCAGAATTACCAGAATTTGTACCTGCAGGCTGCACCGAGTGCCACCTCAGATGTGTAGTGAGTGACGGACGGGGGTGGGGAGGTATGGGTTGGCTTCCTACCCATTGAGGGGTGAGGTTGGTTTTTGGGTGAGATGTAGTGCTTTTTTCTAAGTAGCTTCATCTTCAGCCTTTTCTCACCTTCACACCCCTGACTGGAAGGTGCATATCACCTTCTCAGCCTATGACCATGCATGTTATACTCTATTCTCTGGGGATGGGAGAAGGATTTGACTTGATCCCTGAGGGTGTGTGGATCAGTTGCCTGAGTAATGGAGGGTAGGCACCAGAGACCATTTCTCTCCTCTGTTCTGTACAGCTTCGCAGACTCCTGCACCAGTGGTGGGGCCACATCCTCTGGTAGCCCCTGGACTTCCTACCAGAAGGCCAATATGGACAATGGTGAGTGAGAAAGAGTGGGAAGGGATCCAGCCTTTGGGATCCACAGGGAAAAACTGAAAAAATGTAAGAAAGGTAAGCGACCCAGTAATGGTAGCTTGACCACCACTCATCCTTCAGGTCTGGACTTTTAAATAGGTTCCTGCCACTATCATGCCCATTAGACCACCCTTCCTTTCCTTTCTCCCTTTCTCTTTGATGACTGGTCAGGGAAATTTAACACTCAAACTAAAAAAACGATGCCATTGGGGGAGTTGAAGATAGAGACAGACCCAGGTGGCAGTTATACCCCAAGAGTGAGGGATGAAGATGTGAAAGGATTGGAGGAAACTTACTCATGCCCAGTTTTCTTCTTTCTCTTTTTCTCTTATCTTCTTTCAATCATGCCTTCTCAACAATGACAATCTCCTCAGGAAATGCCACAGATATCAATGACAACAGGTACACTAGTCTCCAGGATCTGGGTGGGACCTGAAGATATTACTACGTTCCCCTCTTTCCCTACTTAGAAGGGTTTCCTAGCACTTTCAGGGGACATAAGCGGGAATGTAAACCAGTCTTGCCATCACTATCTGGAGAACATGGCCCCCACTTGTAATACCATCTCTGGTTCCAGATATGGGGTGGGGGGGCCAGGAATATGACCATGGCTAGCTGATGACCCTGTTTCTCTTTCACCTTTGGGAACTTTGTGATCTTTGGCAAGCAACTACAACTCTCTGGCCTTCATTTCCCTGAATTCTTGTGCAATTTGGATAGCCCTTGCCACTATCTCCTAGGAATAATATGAGAGCAAAATCTGGTGACAGGAACACTTTCATTTCTACAAAGCTGCCTCTTCTGTGACTGTGCTAATCCCTTCTAGGAGCGACCTGCCGTGCGGCTATGAGGCTGAGGACCAGGCCAAGCTTTTCCCTCTCCATCAAGAGACAGCAGCCAGCTAATCTGCCTGGGGACTGCTGCGGACTGAAGCACTTTCAGGTAGCTTCAGGCTGCTCCTCCTACTAGACTCAGGTTGTCTCCTCTCTTGCCTACAGTCTCTTTGTTTCTCCCACTTTGGGGGTCATCTCAAAATGCTACAACATAGTTTTCCCTCTCCTCCTCTCTTTTCCCTTGTGTGGCCAAATCCTTGCTGCCTGTCTTCTGGACAATTCCTCCCTTCTATGCTTTTCCTTGGGCCTAGTAGCAACCACTAGTTATCCTACCACTAGGGGTCACTGTCACACGTCAAAAGCATCAAGGGCTGTAGCATTTCTAGAGTCCAATTCGACACCAGTAGATTTAAGGGGCTCTTGTGGGGGATCATCATAACCTATTCCCTCCCAATTTTAGGGTGTCCTAAACTCATTTTAGAGAAATCTATATTTACTGAGCTAGAGCCTTATATGCTTGTCTGTGACACTGGCATGCTTTATGCAATGCCTTGTGAGATCTTATCTCTCCAAGCGTCAGTGTCAGCTCTCCCTTCTTACCTTCTCAGTGGAGGTAGCAACCAACTATGACTTCATATTGAGCCCCCAATTCCTCTTCTATAGCAGCTTAAGTACCTTCCTGTTCTTAGACTTAACCAGGCTCCTCCTTATGGTTGCATTAGGACTTGGAACTGGAAACCAGGCTTGCATCATTGTTCGCTTTGAATTATTGGAAAACTTGAAGCTATAACATGGCTAGTCTATCATGGGTCTCTAGCCAAGCCAACCCTTCTCCTGGGGTTTTCAGGTTAGTTAGCTAAGCACACCCCATGGAAAGGCCTATGCAACCAGAATCCAGTAATGGGAAAGGAAGAATGAGGGATGGTGTAGGGACAAGAGGGGAGAAGGGAGAGTGATATCTGGCTGTTGGCAGTTATGAACAGCACTATAAACCAAGGTTCATATAGAGGCTGCCTAGTTCCTGTTGAGTGGCTGGCTGCCACCTGGTTCCTCACAAATTCTTTCTCTTTCCTTCCCAGTTTCTAAGAGGGACTGAGGCCTCTTCTCAGCATGCTGCAATCCTGTGGTCTCTGACACTAACTCGCTCCCCAATCCTCGTTGTTTGACTGTACCATTTGATGTCTCCTCTTACTCACTCTGTATCTCTTTGTACTCTGTATCTATATATCAGAAGCTGCTGCTATGTCTCTGTCTTACTCTCTTTAAGTATCTACTGATGTATATTTAAGCAATTTCTAAACATAGTATATTCCCTTCTCATTTGGGACAACAGGGAGGAGGGTGAACATTTCTTCTTTCTCCCTCATATTTTTGTCTCTCACACTAATTGGTGTTAGCCACGGAAATGATGAAAGGAAAAAGTGGGAGTTCGAGGGCTGCAATCTTCCTCACATAGACATGCACACACACACATGTGCACACGCAAAGCCTTAAGCAGAAGAAGTCTCAGCATCCGGTGAGGTATAGAAATGGAGTCTGCCAGCCTCCTCTCACAGTTGGCACAGGGGAGGGTAAAACGGAAATATTGCTACAGTTGACACATAATTTGCTTCATTCACCTCTCACCTAGCACTGAGGGATTCTGGGTGTGCCCTTTGCCTCATCCTGGAGTTTGTCAAAGGACTTCTTGGTCCCTATTGCTCAGGGACTACTTTCCTTTCCCGTAAAAACTCCTTTTAATATTTTCTAACCCCTGGGCCAGAGTGATAGCACAGCGGTAGGGCATTTGCCTTGCACGCAGACGACCCAGGATGGACTCAGGTTCAATCCCCAGCATCCCAGTGTCGTTCCCTGAGCCTGCCAGGAACGATTTCTGAGCGCAGA
Source organism: Suncus etruscus (assembly GCF_024139225.1). Lineage (NCBI taxonomy): Eukaryota > Metazoa > Chordata > Mammalia > Eulipotyphla > Soricidae > Suncus > Suncus etruscus. Next base: position 86,865,648 of record NC_064858.1, read on the forward strand.
GCCAGGAGTAACCTCTGAGCGCCACCAGAGGTGGTTTCAAAATTCACTGGAGGGGCCAGAGAGGTAGTATACTGATCATGGTACTGGCCTTGCATGCAGCCAGCCTGGGACTTATATGGTCTCCTGAGTTCTGCAGGGAGTGATCCATGAGCACAGAGCCACGAGTAAGCCCTGAGCCCTCCCAGGTGTGGTCCCAAAACAAAACAAAACCACTGAAATTTGAGAGGGAACTTCCTTGATAGTAGTCTCATCTGTCCATGGTGGTAGTAGTTATAGATAAGCAGAATCAAAATAATTGCTTCCTTGGATTGTGAGGAGGAGACATGCTTGGAAATTTCTAAATATTTTTGTCACAGAGATGAGCTGGATTCCTATCTGTCCCATATTGGGCTTCATATTTCTTCCCATTTGGGGGCTTCCAGTTGACTGACAAAATGTCTATCTTGAAATGTTCTTTCAAGCTGGAGCCTGATTTTTCCCGAATATAAACAAAAGACAGTTTCTGTGTTTCTTTCTTTTCTTTTTTTTTTTTTTTTTTTAGCAGCATTCCTTCTAATAATATCCCCATTTTGGTATTAAGTGCACTTTAAAGAAAGGGATAAGATCCAATTTTTTAGGGGTAGAAGAGTCCTAGGGGTCTCCTTGCTTCATCCTATGTACCTTATGGAATTATTGGTTTGGTTTCAGAATCTTTTCCTTCCACATGGTGCTAAGGTAGTTTTCTAGGTAACTGCAGGGTTGAGAATGGAGGTCACCAGCCAGTTCAAATCAAGAAAACCCGGTGTCCAGATACTGTTTTATCTGAGATGGGAGCACGGGATGCAGGGCAACCTGTTATTTAATTTCTAGGTCAGGAAAGAAAATTCCCTGTGAGAAAACTCAATGCTAGCTGGTAAATAGAAACAAAGTGGTCTGTGATTCTTTTTTTTTTTTTTTTTTGTGGTTTTTGGGTCACACCCGGCAGTGCTCAGGGGTTATTCCTGGCTCCAGGCTCAGAAATTGCTCCTGGCAGGCACGGGAGGACCATATATGGGACGCCGGGATTCGAACCGATGACCTCCTGCATGAGAGGCAAACGCCTTACCTCCATGCTATCTCTCCGGCCCCGGTCTGTGATTCTTGCAAGGAAAAATGATCCTTCTTGCTTTGTCTTTTGGGACTTTTTTTTTTTTTTTTTTTTTTTTAGCAAGGTGGTGATTTTTTTTTTTTAAAAATTTAAAAAATATATATAATTTAAAGACTTCCCCCCACACACAAAAAATCTAAAACTCTGTTATAAACTACCTAAAACAATGTGGAACTAGGTACTTGACAGTTTGGTTGTTGGAGGTGCCGTCATGGTCCACAGAGACCCAACCAGTTCTAGCTGTCTGAAGGCCACTGCTGAAAAACAGGGCTCACTCCTTCTGGCTCCCCTGCCCCTTACCCACTCAGCAAAGGGAAGAAGGGCGGGGTACATGAGCTGCACTCACTCCAGACCAATTGCAGAGCAAGTCCCCTGTAGCCTCTGCAGGTGTTTTTCAGAAAGGCATCCAACAATTCAGTGGGTTTTATGGAATCTTGCCACCAGATTATTTTTGAATACACCAGAAAACGTGAAGGTCTAGCACAGCTGAGAAGAGAGGTGGGGGGGGATCACCTTCTCTTTTATAAGATATAAGGGAACTATACTTCATTTACAGAAATGAGAACACACACACACACACACACACACACACACACACACACACAGAGCCTTCACTAGGATCACTCCAAATCCTCCTCCATCCACCTCCCTGACAGCCTCACCACATTCCTTTCAGAGCACCAGGGTCCCCATGAGCCCCTGGTCTGTCCACTCACATCAGCCAAAATATTGCATGCCAGCGTGGAAGACAAATCAAACTGCACAAACCCCAAATACAGTATGTATTTATTTGATGTACATAGATGACTTTAAAATAAAATAAATTCAGTGATGACTCTGTGGTGTCTTATATCATTTTCCTTCCCCAGTCTCCTTGCCTTTCATGTCACACATCTAGCATTTGGCAGCATGGTATAGATCCTTCCAGATGTTCTGTTGTTTTGTTTTTGGGCCACACCTGTTGACACTCAAGGTTTACTCCTGGCAGGCTCCGAGGACCATATGGGATGCCAGAGATGGAACCTGGGTTGGCACATGCAAAACAAATGCCCTACTAGCTGTACTATTTCTCTAGCCCCCCCACCTTCCAGATGTTCTGCCATGTATTTATATGATGGGTGTCTTCCCTTCAAATTGACAATGAACTTGAGGGTCTTTTCATATTGTTATACCTAGATCTACCTTATTTAACCTGAAAGTAGCACATGTTACCCTCTCAGGGCACAATGCTAATCTTACTGATGGTCAGACCAGCCCATAGCTGGGAGGGGCCTATGGAAGGTAACAAAGGGGTTGTCTCAGGGGCAGAGAGAGGAGATTCATTGAGAGAGATTCTGGAAGAAGCCTCATCAGGAAGCAGAATGGGGAAATGAGAGATGGTTGGGTGCAGAGAGGCTGTTTAGCTTAGAAGCCACACATGGTGGCTAGGGCCTTATAATAAAGCTACTTGTCTCCTGACTTCTACTGACTGCTTGTGGATCATTTCCTCACCGTTATCCTGAACCCTCAGACCGGCCAAAGAAGCTGCAGGCTCCGGGCAGGCCGAGAAAGGCCTCACCACTCCATCCACCACCATCCAGCACCATCTAGGACTCTTATTAATTTAATTAATCCAACAGCACAAATTTGGAAAGTGTAGGCCACTTTCATGCTTTTTGTTTGTTTCTTTGTTTGGGCCCCACCCAATGACAATCAGGGGTTACTCTTGGCTATGCACTCAGAAATCGCCCCTGGTTTGGAGGACTATATGGGACCTGGGAGATCGAACTGAGGTCTGTCCTAGGCTAGTGCAAGCAAGACAGATGCCTTATGGTTTGCGCTGGCTCTTTTTGTTTTTTGGGTCACATCTGGCGGCGCTCAGGGATTACTTCTGGCTCTGTACTCAGAAATTGCTCCTGGCAGGCTTGGGGATCATATGGAATGCTAGGAATTAAACTGGTGTCTGTCCTGGGTTGGCCATGTGCAAAGCAAACGCTTTACCACTGTGCTATCAGTCCGGCCCCACTTCATGCATTTCTTTCTATTCTCCATATCTACAGATTTCAGCTTCATGAATTCAGGCAACCAAATCTATGGGTTGGTTGAATACCAGGATGTTAAACTCAACTATTTATTGAACATGAACAAATTTCCAGGGTGCTGAAACAATCACACCTCAATCCAAAGGACTAACTGGTTTAGTTTGATAAGAGTCAAATGTTGGGGACCGGAGAGATAGCATGGAGGTAAGGCATTTGCCTTTCATGCAGGAGGTCATCGGTTCAAATCCCGGTGTCCCATATGGTCCCCCAAGCCTGCCAGGAGCAATTTCTGAGCCTGGAGCCAGGAGTAACCCCTGAGCACTGCCGGGTGTGACCCAAAAGCCACAAAAAAAAAAAAAAAGATTCAAATGTTGTATGCAAAGTTTTACTATATGGGGAGAGACCCCTAACCTTTATATTGTTCGAGGGTCAAAAAAACAAAAAAAATTTTTCATACTATATATTTATACTATATTAATTTATTCAACCATTTCACTATTGTTGGACATACTCAGGTAGCTTATACTTATTTTTGGGGGGGTCACCCAGCAGAGCTCAGGGTTACTCCTGGCTCTGTGCTTAGAAGTCACTCTTAGCAGGCTCGGGACCATATCGGATGGTCCAGGAATTGAACCGGAGCCCATCTGGGATTGGCCTCATGCAAAACAAAAGCCCTATTGCTGTGCTCTCACTCTGGCCCTGGTTTATACTTTTTAGCCAAAAATAATGGTGTCTTGGGATAGAGGTATAGTATAGTAGGTAGGGCATTTGCCTTGCATGTGGCTAACTCCGGTTCAATCCCCAGCATTCCATATGGTTCCCTGAGCCTACAAGGAGTGATCCCTGAGTACAGAGCAAGGAGTAATCCCTGAGTATCACCACGTATGGCCAAATATCCTACCCATAAATGCTATTTTTTCCCACAGCCAGTGGCACTCAGGAGTTACTCCTGGCTCTGCACTCAGAAATCACTCCTGGCAGGCTCGGAGTACCATATAGGATGCCGGGGATTGAGCCTGGGTTGGCAGCGTGCAAGGCAAACGCCCTACCACTGTGCAATTATCTCTCTAGCTCAGCTATTCTTTAAATTTTCATTCCTATCAGCTCAGACCCACCATCAGTTTGGTCCCTTTCTAGTGTGGTCATCCCTCTCTGCTAACAGATCAAACCTTGTTCAAGGTCATCACCCTAATTACTTCCCTGAATCAGTGTTTAGAGTTGTTTCTTTGTTTTGTTTTGGCCATACCCAGCAGTGCCAGGAATTACTCCTGGCTCTGCACTCAGGTCACTTATGTTGTGGCTTGTGGACTTTATTGGATGCTAGGAATTGAACCTTGCTTAGCCATATGTCAGGTAAATGTCCTACCCACTATATTATCGCTCTGCCCTCTCCCCTGTTTTTAGTGAGTTATCAGTATACAGTGTAGTGGGGCTCAAGAGATAGCTCAAGAGAATGAACACATTCTTCGCATGCAGGAGACTTAGATTATATCCCCAGGACCACATGATACTCCAACCTTTTCTGGGAGCAACTCCCAAACGAAGCCTGGAGTAGCCCAAAACCAAGTCAAGTCAATAGTATTAATATTAATGTATACTTGGAGGGCTGCTTCACCAAACCAACTATTATGTCAATATTCCTTCAACCAGGGGCCGGCGAGGTGGCACTGGAGATAAGGTGTCTGCCTTGCAAGCGCTAGCCAAGGAAGGACCGCGGTTCGATCCCCCGGCATCCCATATGGTCCCCCCAAGCCAGGGGCAATTTCTGAGCGCTTATCCAGGAGTAACCCCTGAGCATCAAATGGGTGTGGCCCGAAAAAAAAAAAGATTCCTTCAACCCATTCCAAGGTCACCGCTGACACAACCCCCTTCCTCTCTCTCTCTCTCATACACACACACACACACACACACACACACACACACACACACACACACACACACACACACATTCTTAATCCCATTAGTTCTACCCCGCCTATCTTTGTTCAGACCTCAAAAGCTTCTACAGACATAACTGGATCTTCAGTACTGTATAATGTGTTTTTCTTTCTTCCTTCCTTTGTTTTTTTTTTTTTTTTTTGGTTTTTGGGCCACACCCGGCAGTGCTCAGGGGTTACTCCTGGCTGTCTGCTCAGAAATAGCTCCTGGCAGGCATGGGGGACCATATGGGACACCGGGATTTGAACCAACCACCTTTGGTCCTGGATTGGCTGCTTGCAAGGCAAAGGCTGCTGTGCTATCTCTCCGGGCCCCATAATGTATTTTTCATTTCCTTAGCTCTGCTCAGTTTCCTTTCTCATTCTCTAAACTGACTCATCTAAACTCTCACACATTATGGTATATGGCTCCTTTCCTTGATAGTAATTTCCCTGCTTTTAAAAGAAAATGAATGTTGAGGGAGCCCAGCACAGCTGTAGGGTGTTTGGCTTGCATTTGTCCAACTGGGAGGGACTCAGTTCGATTCCCAGCATCCCATATGGTCCCCCACCTACCAGAGGCATTTTCTGAGTGCAAAGCCAGGAGTGACACCCCTGAACGCCACTGGGTGTGGCCCAAAAAATCAATCAATAAAATTAAAAAAAAATGTTGAGGGTGGAGTGATAGCACAACATGTAGGGCATTTGCCTTGCACCCAGACTGACCTGGGTTCAATCCCTGGCATCCCATATGGTCACCTGAGCCTGCAAGAATAACCCCTGAATGTCTCCAGGTGTAGCCCCAAACAAAAGAAAATTAATGCAAATGAACATGAAATTCTTCATCTCCCCCTAACCCTACCATGCACAGCATACATACCCTTTACACCCTTCTCATTTTTCTGGACCAGATAAGTTTCCCCCATCTTTTTATTTTTGGCCACACCTACACCTAACAGTGTTGTGGGCTTATTCCTGGCTCTGAGCCCAGGGATCACTCCTGGTGCTCTGGGGACCAAATGATTTGCTGGGGATCAAACTCAGATCAGCTCTGTGCAAGGCAAGCTCACTAACCACTTGTGCTTTCTCTTCGGCCCCAGAACCTTTTTTTTTTTTAATTTTATTAAAACCATTGTGATTTACAAAGTCCTTCATAGTTGGATTTCAGGCATACCGTGACAGTAAATTAGAGCTATTCCCACTACCAGTGTTGACCTCCCTCTGATGTTGCCAGAGTGTATCTCAGACCTCCACCCTTAGCCCCTCGGTTTACCAGTGTTAACAGGTCCATTTTAAGTTTAGATTGATTCTATTGTTGTTGACTTTGGCTCTGGTATGGGACGCCGGGATTCGAACTGATGACCTCCTGCATGAAAGGCAAACATCTTACCTCCATGCTATCTCTCCGGCCCTATTTATTTATTTTTTATCTCCACTAATGCACCTGAGACCATGTGGCCCTTGGCCCCATCCTCTTTATTTTTTCTACTTAATTTTATAGAAAAATGCAGATATTGGGCCGGAGAGATAGCATGGAGGTAAGGTGTTTGCCTTTCATGCAGAAGGGTGGTGGTTCGAATCCCAGCATCCCATATGGTCCCCTGAGCCTGCCAAGAGCGATTTCTGAGCATAGAGCCAGGAGTAATCCCTGAGCACTGCCGGGTGTGACTCAAAAACAAACAAAAAGATTAAAAAAAAAAAAAGAAAAGAAAAATGCAGAAATATGAGGTAAAATAAAATAAGTCACGTCCCAAGGTTCTATGAAAAAGGCTGGATACCCTATCTGGAGGATAAAAATTAAAAATAAATTAATAATAAATAAAATTTAAAAGGAGGTATTTTTGTTTTGCATAGATGCAGTAAACATTGAGAGGAATTGGAAAGGAAAAACCATTGACCTAAAAACAGGGTGTTTCTACCTATGAAGCATCCTGTCATAAGGCCAAATACAGTCTCCAGGCATACTAATTGTCTAACCCCAAGGTCTTTCTTCATGGTCCCAGGAAAAGTTCTCAATAACGGTTGCAGTCAGGATTTTATAAATAGAGATCTTGATTTTTGCACAAATCCTATGTTGAAGCTGGGGGTGTCAGAGCATCTTGTGGTGGTGAGGCAGGGAAACCTGCCCTTAAAGCAAGTTGTTGCTGTTTCCTAAAGTCATCAGGGTGTCTTATGAATCTACCTTGGAGCAAGTTGATGCCAGGGCAGCTTTTGGGCTTTCCCCCAGTGAAAGTTTGATTCCTGGTGTTGGTGCAGAAAGCCATGTCAGTACCATGGGCAGGAGAGATAGCTTAGAGGTAGGGCATTTGCCTTGCAAGTGTCTGACCCAGGACCAGTGGTTCGAATCCCAGCATCCCATATGATCCCCGGTGCCTGCCAGGAGTGATTTCTGAGCAGAGAGCCAGGAGTAACCCCCTGACAGCTGCCAGGTGTGGCCCCAAAACCATGCTGGTTCCAAAGATGAGATCCAAGCCAGAACCTTTAGAGAAAAAACGGCATATAAAATAACTTAAAATGATGCAGACTATGGGCTGGAGAGATAGCATGGAGGTAAGCCGTTTGCCTTTCATGCAGAAGATCAGTGGTTCGAATCCCGGCATCCCATATGGTCCCCCGAGCCTGCCAGGAGCGATTTCTGGGCGTAGAGCCAGGAGTAAACCCTGAGCGCTGCTGGGTGTGACCCAAAAACCAAAAAAAAAAAAAAAATGATGCAGACTGGAGTAGTTTGCATCTTCATTAACCTCTGTTCCAATGATGTCTTTTCTTACCTTTTATAATCCCTGAATACCTCCCTCCACCTTTAGTAGTTACGGATATTATCTATCCTGTTTCCTTACAACCGATTTCCTTTAAAAAAAAAAAATCCCAAGTTTCTGGAGCTGGAGTGATAGTACAGTAGGTAGCTACATACAACTGACCTGGGTTCGTTTTTTGGCATCCCATATGGTCCCAAAGCATTGCCTGGAGTAATTCCCGAGTGCAGAGTTAGAAGTAACCTCTGGGCGCCAAAACCAAAAAAAAAAAAAAAAAAAAAAAGAAGAAGGAGGAGGAGGAGGAGGAGGAGGAAGAAGAAGAAGAAGAAGAAAAGAAGAAGAAGAAGAAGAATGGGGCCGGGCGGTGGCGCTCGAGGTAAGGTGCCTGCCTTACCTGCGCTAGCCTAGGAGACGGACGCGGTTCGATCCCCCAGCGTCCCATATGGTCCCCCAAGCCAGGAGCGACTTCTGAGCGCATAGCCAGGAGTAACCCCTGAGCGTCACCGAGTGTGGCCCAAAAACCAAAAAAAAAAGAAGAAGAAGAAGAAGAAGAAGAAGAAGAAGAAGAAGAAGAAGAAGAAGAAGAAGAAGAAGAAGAAGAAGAAGAAGAAGAACAACAACAACAACAACAACAACAACAACAACAACAAAGAAAAGTCCTGAGCATCCTAGCCTCACTTACCACCTTGATCAGGCTGTTTGGTTGTATTTGTAGTTATCAAACACAAGGAGGCACTTCTCAGTCCTTGTCTGAATTTATCTTTCTATGACATTTGACACGACACTGCTCTCCACTCCTTCCTTCTAGAAACTTGACTCCTTGGGCTTCTGTGAGCCTACTCTCCTGTCTCCTTTAATTTCTCCAGCCATCCCTTCTCAGTCTTCTCTCTCACCAGCTTTTTTTTTTTTTAATAAAAATTACTTTATTTCAAGACCATGTGTCACAGAGTTGACATAGTTGATCATAATACATGTTTCCAGGTAAGTGGGAGAAAAAAAAATTTTTTTTTTGGTTTTTGGGTCACATCCAGCAGTGCTCAGAGGTTACTCCTGGCTCTACATTCAGAAATCGCTCTTGGCAGGCTCGGAGGACCATATGGAATGCCGGAATTTGAACCACCATCCTTCTGCATGCAAGGCAAATGCCCTACTTCCATGCTATCTCTCCAGTCAGAAAAATTATTTTTAATAATTATTTTTGGGTTTTTTTGTTTGTTTTTGGGTCACACCAGCAGTGCTCAGGGCTTACTCCTGGCTCTGTACTCAGAAATCACTCCTGGCAGGTTCAGGGGACCATATGGGATGCCAGGATTCAAACCACTGTCCTTCTGCATGCAAGGCAAACACCCTCCCTCCATGCTATCTCTCAGGCCCCATATTTTTAATAATGTTTTTATTTGGGGGCCGGAGAGATAGCATGGAGATAAGGCGTTTGCCTTTCATGCAGAAGGTCATCGGTTCGAATCCCGGCATCCCATATGGTCCCCTGTGCCTGCCAGGAGCAATTTCTGAGCATGGAGCCAGGAATAACCCCTGAGCACTGCCGGGTGTGACCCAAAAACCACAAAAAAAAAAAATAATGTTTTTATTTAAGCACCTTGATTACAGACATAATTATAATTGGTAACAGTTATATGAAGAACACCCCCTTCACCACTGCAACATTCCCACCATCAGTGCCCCCTATCTCCCATTCCCCCCAACCTGTATTCAAAACAGGCCTTGCACTTCTCTCACTCATTGACATTGTTATGATAGTTGTCAGTGTAGTTATTTCTCTAATTGCACTCACCACTCTGTGGTGAGCTTCATACTGTGAGCTGGTCCTTCCGGCCCTTATCTCTATTGTCTCTGGGCATTATTACAATAATGTCCTTTATTTTTCTTAAAACCATAGATATTACCTATTGATTTATACCAGGCTTCTATTTTTTTCGATGACACTCAGAGGTTACTCCTGGCTATGTGTTCAGAAATCGTTCCTGGCTTGGCAGACCATACGGGATGCCGGGGATCGACCAAGGTTCTTCCTGGGTCAGCCGCATGCAAGGGAAACTCCCTACTGCTGTACCACCAACCTGACCCCTGGCTTCTATTTTTTTAATTCTTTTTGTTGTTGTTGTTGTTTCTGTTTGTTTGTTTTAGGGACACACCCAGCAGAGCTCCTGACTTCTGGTTCTGTGCTCAGGAATCATTCCTGGGGGGCTTGGGTGAACCATATGGATGCTAGAGATCGAATCTAGGTTGGCCTTGTACAAGGCAAGCACCCAGCCCACTATGCTATTTCTCTGGCTCTGCACTCAGAAATTGATCCTGGCAAGCTCAGTGAACCATATGGGATGCTGGGGATAGAACCCAGGTGGGTTTGCAAGGCAAACACCCTACCTGCTGTACTATTGCTCTGGTCCCAAGGAGATGGGAAAACTGATCAGTGACATGCAGAAACATGAACTCAAATCTCTTCCTGACATCACACATAAAAGTCAAATAAAATAGTTTAGAGACCATGGGAGTTGGAGTGATAGCATAGTGAGGAGGACATTTGCCTTGCATGTGGTGGGCCAGGGTTAGATCCCTGGCATTTTATATGTTCCTTAGAGCCTGTCAGGAGTTATTCCTGAGCACAGAGCTCAGGACTTTAAAAAAAATTCAAAGACCTCAATATCTGATTTGACCTGGAATCACAAATACATAGAAGAAAATCCATGACATTGAAACTAGAGGCATCTTTAAAGATGACAAAGCAAGTGGAGGGGAAAACATTTGTTTAAATTAAGAAGCTTTTGCACTTCAGAGAAAAAGACCAGAATACAAACATAGCCCATAGACAGGAAGAAATAATTTCCCCACCTTTCATTTGATAAAGAATTAATATCCAAAATATATAAAACAATGGAAAATTTTTTACAAAGCAAAAGTATAAATCGAGGGGCCAGAGAGATAGCATGGAGGCAAGGTGTTTGCCTTGCATGCAGAAGGACGGTGGTTTGAATTCTTGCATCCCATATGGTCCCTGGAGCCTGCCAGGAGATTCCTGAGCGTAGAGCCAGGAGTAACTCCTGAGTGGCGCCAAGTGTGACCCAAAAACCAAATATATATATATATAAATCGAGAGAAGAGATGAACAGAAACTTCCTCGAAGAAATCTAAATTCACAAAGGCATATAAAAGATGTTCTATTTCATTAATCATCAAGAAAATGCAAATCAGAACAACAAGATAACCACCTCAAACTAAAAACTAGCACCCATCACAAAGAACCATCAGAATTGGTGCAGATGTGGAGGATAAATGTGCCCTTATTCATTGCTGGTCAGAATGTCAACTGGTCCAGCCTTCTGGGAAAACAATATGGACATTCCTCTAAAACTAGGAATAGAATTTTCATATGACCCAGCAATACCAACTCACAGTATAGAAAATGCAGCTGCATTTTTTTTTTTTTTTTTTTTTTTTGGTTTTTGGGCCACATCCGGCGGTGCTCAGGCGTTACTTCTGGCTGTCTTCTCAGAAATAGCTCCTGGCAGGCACAGGGGACCATATGGGACACCGGGATTCGAACCAACCACCTTTGGTCCTGGATCGGCTGCTTGCAAGGCAAACGCCGCTGTGATATCTCTCCGGGCCCAACAACTGCATTCTTAATCTTCATTGAAGCATTATTCACAATAGCCAGAGTCTGATGGTGCTGGAATGGTGCTGGGAGCTAAGCTAAGTCTGCCTCATACTTGGCAAGTCTGTTGTATTACCTCTCCCGCCCCTAAACCGTTGCATTTTTTTTTTTTTTTTGGCTTTTGGGCCACACCCTGAGGCACTCGGGTTGCTCCAGGCTGGCTCTGTGCCCCAAAACCACTCCTGGCAGGCTTGGAGGACCATATTGGGTCCTGGGGATCAAACCCAGGTCGGCCTCCTGAAAGGCAAATGCCTTACCCGCCCTACCCTCTCTTTGCCCATTGCACTTTTATTTATTTATTTATTTATTTGTTTTGCTCTGCTCTTTTTTTTGTTATTTTTGTTTTGTTTTGTTTTTTTTTTTTGGGCCACACCCGGCATTGCTCAGGGGTTATTCCTGGCTGTCTGCTCAGAAATAGCTCCTGGAAGGCACGGGGGACCATATGGGACACCGGGATTCGAACCAACCACCTTTGGTCCTGGATCAGCTGCTTGCAAGGCAAACGCTGCTGTGCTATATCTCCGGGCCCTGCTCTGCTCTTTTATTATTATTTTGGTAGTGTCCAGGGATCATTGCTGGTGGTGCTGGAGAAACCAGATGTAGTTCTAGGGATCGCACAAGGCAGACACTACCCACTTGTACTTTGTCTGGCCCTAATCCCTTGTCTTAACCACACCCATACTCAATTCAGTCTTTATCCTTCTAGCTTTCCCTGCCCAGCTCTCCCTACCAAGCCTCCCTTGCAGCTTGACATGGCCTGATCACGCATTCCCCTCTGGTACACCAGTGCCCTTGATTGGACTACGAACTCCTGTAGGACAGAACTCCATCCAACCCCTGGTTCATTCACACCAGGAGAATCAAGTAGATGTTCATTAAATACTTATTGAATAAGGGGCCAGAGAAATAGCATGGAGGTGGGCATTTGACTTGCATGCAGAAAGTTGGTGGCTCAAATCCCGGCATCCCATATGGTCCCCCGAGCCTGCCAGGAGCGATTTCTGAGTGAAGAGCCAGGAGTAACCCCTGAGCACTGCCGTGTGTGACCCAAAAACCAATAAAACACACACACACACACACACACACACACACACACACACACACACACAAACACACACACACACTTATTGAATAAGATCAATGATTCGACTTGTAAGGCGCATGAGGACATAAGAATTCTAGGATTCCCAGGGATGCTGGAGAGATAGATAACACAGGGGTATGGGCGTTTGCCTTGCATGCGGCCTACCCAGGACAGGGACCTGGGTTCGATTCCCTGCATCCCATAAGATCCCCCCAGCCTTCCAGGAGTGATTTCTGAGTGCAGAACCAGGAGTAACCCCTGAGCACCACCGGGTATGACCCCAAAAACAAAAACAAAAAAAAAACAAAAAATCTGGATTTTCAAGATCTGCTCATCACCAAGCACTACAAGGGTAAATGAAGGAAGGGTTCAGGTTAAGTCTCTTGAGGGGAAAATGAAACGAAGGAATTGGGCAAAACTGGAAGGCGGAACAACAGCGAATCTGTGAAAAAATTTTACCAGGACCACAGAGAATGAAATCAGGGAATCCGGGTTGGACAGCCTAGTATGCCTGGAGCCCTGAGTCGGTCTTATGCCAGAAATTTTCAGGGTTAAAGTCTCCATGTACTTAGGCCAAGGCTTTTTCCTTCCATTTCCCCCATATTTTGCTGGGTCTATGCAAACAACAATTGCTACCCACACTGTTTTTTTTTTTTTTTTTTGGTTTTTGGGTCACACCCGGCAATGCTCAGGGGTTACTCCTGGCTGTCTGCTCAGAAATAGCTCCTGGCAGGCACGGAGGACCATATGGGACACCGGGATTCGAACCAACCACCTTTGGTCCTGGATCAGCTGCTTGCAAGGCAAACGCCGCTGTGCTATCTCTCCGGGCCCACCCACACTGTTTTTACTGTATTTTTTGTTTGTTTTTTTGGGTCACACCCGCCAGCGCCCAGGAGTTACTCCTGGCTCTAAGCTCAGAAATCGCTCCTGGCGGCTCAGGGACCATATGGGATGCTGGGATTCGAACCACCAACCTTCTGCCTGCAAGGCAAATACCCTACCTCCATGCTATCTCTCTGGCCCTCCACCCACATTGTTTTTACTGTATTTTTTTAAACTCTCATCCTTTAAAAAAAAAAAAAGAGCTTACTAACCTTTCTGTTAATGCATTCATGAGTTCATCAGTGATTCAATCCTTTTCAAAAATATACTTGCCACTGAACATTTTCTTTTTCTTTTTCTTTTTTTTTTTTTTTTTGGTTTTTGGGCCACACCCGGTAACGCTCAGGGGTTATTCCTGGCTATGTGCTCAGAAGTTGCTCCTGGCTTGGGGGACCATATGGGACACCGGGGAATCGAACCTCGGTCCGTCCAAGGCTAGCGCAGGCAAGGCGGGCACCTTACCTTTAGCGCCACCGCCCGGCCCCACATTTTCTTTCCTTTCTCTCCCATCTCTTTAGTTTTTCTTTCAATTGTCTATTTCTTTTTTATGATTATTTTTTATTTTTTTCAATTTTCTATTTCTTACTTTTTTTTTTTTTGGTTTTTGGGCCACACCCGGTAATGCTCAGGGGTTACTCCTGGCTATGTGCTCAGAAGTTGCTCCTGGCTTGGGGGACCATATGGGACACCGGGGGATCGAACCGCGGTCCGTCCACAATTTTCTATTTCTTATTTTAAATCATGTTGCTTGGGGTCTTCCTGAAAAAATTGTATTATGATCAGTTATGTCGACTATGGGATGCATTTTCATCAATAAATAAAAAATATTAAATAAAAATTAAAATTAAATATTAAATAATATTAAATTTAAATATTAAATAAATTAAATTAAAAATAAATAAAATGGGCCCGGAGAGATAGCACAGCGGTGTTTGCCTTGCAAGCAGCCGATCCTGGACCAAAGGTGGTTGGTTCGAATCCCAGTGTCCCATATGGTCCCCCGTGCCTGCCAGGAGCTATTTCTGAGCAGACAGCCAGGAGTAACCCCTGAGCACTGCCGGGTGTGGCCCAAAAAACCTAAATAAATAAATAAATAAATAAATAAATAAATAAAATAATAAATAAAAATTAAATAAAAATATTTAAAAAAAAAAACAACCAAAAAACTGGAAGGTGGGAGAAGCCCCAAATTTGGGATTGAGTCAGGCTCAATCCCACCTTGACAAGGTCGGGCAAGGAAGGCGTCGGGATTCCCTGGGCTCCCAGGCCCCAAAACCTAGGAAGCAAAGCCCTGCCAGCCAGCCAGCCAGCCAGCAAGCCTAGTAACGATCCTGGAGGAGCAGAGCTCAACTCACGACGGAGGCGGGCGGGGCGGGTTTAGAGACTAGGGGCGGAGCCGGGGCGGTTCCACGGGCGGGGTCACCACTAGCCACGCCCACAGCGAGCCCGGCCTCCGGTCACGTGACGGCGGCGCAGGTGAGCGCTGCTTCCGGGGTCGGGAGCCCCGGATCGCTCCATCTACCTGCGCGGGAGTCACAGCCGGACCGCCCGGCCGGCCATGGCGTCCTCTTCCGTCCCGCCGGCCTCGGCCCCGCCGGCCACCGCCACCCCCGGCCCGGGCTTCGGCTTCGCCTCCAAAACCAAGAAGAAGCATTTCGTGCAGCAGAAGGTGAAGGTGTTCCGGGCGGCCGACCCGCTGGTGGGCGTGTTCCTGTGGGGCGTCGCCCATTCGGTGAGACCCTGGAGTCCCCCCAAAGGTGCCCCTGGGGGTCCCCAACTTTTCAGCCCAGGCTGTCGTTCTCTCTCTCTGGGTTCTAGGCTCCCCCCGTCTTGCGCCACCGCCTGGGCCCCGTTCCCTTGCCCACCTCGTCCCTCCCAGGGGCTGCCCCAAGTCTCTCTCTGCTTGCTTGCTTGCTCCAAGTGGAGGATTTTGGGGGGCTTCTCACTCTCACGCCCTTCTGCTGCCCCTCAGGTTCCTCCTTCTCCGCCTAAGCATTCCCCTGTCTTCCTGCCCTCCCACTCCACATCCCAGCTCCAGACTACCTTGACCTGTGCCAGTGCCAGGCCCCCTGGCTGGTAGGACATTAGGGGGCCCTGACCCCTTCTGAGTTGGGGGTGACTGACAGTGGGTGGGCCTGGGCAAGCTGTCTGTGCACTTTCCTGGCCCCTTGGTTTTCCAGGTGCAACCCCTTGGTTTCCTTGAATTTTTAAGCCTGCTGGCCTCTCCCTTTTCCTTCCAGAAGTATACATCATATTTTTAGAGAAGCTGCTATCACCCACACACCCACCCCAAATCCCACACATATTTGGGATTTTTGTCTATATGTGCTTTTGCTTTGAAATGCACCCTCCCTTGGCTTTGAAATGCACCCCCCTTGACTGAAAGGATGATGGGAGTAAGTGAGGAGTTTGGATCCTGGGGACTCTCCAAGGTAATGAACTTTAGAAGCAGAAAACTAGAGGATGTGGGATGTGGCTGGAGATCTGGAGGAGGCCAGAGAGGCCAGTTAGTTTATTCCCCGAAGACTTCCGTCGCCTGTAAAGTATGCAATGACCTTGAATATGACACAGTGTTTTTATAAATCAAACCCTTGACTCATGAAGACAGAGGTTGAGGGTGGTGAGGAAGAACAGTTTTGGGCATGTTCTTCATATGTGATTTAGAATGTCATGGTGGGGGATTGCCTATTTTGCTCCCTGAAGTTTGCGACTCTGTAGACTTCTCCCGGCAAGCTGCGTGGGCCTGTCAATCTCTGGCACTTGTGATGGGCAAGGTTGATGGAAGCAGAGCTGTCTGTTAAATGCATCTTTTAGGTGACTCATCCTTCTTCTGGGTTGCAGAAACGTAACAAAAGGAATTTCCTTTAGCAAGGGTTGAGAGCTTTCTGCCTCAGCTTTCATAGGTGTGTGTATTCATACACATATATATGTATATCTGTGTGTATATATATATAATGTTCATATATATTAGCCTCAACATCCCACTCTCCAGTCAACACACAGTTACTTCTAGTGTTTAGAATGGAGAAATTCCTTGAGCATATGTCTTACTGATGATTCAGCCTGTATGACAGCAGGTGACGAGGAGGGGGCATGCAGAACCATAGCTGAATTTTAGGCTGGGAATCACAAGTGGCTTTTTTCTTTCTTTTTCTGGAGGAATATGTTCTGTCCTCCTTTTCTACTGAGAATAAGAGGAGCTGGGTTTCACTGCAGGAGAGGGAATTTAGGTTAGACTGTACTTTATAACCTCTATGGAATCATCACACAAGGATAGGCAAGGGATGCATTTGTTTGCCTAATAAGCACCTCAGGACCAGTGCTAGCCAGGCTACTGAGGTGTGTATGCAGGTGACTAGAAGTGGTCCTTTCCCTTGAGCTCAGACTAGGTGGGTAATAGTTTATAGGAACTAAAAATTAAAGGCCCATGATAAGTAGCTTATTAAAGAAAGGAGAATTTTTTTTTTTTTTTGGCTCTTTGGGTCACACCTGGTGATACTCAGGGGTTACTCCTGGCTATGAGCTCAGAAATCACTCCTGGCTTAGGGGACCATATGGGACACTATGGTCCATCCTGGGTTAGCGCATGCAAGGCAAACGCCTTACCGCTTGCGCCACCTCTTTGGCCCCTAAAGAAAGGAGAACTCTTGAGTGACAGCACTGGATAGAATGTAAGTCTCCTTGGAATTTCTTAGTGCCGGAACTTCCTCTCCACCGGAAATAATAGACTGCAAGTTCAGGGGCTAGGAGATCATGTGATGCTTTCATATTTTGTGTGCTGTTGGCCTGATTTTAGTGGATAGAGGCCTGATGAACTCATATCCTTCTTCTGCCTTCATACTTTCTGAAATCAACTGCTCTTTTTTACCTCACACCTAGACAAATGGGTGGCCTGCTGCAGAGAAAGAACCTCCTGAAGGTGGTCTGGAAGGACCTTCCTATTTGTAAGGAGCTGCCTCTAGCAGGATACTGACATTTCTTTCTTATTGTTCTTGACTCCCCCACCCCCCAGCCCCCTTCACTCTCTTGTGTACTTTAAAAATGCCTTTTGTTTTGTTTTTAATGGAGCATGGAACTGTTTGTCTTGAGAGGCTCAGTTGACTGAGACTTTTTTTTTCTTTCTCAAGAATTTCTCACAACTTTAAAAATAGTCCTGGTTGCTTACAGGGTTTGCCTAATATAAAGTGACTGTGGCGAGCAAGCAGTTCCATGGGGGCGGGAGTGTGGGGCTTGCTTGCTGCAGTCCTTCCTGGACAGCAGGAGAGGTTGGCCACATTCTCTTGTCTCTGCCAGGCATATGCAGAGCCATTGTCTGGAAAGGCATGAGCTTTGAGTTACCCTTTTATGGCAGGAGAGTATATAAGTATCTCTGTCTACTCGTACTCACTTGCCCTTGCTTTTCTCCATCTGTTTTTTTCAGATCAATGAACTGAGCCAGGTGCCTCCTCCAGTGATGCTGCTACCGGACGACTTTAAGGCCAGCTCCAAGATCAAAGTCAACAATCACCTTTTCCACAGGTGGGAATTCCCACCCTTCTTTCAACCTTCCTAGCAAAGAACAAATTCGTCATTTTAAGAGTTAAGATTTAGGGGCCGGGCGGTGGCGCTAAAGGTAAGGTGCCTGCCTTGCCTGCGCTAGCCTTGGACGGACCGCGGTTCGATCCCCCGGTGTCCCATATGGTCCCCCAAGCCAGGAGCATCTTCTGAGCACATAGCCAGGAGTAACCCCTGAGCGTTACCGGGTGTGGCCCAAAAACCAAAAAAAAAAAAAAAAGAGTTAAGATTTAGTGAGGGTCTGAGAGATGGTACAGCATGTAGGGTGCTTGGACTGAACCAAGTTTGATTCCCAGAACCTCACATACAGTTCCCACCCCCTCACAGACACAGCAGGAAGAATAAGCCCTGAGCACAGAACCAGTAGTAAACCTTGAGCATTGATAGGTGTGTACCAACTGCCACCCTCCCCACAAAATTCAATGAGATTTAAACTTAGAAGGCAACATTTTGTTGTTTGTTTTGGGGCCACACCCAGCAGGGATCAGCTCTGTGCTCAGAAATAATTCCTGGCAGGCTCGGGGGACCATATGGGATACCAGGGATCAAACCTGGGTTGGGGGGCCGGGAAGGTGGCGCTAGAGGTAAGGTGTCTGCCTTGCAAGCGCTAGCATAGGACGGACCGCGGTTCGATCCCCCAGCGTCCCATATGGTCCCCCCAAGCCAGGGGCGATTTCTGAGCGCATAGCCAGGAGTAACTCCTGAGCGTCAAATGGGTGTGGCCCCCCCCCCCCAAAAAAAAAAAAAGGGCCCGGAGAGATAGCACAGCTGGGCGTTTGCCTTGCAAGCAGCCGATCCAGAACCAAAGGTGGTTGGTTCGAATCCTTGTGTCCCATATGGTCCCCCGTGCTTGCCAGGAGCTATTTCTGAGCAGACAGCCAGGAGTAACCCTTGAGCACCGCCGGGTGTGACCCAAAGACAAAAAAAAAAAAAAAAAAAACTTGGGTTGGCCACTTGCAAGGCAAACGTCCTACCTGCTGTGCTATCACTACAGTCTCTAAGTTGTGTGGTTTAAATTTGCTTTTCATTATAGTTTTATAAGGTATTTACTAATTTCTTTGTCCAATAGCCTGGTAGTTCTGTAGATTAAATGTTTATATTCTACTTTCATGCATTTCTTCTTCTTCTTCTTTTTTTTTTTTTTTTTTGGTCACACCGGCAGTGCTCAGGGGCTGCTCCTGGCTCTACACTCAGAAATCGCCTTCGGCAGGCTCGGGGGACCATATGGGATGCTGGGATTTAAACCACTGTCCTTCTGTATGCAAGGCAAACACCCTATCACTGTGCTATGTCTCCGGCCCATGCATTTCTTTCTTTTTTTTTCTTTTTTTCTTTTTTTTTTAAAAAAAAAAAGGAGGTTTGGAGTTGTTGGGTCATACCTGGCATTACTTTCTGGCTTTTTGCACAGAAGTAACTTTTGGCAGGGTTAATTGACAGAAAGGGATGTTGGGAATCGAACTTGGATTGACAGCATATAAGGCAAATGCCCTATCTGCTGTGCTAGTGCTCCAGCCCCTTCCATGCATTTCTGATAGAGGGACTCTGAAAGAAGTACGTGGATTTCCAAAGCCCTTCTATTTGAGAGGACATATTATCAAAGCAGGGCATTTCTAATTTTAGGATATCTCTACATTGCTTGAGATTTAGGAAATACTGGTTTGGTGGACAGTAGATTTTGGTTTGTTTAAGATACTTGCCAGCCATATAATTGTGGCAGATCATTCAGCTTGCATGAATCATAGTCTTCCCCCTACAAAATGGAAATAAGGGGTTGGAGTGATAGCACAGCAGGTAGGGTATTGGCCATGCATGTGCCTGATTCTTTACCCAGCGTCCTATGTGGTCCCCTGAGCCTGCCAGGAGTGATTTCTGAATGTCAAGCCAGGAATAACCCAGAGTGCTGCCAGGGATGGCCCTAAAAGAACAAAAACAAACAAACAATGAAAGGAAATAATACACCTCTAAAAGTTTTCTCAGGTTTTTCAAATAAGGTAATGTCTGAGAGGGTGTTTGATAAACTGTGTTGCTTTGTTTTCTTACCATGAAAACCCCTCTTTTAGGGAAAATCTGCCAAGTCATTTTAAGTTTAAGGAGTACTGTCCTCAAGTCTTCAGGAACCTCCGTGATCGATTTGGCATTGATGACCAGGATTACTTGGTGAGAATCCAATATCTGTTGAGGGTAGCTCTTTCTAACAGCTGGGGAACCTATGAGACATTCATAATTGGAGGAATGAAAGGTAACAGTCTTTTAAGTGTTACTCCTTACCTTGTTGTAGTCTCAGACATCTTCAGAGAACTGATGAAAGCTCTAAAGCCTCTCCTTGAAGGAAAAATAACAGAAAAAAAATTTCGCTTTCCGTATCATCCAGTCCATATTTGGGAATTTTATTATAGCCCCCCTACACAAGAACCTCTTGGACCAGGGCTATATCCACTTGTAGACATGGCCAGTTAATCGTTATCTTATGATTTACATTTTTGTATTTAAGGATGAGGGAAAGAGCCTGTACTCTGTTCTGTGTCCTCAGGTTTCCCTTACTCGAAGCCCCCCAAATGAAAGTGAAGGCAGTGATGGTCGCTTCCTTATCTCCTATGATCGGACACTCGTCATCAAAGAAGTATCCAGTGAGGATATCGCTGACATGCATAGCAACCTTTCCAATTACCACCAGGTCTGTCCTCTCTTTGATCTCATTCTCTCCCTTTTCTTTCCAATTCTTTTTTTTTTTTTTTTTTTTTGGTTTTTGGGCCACACCCGTTTGACGCTCAGGGGTTACTCCTGGCTATGCACTCAGAAATCGCCCCTGGCTTGGGGGGACCATATGGGACGCCGGGGGATCAAACTGCGGTCCGTCCTACGCTAACGCTTGCAAGGCAGACACCTTACCTCTAGCACCACCTTCCCGGCCCCTTCTTTCCAATTCTTACCCATTTTGTTTGATCTTGGGCCACACATATGCACAGTGTTGTTCAGGGGTTATTCCTGGCTCTATGCTCAGGAATTACTTTTAGTGGGCTTCGGGGATGTTGAGGATTGAATCTGAGTTGGCTGCGTGGTGCAAAGCAAGCTCCCTATCCACTGTATGATCACTCTGTCTCCTCAGTCTATTTTGTCCCCTAAGAAGCACTTGACATCATGCTTTTGTTTTATTTTACATTTTGAGGGGTCCATATCTAGGGCGTATCCAGTTCTTTGCAGGCTTACTTGCAAAATAATGCTGAGCCCTGTTTACTATCTCAGTGGCCTCGATTTTATGATGATTCTTTTTTATTTATATATTTATTTTTTGGTTTCCAAAGGTTTCTCAGGACTCTTGAGGCTACTTCCTGCAATTCTTTTTGTTTGTTTATCTTTTGAGGGGGTTGTACCACACCTTTAGGTACTTAGGGCTTACTCCTGGCTCTGCTCTCAGGGATCATTTCTGGCAGTGCTTGGGACAATATGGTGTGCTGGGAACAAACCTAATCAGTTGCATGCAAGACAAACTTCCTGTTTGTACTATTGCTTCAGCCCTTGTAAGAGAAGTTTCTTAAAAGATGAGTTGGGGCCAACCAATGAATAAGTTAGAAGAGAACATTCTAAGCAAAGAAAAATAGCACTTGTGAAGGCACAGAATCATGAGAGAGCTTAATATCAATTAAGTTGCTCTCAGAAAATCATTGCGGTGGATTATATTGTGGGGAAATAGGAACTAGATGATGAGGGATTTTATAAAACCTTCAAAGAACTTTGAGCTTCATACTGAAGGTGGATTGCTGGAAGATGATATATAGGTGGTTTAAATATATCCTTCTGGGGACCAGAGAGATAGCATGGAGACAGGGCGTTTGCCTTGCATGCAGAAGGATGGTGGTTTGAATCCTGGCATCCCATATGGTCCCCCAAGCCAGCCAGGAGCAATTTCTGAACATAGAGTCAGGAGAAACCCCTGAGCGCTGCCGGGTGTGACCCAAAAACAAAATATATTCTTATGGCAGTATTTTATTTTATTTTTTGGTGGGCAAGGAGTTTTAGGGCTTTCCCAAGTGGTTGTCAAGGCTACTTCTGGCTCTGTGCTTAGGAATCATTCCTGGTGGCAGTTCTTGGAGGACCATATATGATATAGAGAATGAAATCAGGGATAGTAAATATGAGGCAAATACCTTCATCCCTGTACTATCTTTTCAGCTCAGCCATACCCCAGACCCCTGGAGGTAATCTTAATAGTCTAGGTGAGAAAATACAAGACACTAGGGATGTAATGGCAGTAGAGATGGAAAGGACAAGAATTGGGGAAAGTAAGGCAAATAAGCTTCCGTATTTCTGGTTAGAGATAATTGGGTATTCATACAGTAATATGAAGCAGAAAAAAAATAATTTTGGGGCTGGAGTGATAGTATAGAGGGTAGGATGTTTGCCTTGCATGCAGCTGACCCAGGTTCGATTCCCAAAAATTCCATATGGTCCCCTGAGCCTGCCAGGAGTGATTTCTGAGCACAGAGCCAGGAGTAACCCCTGAGTGCTGCCAGGTGTGGCCCAGAAAAAAAAAAAAAGAATTTTTTTTTTCCAATCATTTCCCCCAAAATAACTTCTGTGTTTATCAGTAAGAATATGAGTAGCAGGCCCGGAGAGATAGCACAGCTGGGCGTTTGGCTTGCAAGCAGCCGATCCAGGACCAAAGGTGGTTGGATCGAATCCCGGTGTCCCATATGGTCCCCCGTGCCTGCCAGGAGCTATTTCTGAGCAGATAGCCAGGAGTAACCCCTGAGCACGGCCGGGTGTGGCCCAAAAACCAAAAAAAAAAAAAAAAAAAAAAGAATATGAGTAGCCTTTCTGGTTTTCAGTTTTCTCATTCATATAAATAATAATTCACCTAATAGTGCTGCTGTAATAAGTAAATATATTTGATAAAGGCCTCAAAATTGTTTTTTCGTTTTTTGGGTCATACCCTGCAGCGTTCAGGGGTTATTTCTGGCTCTCTCTCGGGGGATCACATAGGATGCCAAGGATCAAACCCGGGTCCATCCCAGGTCAGCTGCATGCAAGGCAAATGCCCTACACCTGTGCTATCTCTCCAGCTCCTATCTTTTCTGGGGTTTTTTGGATCAGAAATTTTTGTTTGTTTGTTTTGGTTTTTTGGGCCACATTCAGTGATGCTCTCAGGGCTATGCACTCAGAAATCATCACTCTTTGTTGTTGTTGTTTTGTTTTTTTATTTTATTTTCTTTGGGGGTCACACCTGGCAGCGCTCAGGGGTTACTCCTGGCTCTATGCTCAGAAATTGCTCCTGGCAGGCTTGGGGGACCATATGGGATGCTGGGATTCGAACCATCATCCTGCATACAAGGCAAATGCCCTACCTCCATGCTATCTCTCCAGCCCCAGAAATCACTCTAGGCTTGGGGAACCATATGGGATGTCAGAGGATCGAACCTTGGTCTGTCCTAGGTCAGCCGCATGCAAGGCAAATGCCCTACCTCTGTGCCACTGCTCTGGCTCCAAGAAATATTTTTTAAATAATTTATTTATTTAAACAACATGATCACAAACATGTTTGTAGATAGGTTTCAGTCTTTAAAAAAAAACCTTCGGGGGGCCGGAGAGATAGCATGGAGGTAAGGCGTTTGCCTCTCATGCAGGAGGTCATTGGTTCGAATCCCGGCGTCCCATATATGGTCCTCCCGTGCCTGCCAGGAGCAATTTCTGAGCCTGGAGCCAGGAATAACCCCTGAGCACTGCCGGGTGTGACCCAAAAACCACAAAAAAAAAAAAAAAAAAAAACCTTCGGGGCCGGGAAGATGGCGCTAGAGGTAAGGTGTCTGCCTTGCAAGCACTAGCGTAGGAGGGACAGCAGTTCGATCCCCCTGCGTCCCATATGGTCCCCCCAAGCCAGGGGCGATTTCTGAGTGCATAGCCAGGAGTAACCCCTGAGCGTCAAACGGGTGTGGCCCAAAAACCAAAAAAAAAAAAAAAAACCTTCACCAGTGCAATATTCCCAATACCAGTCCCCCCATCTTCCTCCTCTCCCACCCCCTGCTTGTATTTGAGACAAGCACTCTATTTCTCTCACTCACTACCATTGTCATGATTGTTGTTAGTATAGTTATTTCTCTCAATGCACTTACCTCTCTTTGCGGTAAGCTTCATATTATGGGCCAGTCCTTCCAGACCTCATCTCTATTGTCTCTGGGTATTATTACAATAATGTCTTTTTCTTTTCTTTCTTTCTTTTTTTGGGGGGGTTTTTGGTTTTTGGGTCACACCTGGCAGCGCTCAGGGGCTACTCCTGGCTCTATGCTCAGAAATGATCTCTGGCAGGCTCGGGGGATCATATGGGATGCCAGGATTCGAACCACCATCCTTCTGCATGCAAGGCAAATGCCGTACTGCTGTGCTATCTCTCCGGACCTGTCTTTTATTTTTCTTAAATTCCACAGATGAGTGAGACTATTCTATGTCTCTCTCTCCCCCTCTGATTTATTTCACTCAGCGTAATAGTTTCCATGTCCATCATGTTTGGAAAAATTTCGTGACTTCATTTTTCCTGACAGCGTTATAGTATTCCATTGTGTATATGTACCACCATTTCTTTAGCCACTCATCTGTTGTCTGGCATCTGGGTTGTTTATAGATTCTGGCTATTATAAAAAGAGATGCAATGAATATAGACATGCAGAAGGTATTTTTGTATTGTGTTTTTGTGTTCCTAGGGTATCTCCCTAGGAGTGGTATAGTTGGATCATCTGGGAGCTCAATGTCCAGTTTTTTGAGGAATTTCCATATTGTTTGCCATAAAAACTGGACTAGATGGCATTCCCACTAGCAGTGAATGAGAGTTCCTTTCTCCCCACATCCTCACTAGCACTGATTGTTCTTGTTCTTTGTGATGTGTGCCAGTCTCTGTGGCATGAGTTGTTGTTTTAATTTGCATCTCCCTCATGATTAGTGATGTGGAGCATTTTTTTCATGTGCCTTTTGGCCATTTGTATTTCTTCTTTGAGGAAGTGTCTGTTCATTTCTTCTCCCTACTTTTTGATGGGGATAGATTTTTTTCTTGTTAAATTCTGTCAGTAATTTGTACATCTTAATATTACGCCCTTTTCTGATGGGTGTTGGGTAGTTTTTCCCATTCTGTGAATGACCTTTGTATCCTAGTCACTATTTTCTTTGAGGTACAGAAGCTTCTTAATTTAATATAGTCCCATTTGTTTATCTCTTATTATTATTTATTATTTTTTGGTTTTTGGACCACATGCGGTGACGCGCAGGGGACACTTCTGGCTATACAATCAGAAACCGCTCCAATGAGGCTGGAGTGGTGGCACAAGTGGTAAGGCATCTGCCTTGACCGCGCTAGGCTAGGATGGACCTCCGTTTGATCCCCGGCGTCCCATATGGTCCCCTAAGCCAGGAGCTATTTCTGAGCATATAGCTAGGAGTAACCCCTGAGTATCACTGGGTGTGGCCCAAAAACCAAAAAAAAAAAAAAAAAGAAAGAAAGAAAGAGAGAGAGAAAGAGAGAAAGAGAGAAGGAAGGAAGGAAGGAAGGAAGGAAGGAAGGAAGGAAGGAAGGAAGGAAGGAAGGAGGAAGGAAGGAAGGAGGAAGGAAGGAAAGAAGGAAGGAAGGAAGGAAGGGAAAGGGAAAGGGAAAGAGAAAGAGAAAGAGAAAGAGAAAGAGAAAGAGAAAGAGAAAGAAATCACTCCTGGCTTGGGGGACCATATGGGATGCCGAGGAATCGAACCACTGTCTGTCCTAGGTTAGCATGTACAAGGCAGACATGCTACTGCTTGTGCCACTGTTCGGGCCCCATCTATTTTTTTTTTTATCTCTGCTTGTACTTGTTTGGACAATGGTGTTTCCTCCTTGCAGATGCCTTTAGTATCAATGTCATAGAGTGTTTTACCTGCGTGTTCTTCTATATACCGTATGGTTCCAGGTCTGGTATCAAGGTTTTTAATCCATTTGGATTTGACCTTTGTGTATGGTGTTAGATGGAGGTCCATGTTTGCTTTTTTACATGTGACTGACCAGTTGTCTCAACACCACTTGTTGAAGAGGCTTTCCTTGCTCCATTTTGTGTTTCTTGCCCCTTTGTCAAAGAATGATTGTACATCTGGGGAACATTCTCGGAATACTCAAATCTATTCCATTGATCTGAGGGTCTGTCTTTATTCCAATACCAAGCTGTTTTAATGACTATTGCTTTGTAGTACAGTTTAAAGTTGGGGAAGCTGGTGCCTCCCATCTTCTTCTTCCTAAGGGTTGCTTAGCTATTTGTGGGTATTTATTGTTCCAAATGAATTTCAGTTTTTGATTCACATTTTTGAAGCATGTCATGGGTAGCCTTAGATTAAGTGTCTTAATTTTTGGAGGGAAACTATTCTGGCTAAGAGATAGAACATTTCTGTAGTTCATCCATAGTCTATACTACTAATAGTTAATCTAGTAATAGTTAGGGTTTGGAGTTCAAGAAAGAGGATCAGAGCAGAAGTCTATGTTTGAGTTAATAGGTAAACTGGTGATATGAAAAGCTACAATTGAGACTATCAAAGAAGAGTGGGTAAAGTGAAATGAGAAGATTGGGGACAGAAGTTAAGGAGCAAGTAGGGAACGAGAGAAATAGTTCAGTATTTACCTTGATCATGGCTGACCTGGGTTTGGTCCTGGTACCCCATAAGGTCCTCTAAGCCCAATAGGATTGATTCCTAAGTGCAGAACCAGGAGTTACCCCAGAACAACCCTAGTGTGGTCCCAAAACAACAAAAGAAAACAAAACAAATAAAAGAAACAAGTAGGGGAAAGAGCCTTCTCATAAAGGAGACCAAGAATAGACGGACACTTTTAATTATGCTTGGCCTACTAATTCCATTTAGGACAGGATAATAACAGAATGGTATAACAGAAACAGAGGGTAAAGATTGTAACTGTGTTTTTTCCCCTACCTGAGCCTCACCTGGTAGTGCTAGGGTGTTGCCCCATTTGTTGGGTCCCGTTTGTTGATTGTTTGAGTATCCACAAAGAGCTCCCAGAATGAGAAATTGATTCCCATCCTCTTGTCCCCTTTTGGGGGGAGTTTTTGTAATATTTATCCACAGCAAATAATCCACACAGACAGGAGGGTTAAGGGTTAAAAGGTTGGGAGAAGAGAGTCCTCTGTCAGCCTGCTGCTAGCTCCAAAACACACCTTGAGCCAGCCAGACAACTCTGGCAGAAGACCCCAACCCCTCGCTCCCAAACTATTTATTCGGCTCTCAACAGCGCCCCACCTGAAAGGTCAAGGTGGGACAACAGGCAAAGAATAATCTTATGGAAATATTTTCATATACAACACTAGGGGACCTTGGGTGCTGGGGATCAAACCTGGACTTTCTCCATGCAAAGCATATATTTTAACCTTGAGAGTTTATATATACATATATATACACATATACATATATATGAATAATAGGAATCACTGGATTGACCCCAGGCCCCCTAACCCTTCACCAATGGTATAAGGTGAAGGGTTAGGGGGGCTGGGGTCAGTTCAGTGATTCTTTTTTTTTTTTTTTTTTTTTTTTTTTTGGGTCACACCCGGCAGTGCTCAGGGGTTACTCCTGGCTGTCTGCTCAGAAATAGCTCCTGGCAGGCACGGGGGACCATATGGGACACCGGGATTCGAACCAACCACCTTTGGTCCTGGATCGGCTGCTTGCAAGGCAAACGCCGCTGTGCTATCTCTCCGGGCCCCAGTTCAGTGATTCTTAGCCTTGCCACTTGAGTGCTTTGGCCCAGTACTACTTGGGGGCTGCCAGGGTCACTCACACTCAACAATGCTGGGGGCCAGGAAGGCACCTGCAGTGACAGAGATTAAATTCAGGGTCTGTGTAAGCTTGAGCCACATCCCCAGCCCCAGGTGAAAAAGCAGCTTTGTTTTTATTTTTGGGTCACATCCTACAGTGTTCAGGGTTTACTCCTGGCAGGGTTCAGGAGATCCTATGACAGCAGGGATTGACCCTGGGTCAGGTACCTGGGAAAAAACCCTGGCCACTATACTCTCTGGTTCCCCGCTGAAGATTTTTCCTTTTAGTTTTATTTTTTGGGCCACACCCAGCTCAAGTTACTCCTGGCTTTGCACTCAGGAATTGCTCTTGGTGTTGCTCAGGGGACCATATGAGATGCTGGGGACTGATATGGGTGTGAGGCAAATGCAATCTCCCTCTGTAGTATTTCTCTAGTCTTTGTGAAGAGTTTTTTGTTTGTTCATTTTTGTTTTGTAAGCAATACGGTGGTGCTCAGGGGTTACTCCTGGCTCTCACACTCAGAAATTACTCCTGGCGGGGCCAGAGCGATGGCGCAGCAGTAGGGCGTTTGCCTTGCAGGCAGCTGATCCAGGATGGGCCTCGGTTTGATCCCCGACATCCCATATGGTCCCCCAGCCAGGAGCGATTTTTTTTCTTTTTTTTTTTTTTTGGTTTTTGGGCCACACCCGGCAGTGCTCAGGGGTTACTCCTGGCTGTCTGCTCAGAAATAGCTCCTGGCTGGCACGAGGGACCATATGGGACACCAGGATTTGAACCAACCATCTTTGGTCCAGGATTGGCTGCTTGCAAGGCAAACGCCACTGTGCTATCTCTCCGGGCCCCAGGAGCGATTTCTGAGTGCATAGCTAGGAGTAAGCCCTGAGCTTCACCAGGTGTTTCCCTCCCCACCCCCCCAAAAAAAAATGAAATTACTCCTGGCTTGTTCAGGGATCCCAGGAATCCAACCTGGGTTGGCTGTGTGCAAGGTGAATGCCCTACCCGCTGTGCTAAAAATAAATAAGTAGTTTCAAGTGCCACCTCACTGTAATATGACCTTGATTAGGTACTCAGGAAGGATTGGGAAGAGAGGTGAGTTAGGGAGATTTCAGAGCAGAAATAATGGTATAAATCTGATTTTTTATTGGTTTGAGGTATGAATGGGATATAGCAAATGGATCAATTGCTGACTAATTTTCTGAAAAATATAGAGAGAGAAGTAGGCAGCAATACTGAGAAAGATATGGTCCAGAAAGAGGGATAGTTTAAGAACCCATATTATATGCCCTCAAACATGAATTTTATTTATGGGAATCTAGCTCACTAAGAAAGATGGCTCATATCACTTCATCGGGAAATGTAATTTCTTTTCTGTAACCCTGCAGTGCTCAGGGTTTCTCCTGGCTCTACACTCAGAATCACTCCTGGCAGTACTTGGGACCAAATGGGATGCCAGGAATTGAACCCTGGTTGGCCATGTGCAAGGCAAGTACTCTGCTATTGTGCTACTGCTCTGGCCCCTGTGAATGTAATTTCTAATTGTATTTCTATGACTACTTACACAAAAGGGCATAAGATAAGCATTAATGACACCTCTATTCTCCATCTTAGAAAATAAGAATGGTGGGCCCGGAGAGATAGCACAGCGGCATTTGCCTTGCAAGCAGCCGATCCAAGACCAAAGGTGGTTGGTTTGAATCCCAGTGTCCCATATGGTCCCCCGTGCTTGCCAGACCTATTTCTGAGCAGACAGCCAGGAGTAACCCCTGAGCACTGCCGGGTGTGGCCCAAAAACCAAAAAAAGAAAAAAAAAGAAAAAGAAAATCAGAAAGATGAGATGAATCATTTTAAGTTTAAGAGATAGTATCCAAATGGAATGAAACAGGAGATGGAAACTTAGAAACTAGGTGGCATGGGCAGCTCGGAACCCCCACCATTTTTGATATGTTGCTAGCTTCTCTACTTGAAGTTTTTTGCTCCATCCTAGAATGGTGATATCTGAATTCACATCTGTGGACTACCCATGGATCTTTTGCTTAGCCTCTCCACCTTTTTCCCTTCACTCCAGTACATTGTGAAGTGCCATGGCAATACACTGCTACCCCAGTTCCTGGGCATGTACCGAGTTAGCGTGGACAATGAAGACAGCTACATGCTCGTGATGCGCAACATGTTTAGCCACCGCCTTCCTGTGCACAGAAAGTATGACCTGAAGGTACGACAGGAGGGGACTCCTGAAATCCTGGTTTGGCTCTGGATGATTTGGTTCTAACTTCTTTTGATGGGGGGGTGGGGAGAATGTTGCCAAGGCTTCTTAGCTGCAAGCACCAAATGATTCATTTTTGTTTGGGGCCACATCTGGTGGTGCTTCATATTTCTTCGTAGATCAGTTTTCAGGGTCACTTCTGGCTATGTTTCGGGAGCCATGTGGTGTTGGGATTGAATTCAGTCCTTCATGCAAACCACAATCTCCAGCCCATTAAGCTATCTTTCCAGCTCCTACCTGGTTCATTTTATTTCTTGAGGTTTCTTTTAAGGGAGGAGCAGGGTAGGCATGGGTGCTCAAGAGACTTGACAGCCATTTGAATGATGCATATCTGACCAGGCATTCTGGGGGCTTCAGTGATAGGCCCCAGGATGTAGTGCCACTGTTACTCTACAGGGCTGGGATCACTAGGACCACTCTAACAGAGCTCAGGGACCTCTAGTACTACACTTGGTGATACTTGTGGGGCCATGTGGGGCCAAGGATGGAATCTGGATTACCTGGCATGTGCTATCTACCAGCCCCAGAGCAGTTCATTTTAAAGGGATGGAGGCTGCAGTTTTGAGGATCTGGGTCTTTTTTGTCTTTGGATTTGAGGGCCATAGCCATGGTACTATTCCTGGCCCTGTGCTAAGGGCTCTCTCCTGGGTGGTTCTTGGGATGGTGCTGGAGATTGAATTTGTGGCAACCGTGTGCAAGGCAAGCATCTTAACTCCTGTATTGTCTCTTCAGCCTAGCAGCTGGGTATTTAATCATTTTCCTTGACTTGCTCTTTGGGTCTCTTTATAGGGTTCCCTAGTTTCCCGAGAAGCCAGCGATAAAGAAAAGGTAAATATGAATTTTAAATGACAGGTGGGGGAGTGGAGAGGATGAGTGAAAGAAGGAGTCTTACTGAAATAAAAAAGGTCAGGCTCAGCAGTTCTTTATTCTTTTATTTTGGGGGAGGGGCACATCTGGTGGTGCTCAGGGGTTACTGTTGGCTCTGCACTCAGGAATTACTCCTGACTGGCTCAGGGGAACAAATGGGATGCCCAGGATTGAACCCAGGTTGGCTTTGTGCAAAGCAAGTACCCTACCCACTGTACTGATGCTCAGGCCCCTTGAGACTTCTTTATTCTTATCTAAACACTGAAAGGAAGAGAGATGAGAGACTTGAACTGATGACAGCCCCTAGAGAGATCAGTGGAGATAGGTCCTCCTTGCTGGTCTGCCTTCTTTCTGGGGAAAGCTTATAGGTTGGAGGTGAGAGTGAGAGGGATTGGGGAGAGTTTGAACAAAAGGCTTCCCCATTAATTCCCATTCAGGGCTCTTGTCCACAAATAGCTATTTGTGAAGAAGAAATAAAAGTCACTGCTAGAGTTTTGCCTGAAAACCGTAATCAATTTGGGGTGTAGCTGCAGACTGAGTCTAGGGAAACCATTGGAGGGGAGAACTGACTTTGGGGCGGCATCACAGAATGATATAGGAGGACTGGAAGCCCTGTTCTTTGCATTCACTGAATTAGAGCCCGAGATTACATTGTGGAGGTATGTTTGGTTCCCCGCAATGTCCTGTTCCCTTCTTAAGGTAAAGGAACTGCCCACCCTGAAGGATATGGACTTCCTCAATAAGAACCAGAAAGTTTATATTGGTGAAGAGGAGAAGAAAGTCTTCCTGGAGAAGCTGAAGAGAGATGTGGAGGTGATGGTTGGGTGCTCTAGGAAAATTCTTTGCTCCTTCCTTTTGCTCCCTGGGTAGTTGTCTCTCCCTAACACAGTCTTCTTTCTTTCTTTCTCTCTTTCTTTCTTTCTCTCTTTCTTTCTTTCTTTCTTTCTTTCTTTCTTTCTTTCTTTCTTTCTTTCTTTCTTGCTTGCTTGCTTGCTTGCTTGCTTGCTTGCTTGCTTGCTTGCTTGCTTTCTTTCTTTCTTTCTTTCTTTCTTTCTTTCTTTCTTTCTTTCTTTCTTTCTTTCTTTCTTTCTTTCTTTCTTTCTTTCTTTCTTTCTTTCTTTCTTTCTTTCTTTTTTTTTTTTTTGGTTTTTTGGGCCACACCCAGTAACGCTCAGGGGTTACTCCTGGCTATGTGCTCAGAAGTTGCTCCTGGCTTGGGGGACCATATGGGACACCGGGGGATCGAACCGCGGTCCGTCCAAGGTTAGCGCAGGCAAGGCAGGCACCTTACCTTTAGCGCCACCGCCCGGCCCCTCTTTCTTTCTTTCTTTCTTTCTTTCTTTCTTTCTTTCTTTCTTTCTTTCTTTCTTTCTTTCTTTCTTTCTTTCTTTCTTTCTTTCTTTCTTTCTTTCTTTCTTTCTTTCTTTCTTTCTTTCTTTCTTCCTTCCTTCCTTCCTTCCTTCCTTCCTTCCTTCCTTCCTTCCTTCCTTCCTTCCTTCCTTCCTTCCTTCCTTCCTTCCTTCCTTCCTTCCTTCCTTCCTTTCTCTCTCCTCCCTCCCTCCCTCCCTCCCTCCCTCCCTCCCTCCCTCCCTCCCTCCCTCCCTCCCTCCTTCCTTCCTTCCTTCCTTCCTTCCTTCCTTCCTTCCTTCCTTCCTTCCTTCCTTCCTTCCTTCCTTCCTTCCTTCCTTGAGTTCTCTGTGTAGAGGGGAGTTGGACATGAGCTCAGGAAAAAAAACCCTGGAGGTGGATGGCTAGAATGAGCTCTAAGGATGACCTTTGTCACCCATTTAGGCATTACAGGGCTGAGATATAGTCTCAACCTTCCGGTCTCATATGTCCTTTCCCCAGGGGCTCCTAGAAACTCAGTGTTGGAATGAGAAGATTGGTTTCTGGGGGTGGGGAGAGAAGTTCTGGAATGTCTGATTTGTCAGTGGGCTTTCAGTTCCTTGTGCAGCTGAAGATCATGGACTACAGCCTTCTGCTGGGCATCCACGACATCATTCGGGGCTCTGAATCAGAAGAGGAGGGGCCTGTGCGGGAGGAGGAGTCGGAGGGGGACGGAGACTGTGGCCTGACTGGACCTCCAGCTCTGGTGGGCTCTTACGGCACCTCCCCAGAGGGCATCGGAGGCTACATCCATTCCCACCGGCCCCTGGGCCCCGGCGAGTTCGAAGCCTTCATTGATGTCTATGCCATCCGGAGTGCTGAGGGTGAGGCAGATCTTGGAAATGTTGTGGGTGGGCAGGGTTGTCCTTGGACAGAGACCACGGTGTTGGGTGGAGAAGCTGGTTGGCTTTTCAGAGTAGGGCTGAGGGCAGGTTGGGGCCCCACTGGTAAACAGAGCTGAATGGTTGGTTCCCAGGGAGAAGAAATTGGGATTAGTTGTACCCTTCTTTATGCACTGATCTCTCTTTTTTTTCTCTCCTTCTCTCTGATTCTCTCTTTCCCTCTCCCCTCTCCCCACTCCAGGGGCCCCCCAAAAGGAGGTATATTTTATGGGCCTCATTGACATCCTGACACAATATGACGCCAAGAAGAAAGCAGCTCACGCAGCCAAAACTGTCAAGCATGGGGTGAGAGTTCCTCAAGCCTCTCCTTTTCTGTCATGATTCTTTGGAGACTCTTTAGAGAACCTCTTGTGCCAGAGCAGGGACCTGGCAAAAGGATGAAGGGCAGAGTGTGGGAGTGGTCTGGAGTAGAGTGGCGGTTAGGGAATGGGGAATAAGGGAGGCCTGGGGTGGGGGGAGGCTGATAACAGTGTTCCAAACTTTCTCACAGGCTGGGGCGGAGATCTCTACGGTCCATCCTGAGCAATATGCGAAGCGATTCCTAGATTTTATTACCAACATCTTTGCCTAAGAGACTGCCTGACTCCATGATGACTGCTGCTTTAAGTTCAAGGTGGTGGGGTTCTGAGAAGCTGGAGGGAATGTGGATATTCTGGCCACTAGTACTTCTTTTCCTCCTTCGCCAGTTCAGGCGATGTGCTCTTCCATCTCCATAACTATCTTATTGAATCGGCTCCTCCTGGATCTCAGAAATGCATCGTCCTTTCTTCCTTTTGTCCAGTCATCATAGTTCCCCTTGCCTGCACCCCCCCTCGCCCCAACATGTTTGCTTGCTACCTTAGAGTGTTCGTGTTGACTCTCCCAAGTGCCTTGATCTTTGTCAAATGTCCTGTTGTTTCTAAAACAAAGGAAGAGCTGGGGGTTAGGGGGCTGTTTGCCTGGCTGACAGCTGGGCCTCCTCAAGCAACTACTCTGGAAGCACTTTACTGTGTGTAGAACTAGTGTCTGAATTTTGCTGACAACCTTATATATCCCAGTGTGGCATGCTTCTTTCCGAGTATACCCTGGGATGGAGGACTTTCAGAACACTACAAATTTGGGTGCAGGCACACATACATTACAGGCTATGGCCAATCTCATATACTGGGTGGGGGTGAGGATGGGGGGAAGTGGTCAGGGGAACTGGCACCTCAGGGAGATGGGACCTAAGGATGCTGTGATTATGTAACTATTTGGAGAGGGTCTCTCTCAAGGATGGTCTACTCTCCGGTCATTTTCACCTCCCACCCCTCACTTCTGTGCTCTCCTCTCTCTTCGTGGGTGTGGGGGCTTGGAATCGGCCAGAGTGTTCATGCCTGGTTGAGGGCTTTCGCTGCTGCTTATCACTGGCGTCTCACACCACTTCCAGGACTGGAATCTTCAGTGAGGTGTGGGCGCTTCTGGAGGCAGAGGTGGTGGGTGGGCCTCATGTTAGATTTCTTCTCTTCAGATCTAGCTGTTTCTGTTTAGTCCGAACAGAAGGGACCAACTCTCCCTGGGTCTGCCCTAGTCATTTCAAGAGAATGGAGGTCTCTGTGTAGGGCCCCCCTCTCCCCTGCCATCCCCTGTGTATGTGCCTAGAATACTTCCTCCCCCTTTCCCTTCTCTAGCCCTTTTCCCCGTTGTATTTGTTATTCTGTTCTCTTCTGTCCCATCTTAGACTGCTACTGTGTCTCTCAGGGGACAGATGGCCTTCTTTGTCATCTTCACTCTCCACCCCCAGAGAGGAGCCAGAGCCATAACTCAATCATCTGCCCCCTCCAAACACAGTTTTGTTGATTTTAGCATGATAATCACACCAAGTAGAGGACCCTGGTGAAGCAGGTCGACTCCTCCCTTTTTTGCTGCCTTCCATCCCTTTGAGGCTTCTACTTGATTTTTGTGTGTTTGCTTGTAACATGAAGAGCAGTCCCAATAAATAAAAGACCTGCAGTGACACAAGCCTTCTTGCCCTGTATCTGACAAAACTGATAAGTCTCACGAGAAGATGTGGGCTAGAAAGGAGATTGTTCCTCTCCTTCAGTCTCTGTGCCACACGTTTTGAAGTAAAAGAAGAGTCCCCGGTTAAGGTTTGAGTCCCACATATTCTATTCCTGTCAGAAGCCTCCTGGATCTTATTCATTCCAACTGTACCTTTCCCCTGTTGAATGCAATAAAACTCCATGACACCAGCAACCGTTGTTCTTTGACCATGTGGCTAATGTATCATGAGCGGTATGGTCTTCATCATTCGTTGCTTCTGTTTTCATCTTTTATTAATAAAAAAAAAAAAGGATGGTGTGTATTTACTTCCTTTGCTGTCACTATATAAAAAATAAATTATTGAATCCAAATTTCTTCACAGAATTTCTCTTTTTTGCTCCAGTCGTCAGGGTATAGACTCCTTAACTAAGGATGTGGGTTCTCAGGCTTCGAACCCCAAGAGTTCATAGGGATTTGTAGGGAGATGGAAAACTAACTGGGAGCCAGGAGTCCAGCTAGTTGAGGCCTTGGGGAAACAGAAGTGACCCTCTTCTTGCCCAGAATTCTGGGCTTGACCTCCTGTCTCTATCGTTTTTGGGGGGCTCACAACTGTGGTATTCATAAGGTGGACCTAATGGGGGTCCAGAAATTGGGGACTCTGTACTTGATCTCCCATTTCTTGAAGGTAAGTGAGGCTCCCTGCTCATGATCTAAAAGAGAAGGAATTCAGAGTTCCTGGGAAAGAGATTCTCAAGTCTGGAGGGCAGGAAGAGTGCTGCAGGGTCCTGGGAAAGTGAGGAGGAAAAGTCCAGCCTGGGCCCAGAGGGGGTGTGAAGAAGAGGGTGGAGGAAAACTGTCCTGCTGGGGGGGAGGAGGGTTGGAGGCAGCTGGAAAAACCTGGTTAGATGTGGCCCAGGGGAAGAGATCTGGGCTGGGGTGGAGATTGCTCTGAAGTGGGTAGCTGGACAGACAGAGCAGGAGCTTTTTTCACCCCCTGAGTTTTAACTCTTGAAAGATAGGCTTGACATCCACTCCCCCAAGGGTTTATTTTCTTTTTAAAAGGTAGTCACTTCCACTTAGGTATGAACCTTTGTACCCCTCCCTGTTTGTAGAAAGAGAACCAGGGGCCACTTAGAAGTAAGTTGCAGGAGTCACAGAAGCAGAGAAGAGGAGAGAGAAAAAGGAACTAGTTTGGTCTTCAGGTTTTGTTCTAGATCAAGTGCTTTTGGTTTTACTACGACGCTTTCCTCCCCCACGATGTTCCTCAAAAGCCCCTGTGCCAAAAAAAAGCTCAGGAAACTGCGCCCCCGTCCCCATTCCCCATCCCCAAGCCCATCTCTGCGCCCCCATAACGCCCGGAGCTGCCACGCAGCGGCCCGAGAGCGCAGAGCAGAGCGAGGCCACTTGGGGTAGGGGAGCAGCAGCAGGAGGAGGGGGCCTCTCCGGAGCGCCCGAATTCCATCGCCGGCCCTCGCGCGCACGACTCCACCCCCGCCCCCCAAAAACAAGACGGGGCCCAGCCTCCATTTTTGTTTTGGGGCGGACTAGACGAGGAGAAAGAGGGGGTCGTGCTCCGAGGGGGTCAAAGGCAACGGCGGCGATCGGGGCGCGAGGGGAAGGGGCGCGGCCTCCCCATCCCATCTCTCCGGGTCCGCCCGCACCCCGATAGCCGCCCCCCATTGGGGTGTCCCCCTCCCTTGTTGCTAAGGCCCAGACCGTCATCCCAGTAACAGCCTCAGTCATGTGACCGGCAATGGCGGCGCTGATGAGAGGTAGGTGAGCCCGGGGCCCCCCACACCCACCGCGCGCCCCCCCAGGCCTCACTTGCACCCCCCGGTCCCCCCCGACACCTGCACCCCCTCCTCGCCTTTCTTCTCCCGTGCTCGGCCCTGGGGACCCCTCCCCAGCCTGGCCGATCAGCTGTCATCCTCCTCCAGCCGCGCGGCCTCCCTCTGGGGGTTGGGGGGATCTTGGGGACTGTGGTCGGTCCATGCACCCCTCCAACCAGCGGTGGGCTTGGGGGGGCTCGGGAAAAGGGAGATGAGGGGGTGTCGGTGCCGGGTCGAGCCTGGCAGGTCGTGGGGGAGGGGTGGCGTTGTCTTTTGGTTGATGCACCCCCTCCCCAGGAGGGACCCTGCACCCCCACTCCAGCAGGGCCAGCTCAGGCCTCTATCTCCAGGGACAGACTGTCCCGGAGCCCTGGCCGGCCTGGGCTGCCCCAGAGGAATTGGAGACCCAATCTAGGCTGGCGCCCCGCCTCCCCTTGGCAGTGCCAACAGGACTTGGAGCTACACCGCGGGGTCCTGGGAGGCCTTCGATGGGGAGGGGTCGTGCCACCCGGGATGCACCCCGAGGCTTGCAGATAGATTCACCTTCCGAATGGCCAGGTGCTCCTGGCATAGAGAGGACTGTCATGGAAGCACCCCGGGAGTGCAGCTCCCCTTCAGATGAAAGAATTGAGGTCATCCTAATGGCCCCCCTCTTCCTCTCTGAGCCTCCTACGTCTGGAGGTGGTTTGGATGGAGCTTGCTGGCTCAGTGAGCCAGGCCCAGAGTCAGGGGACAGGATAGGATGGTCAGGGCCCCTCCAGCCGGACCCCCCCATCGAGCCCCATCCCATCCCCTCCCCTCCTAGAAGGCTCCCAGGTTGCTGCCAGTCTTGCCCGGTGCTGGGTTGCAAAGGTGACAGTGAGAACTTGCTCATTGCAGAGGTTGCTGCCACTTTCTGGGCATCCCAGACAGGCAGGCTTCGGCCAAGGACTGTGTGAGCCAGCGCTCCCTCGTGTAGAGGCTGGATTGTATGGACATGTGGAGCAGGGTGAGGTGTTCTGAGCACAGACGATGTTTCTGGTCTGTGGGCTCTGCGGGAGGCAGCAAAACCTGCCCTGTGCCAGCCTGCCCCTTCCTCACTTCTCCTTGCTCCAGGGCTTTCTCGGGGGTCACAGCTGGGGAAGGAAAAGAAGAAAAGTTAGCATGTGGAAGTTCCTTCCTTAGCAGCTTGGGGGACAGGATAGAATCTTCTGGTGAAGGAGACCAGAGAGAGGAAAAAAGTTTGGTTTCTCAGCCGGATGGGGGAAATGGTAACCCTTGCTGTCTTAAGTCTTTCCCTCCCCCCACTTTTCCCCCCCAGTAATGGCCAGCTGCGTGGGCAAGTAGATTGCTGCTGCTGTCACCACCCATGGGCTTTCAAGGTATCTGCTTCCCAAGGGGAACTTCACTTAAATTGGGTTCCTTGGGCCAAATGGGGCGCTCAATGACTAAGCAATGCTTGGCATATGGGAGGTGAAGGTTTGATCCCTGGCACCACATGGTCCCTGCATAAAACCTGGAATGACTTCTTTTCCTCAAGAGAGTTTTATTGCCCCATGCACTCAGTGGGTGCCTTTCCCCCAACAGATAAACAAATTGCTTTTTTCTCTTCCATGTCCCAGGTAATCCCATTCTAATAATTTACATCTAAGTTTCTCAGCTGTGGGGCTGCTGGTGGGGACAAGTAGGAATGGAACAAGCAGTTTTTCATTTTCCCCTCTCCTTTCTTTCCCATTCTCCAGGTCACACCTCATACAAGTAAGGAGCAAGGACACAGAGAGAGAGCCTGCATGCCAATTCTAAGCTCTTCAGGATCAAAGTGAGCAAAAAAGAGGGTCCAAAAGTCCCTCTCTATTAAAGGGCATTTTCACCCAGAAGCAGGGAGGGGTGGGTTGTTTCTTGTGATCTTGGGGGGGGGTGTTGAATCCAGATTGATGCTTGCCTGAGATGCTAACAATAAAGTGAGAGAAACTGTCTTGCGCTTCTGAGTGCTGGTTTGAGAGCTAAGAGGAGATTGAGGTTGGGTGGACATTGAAAGAGTAGAGGGAAGAGAGGGTTGAAAAGGAACTG
Organism: Suncus etruscus; assembly: GCF_024139225.1. NCBI lineage: Eukaryota > Metazoa > Chordata > Mammalia > Eulipotyphla > Soricidae > Suncus > Suncus etruscus. Next base: position 86,904,722 of record NC_064858.1, read on the forward strand.
GAAGTAGGAGGCACTGTTATTTGTCAAATGGGGACCCCACACCCTGAATCCTCTTTACCCTGGGGGCAGTGTCGTTCGTCCTGTCCAGAATGGCAGCCTGTGGAGGCACCTGCAAGAACAAGGTGACTGTCTCCAAGCCTGTATGGGACTTCCTGAGCAAGGAGACCCCAGCCCGGCTGGCCCGACTTCGGGAGGAGCACCATGTGTCCATCCTCATAGATGGCGAGACTTCGGACATCTATGTGCTCCAGCTCTCCCCCCAGGGCCCACCCCCAGCAGCTCCCAATGGGCTCTATCTGGCCCGAAAAGCTCTCAAGGGGCTGCTGAAAGAGGCAGAAAAAGAGCTGAAGAAAGCTCAGAGGCAGGGGGAGCTGATGGGGTGCCTGGCTTTGGGGGGTGGAGGAGAGCACCCCGAGCTGCACCGTCCAGGCCCACCTCCTCTTCGAGCAGCGCCACTTCTGCCCCCTGGGGCCCGGGGACTCCCCCCTCCTCCGCCTCCCCTACCTCCTCCCTTACCTCCCCGCCTTCGGGAGGAGCCTGAAGAGCCCGAGCGCACCTGCCCCATCTGTCTGGGGGAGATTCAGAACGCCAAGACCCTGGAGAAGTGCCGCCACTCATTCTGCGAGGGTTGCATCACTCGGGCCCTGCAGGTGAAGAAGGCCTGTCCCATGTGTGGTCGCTTCTACGGGCAGCTGGTGGGGAACCAGCCCCAGAATGGGCGGATGCTGGTCTCTAAGGACGCCACCCTCCTACTGCCCAGCTACGAGAAGTATGGCACCATCGTCATCCAGTATGTCTTCCCGCCCGGCGTTCAAGGGGTAAGAGACTGCCTTTACCCTGTGGCTTCCTCTGAGTTTCCCTCCAGAGCTGGGACAAGTGGTTGCGCGAATGAGTATATGTGGTAGAGGGGAGACCTTGCAATCTCCCAGGATCCCTTCCTTCTCAAGCACTGAAATGGGGAGACAAACTAAACAAATCCCAAGTCACAGGGAAATCAGGTTCAAGAGAAAGGAACTGAGGGCTGGTGCCCTGATATCCTCAAGATGCTGCCAGCTCTTTTTGACTGAGGGGCATTATGTAGAGGTGAGGGCTTGGTGGGTGGCTTTGCATAGCTGGAGTGGACCAGATCCTTGTGTTGTTTTGTTCTGGATTTAGCAAAGAGCAAAGTCTGCCTGACTGCAGAAGGAGAAAACAGGAGTGGGCAAGGGCCTACAGTTGTTTTTCTGCTTGGCAAAGAGTAATTGTTGGGGAGGGAGAGATAGTACAGGAAGGTGAGATACTTGCCTGGCATGTACTTCTCCCAGTTGGGTTCTGGACACTATATATGGTCCCCTTGAGTGGCCCCTGAATTCAGAGCAGGAGTAGAGTTAGGAGTAGGTTCTGAGCATCACCAAGTATGGTCCACCCTCCCACACCCTCTACAAAACTTCATTTCCATTTCCAGTCCTTTCTGTGGCAGAGTGAGGACATCTGAGGAAGAGTGATAGAGAAGTAGAACAGGTTAGACAATGGAAGAAGCATTGGGGATATTTCTAAGTGGAAGAGAAAATGCTGCAAGAAAAATGATTCTCCATCTTCCCATTTCTACTGCATTAGATAGAGAGTAAGAACCTGCCATCACTTTAGAGAATCCATTTGCTCCATTGAGACTTGAGGGATGGAGACAGCAGAAAGAATCTCTTAGCAATAATGATTTCGTCTAGGAAGAGGTTCCTGGACCCAGGCTTTCCTGTCTCTGCTTCCTGGGAGGCCTTTCTCCTGTCACTGCCCAGTCAGCGTGAGCTGTGGGTAGATTAGCCAGAATGAAGCTGCCTGTCCTCCCAGGCTCACTGCCCACCCTGCTTTCCTCCCCCCCAGGCTGAACACCCGAACCCAGGAGTTCGGTACCCTGGCACCACACGGGTGGCCTACCTCCCAGACTGCCCCGAGGGCAACAAGGTGCTGACCCTGTTCCGGAAGGCATTTGACCAGCGGCTCACCTTCACTATTGGCACCTCCATGACCACAGGGAGACCGAATGTCATCACTTGGAATGACATCCACCACAAGACCAGCTGCACAGGGGGACCTCAACTGTGCGACTCTCCTTCATTTTCCTGCCCTTGGCTCCTGATTCCTACCACGACTCTCCCTTCCCACCCAAGGAACTGCATAGAGCCCCTGCCCCATGCCTCCCATTGGGGAGAGGACCACCCACCCACCATCTCTCGCCTCCCAATTTCTCCTCCATTCGGCCCACTGGCCCCTGATTATTCAACACGAATAAGCAGAACTGGGCTTAATAATTCTCTTATGTTTCCCTAACCCCATGGAAAGGTGAAGGGGGTGGGCATCCAGAATGGGGGAGACCCGAGTGGGCCCGAGACAGCTCACCTGATTCTCATTTCTCTTTGCTGCTAGGTTTGGGTACCCGGATCCCACCTACCTGACTCGGGTGCAGGAGGAGCTGAGAGCCAAGGGTATCACGGACGACTGAAGGGCCCCCCCCACTACTCTGTCGCAGCCCTGGCACTTCTCCACTAGGATCCAGCGGGAACCTCTGTCCTCTCCTCTCCCTCGGCCCCCCACACCACCCTCGCAGGGGACCGGACTGACCAGGGAGGGAGTCCTAAGGTGGAGGGGACAGGCCCTGTCCCCCACAGGCCTAGTGTTTCAGTGCTCTGTGAGCCGCTCCCTTCTGGCAGGGCTGATGTCCCGGCTCCGGCCCCTCCTCCTGTGTACATATTCCCTCCACTGCCCTCAGCTTCTGGTATGTGCTATAAGCTCCAGTGACTTAGCTGAGAGCATCGGGCGGGGAGTGGGGGGGTCCTGCACCCTTTCCTCCCATTCTGCTCTGGCTGAACCGCAGGGCAGGGCAACAGGAGTGGGGCTGTGAGTCCCACCCCACCCCTCCTTGGAGCTGCCCTGTGTCTCCCTCAGAAACAAGTCCCCCTTTTTTCCCTTGTCCTCGCCCTTCCTGTGTCTCTGTCTCTGTCAAGTCTCTGTCTTTCTCCCGCTCTTCCCTGCCCCCTCGACGAGCCTCCTCCTTACCCTGTTCTGGAATCTCCGCCAGACTGTAGCTTTTAATTTAATAAAAATAAAGTAAAATATGCAACTCTCTCTGCCACACCCTTTCTGTTGTGTGGAGGGCTGGAGGGGGGAGTGGGGGAGTGAAGGGAGGGGACCATGCTGGGGGAAATCCCTGCGAACACCCCCCCCAAGCTGCTGCCTGGGGGGAATGCCATGTACATAGCGGGTGGTACCCTAAAAATACAAGCAGGCTGGCAGGCTTCATCCTGGCCTCCAAGTTAGGATGGGGAATTAGTTGGGGCTTTGTTTGTTGTGCAGCTGAAGTTTAAGGAACAACCCCAGCCCAGTGGAGAAGTTTGGCTGGGGTGGGATTGAGGGCGGAGTCGGGCTGGGGGGCGGATTCCACAGCAGCAACTCCCCGGAACGCACGCAGGCCTCGGAGCCCCCCAGCTTCCGTGCCCCCTGGATCCCCGAATCTTGGAGCGGGGTAGGCTAGGGTAGGGGTCCAGCATGAAGCCCCCGGACCGCCCCGGCCCTGGCCGCACTGACCGGATACTGGGGGTCATGGGGGGCATGCTGCGCGCATGCGCCCTGCCCGGGCAGGAGGGGGTAAGAAAGGGGAACGGGGGGGGGTATATGGGGGGCATTAAGAAGATCCTGAAGGGTTACACCCCCACCACTCCATTGATCCTCAAAAAGGACTTTCCGCGGGGCAATGGTTGGGGTCCAGCAGTTTCCTCCTGTTCAGAGCCAACCAACCGCGCCCTCCAGCCCTTCCCGGGGACCCCCTTGGCCCGTGGCGCATTTTTGACAGCGGGGAGACCCGGCGGCGGGCGGGGGTCGTGGCGGGGGTGCAGGGCAGGTTCCTCACGGACCTTCTGTCCCCGCAGGCTCCGAAGAGAAGCCCCCTAGGGCCGGGGGGCACAGAGCCCGGGTCTGATTGTCCCGAGGGGGACCAGAGAGGGCCACGCGAACGCGAGGCTCCTCCGCTGCACGGTAAGAAGTCGGGGTTAGGGATGGGGCACGCTTGCCATTCTGAGGACCGGGATGGTGACAGTTCCGAAGGGGACAGCCCTCATTAGCAGCTCATTTGCATGCGTCCGAGGCCCGTTAAGTCCCGGAGACCCGCACGTGCCCCCCGACCGGGCCCGTAGGCGCAGGCGGGGTGTCCCTGGCCCTGGCCCCACCCCTGGCCCCTCGCCAGCTGCGCTCCGGGACGTCGCCTTAATTGGCGAATTGCTGCAGCCGGAGCCCCGGGGCCTGCGGGGAAGAAGGGTCCGGCAAAGGGAGGCGGCACCTGGGCTGGGTGTGCCCTTCCCAGGACCCCAAGTGCACACCCCCCTGGGGTGCCTCAAATGCATACCCCCTGGGGCGCCTTATGCACCCCTGCAAGTCAAGTCTAGAGGCGACCCCAAGCCTCAGCACATGTTGCTCATGCCCCACTGGCTCTTGCCCCGACCCCCTCCCGGGCTCCTAATCACAGAAATGGGGGCGCCCGTGCATACCCCACTGGCAGGCCAGAGACACAGAAGCGAGGGGAGCCCGGCGCACACCCCACTGATAGGCATGACCCTATCTGGGCTTCTTTATTGCAGAAGTGGGGGCGCCCCTATGCATACCCCACTGATAGATCTGCCCCAACCGGGCCTTTGACTGCAGAAATGGAGGGGCGTCCTGATGCACACCCACGGACAGACCCGACCCCAAACTCTTGATTTTAGAAGTGGGGGCGCCCCGGTGCGTACCCCACTGGAGGCCCCTCCCACCTCGGCCCTTGACTGCAGAGATGAGGGGCGCAGGGGTGCAAACCCCACCGGCTGGCCTGACCCTCCCAGGCCCTTAATTTGCTGAAGTGGGGTGTCCAGTGCATACCCCACTGACCGATCCGCCTCGCCCGGGTCCTTGACTGCAGAAGTGGGGGGTGCCCATGCATACCCCACTGGTAGGCCTGACACTCCCGGGCCCTTAATTGCAGAAATGGAGCGCGCGGGCACACCCCACTGCCAGGCCTGACCCCGCCTGGGCTCTTGATTTCAGTAGTGGGGCGCCCCCAGGTGCATACCCCACTGGCAGGCCCGACCCCCACCCCTAGCTCCGCATCCCGGGGTGCGGAGGGGTGCGGGGCGCCCGGCCGGCGCGCAGGGCGGAGGCGCTGGGGACGTGGAGTGGGAACGTGGTGGAGCCTGGGAGAGGGGGGCTGGGGCGGGAACCCGGCTGGGGCTGCAGGGGGGCCGGCGGGGAGGGGAGGGCAGGGCAGGGGAGAGGCGGGGAGGGCGGAGCTGGGCTGCAGATGCCCCTCCCCGCCGCGGCTCCGAGGCCCGGCCTGTTATTCCGCTTGCCGCACCGCCCGGACCCGCGCGCTGGGCGCCCCAGGCTCGGGGACTCGGCCCCCCGCTTGCTCCCGGCCCCGGCCCGGGCCTAGAGCCACCGAACCGAACCGAGCAGAGCCGGGCCGAGCCGAGAGGCCGCAGCCGGCGCTGGAGCGGCTGCCGCACCCCGACCCGGCCCCCCACGCCATCCCTCTCTGCGCCCCCCGATTCCCCGCAGCCCCGACGTCCGCCTCCCCCTGGAAGCCCCCCAGGGGCCCCCTCCCGCCCCTCCGCCCCCAGCCTGGCCCAGGGTAGGAGGGAACGGGGGTGCGCGCCCCGCCCCGCCCCCCGTGACCCCCCCTGCATGGCCGGCCCGGGTGGGGGGCGCGGGGGGCCCCGGGCGCCATGCGGGGGGGGCACAAAGGGGGTCGCTGTGCCTGTCCCCATGTGATCCGCAAAGTGCTGGCCAAATGCGGTTGCTGCTTCGTCCGGGGGGGACGTGGTGAGTGCGAGGTCGCCAGGGAAGGCTCGAAGTGTTTTGGGGGGGGTCGGGCTGGGGAACAAGACCTTGGATGGATGGATAGATGGGTGGATGATGGATGGCGCTGGCCCTGGGTTAGTTAGGGCTTTAGGGCTTGGGGACCGGACCCTCTCTGCATTTTCCTGGAAAGGGACTTCATGGGCTTGCTCTACCTCTAGAACGGCTTCTCTGCCCCCCAGTTGCTCTCAGTTCAACTTAAGGCAATTGGGGAAGGGGCGAGGGTGGCGAGGGATTCCTCAACTGAGTATGGGGAAAGACCTCCTGGCTCTGAGCCTATTTTCGGCCCTCAGCTCCGGCCCAGATCGACTTCAGATCCGAAGAGGGACCGAGGCATGAAGGGATGAGGGGGTCTGCCAGAGGTTCCCACACAGCTGGAGAGAGCCCCGAGGAGCATTCCTCATTGGCACCCCTCTGTTGGGGTTTGTGCGTGCTGTGGGTAGGGGGGACAGCAGAAACATTTAAAAGTGATGATTGCAATTAGTGGAGGAAGGGTCTGGGGGTGGCAACTGGGCTCTTTGCTCCCCCCTCTTCCTCGGAGAATGGTCTGTACCCATTGGAAAGGGGAGGGTTGCAGGAGAGCAGATGGCCACCCCCAGTTTCTAGCATCTTCCCAGATGGCTGCCCCCACCTCCATATCTGTGCCATGTTCAAGGTTTGGGGGAACCCCCACATGTAGCTGGGGGTTCCACATGGCTTGGGGAGCCAGGTGTCCTGGTGAAATTTGCTGTCGTGAACAACTTAAATGGGGCTGGCCGGATTGAACGTAAATCCAGGAAGATCTGGGCTGAGCATCAAAAGCCAAGACACACTGAGAGAGGGCTGTGGGGCTGTGGGGATTTTTGGGGGTTCTGAATCTGGAACTGGAACTGTACCTGAACCCCTGTCCTCTCTCTGCTTTTTAGAATCTTATTCCATTGCTGGCAGTGAAGGAAGTATCTCGGCTTCTGCTGCCTCCGGGCTGCCTGCCCCCTCTGGCCCCAGCTCTGGTCTCAGCTCTGGCCCTTGTTCCCCGGGCCCCCCAGGGTCAGTCAGTGGCCTTAGGAGATGGTTGGATCATTCCAAACATTGTCTCAGTATAGAAGCTCAAGCAGACTGTGGCCAGACTGGACCACATGAGGTGAGAACAGAAGCATGTGGGACCTTGCTGAAGATTCTGGGAGAGGTCCGGCCAAGTCCTCTGGCCAATGGGGAGATGCACCTTCTGTCCCTAACTTCTGGTCCTTGACCTCTGAACTCCAGACCTGGATGCTGGAACCCACTTTAGCGACCGGAGAGGAACTGCCGGAGCTGACCTTGCTGACCACATTGTTAGAGGGGCCCACAGTTCCGAAGCAGGTAAGGGTCCTTGAGAATGCTGTGAGAGGTCTGTGGGAGGTATCCACTTGTTTATTCTAGAATGTTCATTCATTCCTTCCAGCCACCTGAGGAGGAGACATTGTCGCAAGCTCCAGAAAATGAGGAGGAACAGAAGAAGGCAGCTCTGGAGAGGAGTATGTAAGTAGCCACACACCCCACATTGCCCCATCTCCTGACCCCGCTCCTGCAGTGCCCCTCTCATTTTAGACTTAAGACATGGAATTTCCTCCCAGATTGACTATGGTAACAAAGAAGCTTTTATCTGTTTCTTCCTTCCTTCCTTCCTTCCTTCCTTCCTTCCTTCCTTCCTTCCTTCCTTCCTTCCTTCCTTCCTTCCTTCCTTCCTTCCCTCCCTCCCTCCCTCCCTCCCTCCCTCCTTCCTTCCTTCCTTCCCTCCCTCCCTTCCTTCCTTTCTTTCCCTCCCTCCCTCCTTCCCTTTCTTTCCTCCCTCCCTTTCTTTCCCTCCCTCCCTTCCTCCCTTCCTTCTTTCCTTCCTTTCTCCCTCCCTCCCTCCCTTCCTTTTCTCCCTCCTTCCCTTCCTTCCTTCACTCCCTCCCTTCTTTCCTTCCTTCCACCCCTCCCTTTCTTTTCTTCCTTCCTTCCCTTTCTCCCTCCCTCCCTTTCTTCCCTCCCTTCTTTCTTTCCTTCCTTCCTTCCTTCCTTCCTTCCTTCCTTCCTTCCTTCCTTCCTTCCTTCCTTCCTTCCTTCCTTCCTTCCTTTCCTCCTTCTCTCCCTTCCTCCCTTCTTTCCTTCCCTCCCTTCCCTCCTTTCTTTCCTTCCTTCCTTCCTTCTTTCCTTTCCTCCTTCTCTCCCTTCCTCCCTCCCTCCCTTCCCTCCCTCCCTTCCCTCCTTTCCTTCCTTCCTTCCTTCCTTCCTTCCTTCCTTCCTTCCTTCCTTCCTTCCTTCCTTCCTTCCTTCCTTCCTTCCTTCCTTCCTTCCTTTTTCCCTTCCTTGTTTCCTTCCCTCTCTCCCTCCCTTCCTCCCTCCCTTTCTTCCTGTCTTCCTTTCTTCCTTCTTTCCTTCCTTCCTTCATTCCCCCCTACCTTTCCCTCCCTTCTTCCCTCCCTCCCTAATAAAAAAAGAGGAAAAAAAAAAAAAGAAGCTTTTATCTTAGAGGGAGAAATTGGCTAAAACCAAAGTGGAATTCTGTGGAAGGGGGGAGAGATAGTACAGCAGTAGTGTGTTTGCCTTGAATGCAGCAGATCCAGGACAGATCCTGGGTTCGATTCCTGGCATCCCATATAGTCCGAACCTGCCAGGAGGGATTTCTGAGCTCAGAGCTAGGAGTAACCCCTGAGTGTTGCTGGGTGTGGCTCACAAATCAAAATAAATAAATAAATAAATAAGTAACCCAAGGTGGAATTCTGCTTTCTTCCTAGGTATGTCCTGAGTGAACTGGTAGAGACAGAGAAAATGTATGTGGAGGACTTGGGGCAGATTGTGGAGGTAGCTTCCTTTCTTTTTTCCCATCCTGACTCAGCCCTTTTAGGAAAAGCCTTGATGTACGCTTGCTCTGTGAGCTGTGCTTCTAATGTGCCAGAAGAAGGAATTTTAAAAATTACATAAATGAAAGTAGAATATCAAATACAGAAAAGATAATCCTTAAAATCTTTTCTAAATAAGTCTTTTGTTTGTTTGTTTGTTTGTTTGTTTGGGGGCAAAACTAACATGAGATACCAAGGATCAAATCAAGGTTGGCTGCAAATGCCCTGTCTGCTGTCCGATTACTACAGACCCCAATCATCACATTTTTGTCATGTTTTTGTTTGTTTATTTTTGGTCATGGCCTATGCATGGCTCCTTTGTGAAGCTGATTCCACAAGGTATTGTTCTCCTGACATTCCCCCCCACCCCATCTTTCCTCAGGGTTATATGGCCACCATGGCTGCTCAGGGAGTGCCTGATAGTCTTCGAGGCCGGGACAGGATTGTGTTTGGGAATATCCAGCAAATCTACGAATGGCATCGAGAGTGAGTGATGGGGTTTCTGGGGTGGCAGGTGGATGTAGAGCTGATTGTCTCTTTCTTTCTCTTTCTTTCTTTCTTTCTTTCTTTCTTTCTTTCTTTCTTTCTTTCTTTTCTTTTCTTTTCTTTTTTTTTTTTTTTTTGGCCACACCCGGCGGTGCTCAGGGGTTACTCCTGGCTGTCTGCTCAGAAATAGCTCCTGGCAGGCATGGGGGACCATATGGGACACCGGGATTCGAACCAACCACCTTTGGTCCTGGATTGGCTGCTTGCAAGGCAAACGCCGCTATGCTATCTCTTCGGGCCCCCTGATTGTCTCTTTCTACCTACTGTTGCCTGAGGAATGGTTGGCAAAGTTTCTTGGGGTGCCTCCACTAGGGCAGAGAGCTCTAAATTGGAGGGTGGGATAGGATAGCTGACCTGCCTTTTTTTTTTTTTTTCCCAATGCTTCCAGCTACTTTCTTCAAGAACTTCAGCAGTGTTTGGATGATCCTGATTGGTTGGCACAGCTCTTCATCAAACATGTGAGGCTTGGGAGGGTGGAATCTAGGAGGGGAGGGTCTCAGGATGTGTCTGGGCTTTCCCTTCTCATCCACAGGTAAGCATCCCTGAAAATGGACCCCTTTCTTACACAGGAGAGACGACTGCATATGTATGTGGTATATTGTCAGAATAAGCCCAAGTCTGAACATGTGGTGTCAGAATTTGGAGACAGCTACTTTGAGGTCAGTGACTGAGGTACTGTGTCAGGGATCGGGAATGAAATTGGCATAATAGGACCAGAGAGATAGTCTATTTATTTATAATTTAGAGATAGTTTAAAGCATAGGAAAGTTTTCTTTGCATGTTGGACATTCAGATTTGAACCCCAGCACTCTATGGTCCCCTTGAGCACTGCCTGAAATGACCTCTGACCAATAAGCTGGGAGTTGCCCCTGAGTGCCACCAGCTGAGGCCCTGAAACAGAGCACTCTCCCCTGGAAAAGAAGGGGACTGGAGAGATAAAACAGCTGACCTTTGGGCTGAAGAGATAGCATGGAGGTAGAGCATTTGCTTTGTATGCAGAAGGATGGTGGTTCGAATCCCGGCCTCCCATGTGGTCCCGGAGCCTGCCAGGAGTGATTTCTGAGTGTAGAGCCAGGAGTAACCCCTGAGCAATGCCAGCTGTGATCCAAAACCAAAAACAAACAAACAAACAAAAAATAGCTGACCTTCATTAGATCAACCTGGGTTCACTCCCCAGCACCCCAAATGGTTCCCCTGAGCCGTACTAGAAGTCAGCCCTGAACTCAAAACCAGGAGTAAGCCCTGAGCATAGCTGAGTGTAACTCAAAACTAAAAAATAATAAGTGAAAGAAAGGGGGGAAAATCAAGCAAGAAAGAAATGAACATGAACCCGCTTCTCGGACTAATATAACCACCCAGTCTCTGTCCCCAGGAGCTCCGGCAGCAGTTAGGACATCGCCTGCAGCTCAGCGACCTCCTCATTAAACCAGTACAGAGGATCATGAAATACCAGCTACTGCTCAAGGTCAGAAATACCTGTTCCCGGGGTCAGAGAGATAGCATGGAGGTAGGGCACTTACCTTGCATGCAGAAGGACGATGGTTTGAATCCCGACCTCCCATATGGTCCCCGTGCCTGCCAGGAGTGATTTTTGAGTGTAGAGCCAGCCAGGGGGAACCCCTGAGCACAGCCGGGTTTGACCCAAAAACCAAAAACCAAACCAAAACAAAACAAAAAGAAATACCTGTTCCCTGGGGCACTTGGTAAAGAGGAGAGATCCCCTTCCTTCGTCTCCCTAAGGTTTCTCACACCATATGCTGATCTTTCTAAGACAGTTTTACCTTCCCCTCTCATCCCTTCATCCCTCATTGTCACTGAAGTCATTGCAGTGATGGAGGGCCGCACAAATTCCTGACTCTGATCATGGTACCCAGGAAGTTTTTTTGGCCACTCACAGCATTGCTCAGGGCTTACTCCTGGTGGAGCTTGAGGGGCAATGTCGGGTGCCAGGGATCAAACCCTGGTAGGCCACATACCAGGCAAATGCCCTGCTGGCTGTACTATCACTAGGATCCCTCACACATGAATTTGGCTAGCAGTGTTTATGCATCCAATGTTTCTGAGTTACAGAAGTTTTGGCCATAGTGCCCACCAGGGGGCGCACTTCTTAACTGTGGTGCTTCCACATCTTATTGCTGTGGCGCTGGCGATACTGGGGATCATAAGAGAGCAGAGTTGTCTGCTCCTTGGGGGTCATTATCCGTGGGGATTTGAACTTGTGACTTTACAATTAGCCTTGCTCTAGACCCCTTTGCTGTTCCCCAGCCCTCTGTGGGGAGTCTTTCTCTGTGTGTTAGATGACAAAGCCTTAAAGAGGTGGTCTTGGTGCTGAAGTGATAGTACAGCAGGTAGGGTGTTTGCCTTCCATGCAGATGACCCGGGTTCAATTCCCTGACATCCCATATGGTCCCCTGAGCCTGCCAGAAGTGATTTCTGAGTGCAGAGCCAGGAGTAAGTCCGGAGTGCTGCTGGGTGTGGCCCCCAAACCAACAAAAATCAAAAACAAATAAATAAAAGTGGTCTTAAAACTTTCCTGACCCTCCCTGCTTTGTAGGATTTTCTCAAGTATTACAGCAGATCTGGCAGAGACACTGAAGAGCTCGAGGTGAGAATCCCCCAATTTCCCAGCTCATATTGTCTACTTGGTGGGGCTAGAGTTGTCTGGTCTTTAGAGGGAGGTTAATAGTGGCACGAAGGGGGCCGGAGAGATAGCACAGTGGTAGGGTGTTTGCCTTAAAAGCAGCTGATCCAGGACAGATGTGGTTTGAATCCCGGTATCCCATATGATTCCCCCAAGCCTGCAAGGGCCAATTTCTGAGCGCAGAGCCTGGAGTGGTTACTGAGTGTCTCGGGGTGTGACCAAAAAATCATTATATATATAATATATATATATAATAAATATATATATAGTGTGTGTGTGTGTGTGTGTGTGTGTGTGTGTGTGTGTGTGTGTGTGTGTGTGTGGCATGAAACACAGTTGAAGAGATTTCTCCAACACTAACAGTGCTTTTCTCCGCCTGCTTCCAGCAAGCCGTGGAGGTCATGTGCTTTGTACCCAAGCGCTGCAATGACATGATGAGCCTGGGGAGACTGCGGGGTTTTGAGGTAAGGCAGGCCCTGTGTCCTCAGCCTGAGCCCTTCCATGAGGAATGATCCCCATCAACTGATCCCTGTAGTTTCTGGGGGTCTGAGGAGGTGGGTGTTAGAATAGAGTTGCCCTTTTTTAAAATTTGTTTCTTTCCCTTGGTCACTACCCCTTGTCTCTAGGGCAAACTGACAGCTCAGGGGAAGCTCTTGGGCCAAGACACATTTTGGGTCACGGAGCCAGAGGCTGGGGGATTGCTCTCTTCCCGGGGCCGAGAGAGGCGTGTTTTCCTCTTTGAGCAAATTGTCATCTTCAGTGAGGTGCTGGGAGGGGGTGTTCGAGGTGGCACACAGCCCGGATATGTGTACAAGAACAGTATCAAGGTAGGAAAGGGCCACGGAGGGGGGGGTGTCTGGCTCTTGGAATTTTGGGGAGAGGACCTGAAGGATCTGAGGGCACGCTCCGATTTGCCCTTCCAGGTGAGCTGCCTGGGACTGGAGGGGAACCTCCAAGGTGATCCTTGTCGCTTTGCCCTGACCTCCAGAGGACCAGAGGGCGGGATCCAGCGCTATGTCCTCCAGACTGCAGACCCTGCTGTCAGTCAGGCCTGGATCAAACAAGTGGCACAGATCCTGGAAAGCCAGAGGGACTTTCTCAATGGTGATGCTCTCTCCCACCCTTCTCTACAGCCCTTGACCTCCCTCAGATCGCACTGCCCATCCTGCCCTCCAGCTCAGACTACTCCCTTTTTCATCCCCTCACCCCATATTTCCACCACTTGCTCTGTATTTGGTTGATTCAAAATCTCTGACAGCTCCAAACAATTTGCACTTATGCTGGCCGCCCCTTGGAAAGTCCCAGGGCCTGTCTGAAGTCTGCTCTGCTCTGACCCTCCTCCTGTCTCTCTCTGCCCCAGCATTGCAGTCACCCATTGAGTACCAGAGAAGGGAGAGCCAGACCAACAGCCTGGGCCGGCCAGGAGGGGCTGCTGGAGTGGGGAGCCCTGGGAGAGTTCGCCCTGGAGACCGGGCCCAACTCAGCATGCACATGCCCATCAACGGCTCTCTACCCTCCCTGCTGCTGCTGCCCAAAGGGGAGGTAGCCAGAACCCCCCTGCCCCTAGACACACAGGTAGGAATAAGGGTCAGAGTGGGAAGGGCCCCTCTTGTTCTAGAATCATCCTCTTCTTCCTGTCTCTTCACCCCTATTTCCTGTGCCCTCACCCTTGTCCCTCATTACCCAGTTTAAGTCTGGGAGAAGTGAAGGTCAGATGGTCTAAGAAATGGGTTGGAGGGGCTGGAGTGATAGCACAGTGGTAGGGCATTTGCCTTGCATGTGGCCAACACAGGAAGGACCCCGGTTCAAATCCCGGCATCCATATGGTGCCGTCCCACCCCGAGCCTGTCAGGAGCGCTTTCTGAGCAGAGTCAGAAGTAACTCCTGAGAACCATCGGGTATGACCTAAGAACTAAAAACAAAGAAAAAATAGAAAAGAATTGGTAGGAGACTTGAATGGGGGTGTGTTTGGGAGTTTCTATGAGGGTGGGAAATGTTCCTGAATTTTTTCCTTTGCTCCTCTGACTTGGGTCTTTTTTCAGGCCCTCAGTGACATTCCCCAGATGCCTCCCGAGTCTCCTCCAGTTCCACAACTTCCAAACACTCCTCCCTGTCAGGCCCGACTTGCCAAGCTGGATGAAGATGAGCTGTGATGGATGAAGGCCAGGAGGGAGGCGCTGACTTAGCCACTCTGTCCCCCCAGCAAACTCAGCCCAGAGAGTCCTTCTGGCACTCTGGTGTGTCTCAGGGTAGGCAAGTGTCAGCTGGGAGGAAGGTACTAGACTTCAGAGAACTTTTTTCTGCCCAAGGAACTTGGGTTCCTTCAGCTTCCACCCCTATGCATGCATCACAGGTCACCCCCAGAGGAGGATATATGGGGGTAGAAGCTGGGGCAAGGGTCAGCTAGAAATCATTGGTTTTGTTTTTGATCTTGTTTTTTTCTTTTCTTTTTCCCCCACCCCTGTTTTCTGAGAATAAAGGTTTTGTTATATCACTGAGGCTGCTGTCTTGGCAAAGGGAAGGCCAGACTCAATGATGGGTAGTTGGGATAGGGGGGTGGTGGAGGAGAGCAGTGGACTCCAATTGAGTGGTGTTGCAGAGAAGGGGGTGGTAAAGACAGAAAGACCTGCTGGTGTGAGATAAACAATAGTACTATCTGCCTTTAATCTGTGGTCACAACATATCACAGTCTAGACCTGGGATTGGGGAGAAGGACCACTTGGAAACCCCAAGATCATTTTTATTTGTTTTTTGGGTCACACCCAAACTCAGGGGTTACTCCTGGCTCTGTGCTCAGAAATCACTCCTGGCAGGCTTGGGGGACCATATGGGATGCCGAGATTCGAACCACCGACCTTCTGTATGCAAGGCAAACGCCTTACCTCCATGCTGTCCCCAAGATCATTTTGGGGGGCAGACGGGTCACACTTTGTGAGGCTCAGGGGATATTCATGTCTCTGCATCCAGGAACCACTCCCAGGGGCTGAAGAGATAACACAGCGGTAGGGCATTTGCCTTGCAAGCAGCTGATCCAGGATAAACAGTGATTCGAATCCTGGCATCCCATATGGTCCCCTGTGTCTGCCAGGGGAGATTTCTGAGCATAGAGCCAGGAGTATTCCTAAGTACTGCTGGGTGTGACCCAAAAGAAAAAAAAAAAAGAACCACTTCCAAAAGGCTCAGGGAACCATATAGGATGCCAGAGATTGAATCCAGGTCAGTCGTGTGCAAAGCAAACAGCCTCCCCATGTACTATCACTGGGACCCTAGTCCCAAGATCTTTCATTGGTCCTCTTTCTTCCATCCTCTAGCCTCTGTTCTGAACCCCACTGGAAAGCCCCAGGGGCAGGTACAGGTTCCCTCTTCCTCCCAACATAGAGCTTTCTTGGTGGCCAACATACCTTTCCTTTGGAGCCTGAAGTTCTAGCAAGGACAGTGGGAAGGTGGAAAAGGTCGTGGGGGTCATGACCTCTTCCTGGTTCAGTCTTTCTTAGTTCTGCTCTCTGGGAAGTCAGACGGTATATCCACAGGGAGCAGGAAGGGAATCTTCAGAGGCAGCTGCACTCCTCCCCTCTTTTGCGACTGCCTCTGGGACAGAAAGAGCCAAAGGTTCAGAGCTCCTGGACCAGGTGCCTTGTCCTAGGTCAGTGGACATCACCGGGTCCACCTTGTCTGGGTGTCCCCTGGGCCAGGTCACGTGGCTCAGGCTTCCTCAGCAGACAATAGACTGCTGGGGTGGGAGGGTGACAGGCAGCTGGAGTCTCCCTGGGGCCTGAGGTCCCCCTGGCTGACAATGAGGGGAGGGACCTCTTAAGGGGGGACAGGACGTACAGCCCAGATAAGACTTCTAGGGGAACAATAGGAGGAATTGAAGAGGGGAGACCCACCCTCACTGAACCCCACCCCCAGGACTTTGGGGTCAGGGACTCAGGATGGGGGTGATGAGGAGGGATGCTGAGGATTCTTGAGCCAGGAGGAGGGGATGGGCCCACAGCAGACTGCTGGTACTCAGAACTTTTGTTCTGAACTACCTTGTCCCAGAGGTCCAGGGAGTGGACCATTCTGTACTAAATCCCACCACATGGAATTTTGTGAGCCCCACTTTGTAATTATACTTGTAATATATGGTGCTTGGTTGTATCGGGTTCTTTTTTACCCCGTTTTTTGTGGGGGAGGGGTGCAATGGCTATTGCTGGCTCTGCATTCAGGAATTATTCTGGGCAATTCTCAGAGAACCTTATGGGATGGGGATCCAACCTGGGTGGGTCACATGCAAAGCAAATGTCCAGTCTGCTTATACTTTGCTCTGTCCCCCTGGTTTTGTTGAGTTTTTTGTTGTTGTTGTTTGTTTGTTTTTTAATTACAGTGTCCCAACCTTGCTGTATTTCTTCACTGGAACTGAATTGTGGTTCACTCACCCTCTCAGGAGAGCACATGTGGGTTTTAGGTGCTTGATTCTCTAATATCTCTGACCCCTGGCCCTTATACTTTCTTGGGGAAAAGCTGCTTACTAGCGAATTTGGGGAAGAGGATTTAGGAGGTGAGAGGAACTGTATATATGGAGGTGTCAGAAATTCCACTGGGCTCTCTTCAGTGGGCTGGGGACTGCAGTGGCTCTGCAAGGCCAGCTTCTCTGTTTCTGCCCAAAGTGCAGAAGCCCTGGAAAGAGGCATTGGGAGTGGGGCTCGCAAGTCATGGCTGAGGAGAGGTAAGTCGTGGACACTGCGTGTTTTAGATGAATGCGGGCTTTCATGGCCTTTCTCTCAAGTTCCTGCTTTGCAGCCACCCCTCACAGCAAGCTTCAGAACCAGTGTTCCACCCAAGGATGTCCTAGGAAATGGAAAAAAGTGTAGCTTAGAGATGCCCCTGTCCTGGTTGAGAGAGAGAGAGAGAGAGAAGAGAGAGAGAGAAGAGAGAGAGAGAGAAGAGAGAGAGAGAGAGAGAGAGAGAGAGAGAGAGGAGAGAAAGAGAGAGGAGAGGAGAGGAGAGGAGGGAGAGAAGAGAAGAAAAAGAGAAGAGAGGAAGAGAGACGAGAGAGGAGAAAGAGGAGAGAAAGGAGAGAAGAGAGAAGAGAAAGGAGAGAAAGAAAGGGAGAGGAGAGAAAGGAGAAAGGAGAGAGGAGAGAGAGGAGAGAGAGAGAGAGAGAGAGAGAGAGAGAGAGAGAGAGAGAGAGAGAGAGAGAGAGAGAGAGAGAGAGAGAACACATGCAGTCGCTTTCTGGCTGCTCAAGTACCAGAGAGAGGAGAGAGGACACACACACACACACACACACACACACACACACACACACAGCCACTTTCTATAGCCGGATTGGGCCCTTAATCCAGGAGGCGGGACTCCTGCCAGAAGGTATTTAAGACGGGGCGCACTTGCGGGGGACCCAGGGCAAAATGAGTGGCCTCCTGGACGCGGGGACCTGCCCGTGCCAGGGAGAGACTTCTGACTTTAAGTCTCCCCTGGGAGCCCAGCGCAGGGAACCTCTCACCGAGGCCCGGTTCCAGCAGCTGTGGGGGGACGCAGAGCCGGAGCCCCCGCGGTGCGGGGCGTGGAGGCGGCGGCCCCGAGGCTGTTCCCGGGCGGGGGTGTGGCGCTTGCTGCTGGCCCGGCTGCCCCCCCTCCGTTGGCTGCGGCTCTACCGCTGGCGGGCCTGGCTGGTCGGCGACGCGGTGGCCGGAGTGACCGTGGGCATCGTGCATGTACCCCAGGGTGAGCGTCCCACCATCCCCATCCAGCTTGATTGTGGTGCCCAAGCTTAGGAGGCATCTTAAAAGCAGGGCGGCAGAGGGGCCCAGACCTTACAAGTCGGGGGGGAGCAGGGTGGGTGAAGGCTGGAGCGCCCAAAGTCACTGGCAGGACTTGGGGGGACACCATCAGGGTTCCCCCTCCCAGCTCCTCTGCTCTATCGCTGTCGCACAAGTTCTGGCTCAGGGAGCTGGAGAGGGCCCCAGGACTCAGCCGACACGGATTTTAACCTTGGCAGCCCCACGACCTCCCACTGAGACCGATTCCCCCCACCTGGTTCCTTCTTGACAAGGTCGCAGCTCAGGATCCAGCCAGGATCTAGCCAGCCCTTTCCTGCACCCCTGTGCAAGGTGGCACAGGGTGGTCCCGGTCCTGGCAAGGGCCCCTCACTGTCCCCACTCAATGATCCTTCCTTCCTGTCCTCCTACCCCCAGGCATGGCTTTTGCCCTCCTGACCTCGGTACCTCCCGTGTTCGGGCTGTACACCTCTTTCTTCCCCGTCCTCCTGTATAGCTTGCTGGGTACTGGGAGACACCTGTCTACGGGTGAGTGACCCAGGGGCTCGCCTCCTGCCCAGGAGGCCCCTGTGTGAGTGTGGGGTGTCCTTGCTTCTGGTCTCTTCTTTACCACCCACCCACCCATCCCAGCATTTGCTGGGAGTGATGGATGGGTGCTAAGATTTTCTCCCAACTGGGTGGGGGACAGAGTGGTAGATAGGTAGACAAGGGTATTTGCCTTGTTTGTGGCCAACCAAAGTTAGATCCCTAACATTCCAGGCGGTGTTTAGAGGCACCGCCAGGAGTAATTCCCACATGCAGAGGCAGGAGTCATCCTGAGCACTGAAGTGTTGCCCGCCTCCCCCCCCCAAAACACACACACACACACACACACACACACACACACACACACACACGAGTTTATCCCAACCTTTGCTATCCATTGAGTTTGGTGTTAGAAGGACATCTTGAGGATTTGGGAAATGGGGCAAAGAGAGACATGGTCACCCAGAAGTGGAGCCCGGGGTGTGCAAGCAAGCAGGGGTGGAATGGGGGGGGCAGTCTCTGCTCTTCCTTCACCACTGGCACAGGTGCCAGCTCTTGTCTCTGGCCAGCTGGGGGGCCAGAACCAGAACGGGGCCTGGCACTGGCCTGCCATGGGCACAGCGGGCGATCGCAGCCCCTTTCTCGGAGCTAGGAACTTTCGCGGTACTCAGCCTGATGACAGGCTCGGCCGTGGAGCGACTGGTCCCCGAACCCGTGGCGGGGAACCTGAGTGGGTCGGAGAGGGAGCAGCTGGACGCCCAGCGGGTCGGCGTGGCGGCTGCCCTGGCCTTCGGGAGCGGGGCGCTGATGGTGAGGGAGAGGGAGAGGGAGAGGGCTGGGGCACCCCAGGGAAACCCAGGGCTTTCCGGGTGAGGGCCAGGCGCTGAGAGCAGTGAGGGGGACAGAGGGAGCCGAGGGACCAGGCCCGGATCCCGGGGTCCAAGGCGGGCGGGCGGGAGAGGTGGAAGGAGGAGCCGGTGCTTTGCGGGGCTGCGGCCCTGACATCGCTTCTTCTCCCCCGCAGCTCGGCATGTTCGCCCTGCGGCTCGGCGTCCTGGCCACCTTCCTGTCCGAGCCGGTGGTCAAGGCGCTGACGAGCGGGGCGGCGCTGCACGTGCTCGTGTCCCAACTGCCCAGCCTTTTGGGGTTGCCCCTGCCGCGCCAGATCGGCTGCTTTGCTCTCTTCAAGGTGGGGGGCCCGGGGGAGACGGGGCGGGCTCCCAGGGGGTACTCGGAGAAGGGGAGAGGGGGAAGGAGGAGCCGCGCTCTGTGGGGCGGAGGAAAGCAGGTTTAGGCTCAGCGAAGGTGGCTGCCCCGTTGGGGCCGGAGGGACGCTGGGTCCCTGGGGGTGATGCTGGCTGGGTCCCTGGGGTGATGCTGGCTGGGTCCCTGGGGGTGACGCGGGGACCTCGCTGCGCCCCCCGGACCCAGCTACCCGGCCTTCTGCTCCCACCCCTGCCCGCAGACGCTGGTGGCCGTGCTGCAAGCGCTGCCCCAGAGCAGCCCCGCCGAGCTGACGGTCTCCGCGCTCAGCTTGGCCTTGCTGGTGCCCGTCAAGGAGCTGAACGTGAGGTTCCGCGACCGACTGCCCACCCCGATCCCCGGCGAGATCGTCATGGTGAGGAAGGCGCCGAGGTCGCAACCCCCGGCCCAGCCACCTGTCCGCTGCCGCTCCCTGGTGGCCTGCAGAGTGGTCACAGCCCCGAGGACCTGCTTATAAAGGCCTTTTCCAGGCTCCTCCCAGAGCATCCTGAATCCCTGGCACCTCCTCACACAAGGGAATTGGGTGCTTCTCTCGCCTAGCCAGCAGGACAGCTGATATGCACCCTCTTCTATTAAGCTTCCATGCAGTCTGTCCTTCATTGTCATTCTCGGTGCACCGTTCTTTTTGGCGACACTTCTCTTCCTTCCCAACTAAATGAGTGTTTCACATCTTCACAGGCAGTCTATAATACCTAAACACAGCCCGGACTCCCTACTTAGGGTGCAGTGTTTCTTTCCTTTCTTGATCAGACCAGGTCGTGTTTAAGGGCTATCCCTGGCACTACTTTCGGTGATGCTGGGGGGTGCATATGAGGTGTGGGGGTCCAACCAAGTGGTTGTGCGGAAAGCAAGTACTTTTTAGCCTTTGTGCTCTTTCCCACTTCTCTTCATTTTCTTCCTTCCTTTCTTCCTTTTCTTTCTTTCTTTCTTTCTTTTCTTTCTTTCTTCTTTCTTTTCTTTCTTTCTTTCTTTCTTTCTTTCTTTCTTTTTCTTTCTTTTTTCTTTCTTTCTTTCTTCTTTCTTTCTTTCTTTCTTTCTCTCTTTCTTTTCTCTTCTCTTCTCTCTTTCTTTCTCTCTTTCTTTCTCTCTTTCTTTCTCTCCTCTCTCTTTCTCTCTCTTCTTTCTCTCTCCTTTCTCTCTCTCTTTCTCTCTCTCTTTCTCTCTCTCTCTCTCTTTCTCCTCTTCTCTCTTTCTTTCTCTCTTTCTCTCTTTTTCTTTCTCTCTTTCTCTCTTTCTCTCTTTCTTTCTTTCTTTCTTTCTTTCTTTCTTCTTTCTTTCTTTCTTCTTTCTTTCTTTCTTTCTTTTCTTTCTTTCTTTTCTTCTTTTCTTTTCTTTCTTTCTTTCTTTCTTTCTTTCTTTCTTTCTTTCTTCTTTCTCTCTCTCTCTCTCTCTCTTTCTTTCTTTCTTTCTTTCTTTCTTTTCTTTCTTTCTTTCTTTCTTTCTTTTCTTCTTTCTTTCTTTCTTTCTTTCTTTCTTTCTTTCTTTCTCTCTTCTTCTTTCTTTCTCTCTTTCTCCCTTCCTTCCTCCTTCCTTCCTTCTTTTTTATTTATTTATTTATTTTTTTTTGGGTCTCACCCAGCAGTTGCTCAGGGGTTACTCCTGGCTCCATGCTCAGAAGTTGCTCCTAGCAAGCACGGGGGACCATATGGGACGCCGGGATTCGAACCGATGACCTTCTGCATGAGAGGCAAACGCCTTACCCATGCTATCTCTCCGGCCCCTCCTTCCTTCCTTCTTTCCTTCCTTCTTCTTCTTCTTTCTTTCTTCTTTCTTTCTTTCTTTCTTTCTTTTTTTTCTTTCTTTCTTTCTTTCTTTTTCTTTCTTTCTTTCTTTCTTTCTTTCTTTTCTTTCTTTTCTTTCTTTCTTTCTTTCTTTCTTCTTTCTTTCTTTCTCTTTCTTTCTTTCTTTCTTTCTTCTTTCTTTCTTTTCTTTCTTTCTTTCTTTCTTTCTTCTTTTCTTTCTTTCTTTCTTTCTTTCTTCTTCCTTCCTTCCTCCTTCCTCCCATCCTTCCTTCCTTCTTCCTTCCTTTCTTCTTCCTTCCTTCCTCCTTCCTCCGTTCCTTCCTTCCTTCTTTCTTTCTTTCTCTTTCTTTCTTTTTTCTTTCTTTTCTTTCTTTCTTTCTTTCTTTCTTTCTTTTTTCTTTCTTTCTTTCTCTCTTTCTTCTTTCTTTCTTCCTTTCTTCCTTCCTTCCTTCCTTCCTTTCTTCCTTCCCTCTTTCCTTCCTACCTTCCTTCCTTCCTCTTTCTCCTGGTCCCCTGAACCTGTCTCTTCTCCTTAGTCCCATATTATTTCTCTTTCCCAACCCTTTTCACTTTTTCAGTATTTTTCACTCTCAAACACCCATTTCCAAACATGTCTCAGCTTCTGGCCATCCTAATCCTGAATTAAGTCTCCTATGGGGTCAGAGCAAAAGCACAGCCGTAAGGCATTTTGCTTGCACACGGCAGATCCAGGATGGACCTCAGTTCAATCCCTGGCATCCCATATGGTCCCCCGAGCCAGAAGTAATTTCTGAGCACATAGCCAGGAGTAACCCCTGAGTGTCATTGGGTGTGGTCCCAAAACAACAACAACAACAACAAAGACTCCTATGGAGTCCATCACTTTTCTGGATTCTGGAGGGCCCATCCCTTCTCATGCTCTCTCTCTCTCTCTCTCTCTCTCTCTCTCTCTCTCTCTCTT
Organism: Suncus etruscus; assembly: GCF_024139225.1. Classification (NCBI taxonomy): domain Eukaryota; kingdom Metazoa; phylum Chordata; class Mammalia; order Eulipotyphla; family Soricidae; genus Suncus; species Suncus etruscus. The sequence continues at coordinate 86,926,837 of NC_064858.1, forward strand.
TCTTTCTCTCTCTCCCAGGTGCTTCTGGCTTCGGTGCTCTGTTTCACCTCTTCCCTGGACACAAGATACAATGTCCAGATTGTGGGTTTGCTGCCTGAAGGGTAAGAGAATAAAAGATGTCCGCTCTCTCCTCTCCCACCAAACTCCTGATCTAGCCTGCCCTCTCCTATCTTGTTTTTCATATTCTTTATTAGATCCAACCCATCATCATGGACCCTCTCTCCCCAGATTTCCTCAACCCCTCCTTCCCAACCTGGCGGAGCTGCCCAGGATTCTGGCTGACTCTCTGCCCCTGGCACTGGTGACTTTTGCTGTGTCTGCATCCCTGGCCTCTATCTATGCAGACAAGTATAGCTACACTATTGACTCCAACCAGGTGGGTCTTGGACCAGGTACTTCAAACTCACTAGGGTGGGAATCTACTTATCCTGACTCCCCAGGTCTAGCTCTCTATTTCTCTACATTCCCTCAGGAGCTCTTGGCACATGGAGTGTCCAATCTCGTCTCCTCCCTTTTCTCTTGCTTTCCCAACTCGGCCACATTAGCCACAACCAGTCTACTAGTGGACGCAGGAGGGAACACACAGGTAAGAGCTGGCATATATGTGTCATAGAAGGGGTGAGGGGAGATATCCAGGATGATGGTAGAGAAGTAGGTGGTCAGCACCCAATGGCATCTCTATGGGGGAAGATGGACTCTTGGGTGACAGTGGGTGAGAGGATCTAGGTAGAAAATACAAGTTTAGGGCCCGGAGAGATAGCACAGCGGCGTTTGCCTTGCAAGCAGCCGATCCAGGACCAAAGGTGGTTGGTTCGAATCCCGGTGTCCCATATGGTCCCCCGTGCCTGCCAGGAGCTATTTCTGAGCAGACAGCCAGGAGTGACCCCTGAGCACCGCTGGGTGTGGCCCAAAAACCAAAAAAAAAAAAAAAGAAAATACAAGTTTAGGGGGCCAAAGCAATAGCACAGTAGTAGGCATTTGCTTTGCACATGGCCAACCCAAAACAGACCTGGGTTTGACCCCAGCATTTTATATGGTCCCCTGAGCCTGCCATGAGTGATTTCTGAGCACAGAACCAGGAGTAATCCCTAAGCACCGCTGGGTGTGGACCCCCCTCCCAAAAAAAAGACAAGTTGTTTTGTAAAACACCACTTAGACTTCTGTGGCTACTCAGCACCATAAACATTTATATTACCTCATGAAAATCTAAAAATAAAGACCACTGAACTAGGAACTTGGAGAGAAAACTTGATTTTTCCCTTCATGGGGACATTTCTATTTACCTCTCCTGCATATTTTTGGTTTTTGTTACTTGTCTGGTTCCCTAAGCATGTGGTTAACCGGCTCTTAGGATAATCTCACTGTGGCTTTTTAGATGGAGGCAGACTCCAAAATAGGAAAGTTGAGTTATCTCTCAGGGGAGTCGTGAGGGATGGGCATTTAACTGGCAGAGAGCAAAGGTAGATGCAAACAGCAGATCCCAAAAGGAGCTGGAGGGATAAAGGGTTAGAGATGGTGGATAGAGCAGAGGGGAGGTTTCCAAAGAGCAGGCAGCAGAGCCATTCTCATGGAAGTGGGGTATTCCCCAGAGTGAACCAGGGCTATCACTGGGTGCCAGGGCTCCCTTCCTTCTGGCTCCTGTGCCTTCTTTCTCCTTCTAGCTGGCGGGACTTTTCTCCTGCATTGTGGTCCTGTCAGTTCTTCTATGGCTGGGACCCTTCTTTTACTATTTACCTAAGGTAAGGAGATGAGGTTGTGTGTGTGTGTGTGTGTGTGTGTGTGTGTGTGTGTGTGTGTGTGTCTAGGCTGGAAGTGGAAGAGATGGCTCTATTCCAGAACCTTGTGGGGGGTCAGCCCACCTCCTCTCTTCCAGGCTGTCCTGGCCTGCATCAACATCTCCAGCATGCGCCAGATGTTCTACCAGATGCAGGAGCTTCCACAGTTGTGGCGCATCAGTCGTGTGGATTTTGTGAGCAATGGCAGCACCCCAGTCCCTAAATTGCTCCCTACCATGTCTTGGCACTTAGCCTGGTGCAAAACTAATGGCCCAGGTCATAAATCTTATTCTATGCACACAAACACGTATTCTCTAATTCCTTTACTCAAACTAGGCAGAGGGAGGCAACCCTTTCATATTGTAATCTGTAAGATTATTCCAGTTGGTGCTACCCTTGGAGGGGCCAGTCCCCAGTCCTGTCCTCACTTCCTGTCATTCCTCTTGGACCTCTCTGCTTTACCCCCCTACTTCTGAACGCCTTCCTTCCATGCCCTGCAGGCTGTGTGGATGGTGACATGGGTGGCTGTCGTGACTTTGAGTGTGGACCTTGGCCTGGCTGTGGGCATCATCTTCTCCATGATGACTGTGGTCTGCCGTACCCAGAGGTGGGAGCAGAGATGAGGGGTGAGAGGGAGACTCCAGCCAGCATGGCCTGGCATCTGACTACAGCTTCTCACCCAGGGTGCGGTGCCAGGTACTCGGACGGGTTGAGGGGACAGAGCTCTACAGGCCCCTGAGAGAAAGTCACCAGGTGGGCAGTGGGACCCCGAGGAGGAAGGGGCCATGGAGCAGGCTGTGTCTGACCCTCTGACTCCCCCCCCTCAGCTCCTGCAGGTTCCTGGGCTCTGCATCCTCAGCTATCCTGCCCCTCTCTACTTCGGGACCCGTGGGCAGTTTCGCCATCTCCTTGAGTGGCATTTGGGGCTAAGTGATAGAGGCCAGGTGAGGGCGTGAGGGGAGGGTGGTGCCTTTTGAAGGAGGGGGGGGTCATGATGTCCTATTCATGGTGTGGCTCTTTGACTCACAGGAGACTCTAAAGACAGATGGCTCAGCTGAGACAGGTGAGATGGGTTGGCAAGAAGGGAGATTTGGCACCACCAGAGGGCGTCTGGAAAACCCTGCCTTCTCCTGCCCTAGACGTTGAACCTGTCAGAGCCTTAGTCCTAGACTGCAGCGGAGTCACCTTTGCAGATGCTGCTGGGGCCCGAGAAGTGGTACAGGTGAGGGAAAGGGGAGGTGAGGTGGCAGACGATGTCCCCTTGTCACACGCATTGCCTTTGATCACGACTCTACCTCCCTCCCCCCCCCCCCCCCCGCACAGCTGGCCAGTCGATGCCGAGATGCGGGGATCCACCTTCTCCTGGCTCACTGTAATGGTGAGGGGGCCTGAGTCTAGAAGTGAATGGGGCTGAGTGGGGCCACTGTGGACTCAGGATCTGAGAACCTGGCCCCCCTCTCCATGCAGCCTCGATGCTGGAAACACTGACCCAGGCAGGACTCAGGGACAAAGTGACCCCAGAACAGCTGTTCGTGAGTGTGCAGGATGCCGCTGCTCATGCCCTGGAGACACTGGTGAGGGGACAGTAGCCACAGGTGTGGAAGCTGGTACAGGGCTGGGCGGGGGAGGTGAAAGCCAGTGGAACAGGTTAGGATCAGGGAGCCAAGGAGGACAATGAGGGAGGGTGAGTGAGCACATAATAAATGGGCTAGAGACTCAGTCAGGAACACTGTGTCCTGGCATGGGTAGAGAACTAGGGGATTTAGTCCTAAAGAAGGGATTGTATCTGCCTCTTAAAGGACTGTCAAATGTTGGCTGCAAAGAGCAGCACCCTATATTCCTGACATCTCTCTCTCCCTCTCTAGGAGCTGACAGGCCCAAAGCCATGCACAGCGTGGTTGTGATCCAATCATACATCATGTAACTAATAAAACCAAAGCTGACTGAGAGCCTCTGGGGTTCATGACAAGGATCCCCATCCCATGCCCTTTTCCTTCACATACAGCACCGCAGAGACACTGAAAATGGCTTTCGCCTGTGTTCACCAGCTCCCACCCAGTCCAGCTCTCCAACTCCCAGTTCTCTCTGCAGGGGCAGGGCTGGAACCGGTGTAGAGTCCTGGATCCAGACATGGGGTACATCCCAGGGAACACATTTTTGGGGCTCCCCACTCCCTCAGTCCCAAGGAGTCGAGAGGTGAATGTTTCCACTTTAAGTTCTTAAGAGTCCCCTGGGCTTTTTGGCACTTGGGAGAGTGACCCCCAACTTCCAGCCCCATGAGAAAGGGGTTGGGGGAGAACTTGGCACTGGCTGTGGGCGTTATGGCTCCGTCCTGGCCCTGGCACTCACAGGAAGGGGGTTGTCACCAGCACAAGCCCCCTTTTTTTTGGGAGCTGAAGGGACGGGGTGGGAGGTGGCACTCAGGGCTCGGGGCCAGTCAGTTGAGTTGTCAGTGAGTGGTGGAGCTCTGGCAGAGACAAAGAGACAGGTCCAGCCTGACAGCTGCCAGGTTTGAGCGGCCCCACTCTGTCACTCAGCAGTTATGCACTGCAGCCGGTGCTTGTAGAAGAGCAGACGGTGTCTGGCCAACTGGCTTTCATCCAGCGATCCCGGGTATCGGTACTGGGCATAAGTATTCGCCCCGGCGTCCTTTGAGGCCCAAGGCAGCTTCACCTTGGAGGCATGATCCACAACCACGTCAGAGCAGGAGCCTACTCGAAGGGAGCCCAGTCCATCCAGAAAGAACTCTAGGGGCGGAGAGAAAGAGAGTGGGTGTGGGGGGAGGTCAAACCCCTTGTTGATGGTCTCCAAGTCTAAGAATGACTCCCAGAAAGATAAATTGAATCCCATTCTTCCGTCCCCCCTTTTGGGGGAGACTTTGATAATAATATCTGGAGTAAAAATCAACGAATGCAAAAGATTAGGGGACCAAAGGTTCAGCGAAGAAAGTCTTTTGTCAGTTGCAGCCAGCTCCAAAAAGCAAACCGAACAAGCTGTCAGTTCTGGCAAAAGAGCTCCCTATGCCTCCCCAACAAGCTATTTATTTCTTTCCTTAATCACCCCCACCTGGAAGATCCAGGTGGGATGACAGGCAAAAACAATATTACAACAATTACTCAACAAGTGGGCCCTGAGGATCACATCAGGGTGCAGAAAGCCAGCCTTCAGGAGGGCCTGGAATCTGAGTTCTAGAAGGGGGCATACGCAGCTCCATTTCTAAGGACCTATCTTGGGTGGGAGAGATAGCACAGCGGTAGGGCACTTGCCTTGCATTCGGTCAACCCAGGAGGGACCCAGTTCGATTCCTGACACCCATATATATGGTCCCCCAGTCTGCCAGGGGCGATTTCTGAGCGCAAAGCCAGGACTAACCCCTGAACACCGCTGGATGTGACCCAACAACCAATCAATCAATTAATCAATAAGTAAATAAAGTCTAAGGACCTATCTCTTGGTCAATCTTGAGATTGTAGGTTTGGACCCTAGGGCTCCCCCCGGCGGTGGGGAGGAGGACCCCCCCCACTGCAGCTGAAGTCTCGCCCCACATCTGCGCGCGTATCCCCCGAGTTGTCGGGAGGGGGTGCCACTCACCCAGATGTGCAACGCGTTTGAGACGCGGGTCGAAGCCCACTTCCCGCACCTTGTCGGTGCGCGCTAGAAAGAAGTTGATGACGCCGTCGGTGACCACGCAGCCGGGAAAGCCGTCGAGCTCGTGGTGGTAGCCCCGCTTCTGCCGAAAGCAGTTCCCCCCGCCAGGCGCGCCGGCCTCCAAGCTGAGCATCTGCCGGTAGGTGGTGGCGAAGCCCGAAATCTCGCGCACCGCGCCCCCAACCTGCGCGGAGCAAAGGAGGGGTGGGGTGGAACGGGGGGTCTGGGAGGCCGCTCTCGGTCGCTTGGTCTGCCGAGTCACTCCAGTACCTCCTCTCCCCTATCCCCTCTCCCCTACCAGGTCCAAGGTCGTCCTCTCCAGCACATCCACCAGCCTCTCCAAGCGTGTGCGCGCCGTGAAAACAAAGTCATCGTCCACCCAAAGCACGTACTTGGTGGTCACTTGGGACACGGCTAGGTTCCTGCCTGCGAACCAGCCCTGGGGAGGGAGGAGATGGACGCTGGGCCGGTAGGGTGGAAGGCCCCGGAGGGCAGGAACCCTGCCTGCCCCTTTTTCTTTATCCCTCAGATCTCAGCTTCAATCCCTTCCCAGACTCCCCAATGCTTAGGAAGAGAGGGATCCCTAGGAGTTTAGATTTGGGCCGCACTGGGTGGTGCACAGGGCTTACCCCTGGCTCTGTGTTCCAAGGTCACTCACTCCTGGCAGGCTCAGAAGGTCCATTTTTGGATAAGGACCATTTGGGTATGGAACCCGGGTGGGCCAAGTGGAAGTCAAGTATCCTAAAATCTATACTATCATTCCGACCCCCCCTCTGATTTTTTTGGCTTCTGGGCCATACCCAGCGGCGCTCAGGGGTTACTCCTGGCTCTGTGCTCAGAAATTGCTCCTGGCAGGCTTTGGGGGATCATATGGGATGCTGGGGATCTAACCCAGGCCTCTCCTGGGTAGGCTGCATGCCAGGCAAACTTGGCCCTCGCCCCCCACTTTTTAAAATAATGATTTTGAATCCGTGTTGGAGTGTGTGTGCCTTGGAATACATTTAGTTTATGTGTGCATTCATTCATTAACGGTTAGCATCCATCAAGTGCTAAGTACCTTTCAGGAATGCGGGCGCGTTCTGCAGTCTGGCTCCTGCCTAGCTCAGGAATTCTGGGGTTTAAAGGGCGCCCGGTGATTCTGAACCTTGGAATCTCAAATCCCAGTTCTGCGGACCCAACTGAGCGCGCGCGCCCTCTCCCGGAGCCCTCTGGCCCCGCGTCCAGCCCCCAAGCCCTCCAGGCCCACCTTGCCGAAAGGCATGAGATAGTGCTCGATGTAGGGGCCGCTGATGCTCTCCGGCTTGTCGCTGTCGTCCGCGATGATCACGGTGACCGTTGGATAGAAGCGGCGTATACTGGCGATCAGAGCCCGGAGCCGGTTGTAACGAAGGAAGGTTTTGGTGGCGATGGTGACCAGAGCGCTGATGTTGTACTGGGCTGAGAGCAACCGGAGAGTGGGGCTGAGGGGACCAGGAAGGAGCCCCAGGAAGGAATCAGGAACACTTGGCCCTAGCCCACCAGCCTTACCTCCTTCCAGGAGAGAGCCCGGTGGGTAGAGCCGAGGGTTGGGGGGATGTCTTATTCGGATGGTGAAAGCTGCCTGATGGCCCACGGTGGAGAACCGGACTGGAGTAAAGACACGGGGGCTGTTAAGGCTGGGACATGCTCTTTCCAGTAAATCAGTAATTATTTATTTATTGCTTTTTGGCCCACACCCGGTGACACTCTGGGGTTATTCCTCAGAAATCGCTCCTGGCTTGGGGGACCATATGGGATGTCAGGGAATAGAACCACAGCCTGTCCTAGGTTAGCATGTGCAAGGCAGACACCCTACTTCTCGCGCCACCACTCAGGCCCTATTTATTTATTTTTGACCACATTCAGCAGTGCTCAGGGGTTACTCCTGGCTCTGCACTCAGAAATTGCTCCTGGCTCAGGGAACCATATGGGATGCCTGGGATTGAATCCATGTCTGTCCTGTGTCAAGGCAAACGTCCTACCGCTGTGCTACCACTCTGGCCCCTGTAAATCGGTATTTAAGTGCATCTTGTGCTTAAGGAATAGGTGTGTCCCCCCCCTTTTTTCTTTTTGGGTTACACCCAGCAATACTCATGGCTTACTCCTAGCTTTGTGCTCAGGAACAACTTTTGGCAGTGCATGAGGCAGCTTATGGGATGCTGGGAATTGAATCTAGGTCAGTCCCAAGACAAATAGCCATATTGTTATGGCCCATTTTTACCCTCATGAAACTTAAACTTTTTCTGGGGTGCTCAGGAAATACTCCCACTCTGGGCTTAGAGGTTACTCCCAGAAGTATGTGAATAAACTATGTGGTGGTACTAGGAACTGAACTGGGATTGGTGGTATGCAAGGCAAATTGCCTTAATCTCTTCACTATCTTTGGTCTTCTGGAGTTCACATTTTATTTGGGGGGGGAGGGGAACGGAGGACAAGGTAGTCTTTGGGTCACACCTGATACTGCTTAAGGCTTACTCCAGGCTCTGTTGCATAGGAATCATTCCTGGCAGAGCTTGGGGGTCAGTGCTGGGGATTGTTGGCTACAAGTACCGCAAAGTGCCTTAGTACTGTGCTATTTCTTGGGCCTAAGGCTTACATTCTTACAGATGGGAGAAAGACAAAGAAAGATGCATTTAACTGTGAAACTTGGGGGGGGCGGTAACTCTGTGGTTTGGGCTGAAGAGATAGTTCAGCAGGTAAACTATCTTGGCTTGCACTTGGAAGACCCAAATTTGGTCCCTAGCATCTCATATGGTCCCCCAGGACACCACCAGGCCCTCTAAATGCAAAGTCCAGGTTAGCTCCTGAGCACTGCTGAATATGACTCCACCCCCTAAAAAAAGAAAAGAATACATCATTCATTTGCATGTGTGAATCTATGGGTTTGATTCCAGGCACCCAAAAAGAAGAAAAAAGGCAAGCACAAATCAATAAACTGAACAATATGAAGCATTTGCAATGTGCCAAGTTCTTGTAAAATGACCTTAGGTATATTAAACAATCATTTTATTTTATTTTGTTTCATTTCTTTTCTTTTTTTGGGGGGGGTCACACCCGGCAGTGCTCAGGGGTTACTCCTGGCTATACACTCAGAAATTGCAGGCTGAGGGAACCATATGGGATGCCGGGATTCGAACCACCGACCTTCTGCACACAAGGCAAATGCCTTACCTCCATGCTATCTCTCCGGCCCCCAAAACAATCATTTTAAAAAATGAGTGTCTGTTCAGTAAAAGGAAAGGCCCAGAAAAGCTAGGCCAATATTTGCACAAGTATTAAGCAACAGGACTGAGATAGTTACTTAATAGGTCTGACTCTAGTCTGAGTAAATGAGCAATTTCATAGACTGAAGTACTGAATAGAGAACTAGATAAGTCATGCGACAGTGAAGAAAGATATTTGAGTTGAGATGCCAATGACAAAAAAGAATCAGCCACAGCGAAAACACGGGAAGAACATTCCAGGCAGAGAGAACAGCAGTGCAGCCTGACAGGAGTGGGCAGGCCTAGTGCAGTTTGTTCTGGAGAGAACAGGTGCTGCAGTCTGCCCTGCCCTAGAGGAAAAATGGGAGCTGGAAGTGATCAAATCCTTTGCCCTCTTTTAAGGTGCAGGCTGTGAACAAACAGGGAGATTTCTGGCTTCTGGGGTAGGTCACTACCTGGGGCCCCCAATTTTGGGAGGGCACACCCAAAGCTCAAGTTTCCCCTCTAGCCAGCTCCTGACCCCAATAAACAAAGGCTCCTTCTCTTCCTTCCTGGACCTGCCAGCCTGGCTGAAATGCCCATTGTGTGGTCCGGCAGTTCTGCCCGTTGCCCCTCTGCCCTTGGCCTGCTCCAGCCTTTCTACATTCTCAGCTTGGCTTCACTGCTACCCAGACCACACACCTGTATCTGCTGTGTTTGCCTGGTAGTTTTGGCTGCTGTAAACGACCAGTTGCAACTGTCGATTGAGTTGGTCCAGGCCGGAGCTGGTGAGGGTGAGGTTTGGTAACCCCTCGCCAGTGAGTGTCACTCCAGCCACTTCCCCGGCCACATCCCAGGTGCCCAAGGTGGCAGACAGGTTCGCCTGGGGGAGGAGATCAGAGAGTGTGGTGGGACCAGGTTTGCCTCCAGCCTTCATGGTCCCACTTCTCCTACTCTGGCAGCCCTGTTTCTTCCCAGCATTTCTATCCCGGCATACCTCCCTCCCCATCACCTGGTAAATGTCCTGGCCAGAAGCTGCTTGCAGGCTCAGTCCTGGGGAAAAGGATGGAGAAAAGGAAAGAAAAGAATCACAGACAGTTCTGAATTCTCCCTTGCTTCCCCATTCCTCTTTGACCAAGCTTGATAGAGAATTCTATCTCACTTTTTTTTTTTTTTTTTTTGCGGTCATACCCAGTGATGCTCAGAGGTTACTCCTGGTTATGCACTCAGAGAATCACTCTTGGCAGTGCTTAAGGGACCATGTGGGATGATGGAGATCTAATTGGGGTTGACCGCATGCAAGGCAAGCACCCTACTCTCTATTGCTCCAGCCCTGCATCCCATGTTTTGAGGTCACATCAGATCACATGTTGGACATAGCCTAGGGTCCGTGGCTTTGGTCTTTTCCCCTTCACTCCATTTGACTTTTTCTTTTTTTTTGGGGGGTCACACCCGGCCATGCTCAGGGGTTACCTCTGCCTCTAACCTATGCTCAGAAATCGCTCCTGGCAGGCTGTAGGCTTGGGGAACCATATGCCATATGGGATGCTGGGATTCGAACTACCGTCCTTCTGCGTCTAAGGCAAATGCCCTATTGCTGTGCTATTTTTCCAGCCCCACTTTTTTTTTTTTTTAGTTTTTGGGTCATACCCGACAGCGCTCAGGGGTTACTCCTGGCTTTGTGCTCAAAAATCGCTCTGGCAGGCACGGGGACAATATGCGATGCCAGGATTTGAACCACTGTCGGTTCTGAGTTGGCTGCTTACAAGGCAAACGCCCTATCGCCCTATCGCCCTATCGCCCTATCGCCCTATCGCCGTGCTATCTCTCCGGCCCCAGTCCATTTGACTTCTGCCCACTCAACAAAAAACTGATTTTTCTCCCAAGGCTGCCTCGTATTCTGCAATTGATGACAACTCTAAAGCCCCTCTTTCCCCACCTTTCACCTCAAGAGCCCCTTGATCCCAAGAGTAGTCCTTTCATCAGAAGCCTCCAGGCCCCCATGTCCCATTCTAGTCTTTCTTCATTCTTCCCCACCCAGCCTCAGGTTCTGCCCCTTGCTGCTCCTGGACTGCGCTCCCCTCCAGGGGCCCACCTCCCCACCTGGTACCAAGATGCTCCTGAGGGGCTGCACTTCCACTCCCTGAACGGGGTACTGGAGTGGGGAGTTGGCAGGGGCTATCAGCAGCTGGTCAGCAGCAGACTGGCTCCTAGCAGTGGAGATGGAGAAGACAGAGGAGGAATCAGGAGGATGCTGGCCCCCATGCTCCAGGCCACAGGGCAGAGTCCTGCCCTTCTGGCAGGGGCCCTACCTTGAAAGGAAAGCCTGGAACTCTTGCTCCCGGTGGGCGGCAGCAGCGGGCAGCTCCTTGGGGTCAAAGGCCTTGGTGAGATCAGTGGCATGGACCCTATGAAGGAAGGGGAGAAGGCTCCCCCCACTGGACTCACAAGAGCAGCTGTTTCGGGACAGGAGCCTGGAGTGGAGATCAGGGTGTGAGTGGCCACGTAGCCTCACCGTACCATCCTGCCATTGCTCTCCAGCGGGGCAGGGGCAGAGATTTGGCTGGGGCAGGGATGTGGTCCACAGTTAGTTCCCTGCCCACCCCTCACCCCTTTCTTGCCAAATCAGAACCCACTAGCCTTCCAGGGCGGAGTGGTGTAGGGTGGGTAAGGGATGAGGGGGACAAATGGCTGAGATAAGTTTCAGGGCTTTCAGATTTTCATCTCCTCCCTCCCCCAGGCCCAAATCCTCCTCCTAATTTACACCCCTTCCTCCACCAGGAGGACCCCCCGTGTCTGAGCTGTGCCAAGGAAACAAAAGCTTCCCACGCCACCCTCCACCCACAGCCAGAGAGCGCCCCTCTCTGCTGCCTCTCCACCTCCCCTTCCCGGGAACGCACCCCACGACTCGCTCCTTGATCCGAACGGGGATGTGCGCGTATCTGGGCTCTGGGTCCAGGGGCCGCAGCTCCGGCTGGAGAGGGCCCTGCAGGGGTGCCCACTGCGCCAAGGGGACGCGGAGGCCTGGCGCGTCTCGGGTGCTGGCGTACAGGAGCCCCAGCGAGGCGCAGGCGAATAGCAGGACACACGCACACAGGGCTCGGCGGCCCAGCCGCATCCTGGGTGGGTGGGTGGATGGAAGGAAGGGGTGAGAATAAGGCGGGCAGGGAAAAACGGGGGGGGGGGGGGAATCGGACCCCGGCATGGGCTGATCGGGGAGCTCGGGGACTGCCCCCGGAGTGGGGGGGACCTGCTCACACTCGGAGCGCCAGGACTCAAGCGGCCCAATCCTCTCTCCATCCATCTCCCAGGCTCTCCGGCCTCCTTTCTTCTCCCGCATCTCGCTTTTTTTTTTTCATTTCACGCACACACAAGAAAGGCCTGGCTTGGTGACGCCGGGGACCCCTCTGGTGAGGTGTGTTCCCCGCATAACGGAGCAGCACAGCAAGCCCCAAAGCTTTCACCCGAGCCACTGATCGGATATCCCGGCCTTTGCGCTTTTGCACCACTCGCCCCCCCCGGGAGGAATGCACGCACACCGCGGCCTCGCACCTTGCCAGCCGGGCATGAAAATTGCACAATCACGTCTGCACAACCGTAGGACACCCCCCCCGGAGGAGGTGACCCAGAGGGTGGGTGGCCTCGAGGAGCTGTTTGGGGGCTCGGGGGTGGATTCCCAACCAAGCGCGCGCGTCCTTTCTCCTCCTCCTCCTTCTCCTGAATCGCCGCATCCGGCTCCGCCACTGACCTGTCTACCGCTCCGAGGCCGCTCCTAGGCTCCCGTCCTGGCTGCTCCGGGCTCTCGATCTCGGCCTGGGGGTCCTCATGGGGCTGCCGGAGGCGTGATGGGGGAACCCCAGGGCGGACCCCCTCCTCCTGCCTTGGAGCGCCGGAGCGTGGGGCACCGCAACGAAGGCTAGATTTGGCGTTTCCAGGCCAAGTGGAAGGGAAGCCGTGGAGAGGCAACGCAGTCAGGGCTTCTCGGGATCCAGTCCCGCTGGCCAGCGGGGAAGGACTCAGTCGGCCGCCGGCTCTTCTTCCTTCCTAAGGGCACCCCCGCGCTTGCTAGCGGCTCGCTCTCTTCCGGGGCGCGCTGCGGAGAAGGCTTCAGGGTGCGCGCGCCCCGGCGCCTTCTGCCGGGCGCGAAAGGGAACTGCGGGGAGCGTCTTCCCAGAGGGGTGAGCTGCTTCTCCAGCCGCTAGCAACCCCCTCCCCAAAGCCCCGAGTCGCCACCGACTGTCCCCCCCCCCAGGCCCCGACCGACCTTTCGCTCCTTATTTGCCCCCTCGGAGCCTCCTTCTCCAACCGGCTTCTTATCAGGGTTAAGGATGGGAGATAAGGGCTTGGGGAAGAAGGAGGGCGGAGGGGACTCTGGAATCCTGTTTCTTAGAAAAATGAATAGTTGAGCTGAGATCACAGGCTGATTAGGTCCGGAAAATACTGTTTTACCGAGACAAACTGATGTTTGAAGACGGAGCGATCCCATATGGTTCCCCCGAGGCTGCCAGGAGAGATTTCTGAGTGCAGAGCTAGGAGTAAAACCTGAGTGCCGCCGGGTGTGGCCCCCCCAACAAAAAAAGGACTGATGCAAAGCCTTCCTCCTCACCCTCCTCCACCCCCTTGAGCTAACATTTAAGAGATAAGTATCCGGAAAACCGAGGACTATGAAGTTATCACAAACTGCAGTTTCCCTTCCTTCTTCCTTCCTTCCTTCCGTCCTTCCTTCCTTCCTTCCTTCCTTCCTTCCTTCCTCCTTCCTTCCTTCCTTCCTTCCTTCCTTCCTTCCTTCCTTCCTTCCTTCCTTCCTTCCTTCCTTCCTTCCTTCCCTCCCTCCCTCCCTCCCCCCTCCCTCCCTTCCTCCCTTCCTCCCTTCCTCCCTTCCTTCCTTCCTTCCTTCCTTCCTTCCTTCCTTCCTTCCTTCCTTCCTTCCTTCCTTCCTTCCTTCCTTCCTTCCTTCCTTCCTTCCTTCCTTCCTTCCTTCTCTCCCTCCCGTTCTTCCTTCCTACCCTTCTTCCTTCCTTCTCTCCTTCCTTCCATCCTTCTTTCCTTCCTACCCTCCTTTCCTTCCATCCCTCCTTCCTTCCCTCCTTCATTTCTTTTTCTTTTCTTTCTTTTTCACTTCTTTCTCCTTTCCTTTCTTCCTTCCATCCTTCCTTGCTTCCTATATATTTATTTTATATTTATATATTATATATTATTATATTATTATTTATATATTCTATATGTATATATTCTATATTTATTCCTATATATATTTAACAGGAGAGACTGTACAGCAGGTAAGGTGCTTGCCTTGATCGACCTTGGCACTGGCACTGCATATGGTTCCCTTATCCCCAGTAACAGGAGTGCAGAGCCAGAAGTAAGCCCTGAATTCTGGAGACCAGCTCTTGCCAGGTATAGGGTTTTTCTCCCCTGGACTTCAGTCTTTCCCTGGACACTGGTCTAGGTGGACTCTATAGGAGTCAACAGGCTTTCCCCCTATCTCTCCCTACACTAATGGGAATGCGCTCTGGGAGGAGGGCAGGCTGTTCTAGCACTGGTTTATATTGGGACAGTCAGTGGAAATTTTTTCTCTTTTTTTTCATATTGATATTATTGTGTGCATATATTCTATATATCCAGAATATCCATCTTGTATTGGGACCTTGATACTGCCCTACAAAGCTCATTTCTAATATTTTACTGCCTCAGACCCAACCCTTACTTCCCCCCATCCTCCCATGTAGGTGCAGCTAATGACATGAAGCTCACCACATAGAATGATAAGTGCAGTTAGAGAAATAACTACACTGAAAACGATCATAACAATGTGAATGAATGAGGGAAAAAGAAAGCCTGTCTCGAGTACAGGTGTGGGTGGGGTGGGGAGTAGGTAGATCTGGGAAATTGGTAGTGGGAATCCTGCACTGGTGCAGGGGGAGTGTTCTTTACATGACTGTAATCATACAAGTACAATTATATTTGTAATCACGGTGTTTAAATAAAGATAATTTAAAAAAAAAGGAAGTAAGCCCTGAGCACCAGCTGAATGTCACCCAAAGAAAGAAAAAGGGAAAGAAAAAAGAGGATGTCATGGGCCAACTGCATGTGGCCCAAAGACAGAAAAAAAAATAAATAGAAAGAATAAAGAGGAAGTCATGGGCTAGAACAGTTATATAGCAGTAGAGAGTTTGTCTTTCATTGGACCCACTGTATTTCAATCCCCTGAGCACTGCCAGGAGTGATTTTTGAGTACAGAGCCAGGAGTAACCCCTGAGCATCTCCAAGTATGCCCCCAAAACAAAAGAAAGAAAGAAAACCATGCATTTTGGGACTGATAGGAAGGGAAATAATCACACAAAAGACAATTATTAGATGGTTTCACTCATGTAAAGAAAACTGAAGCAAACTGGCAAAACCACAGATTAACATTTATATTTGGTGAAAACATGATTACCAGAGGGAAGTGGGAGGGAAGGTTGAGTAGAGGGGTCTTGTTGGTTGTGGGATGGCTCTTGAACATGTGATGGAATGGTAGCATGTGCATATACACACAGAGATGTGGAGCTAACTCCATGGAATTTTAGAATATTATGACTTGGTGATGAATCAAATTAAAAATGAAATCATAAACTAGTAAGGAAAACCATGAAGTTGGAGAAATAGTTCAAAGGGCTGGAGCTTACACACACACACACACACACACACACACACACACACATTTGGGGGGGTTGGGCCACACCCAGTGACGTTGTTCCTACTGGCTCTTGGCTCAGGGGACCATATGGAACGCTGGGGATCAAACCCAGGGCAATCCTGGGTCAGTCATGTACAAGGCAAACGCCCTACCGCTGCTATTGCTTCTGTCCCTGGAGCACATATTTTGATTGGGTTTGATCCCCAGCACCTCATACAGTCCCCCAAGCACCACAGGACTGAACCCTGAACAAAGGGCTGGGAGAAACCCCCAAGTTCTGTAGATATGGTCCACACACAAAATCATAAAGTTAAAACAAAAAGACCTGGATTGGAGAGATAGCATGGAGTTTAGGCATTTACCTTGCATGCAGAAGGACTGTGGTTCGAATCCCGGCATCCCATATGGTCCCCCAACTCTGCCAGGAGCAATTTTTGAGGGTAGAACCAGAAGTGACTCCTGAGTGCTGCCGAGTGTGACCCAAAAATCAAAACAAAACAAAACAAAAACAAACAGAAAGGCCTGAGTGATAGCACAAGGGCAGGGCCTTTACTTTGCTTCTGGCCTATTTCAGGTTCAATCCCCCCACATCCCATATGGCCTAAGCACAGATCCAGGGAGTAACCCCTGAATCCTAGAGCCAGGTGTGACCCCAAAACAACAACAATAACAACAACAACAACACAACAAAAATACCCCCCAAAACCCATAAAGTTATTTGTTATGTATTTTGTTTTACTTTTGTAATTGTGGAGTGGGATCTAAAGGAAAATACTTGTCACTTTATTATATCAGAGTTTTTGTTTATTTCCTAACTTCCTAGGTGGGGGAACATTGTTTTTACAAATAGTATTATTATGTCGCCTTTATTAGTCCCCCCACTAGTCACCTTAGGCATGTTAAGAGTCTAAAGGTTTGTTTTCATTTGTGATTGTTGTAGGGATCAAAGATCAGGTACGTAGGCTTTGTAAAAGAACTTACTCAAGAGAGAGTAAAATAGGTTGGAGAGGGGCTGGAGAGATAGCATGGCAGTGGAGCATTTGCCTTGCATTGGGGCTGACCCAGGAAGGACTCGGTTCAACGCCCAGCATCCCATGTGGTCCCCCAGCCTGCCAGGGGGGATTTCTGAGTGCAGACCCAGGAATAACCCCTGAGCGCCACTGGGTATGGTCCAAAAACCAATCAATCAATCAATCAAATAATAAATAAATAAGGTTTTAAAAAAAAGTTGAGAAAAGTGTGATATATTGTATATTTATGTATATATATATATGTTTGGCAGTGCTCAGAGAATACTCCCAGTTTTGTGCTCGGGATCATTCTTGGCTGTGCTTAGGAGACCATATAGTGCCAGGATCAAACATGGGTTTCCTTCCTGCAAAGCATGTGCTCAGTCTATTGAGTTCTCTGGTCCTGGATTCATTAGATTTTATTCAACTTGACCACACATAAAATTTATTTCTCTCTCTAAAGTTTACTTCTCACACATTTTTATATATTTACATTTTTCTGATTTGCAATTCCCTGAGAAAAAGTGATGATGAAAACTTCCATATGCTCAGTGGCCATCTGAATGTCATTTTTCAAGATAGTATCTATCCATGTATTTGTATTTTCCTTTTTTGGTCATATTCCCTATTCCAAAGAACAGAAAAGCCAAAGGATACATCCTACCTTGTACTTGAAAGCAACTGTCTTCTCATCACTCCCCCTTCCTTCCCCTGTTGCCAGTCTGTAAATTCAGCTTTTATGAAGTCATTAACATTCGAATTCCTCCTCATCTAAATTACCTTCTCTCAAACTAAGGGAGTGGCAGAAGGAGATTGCACACAGGAGATTGAATTTCTTAATCTTTAAATTTGAATTCTGACCTAGAAAGCAGTAGAAAACATCTTAGACAAAATCTAACAGATAAATCGAAGAAAATAGGACTAAGATTCAGGGAGCCTAGACGTAGAAGACCTTTCACTATTCTATTTTGTATTTAGAGAGCCCTGTTTCACCCCCACTTCCATACTCAGCGGTGCTCAAGGTTTACTCATGCCTCTGAACTTAAGAATCACTTCTGGGGCCAGTGAGGTGGTGCTAGAGGTAAGGTGTCTGCCTTGCAAGCGCTAGCCAAGGAAGGACCACGGTTCGATCCCCCAGCTTAGCCAGGAGTAACCCCTGAGCATCAAACGGATGTGGCCCCAAAAAAACAAAAAAAAAAGAAAAAAAAAGAATCACTTCTGGTAGTGCTCTAGGGTTCATTTGTGGTGCCCAAAACCAAACCCAGATTGACCAATGCAAGGCAAATGCTAGTTATTAATATTTATTTATTGCTATTTATTAATATTTATTGATCCAGTTTCATCTACATATTTTTTACTTTAAAAATTGTTATTAGGAAATGGAGAGCCTGTTTAGAGTACAGGCGGGGGTCGGGTGGGGAGGAGGGAGATTTGGGACATTGGTGATGGAAATGTTGCACTGGTGACGGGTGGTGTTCTTTACATGACTGAAACCCAAACACAATCATGTATGTAATCAAGGTGTTTAAATAAAAATTTTTTTATTAGGTTCAAAACCCCCCCAAAAAAGGGAGCTGGAGAAATAGCATGGAGGTAAGGCGTTTGCCTTTCATGCAGAAGGTCATTGGTTCAAATCCTGGCATCCCATGTGGTTCCCCGAGTGTGCCAGGAGCAATTTCTGAGCGTGGAGCCAGGAGTAACCCCCGAGCACTGCTGGGTGTGACCCAAAAACCAAAACAAAAATTGTTATTAGGGGCTGGAGAGATAGCACAGCGGTAGGGCATTTGCCTTGCATGCAGCCCAATTCAGGACAGACTGTGGTTTGAATCCCTGCATCACATATGGTCCCGGTGCCTACCAGGAGCGATTTCTTTTTTTTTTTTTTTTTTGGTTTTTGGCCACACCCAGCGTTGCTCAGGGGTTACTCCTGGCTGTCTGCTCAGAAATAGCTCCTGGCAGGCCTGGGGGACCATATGGGACACCGGGATTCGAACCAACCACCTTTGGTCCTGGATCAGCTGCTTGCAAGGCAAACACCACTGTGCTATCTCTCCGGGCCCTCAGGAGTGATTTCTGAGAACAGAGCAAGAAGAACCCTTAAGTGCCACCGGGTGTGGCCCCCCAAAAAGTCATTGATTTTTATTTTAATTTAAAAATAAATTAAAATTTAAAATTTAAATTTTTAATAATATTTTAAATTCTTGGGCCTATGCCAAGGAATGGAATTGTTGTGTCTCCTGGAAGTTCTATTTCAGTTAGAAGTCTACACTGGTTTTTATTGAGGCTGAACCAAACAGCATTTCCACCAACAGAGAATGAGGTTTTCTTTTCCACTATTCTGCATCAACCCTGGTTGTTTCTAGATTGTTTGAACTAAGTGACTATCACTAGTGTGAAGAGATACTGTAATTTTATTTGTATTTCCCTAATAATCACTTATAATAAACATTTAAATTATGCTTGTTGGGGCTGGAGAGATAGCACAGCAGCGTTTGCTTGCAAGCAATCAATCCAGGACCTAAGGTTCAAATCCCGGGGTCTCATGTGGTCTCCCCCCCCCCCCCCACCCCCCCACCCCCCACCCCACCCCCGTGCCTGCCAGGAGCTATTTTTGAGCAGATAGCCAGGAGTAACCCCTGAGCACTGCCGGGTGTGACCCCAAAATAAAAAAAAAATATGTATGTTTGTTCCTATTTCTTTATTAAAGAACTTTTTGTTTGGCTTCTCTTCCCATTATATGACTTTGTTTTTGTTTGGGGCTTACTCCTGGCTCTGCCCTCAGGAATCACTCCCAGTAGTGCCTGGGGGATCATGAGATGCTGGGATCAAACCTGGGTCAGCTTCAAGACTGGTAACCTACCCCTATACTATTGCTCCAGTCCCAGATATATATATATATATATATATATATATATACATATATACATATATATATACATATATATATACATATAGTGTAATGAATGCTTTATATATCTTGGTACATATACATATATACCTAATACAAATGGAATTAATTATCCCTTTGTATTAGATATGATGGATAAATATTTTCTCCTATTCAAAGAAAGAATATTCAAAATAACTCTAGACAAAAAGATGGGAGGCACAACACAGTTGAACTAGAATAGAAACAGAGGGGGCCAAAGAGATGGCATGGAGGTAAGGCTTTTGCCTTTCATGCAGAAGGTTGGTGGTTCAAATCCCGGCATCCCATATGGTCTCCCGAGCCTGCCAGGAGCAATTTCTGAGCGTAGAGCCAGGAGTAACCCCTGAGCGCTGCAGGGTGTGACCCCAAAACAATAAACAATAACAACAACAACAAAATAGAATAGAAACAGAGCTTCAAACCAGTGAAATAGAATTGAATTCATAACAGACTCTCAGATGAATGGACAATTAATTTATTACAAAGAAGCTGGGTCATGAAGTGGATCAAGGAATTCTTTTCAATAACTGGTACTGGGAAAACTGATTAGCCACATAAAATGAAATAAGAAAATTAGCTCAAATACCAATTAAGATTAAAAAAAATCAAAAAAAAAAAAGAAAGAAAGAAAAAAAGAAAAGAAAAGATAAGGCCTCCCAATTCTTACCACAGGCTGTGTTCTTTACACTGACTATATAGAAAGAGGAGGTACAGTAAATGCACCCCATATACACCTCAACTCAGGCCCTTTGCCTGGTCTGTATTGTGAATTGGGGAACAAAAAATAATACCAGTTAAGGGCCTGGAGAGATAGCACAGCAGCATTTGCCTTGCAAGCAGCCAATCCAGGACCAAAGGTGGTTGGTTTGAATCCCGGTGTCCCATATGGTCCCCCGTGCCTGCCAGGAGCTATTTCTGAGCAGACAGCCAGGAGTGACCCCTGAGCACTGCTGAATGTGGCCCAAAAACCAAAAATAAATAAATAAATAAAATAAAATAATACCAGTTAAGGTACTAGTCTTATGATCCCACAAATACCACTGGGGTATTCATGAAAACAATGTCAGAAGTAAATCCAAAATACAATGAAACACACCAAATAAAAATAAATAGAAGTAAATATAAAGAAAGATATTAAATTTCTATCTTACACCATACTCAAAAGTAAATTCAGGGACAAAAGAGAGAGTACAATAGGTAAGGTCCCTTGCATGCGGCAGACCTAACTTCTATCTCTTAGGCTCCATATGGTTACCCAAGCTCTGTCACAAGTAGTCCCTGAGAGCTGAGTCAGGAGTAAACCCTTAGTACTGCCAGGTGGGGCTCCAAAACAAAAACAAAAGAAGTAGTTAATTCAAAATAGTATAAAGAATCAGGGTCCACACGAAATAATCCAAACCAGGCTGAGGGTGAAACACGGAAATAGTCTGGTAGTCTTCTACCTGGTATCTTTGTTTCAGGTGAAACTAAATTGTAAACAAACATATACAAAGAAACCAGGGGTGATCTTTGTTTTGGGTAAAATAAGATGTGACTTAACAATTGCCCCTTCTTTGTTCAAAAAATTGAGAGGGGTACAACTTGGTTTCACCCAAAACAAAGATTGTCTTATATGTAAACTTGTGCTGGGCTGGACAGGCTTAGGATAGCCTGACCTATCTGCTTTTAGTATGTCCACCTCCTTCTCATAGCCTCATCTATTTCTTGGGTTCCATATGGTTACCCAAGCTCTGTCACAAATAGTCCCTAAGAGCTGAGTCAGGAGTAAGCCCTGAGTACTGCCAGGTGGGGCTCCAAAGCAAAAACAAAAGAAGTAGTTAATTCAAAATAGTATAAAGAATCAGGGTCCGCATGAAATAATCCAAACCAGGCTGAAGGTGAAGCACCTCATTCAGAAAACACTCTATGATATCTGGGCCAGGTCACTGGAGTTCCCACAGATCTCTCAAGACATTTGGCAGGAAAAAACAAAGTCTGTGAGCTGAATGTTCATGTCATCATCCTAAAGCAGCGTTTTTCTTTTTTTCTTTTTTTTTGGTTTTTGGGCCACACCCTGTGACGCTCAGGGGTTACTCTCCTGGCTATGCGCTCAGAAGTTGCTCCTGGCTTCTTGGGGGACCATATGGGACGCCGGGGGATCGAACCGCGGTCCGTCCTAGGCTAGCGCAGGCGAGGCAGGCACCTTACCTCCAGCGCCACCGCCCGGCCCCTAAAGCAGCGTTTTTCAACCACTGTGCCACGACACACTAACGTGCCGTGAGCTATTGTCTGGTGTGCATTGGGAAAAAGTCCAGTTTCATCCGTAACATGCGGCTTCGGCTCACAAATAGACCAATGATTAGATTATTTCATAATAAAGTAATTATAAAATAATTTCTTTGTGTTTATTTGATTCCTAGTCGAGAATTACTTTATATATAGTCAATATAGGCACAGAGTTAACATTTTTTTAACTTTTTTTTTTTTGGGGGGGCCACACCCGACATTGCTCAGGGGTTACTCCTGGCTGTCTGCTCAGAAATAGCTCCTGGCAGGCAGGCACGGGGAACCATATGGGACACCGGGATTCGAACCAATCACCTTTGGTCCTGGATCGGCTGCTTGCAAGGCAAATGCTGCTGTGCTATCTCTCCGGGCCCTTTTTTTTTTTTTTTTTTTTTTTAACATTTTCTAATAGTGTCCTGGTGTCCTTCTCAATAAGGGCGACTTTCTCAGTGAGATAATAAAAGGGTTTTTCTCCTTTCTTCATCTTATGTTGGGGTTTCCTGAGAAACTCCATTGTGTACAATGTCCACCTCCTTCTGCATGGCTTCTCACAGCTCCTGCACCTCCTCAGAGCTGAAGCTGTTCCCACCGGTGATGTCGATCTTCAAAGCATACTCCTGGCAGGTGTGTTTATGGACACAACCCCTGACGACGCACCTCACTCCCCTGTGTAGGGTCTCCTTAAGTGCATAGCTCTTGTAGAAGCTCTGAGCAGAGCTTTGTGTTTGGCAGGGCCTCATCCCAGTGCATGCTCAGCTGCTTGAGATTTGGAGGTGCTCTACTGTTGGAATCCCACTAGACCAAGGTGTGTGATTATTTTGATATATTTTTGAACTTGATGCACTAAGATTTTTTTTTGTTGTCGTTTTTTTGGCCCACACCCATTTGATGCTCAGGGGTTAGTCCTGGCTTAGTGCTCAGAAATCACCTCTGGCTTGGGGGGATCGAACCATGGTCTTTCCTTGGCTAGCGCTTGCAAGGCAGACACCTTACCTCTAGCGCCATCTCTCTGGCCCCAAAATCTCTCTCTCTCTCTCTCTCTCTCTCTCTCTCTCTCTCTCTCTCTCTCTCTCTCTCTCTCTCTCTCTCTCTCTCTCGGTTTTTGAGTCACACCTGGCAGCGCTCAGGGGTTACTCCTGGATCCCTGCTCAGAAATTGCTCCTGGAAGGCTTGGGGGACTATATGGGATGCTGGGATTCAAACAAATGACCTTTTGCATGAAAGGCAAACGCCTTACCTTCATGCTATCTAATGCATTAAGATTTTGTTGAAGGTCTTTGCATCTGTGTTCACCAGGAACATTGTTTGGGGGCCATATCTGGTGATGCTCAGCGGTTATTCCTGGCTCTGCACTCAGAAATTACTCCTGGTGGTGCTTGGGGGACCATATGGTGTGAGAACCAAAATCCCTCTGGGGCCATGGTAAGGGTACTAGACTAAGATGAGCCCAAACCTTAGTAAAAGCAGTTTTTCCTGAGACAGGTTAAAAACAGTTCCTCAGGCGAGTTATAAGGTTCAGTACTTTTCCACTATTAGCTAAAGCTTCCACTCTGAGACAAGGTGGAGGAAGTTAACATTGTTCCTCTCTGAGACTAGGCTGAGGGAGTTAACTCAGAAATAAAATCACAGAAGGAATTCAGGCATGTCAAGACCCTGCCTATTCTGCTAAAATAGAGGAACTAGGTGCATCTAGAATGTTCCACCTGATAAGGCCCCTTTGACAACCAAAACTGAATCAGATGAGAAGAGATAAAATGAAACATCTATGCTAAAAAATAATGTGCTTTGTGCACAAATTGATATAAACCAATCATGTATGTGATGGAAGATGCCCCATACACTCTAGCACTCTCTCTCCTGATCTTCTCTGGTATAATACTCTGAATTTAAAGGATGCTTTCCTTTTTTTTTTTTTTTTTTGTGGTTTTTGGGTCACACCCGGCAGTGCTCAGGGGGATACTCCTGGCTCCATGCTCAGAAATTGCTCCTGGTAGGCACAGAGGACCATATGGGACGCCGGGATTCGAACCGATGACCTTCTGCATAAAAGGCAAATGCCTTACCTCCATGCTGTCTCTCCAGCCCCTAAAGGATGCTTTATTTAGCTTAGCCCTGGCCCCCCAGAACCTGAGCATATTCACCTTTGAATGGCGAGATGAGGAGAAAGGAGTAAGTGGTCAGCTGACATGGGCCAGAACTTCCCAATCTTTTGGGGGAGGCTCTGGCTGAAGACTTGAGCGATTACCCTGACTTAATTATGTTGCAGTATGTGGATGATTTGTTGCTCCATCAGAAAACAGCTGTCAGAAAGGCATGGAGGATCCACATGCTGGGGAGGGTGGTGGTGTCTAGGATACTGGGCAAACGTGGAAAAGGCCCAAATTTGCAAAAAGAAGGTGATATATTTAGGTTCTATAAACTGAAAGAAGGCCAGTGCTGGCTGACAACTGCCATGAAAGACACCATAATGCACATCCCTGCCCCAACCAGGCCACGGGAGGTAAGGGAGTTCTTGGGCTCAGTGGGCTACTGTAGGGAGTGGATTCCCTAACTTTGCAACTCTAGCCAGGTCCCATATGAAGATAGCAAAGAAAGGCCGAATTGGGCATGGAGCAATGAGGCACAAGGAACATTCGAGACCCTGCACCAGGCACTACTAGAATTGCCTGCATTGACCCTCCCTAACCCAAGCAAGCCATTCTATCTTTTTGTGGATGAAAAAAAGAGGATAGCTAAGGGAGTTCTGAGTCAAGTGGTGGGACCTTGGGAAAGACCAGTGGCATGTTTATCAAAGAAGTTAGACCCAGTAGCCTCTGGGTGGTCCTGTGTTTAAAAATTTTGGCAGCGGGGGCTGGAGAGATAGCACAGCTGCAGGGCGTTTGCCTTGCACGAAGCCAATCTAGGATGGACCCCGGTTCAAATACCAGCATCCCATATGGTCCCCTGAGGCTGCCAAGAGAGATTTCTGAACACAGAGCCAGAAGTAACCCCAGGTGTGACCCAAAAACAAAACAAAAAACAAACAAACAAACAAAAAGAATTTTGGCAGCCAACACCCTGTTAGTAAAAGATGCAGACAAACTAACTTTTGGACAGGACTTGCTGTTCACTACCCTGTTAGGTATGTAAACATTTCCATGGGATTATTATGTTACTGATCCTACCTAATTGGTGATTGTGTTCTACCCTAGGGTGGTACCTGATTCTGCTCCCACCCTAGAGTGGTACCTGATTCTCATGTATAAAAGCAAGGGTCTGTGGAAGGCAGGGGCTTCTTTCGAGGGCTGATTCTGGGGCTTTTGGCTTCAGCCATGTCCTCTGAATAAAGCTGATATCTTCTGAATCCTGACTGCCTGTTAGCTTTATACCCGCCGCATTCACCTCAAACCAGCCGGCTGAACAGGGTGGCAGACGCGTTCTCCGAGCTGGAGGAGAAAGACCTCATCCTCCATCCCTCCATCAGCCAGCTCCATCAAGGGCTGGTTTGCAACACTACCCCACATGCAATCGAGGCCTGTGGCATGAAGCAGTCCCCTCCCCAGGTGGATGACTAATGCCCGTTTGACTTATTACTAAGGACTTTTGCTTGACACCCACCGATATGCTTCCTGGCCCCAACATCCCTTAATTCAGCCAAGCTTTTGCCAAACCCAGAATTGGAGGGCCCCCTGCATGACTACGCTGAAATCTGCTCCGAAATTACAACAGTTGGAAAGGACTTGCAAGATGTGCCACTACACAACAGTGACCTTTTATGGATCACTGATGGAAGTAGTTTTGTGCAGGGGCAGCTGTCGTAGATCAAAAGAAGAAGTGGTGCAAGCAGGCAGCCCTGCCCAAGGGGACCTCTGCACAAAGGGCAGAATTAATAGCTCTGACTGAGGCGCTTGAAAGAGCTAAGGGCAAAAGACTAACTGTGTATACTGACAGCCGCTATGCATACCGGACTGCACATTCATGGGGCCTTGTATCAGGAATGGGGCTTCCACACTGCTGAAGGAAAAGAGATCAAAAATAAGGCCGAGATCCTGAGGCTGCTGATGGCAGTCCATTGAACCCAAGGAAGTGGCGGTGATACATGACCCAGGTCATTAGCACCGCAATACCATGGAGGATGGAGGTGAGAGGGTACCGGGCAGCAGATGTCACTGCATGGCAAGTGGCACTAGCCTGTAGTGTACCTGAGACCCACCCATTTCTGGGAGGGGTCTTGGGAACTGAATATTAGGTGTAACCTTACCTGCAAGACCCTCCCATTCCTGGGAGGGGTCTTGAAAAAGTTAGATAAGGCTGGGACCGAGGGAATTCGGGCCCTTTTTGGCCGTTTCCTTTGGCCCTGAAAATGGCTGAAGTGAGTTAAGACGCAGGGCTAGCCAAGAATGGCTGAATGCTTGAAAGGTTATGAGTAGGCCACACACATGTGGTGGATAGGGCATGAATAAAGTTGTTGCTTCCTGACGCCTGCCTGTGAGTGAGTGATTACGCCGATTACCTGGGCCTGGAACCCTCTGGCTAAATGGGGATGCGGAGCCACGTGGCCTGGGATGGCAGAAAGAAATCCATCGCCATCCAGCCCCATCCTTAATTATGTAATGCAAGACTAGCCGAGTAGCAGAATAGCCAGATGAAGTGGCTCCTGTGCTGGCTTCAAGATATCTCCACCTGGGGCCTGAGAGATAGTACAGCGGTAGGGCATTTACTTTGCAAGCTGCCAACCTGGAACAGACCCCAGTTCAATTCCCAGCATCCCAGGAGTGACTTCTCTTTCTTTCTTTCTTTCTTTTTTTTTTTTTTTGGTTTTTGGGCCACACCCAGTGATGCTCAGGGGTTACTCCTGGCTATGTGCTCAGAAGTCGCTCCTGGCTTGGGGGACCATATGGGACACCAGGGGATCAAACCAAGGTCCATCCAAGGCTAGTGCAGGCAAGGCAGGCACCTTACCTCTAGCGCCACCGCCTGGCCCCTCTTTCTTTCTTTCTTTCTCTTTCTTTCTTTCTTTTTTCTTTCTTTCTTTCTTTCTTTCTTTCTTTCTTTCTTTCTTTCTTTCTTCTTTCTTTCTTCTTTCTTTCTTTCTTTCTTCTTTCTTTCTTTCTTTCTTCTTTCTTTCTTTCTTCTCTTCCTTCCTTCCTTCCTTCCTTCCTTCCTTCCTTCCTTCCTTTCTTTCTTTCTTCCTTCTTTCTTTCTTTTTGTGGGTCACACCCGGCAGCGCTCAGGGGTTACCCCTGGCTCTATGCTCAGAAATCACTCCTGGCAGGCTCAGGGGACCATATGGGATGCCGGGATTTGAATCACCATCCTTCTGCATGCAAGGCAAACACTCTACCTCCATGGTACCTCTCTGGCCCCAAGAGTAATTTCTGAGTGCAGAGCCAGGAGTAACCCCTGAGCACCACTGTGTGTGACCCAGGTTTCTTGCGGTGGCGCAAGACCTGCCTTGTGCGCACTAGCCCACGAAGGACCACAGTTCGACTCCCTGGCGTCCCATATGGTCCCCCAAGCCAGGAGCGATTTCTGAGCGCATACCAGGAGTAACCCCTGAGTGTCACCAGTGTGGCCCGAAAAGCAAAACAACAACCCCCCCCAAAAAAAAAAAAACAACCAAAAAAACCCTCTACCAGGTATGGGCAGGCTTCCTCCCACTCCCTTATATTCAGCAGAGGATGTGGCATGGATAGAGGAGAAAATAGCAACAGAGGGAGAAGATGGCTGGTATGGAGACCCAGAGGACAGACTACTGGTCTCAATGGACTTGGGAAACATCTCCTTCTCTTCCTACATCAGACAACGCATCCTGGAGAGGGCAAAATGCTGACTCTCTTAGAGACTGCCAAACTAAGGTTTACAAATCAGTGAATGCCGCCAAAGAGCCGGTGGAGGGGTGCTAGGCCTGTCAAGCCATAAAGCCAGGGAAAGTGGTAATCAACATAGAAATATGAGGGTGAAAGGGAGGAAGCCAGGATGTTGTTGGGAAGTGAATTTTACAGAGGTCAAGCCAAGCAAGTATGGATACAAATATCTTTCAGTCTTTCTTGATACATTTTTGGGGTGGGTAGAATGTTTTCCTACAAAGAAAGAGATGGCTTCCACTGTGGCAAAAAAACTGTTAGAAGAAATAGTCCCTCAGTATGGATTACCGGAGGCAATTGGCTCTGACAACAGTCTGGCCTTTGTCAGTAAAATTGTGCAACAATTGGCTAAAATTTGGGGACAGATAGGAAATTCAGGGCAAGTAGAAAGGATGATTCACACCATGAAAGAGACTTTAACCAACTTGGCAATGAGTTAGAAACTACCCATATATTTTAACTCCTTTTGAAATTTTTTTTTTTTGGGTTTTGGGTCACACCAGGCAGCGCTCAGGTGTTACTCCTGGCTCTACTCCTGACAGGCTTGAGATCCATATGGGATGCCCCAGCCTTTTGAAATTCTTTACGGGGTTCCCCCTTCAATTGTGGTGTTTTATTGGGGGGGGGTCACACCTGGCAGTGCTCAGGGGTTACTCCTGGCTCTGCACTCAGAAATTGCTCCTGGCCTGGGGGACCTTATGGGATGCCTGGATTCGAACCACCGTCAGTCGTGGGTTGGCTGTGTGCTAGGCAAATGCCCTACTGCTGTGCTATCTCTCCAGCTCCTCAGGCAGGGGTCAGAAGTAAGGGTGAGGGCCCAAGGGAACTCATCCAAGCACTGTAGGCTCTATAGCAAGTACCTGGCAAAATCTGGCCTAGGATTCGAGCCACTCATATTGGGACATGGGGAGAGTTTAGATTCTGAACATGGCATAGTACCAGGTGATTGGGTATGGGTGAAAAGGCATCAGAGAAAAAGCCTCAAACCAAGGTGGAAAGGGCTTTATGTTGTGCTTCTTGTAACCCCTACCACCCTAAAGGTGGATGGAATCGGACCTTGGATCCATCACTCACTCTCACATCTGGAAAGCCAGGACCTGGGAAGTTCAATAAGGGAAGCAGGACTGGAAAACTGAGATCAACTCAGAAACCCCCCTGTAATTCAAGCTCTTCTGGAGAGAAAATGCCTGACTTGAAAAATATCACATAACTCCTCCCTCTGGTACTGGGGATCAAACTCAGGTTGGCTGCAAGCAAGGCAAACGTCCTATCCACTGCACCATTGTTTGGGCCACCTCTCACCCCTGACCCAAAAAGCAAGTAAGTCTTGAGTTCATTCATTTTGGGAGAGGGGTTTGAGTTACACCCAACAGTATTCAGGGCTTACTCCTGACACTATGATGGATTACTTCTGTGGTATTCCAGTAAACATTTCTAGGTGTGGTCCTAAAGCAGCGCCTAGAACTAACTTCCTAGAAGTGCCTAGCACTTGCATAGGTGACTCGGGTACTTCTGGCACTGCAGAGCCTGAGCAGCTGAATTGAACCCTCAAATTTGTGCTAAATCTATGATTGGATTGCTGGAGGAGTGGACATGGGAGGTGGGAGGCTTCCTCAATCTTTCTGAGCATAGTTCGGTAGGACCCCACACACCAGGATATAAGCTGAGCGAATTTTTGTTTTTGCTTTTTGTTTTTGGGCCACCCTGGTGACGCTCAGGGGTTACTCCTGGCTATGAGCTCAGATATCGCTCCTGGCTTGGGGGACCATATGGGATGCAGGAGGATCTAACCATGGTCTGTCCTAGGCTAGCTCATGCTAGCTAACTCCCTACCACTAGGGAGTGGTATATGAGCTGGTGACGCTCAGGGGTTACTCCTGGCTATGAGCTCAGATATCGCTCCTGGCTTGGGGGACCATATGGGATGCAGGAGGATCTAACCATGGTCTGTCCTAGGCTAGCTCATGCTAGGCAAACTCCCTACCACTTGTGCTACTGCTCTGGCCCCAAGAAAATATTCTTCTTCTTCTTTTTTTTTAAAGGAACTTGGGATTGTTGAGCTGCAAATTTCTAGCAGGTCCAAGTACCAATGATGTTCACTGTAAGAAATGACTTCCAGGGGCCGGCGAGGTGGCGCTAGAGGTAAGGTGTCTGCCTTGCAAGCGCTAGCCAAGGATCAGGATCGCGGTTCGATCCCCCAGCGTCCCATATGGTCCCCCCAAGCCAGGGGCAATTTCTGAGCGCTTAGCCAGGAGTAACCCCTGAGCATCAAACGGGTGTGGCCGAAAAACTAAAAAAAAAAAAAAAAAAAAAAAAAAAAAAGAAATGACTTCCAGACTGGGCGTAGCTCAGTTGTTCAGCAGTTGAAGTTTCATATGTATGAGTCTCTGAGTTGGTCTCAAACCCACACACAGAGGGATGGTTTCCAGGCAAAAACCATCTCTAGGACATTTTCAGGAAAACGTGATCTGAAAAACCAATGATGTCAACATTACTTGTTAGCAAATAGTTTAAGTCATGCCTCAAGAACTGTTCAGTTAAATACTAGGACTTTTTTTTTCTTGTTTTGTTTTGTATTTTGCTTTTGGGCCACATCTGGTAGATCTCAGAACTTGCTACTGGCTTTCACTCAGGGATGAATCCTAGAGGGGGTGGGGACCATATGTGGTGCCAAGGATAGAATCCGGGTCAGCTACTTGTAAAACATGTGCCCTACCTATACTATTGCATTGGCCTGTAGGTAGAAGGACTTCTAAGAAAGTGTTGTCTCTCAGAAGTTTGAGCAAGTTCAATAGAGATCTTATCTAAATGACTGTGGACATGATTTGTGGTTAATGCAGTGAGCCTCAGTAAAAATCAGAGAGGAGGAGCTGGAAAGATAACAGAAGGGAAAAGTGTTTGCCTTGCACACACAAATGATCCAGGACTGACCCGAATTTGATTCCTGGCACCCCATACGGAGCCCTGAGCCTGCCAGGAGTGGCCCAAAAAACAAAAATAAAATAAAATAAAATGTTAATTTAAATTTTTTAAATAGTTTTGAGCACCCAACAGTGCTCAGGGGTTACTCATGACAAACTCAGGAATCATTCTTGGTGGTCTAGATGTCTCTAGCAATGACATGGATCTAACCTGGGCCAGCATCATGCAAGCAAAACACTCTACTCTTGTACTATCTTTCTGATCCATGGCTCCAAATATTTTAAGAGAACTGTATTTGAAAAGCCCTCTGCATTCCTATGTTATTGCAGCACTATTCACAATATTCAGAATCTGGACACAACCCAAATGCTCAAGAACAGATGAGTGGCTAAAGAAACTATGGTACATCTACACTGTTGTGTATGTAAATATTTTAGGGGATTACTATGTTACTCACCCTAAACTGATCGGTGATTGTGCCCTACCCTAGGGTGTGACCTGGCATTCTGCCCCCACCCTATGGTAGTACCTGATTCTGCTTCCACCATTGGTTGGTATCTGATCCCACCATTGGGTGGTACCTGATTCTGGTGGATAAAAACAAGAGTCTGTGGAAGGCTGGGGCTTTTGGCTGGAATTGAAGCTGAGTCTTTGGACTTCAGTCTTGTCCACCGAATAAAGCAAATATTTCCACGAGCTGACTGCGAGCTGTTTACCCGCCGTTTCACCTCAGAACCGTCGGCTAGACAGGGTGGCAGACGCGTGCTCCGAGCTGGAAGGGAAAGACCTCATCCTCCATCCCTCCATCAGTCAACCTCTTCAGGGGCTGACTTGCTACACTACACAATGGAATACTATACAGCTGTTCAAAAGAGTGAAGTTATGAAATTTACTTATACATAGATGGGTATGGAGAGTATTATGCTGAGTGAAATGAGCCAGAGAGGGGCCAGAGAGATAGCACAGCAGCAAGGCATTTGCCTTGCACACAGCCAATTCAGGACAGACTGTGGTTTGAATCTCAGCATCCCATGTGGTCCCCTGTGCCTACCAGGAATTTTTCTGAGCGCTGCCTGGTGTGGTCAAAAACCAAAACAAAACAAACAAAAAACAAGTCAGAGGGAGAATGACATCAAATGATCATACTCACTTGTGGGAGATATATACATATATGTATATGTATAAAAGATAATATGACAATAATACACAGAGAAAACAGAAGTGAAGACCAGGAGGACCAGTTCATGATAGAAAGCTTGCCACAAATTATGAGGATATGTAGTTTGGACAGAGAAGGGACCACTATGATAGTAATAATTGGAAATGCTCACTCTGGACAAGAGCTGGATACTGAAAGAAGATAAAATGTTGTGCTGAGAGGCCGGAGCAATAGCATAGCGGTAGGGCATTTGCCTTGCACACAGCTGACTTGGGATAGACCTGGATTTGATTATTGGCATCCATATTATCCCCTAAGCCTGTCAGGAGCAATTTCTGAGCTCGGAGCCAAAAGTAACCCTCAAGCGCCACTGGGTGTGACCCAGAAACCAAAAAAAAAAAAAAGATATGCATGCTCTCTCTTCAGTAACATTGGTGATGGGAAATATGCACTGGTGAAGGGTCTTGGACACTATATGATTGAAAAAATTTCATAACTATGTGTCTCAGGGTGATTCAATTTTAGAATTTATTAAAAAAAAAACACATGGTGGGTAATTTTAAAACAAACCTGAAAAAAAAAACCTGTATTTTTAGAATGTCATTGGAGATACAATAATACCTCTTCTTATTCAGCTATAAGACATCTTTGTTCTTTTTTTTCTTTTTTCTTTTTGTTTTTTTGGGCCACACCCATTTGATGCTCAGGGGTTACTCCTGGCTAAGAGCTCAGAAATTGCCCCTGGCTTCGGGGGACCACATGGGACGCCGGGGATCGAACCAAGGTCCTTCTTTGGCTAGTGCTTGCAAGGCAGACACCTTACCTCTAGCGTCACCTCATTGGCCCCTGACATCTTTGTTCTTTTTGTTTTTGTTTTGTTTTTCAGCCACACCCGTTTGATGCTCAGTGGTTACTCCTGACTAAGCACTCAGAAATTGCCCCTGGCTTGGGGGGACCATATGGGACACTGGGGGATGGAACTTCGGTCCTTCCTTGGCTAATGCTTGCAAGGCAGACACCTTACCTCTAGCGCCACCTCACCGGCCCCAGCATCTTTGTTCTTTAAGCCCTACAGGTAATGAGTAATATATCACATAACACTAGATAACTAATACAGAATATTATATAGCCATAATAATGAATAGGCTATGACTACAAGATAAAAATGAATAATGCTATAATAAAAAGCCACACACAGAATTGTATTTTGAAAGCAACTATTGATTAAAAAAGAATTTGGCCAAACCAATCTGCGATCTTTGTAGACGGGATCATAGTTACCTTGAAGTAGGGGAATAGTAATGAGAAAGAGTCTAAGAGAATTTGAATGCTAGTAAAGTTATATTTCTGCATCTTAATGCTAATTACACAAGTGTGTTTAGTTTGGGAAAATATTTTTTGGGGGGCCACACATGGCTCTACACTCAGAAATCACTCCTGGCCTGTTCAAAGAACTATATGGAATGCCGGGAATCAAACCCAGGTTTGTTCAAGACTGGCTTCGTGCAAGGCGAATGTTCCACCCTGGGGCAAGGTAGGTGCCAAGGCAGTTCTAGGACCTGTCTTGATAGAAGGTCGATTCCTGGTGTATGAGCAGAAAATTGTGCTGGATCCAAATATGAGACCCAAAATTCAGGGGGTGATCTGCTGATTTCCAAGGGACTGAATCCTAAGTCAAGCCACTATGGGAAATGATCAGGGTGGAAGGTCCCTCTGTAGAAAAATTTTGGAGTTCCCATCCCTAATGGATAATAAGTCCTCTTTGTATCTAAAATTTACCTGTTATAATGCATCATGCTAAAAGAACAGTGCAACAAGATACTATTGGTGCCTAAGAGGAAATAATAACAAACCAAACAATCCCTATAACATAGTTCTATCAAAAACACAAAACTCAAAGGATACTGCTGATACTATCTACTCTGAATTCCTACTAGCAAATCCTAAGAGGAGGGGGAAACTATATCTACATAATGAAATATACAATAAATAAATATACATGTTGAGAAAATACACCTAAGAAATATAAAAAGAGGGCCGGAGAGATAGCACAGCGGCTTTTGCCTTGCAAGCAGTCTATCCAGGACCTAAGGTGGTTGGTTTGAATCCTGGCGTCCCATATGGTCCCCCGTGCCTGCCAGGAGCAATCTCTGAGCATAGAGCCAGGAGTAACCCCTGAGCGCCGCCAGGTGTGGCCCAAAAACCAAGTAAATAAATAAATAAAAACTGTAATCTGGAAATTATTCTCCCTTTTAAATCTTTTGAAATAGTCTGAGGGGAGAATAATTTTCAGATTACAATTTCAGATGGCAACGTGGTCTTGTGGAGTCTGAAAAAATGACTTGCAGCAGTCACGGATCAGAAAATGTCCTAGAGCTGAAGATCTCTCAAAAGCCAAAACCACTCTTTTCCATGGTGTCAAAGAGGTGTTGGGTTGTCTGGTCATGAAGCTGAACATCTGTCTCTCTCTTTTTTTTTGGCGGGGGGTTTGGGCCACACCTGGTAACGCTCAGGGGTTACTCCTGGCTATGTGCTCAGAATTTGCTCCTGGCTTGGGGGACCACATGGGACGCCGGGGAAGAATCGAACTGCGGTTGTCCTAGGTTAGCAAATGCAAGGCAAATGCCCTACCTCTTGCACCATGATCCGCTCCAGTCCCAAGCTGAACATCTCTTACTCAGCCACCTGCTGCCAAAAACTCATTAAAGTGGATGATGAATGCAAACTCTATACCTTTGGTGAGAAGCAGATGGCAACCAAAGTTGCTGCAGATGCTCTGGGAGAAGAATGGAAGGATTGTATGGCCCGTATCAGTGGCCGGAAAGATAAGCAAGATTTCCCCATGACGCAGGGGGTCTTAAGCTATGGCTGGGCCCAACTACTGCTGAGTTAGGGGCATTCCTGTTATAGGCCACGGAGGACTGGTGAAAGAAAATGCAAGTCTGTTGGTGATTGCATTGTGGATGCCAATTTGAGTGTTCTCAATTTGGTCATTGTAAAGAAAGGGGAGAAAGATATTCCTGGACTCACTGCTACTACTGTGCCTAGGTGTCTTGGACCCAAAAGAGCTAGCAGAATTCACAGATTTTTCAATCTCTCTAAAGAAGATGATGCCCACTAGCATTGTGAAGAAACCCCTAAGAAGGTAAGAAACTTAGACCAAAGCACCCAAGATTCAGCATCTTGTTGTACCTCATGTCTTGCAACATAAACATAGGCATATTGTAGGCGTATTGTTTTTAAGAAACAGCATACCAAGAAAGACAAGGAGGAGACTGCAGAGTGTGCTAAACTGTTGGCAAGAGAATAAAGGAGGCAAAAGAGAAACCCAGGAGCAGATCTCCAAGAGACAGAGGTTATCCTCTTTGAGAGCTTTTACTTCTAAATCTGAATCTAGTAAAAAAAAAAGAAAGAAAAAAGATGAGTTTTCTGAGTAATAAATAAAGCCAGACATATCTTTTATTGAAAAAAGATAGGGGCTGGAGAGATAGTACAGCGGATTTTGCCTTGCAAGCAGCCGATACAGGACCAAAGGTGGTTGGTTCGAATCCCGGTGTCCCATATGGTCCCCCGTGCCTGCCAGGAGCTATTTCTGAGCAGACAGCAGGAGTAACCCCTGAGCACTGCCGGGTGTGGCCCAAAAACCAAAACCAAAAAAAAAAAAAAAAATAGGGGCCGGAGAGATGGCATGGAGGTAGGGCATTTGCTTTGCATGCAGAAGGACAGTGGTTCAAATCCCAGCATCCCATATGATCCCCCAAGCCTGCCAGGAGCGATTTCTGAGTGTAGAGCCAAGAGTAACCCCTGAGAGCTGCTGGGTGTGACCCCCCCAAAAATATATATATATATATAGCTTGGGCCTGAACAATAGCACAGCTGTTGGGCATTTGCGTTACAGGTGGCAACTCTTGACTGACTCTGGTTCAATTCCTGGCATCCCATATGGTCCCCTGAGTCTGCCAGAAGCTATTTCTGAGTGCAGAGCCAGGAGTAACCCCTGAGCACCATTGGGTGTGACCCAAAAACCAATAAAAAAATAAAAAAGCCAAAACCAGTTTCAGGCAACAATCCATGGAGAAGGGATGTGGAAGACAAGAGGCCACTGAGAACAAATCAGTAGCAGCTGTGGCAGAATTTTCTTCCCAGAGCTGATGCAGGAGTTGGCCTTGGGAGTGGTGCTCTGGTAAGAGCTGAGGGTAAAAAGAGTAAACAAGGGAGAAATAATAAATCAGGGTAATAGAGGGAAAGTAAAGAATAGAAAATAATTTGTAAAGTGGTAGGTTAGGGAGGGGGAGAAAGGGCTACTGGTATATACAATAGAAGGAAGTGCTGTATACAACATAGACAGACATTATGTACAATGCAGACAAACATTAAACAAACAGAGGGCTGGAGCAGTGGCGCAAACAGTAGAGCATTTGCCTTGCATGCACTAACCTAGGACTGACCGAAATTCAATCCCCCAGTGTTCCATATGGTCCCCCAAGCCAGGAGTGATTTCTGAGCGCATAGCCAGGAGTAACTCCTGAGTATCACTGGGTGTGGCCCAAAAAGCAAAAACAAACAAACAGAGAGGTGCCACCACACACACACACACACACACACACACACACACACACACACACACACACACACACACACACTCACACAGACATAGATAGACAAAGAAACTTGATCCATAGGTTCTAGTTGAGAAATGGACCCAGGTGAAATGGGTCAAAGCACTTCAAAATATAAAGACAGCCTGAAAAATATGATAAGGCTCATTGAAGAAGATCACTGAGAAATAATATGCATTCTTCTTTTTGTTGGAATTGGCAGGACTATTATGTCAGGATCAAAATATAACAAATCACTCTGAGCCTTGGTTTGATGATAAGAGCAGCTATTAATTCCAAAGAGGGCACAAATGTGCGAGATTGCTTGTTGTGTAAATAAATTCATTCTAGAGGGGACTCAGAACTCAGTGACCCAAGAAGACCCCAAAGGTCGTGGGTGCCTTGACCCTGTGGTGGGTTATCACCATGATGGCCTACTTGAACTGACTGAGAGTGCAGTGCCCTTCAATGGAACATCAGTGCACATGGTCCCCATTCTGATCATGGTAGAGGCCACTTCAGGTGGGACAGAAACAGGCTGTGACAAGGAGAGAGCTGAAGACTCTGAACAGTGTCCTAGAAGCTGAGTCCCATCACCTTTCTTCTACCAAAGGTTCTTGGGGCTATGACCTTAGCCACCTAACCTGCAGTGGCTTATCGATAAGATAAGAATAAATAGAATCCATTGGGATAGAATCCAAAGAGAAAACTCCAACAGCAAGGAGATGAGCAAGTCCCCCTACCCAGATTCCAGCCCAGGAACCGAAGGTCTTTCTGTCCCAGATGACCTCAGCAGTCTACTACAGAAAGCAGAGATGGAGGAGAAGATAGAGGACTCGAACTCAGCTGAAGCTGCTTTCAGAACCTCCTGCAACTTTCTTCAAGGTTAATCTCTTGATCCTATTTACATCAGTCACTGTATTGCTGGTTAAACCTGGATAGCTTTTAATAGCTTTTGTTCTATTCTATACCCCACCGCAAACAGAAGACTTTGTTTCCAACTTTAGTGGTTTAATGTTATTTTGCACAGTTCCAGGGCAATGTATAATATTGTTAGATTTTTTTTATTAGTTCTCAGCTATCCAATTGGGTATGTTTCCCAACTACTGCAATGCTTGTGTCTATTATTGTGTCTATTATTAAGCAACCTATTCTCAAAATTATGGCTGCAAAAATGTTCTATCGTTTTTGTCTACAGAAGTCAGTGAAAAAGGAACTTGGATATTATAGGCTCTTACTACAGTACTCTTTATTAAAATGTTTTAGTAAATTTATTTTCAAACTGTATATATTTTTGCAGAGGTAGACTTGTGATTTCATTTAGGGAAGTTTATGGAAAAGGAACTCAGATGTTCTAGACTCGTATCACAGTGCTCAGTGTACGAATGTTTAAGAATTTTCAAATTAAATGTATCTGCAGAAAGGTTTTAATGTTTTTTGTTCAGAGAAGTCTATGAAAAAAATTGTGATATGTATAAGGCAAGAATTGGAAAAAGCTGATTGTTTTGAGACTATGTATGCAGAATCTGACCTTTGACGCTTTTATAGCCAATTTTACTGTGTCTGCAAAATAACTACCACTTTTATAAGTTCTGATCTGGGGTTACTGAACAAAACTTTTGTAGCTCTTCCCATTATTTTTAGTTTTGTTTTTAAACATAAAGTGTGGAATTGTAAGATGACATTCAGCTATTAACCCGAAACAAAAGCATTCCCCTATCTTCTTCTTTCCCACAAACCTCTTCCTTTGATATGTAAAAGCCCACCTGGATCTTATTCTACCCTGCCCTGCTTGGTTGAATTTTGTACTGGGTTTAATAAAGAAAGAGCAGTTCTGGCTTTGGAATCAAACAGAGATACCACGAAGTGAAAAACAGACTGACTCCATGACTCTCTCTTACTGAATTGGTTTATTAATTTTCCACTGCTACCAACTTCTTCAGACCTCTCCTCAATGGGGTGGAAATATGAGTGTGGAAGTGAGTTCACAACGTGGAGATTCATTTCACATTCTACTACATCAAAACTTTTCATGCTGCCCAAAATGGCTTCAAATGTTCACTACACGGAGGAAATCATTGAAAGAGAGAATTAATATTAAAGACCTAGTCAAATCACAAAGAAAGGAAGTCAAGACACCAGTAACAAAGCTTAGTAGCAGAATTAAAAAGTTGAACATTGAATTAGTGATCTTGAAAACAAGAAATGGACTTTATCAATAATGAAGAGGTAAAATAAAAGTGGTCAAGGGCCTGGAGAGAGAGCACAGCGGCGTTTGCCTTGCAAGCAGCTGATTCAGGACCAAAGGTGGTTGGTTCGAATCCCAGTGTCCCATATAGTCCCCCGTGCCTGCCAGGAGCTATTTCTGAGCAGACAGCCAGGAGTAACCCCTGAGCACTGCAAGGTGTGGCCCAAAAACCAAAAATAAATAAAATAAAATAAAATAAAAGTGGTCAAAAGGCACATGGAAAAATGGTCTACATCATTAATTCTTAGGAAGATTCAAATCAAAATGAGACATAACTTCATACCACAGAGATTAAAATCAAAAGAATGAGATATCATCTCACACTATAGAGACTGGCACACATCAAAAAAGACAAGACCAAAGCAGTGCTGACACAGATGTCCCCAAAAAGAGACTTTTATTTACTTCTGGTGGAAATGTTGACTGATTCAAACTTTTTTGGAAAACAATATGGGCATTCTTCAAAAACTAGAAATTGAAGGACTGAAGGGATAGCACAGAGGTTAGAGTGTTTGCCTTGAATAATGAATATTTTTGTTTGTTTGTTTTTTTGTTTTTGGGCCACACCCGGTGTTGCTCAGGGGTTACTCCTGGCTGTCTGCTCAGAAATAGCTCCTGGCAGGCACGGGGGGGGGGGGGGGAGAGGGGGGACTAGATGGGACACCGGGATTCGAACCAACCACCTTTGGTCCTGGATCGGCTGCTTGCAAGGCAAACCGCTGTGCTATCTCTCCGGCCCGAATAATGAATATTTAAGGAGTCGAGGGTGTAGACAATACGCTGCTCTTAGTTTCAGTATCAGACTAGTGCTAAAACAATAGATTTCTGGCAGCCACAGATACTTTATGGGGATTTCTTAAATGCTTAC
The DNA here is from genome assembly GCF_024139225.1 of Suncus etruscus. Lineage (NCBI taxonomy): Eukaryota > Metazoa > Chordata > Mammalia > Eulipotyphla > Soricidae > Suncus > Suncus etruscus. Next base: position 86,965,984 of record NC_064858.1, read on the forward strand.
AATAATTCATTATCAAATAATGAAACAAGAGCCCTAAATGAGAAATTAGAGGGACTGGGAATAATAGACATGTAATTGATAATTATTAAGAATCTCCACCCTTCAATTGCTGAATACATATTCTCCTGTGTACATAGAACATTCTCATATGCTGGAATAATTAAAATGCTCATAAAGTCACAAAAATAGAAGCCAATCAGCTATCTTTTCAGACCAGGAAACCATGAAGGTAGAAATTGACCATAAAAAGAAATTGCAAACGTTCTATAACATTTGGAAACTGAACAATATACTATTAAGTAATTATTGGATCAAAGAGGAAATTAAAAAAGAAACTGATTCCTTTAAAGGAATGATAATGAAGACACGTTCTCATTCTCATCAGAACCTACTAGGTAGAGTAGAAGCAGTACAATGAAGAACATTTTAGCCATACAGAAAATGGTGCAAATAACCCAACATAAAAAGTTGAAGGACTAGAAAAAGAACAACACATACATTTCTTTTTTTTTTTTTTTTTTTTTTTTTTTTTGGTTTTTGGGCCACACCCGGTAACGCTCAGGGGTTACTCCTGGCTATGCGCTCAGAAGTTGCTCCTGGCTTGGGGGACCATATGGGACACCGGGGGATCGAACCGCGGTCCGTCCAAGGCTACCGCAGGCAAGGCAGGCGCACCTTACCTTTAGCGCCACCGCCCGGCCCCAAACACATACATTTCAAGCTAAAAAAAGGGAAGAAGGGGCTGAAGAAATAGCACAGTGGAAGGGCGCCTGCCTTGCATGCAGTAGGTCCAGGACAGAGGGTGGTTGGAATCCCAGGGTCCCATATGGTCCTCAGAGCCTGCCAGAGCAACTTCTGAGTGCCGAGCCAGAAGTAACCCCTGAGGGGCCAGAGAGATAGCATGGAGGTGAGGCATTTGCCTTGCATGCAGAAGGACCATGGTTCAAATCTTGGCATTCCACGTGGTCCTCCAAGCCTGTAGGAAAGATTTCTGAGCGTAGAGCCAGGAGTAAACCCTGAGCACAGCTGGGTGTGACCCAAAAACAAACAAACAAACAAAAACAAAAAACAAAAAAGAAGAAGTAATCCCTGAGTGCCACCGCCGGGTGTGACCCAAAAACCAATAATAATAATAATAATAATAATAATAATGATAATAAATTAGAACACAAATCAGTGATATGGGAATGAAGAAAAATTAAAAAGGACAAATAAGAATAGGAACTTCTTTTTGAAAGACTAAACAAGATTTATAAATCTTTATCAGGGCCAGAGCTGTAATAGCACAGCAAGTAGTGTTTGCCTTGCATGCAGTTGACCCAGGTTTGATCACCGGCATTCCATATGTCCCCTGAGCCTTTTCTGAATGCAGAGCCAGGAGTAACCCCTGAGTGCCACCAGGTGTGGCCCAAAATCAAAAAACAAATAAACAAAACCCCAAAACCTTTAGCTAGACACGTGAGGGAAAAAGTGAAAAAACATATATAAATTTAATCAGAGATGAAAGGGAAGAAATTACAACAGGCACCTCATAAATATAAAATAGTCCCACAGCACCTTGCCTCTGAGATTATGCTGTGTAGAGATCAATGCTGGGATTAAAAATTAGGTCTCCTTAGGACTAGAAAAAAAAGAGTATCTGGGAGGGGGGGCAGAGATATAGCACGGAGGTAAGGCGTTTGCCTCTCATGCAGAAGGTCAGTGGTTTGAATCCCGGTGTCCCATATGGCCCCCTGAGCCTGCCAGGAGCGATTTCTGAGCCTGGAGTCAGGAGTGACCCCTGAGCGCTGCCAGGTGTGACACAAAAAACAAAAACAAAAAAAAAAAGAGTATCTACTCCAACTCTTTGACCTATCTCCTGGGCCCCTATCTTCTTGATTTAATAACTGCAGAATTGGGGCCGGAGAGGTGGTGCTAGAGATAAGGCGTCTGCCTTGCAAGGGCTAGCCTAGGACGGACCGCGGTTCAATCCCCCAACATTCCATATGGTTCCCCCAAGCCAGGGGTGATTTCTGATCGCATAGCCAGGAGTAACCCCTGAGTGTTCAACAGGTGTGGCCCAAAACCGCCCCCCCAAAAAAAAGGAATAATTGTAGAATTACACTATTATGAACCACATAAAATCATCCATATATATAGAAAGAAAATGATGAAATAAACATGACATAATGTTCACATTTATCTGATTGGCAAGGTTGGATATGTGGGAATAAATGAGGGAAATCTATTTGGCAAAATGCTCTGCATTTCTTGTGCAATGTTAAAAGTTTAAAATTACCTCAAAGTGGGCCCGGAGAGATAGCACAGCGGCGTTTGCCTTGCAAGCAGCCGATCCAGGACCAAAGGTGGTTGGTTCGAATCCCAGTGTCCCATATGGTCACCAGTGCCTGCCAGGAGCTATTTCTGAGCAGACAACCAGGAGTAACCCCTGAGCACTGCCCGGTGTGGCCCAAAAACAAAAAACAAACAAAAAAAATTACCTCAAAGTAAAATTTCTATTTTATTTATTTATTTATTTATTTATTTTTCCTATTTTATTTATTTATTTTTTTTTGTGTGCTATACCTGATGCTCAGAGGTTAGTCTGGCTCTAAATTCGAAAATTACTCCTGGTGGTGTTTGTTTTTTTTCCCTGAAGATTCTTTACTTTAGAACCTAAATGCATTCACCATGCAATATAATTTGTTTGTTTTTGGGTCACATCCAGGGAGACATGGGTTACTCCTGGCTCTATGCTCAGAAATCACTTTTGACTATCTTGAAGGACCATATGAGATTCCAGGGATCGAACCCAGGTTGATCCTAGGTCAGCCAAGTGCAAGGCAATCATCCTATCCACTGTGCTAACACTATGGCCTGCAAAATAATTTTTTAATTTTCTATTTTCCCCACAGTAAAAATGATCTGTTCTGAAAATATTGATGTGATTTTTCAGTTAATAAAATTATTTACCTCAATGATAATTTTAGCACACATTAAAGTACCCAGCTCCGCATAAGACATATCTGCCTTTATTGACTCATAATATTCATATAAACTAGCTCCCAGCTTCTACCTCTTTTATACCCTTCTTACTATGTGGATGGAGCTATTATTTAAAAAAAAATTATTATAAAATTGCGCTTACTGGGGCCGGCGAGGTGGCGCTAGAGGTAGGGTGTCTTCCTTGCAAGCGCTAGCCAAGGAAGGACCGAGGTTCGATCCCCGGTGTCCCATATGGTCCCCCCAAGCCAGGGGCAATTTCTGAGCGCTTAGCCAGGAGTAACCCCTGAGCATCAAATGGGTGTGGCCCGAAAAACCAAAAAACAAAAAAATTGTGCTTACTAAGTTACTTCAGGCATTAGATGTTCAAACATCAATCCCATCACCAGGGGCCCCACTTTCTCACTATCACCCTAACTTGCCTCTTATAGAAACAAGTTTACTTTATATTGTTTGTTTATTTTATATATACTTTATATTATTGTTTATATTATTTGGTACAACACAGGGGCAAATGGAATGATCAAGACAGATTCACAAGGGTTGATTTGAAGTAATTGTATTTCTCCATGGTGTTACTAAAGTCAGTATTTAAGGTTTTACTGGGCTGTGTTCTTTGGTTGGTGCAAGTTGAACCTTCTGTGTTACTGTTTAAGCTCAGTGAGCCTAAACAGTAAAGTAGATTTCTATGTAACTTTCCTATCAGATTTCCTGTGATAACTAGTGGGCTGACACTATCATAAAATTTGGAGTTTTTGCATGGTTCAGGATCTGTAGATCTGAAACAAATTTGGTGACTTGGCAGTTTGATAAGATCAAGTTGCAGGGCTGGGCCATTTCTGTTGGAGGTTGTTGGAAGTGGCAGTGGGCTGCTGTGGCTTAGGGCAGAAAGGAGAACTTCCCCCATCCATTTTGAGAGGCCTCAGGGGTGTTAACCCTGACCTGACTATCTAGGAGGAGTCCAAAGCCTGCATGGCATTATTTAATATAAATGTGAGTAGAACCATTAACTGTTTTTTGTTGTTGTTTGTTTTTTGTTAGGAGGCCACACCCAGTGATGCTCAGGGGTTACTCCTGGATATGCCCTCTGAAATCCTTCCTGGCTTGGAGGATCATATGGGATGCCAGGGGATCGAACCACAGTCCATACTAGGTTAGTGCGTGCAAAGCAAACACCCTACTACTTGAGCCACCGCTCCAGCCCCTTTTTGCAAACATTTACAACTTAGGTTATGTACTGACTAGTGTGGAAAAGAAACACTGTGATAGGGAGCTGACATACTCAATTCAAAACTAATTATTTCCTCCTTAAATAACATGTACTTAATTGTCATGAGGCTATTTGGTTTTGTGAACGTGTGTGTGTGTGTGTGTGTGTGTGTGTGTGTGTGTGTGTGTGTGTGTGTGTGGGCCCAACGTCAGTAGTGGGCCAACTGCTGTGTTATCTCTCCAGCATCTCTCTTACTTCTACTTTTCTTTTCTTTCTTTCCACCCAGCAGTTTTCTTTCTTTCTTTCTTTCTTTCTTTCTTTCTTTCTTTCTTTTTTTTTTTTTTTGTTCTTTGTTTTTGGGTCACACCTAGCAGTGCTCTACGCTCAGAAATCACTCCTGGCAGGCTTGGGGGACCATATGGGATGCCAGTATTTGAACTACCGTTTTTCTGCATGCAAGGCCTTACCTCCATGCTATTTCTCAGGCCCCATCCAGCAGTTTTCAAGGGCTCTTCTGACTCTGCTCAGAAGTGACTCTGCCTGAGCTCAGGGGCCCATATATGGTGTCCAGGATTGAAACTGTGATTGGCTGCAGGCAAGCAAGCACTTTATTTCCTGCACTCTCTCTCTGCAATCTTTGGACTGATTAGATAGTTCAGGTGAACTAGTTAAAGAAATAGTGACAGAAGACATATTAATATATTAAAATTATTACAATTTTTTGACTTAGAAGACTGAATTCTTCAGGTTAATGATACCTATCAGGATAACTTATGTTTAAATGGCAAAGCTGACCAAAGAGTCATGAATAATCAGTTTGTCTTGGAGAATTTGAGAACTATAAACAAAAGGATGCAAAGCATTGTCCAAGGTAAATATTGACATGACTTAAGAGGAACAGAAAAACTTTTTTTTTTTTTTTTTTTTTTTTTTTTTGGTTTTTTGGGCCACACCCGTTTGACGCTCAGGGGTTACTCCTGGCTATGTGCTCAGAAATCGCCCCTGGCTTGGGTGGACCATATGGGACGCCGGGGGATCGAACCGAGGTCCTTCCTTGGCTAGCGCTTGCAAGGCAGACACCTTACCTCCAGCGCCACCTACCCGGCCCAGAAAAACTTTTAATGACGCCAAAAAATATTGAATCTGGGGAAGATGTTTTACGTTCTTACAATAAGCACTTGAGTTCAAGAAGTTTAAGGACGATGGGTAAGTATAGTGTCCAATAGTTTAAAAATGAAGTTCAAAACAAAGGCATGAATACTATACAGATATCATCATTCATTTTTTTTAAATCATGTTATTTACTAAAATAAAATAAATTTTTTTCTGGGAAAAAAAGAAGAATAACTTATGGGGGCTGGTGAGATAGGATTCTTGCCTTGCACATGTTAAACTCAGGTTCAATCCAAGGCTCTTTTCCATGCTCCTGGCTTATTTCTGGCTCACTGCTCAGAGGTCACTCCTGACAGGAGCATGGAAAAGTGGTCCCAAAGCAAAACAAAACAAAAAGCAAAGCAAGTGTAACACGCTCTGATCTTGATGCGAGTAATCTGACGCTCATCCCTGGAAGCAGGCTGCTTAATGTTAAATTTTCCTTCTAAATTTAGATTTGAATTGCTTAAAAAAATGAGTCCTGAGATATCAGCATTTTTATTGTTTGATTTTTTTCCCCCTGTTTCTGGGTCATATCCAGCAGTGCTCAGGGCTTACTCCTGACTCTGTGCTCAGGGATTACTCCTGGCAGTACTCAGGGACAATATGTAATGCCAGGGATCAAAGCAGAGTCAACCACATGCAGGGAAAGCAACTATTTAAAAAAAAAAAAAAACTTTATTTATGGATTGCTTGGTTAGTTGGCTACTGGGCCACATTCAGCAGAGCTCAAGGGTCACTCCTGGCTCTGCATTCAGAAACTGTCCTTGGCAGACTGGGGGACCATATGGGATGCTGGGAATCAAACTCCTGGGTTGGCCGCATGCAAGGCAAACACTCTACCTACTGCTGTGCTATCTCTCTGGCCCCAAGGGAAAGCAACTTAATGCCTGTATTATTTTTTTGACCTCTATATTTGGTATTTTGATAATTGGACATTTTGGGAACTTTCTGAGATAATCTTTTTTTAGGTTAAGCAACACGTGTTGACAGTGTACATACTCAATACTCAACTGTAGGCTACTGTCACTATGAACTGACTGCCCCCGCACACAAATAAGCCAGGGTCAATCATTGAGCCCCAAAGTAAAATGGAAGGATTCAAACTTCCCAGTAGTAACCTGCTCTAAGTCGATTTATTACTCATACTTGGCCCCTTGCTTCAAAAATTCCTGAGAAATCTTGATCTGGTGAAGCCTTCAGATAGATTGACCATGATAAAATTTTTTTGTGAAAATATTTGTCTTTCTGGAGACAGATTTGTTGGAGACAAATCCAGGCATCTTTCAAACAACACAAGGAGGGATATGACAAAGGGAAGTGGAACAGCTCAACCACCTTCAGGATTGGAGACACTATTCTGGACTGTGTGTCTGGGTCCAGTGGTAGTTTAAGGGTCTTGACAATTAAAGTAGGACCCAGCACCAGCTAGCTAAAAGCAAATGATTTTTTGAGGGGTGAGGAACACACCAGTGATTTTCAGGAATTACTCCTGGCTCCAGGCTCAGGGATCACTGTTGGCAGTTCTTAGAGACCATTTGGAGTGCTGGGGATCAAACTAGATGGTCACATTGCAAAGAAAATGATTTATCTCCTGCATAAAGCAATTTTTTTTTGCCATATTGGGAAGTGTGGCATTATTGGTGCTGAAGAGTGGTAGGGCACTTGCCTTACATGCAGCTGATCCAGGATAAATGGTGATTCAAATCCCATATGGTCCCCTGTGTCTGCCAAGAGCAATTTCTGAGCACAGAGCCATGAGTACTTCTGCCCAGTGTGACCCAAACCTTTCCCCCCCCCCAAAAAAAAATAAGAACATTATTTTCAAGTTCTTCCTTTACAGATCGAGAGTACATATTCTCTCCTGGTCTTGGTTTATTGCTTATCAACGAAAGACATGACACCGTTATAGCTGTGATCTTCTTTTCATTATTTCTTTAGTTTTAGGGCCATACCTGGTGGTGCTTAGAGGATACACATAACTCAGTGCTCAGAGAATCATGTGGTGCCAAGGTTTGCACAGGGGCCTCCTACATGCAAAGCATGCACTCAGCTCAGCCTTTTGAGCTATTTCTTTGGCCCTTTTTGTTTTTGGTGGGCACACCAAGCTGTGCTCTGGGCTAAACCCTGACTCTGAGCTCACTCCTGGTAGTGCTGGTATCTGATGCAGGGATCAAAGTGGGTTGCCTAAGCACAAATGTCTTACTGTTTTGTCTTACAAGACAAATGTCTTACTGTTTTGTTTTGTTTTTGTTTTGGGCTCACACCTGGCGATGCTCCTGGCTCTGTGCTCAAAAGTCATTCCTGGTAGGCTCAGGGGACCATATGGGATATCAGGATTTGAACCGGGGTCCATCCTGTGTTGGCCACATGCAAGGCAAAAGACTTAATGCTGCGCTATTGCTCTGGACTCCCTTTTTTTTTTTTTTTTTGTCTTACTGTACTATCTCTTTGGCTCCCCTTCTTATTTCTTACTTATACCAAGTTTCACATTAAATATTTATTTATCTGAAAATATCAGATGTGGGAGAAAATATTTTGAAAAATTTATAAATGTATTTTATTCACTGCCTTCTCTGGTATAATTCCTGATAAGTTAGATTAATGACTATTGCAAAGATGATTAGTCATTGCTTTTCCTAATAGATCTTACACACCATAAAAGACACAAAATGTTTAGAAAAGCAAGAATTGTGACTCCTGAAGGCATTTTTGTTTTGTTTTCTTTTGGGGCCACACCCTCTGGTGCTCAGGGGTTACTTCTGGCTCTGTGCTCAAGGGTCATTCCTGGGTATGCTCGGAGATGCTGGTAATTGAGCCTCAAATCACAGCACCACCAAATCTTTAAGAATAATGCGAAGCAAAGGAATTCACTACTCTAGTAGCAGGAACACTAGTTCCAACAAATCATCGATCTCAAGTAAAGTCTCAAGCCTCATTAATGAATAACTTAAAATAATGTTTCATGCAATGGCCATGGAAGAAAAACAATCACTAGAAGAAAAAATTTAACTAACTGAAAGATGAACAGATCTAGGTTTCAAAAATTCCATACAAATGAAAGTGAAGGGTTAAAAAAATAACAATAGCAAGCAACAGACTTCAATATGCAGAGGACCACATCAAGGATATTAAATACAAATCACTAGCCATCGCCAATAATGAAGTGACAAAAGGAAAGAGAACTAAATGAATGAAAGAAAATGTAATATGTGTGATATATGATAGTAAGAGGAACAATCTTTGAATTATGAGAGTACCAAAAGGAGAACAGGAGAAATGGGATAAACAACTGGTGGAAGAAATAAAAACTGAATATTTTCCTGATCTCTGGAGAGAGGTACCTGCACAGATTTAAGATCTAAATCATTCCAAACAAAATAGACTAAAAAATAAAAATACCCACAACACCATAATGCATTGTAATCAAACTGATTAAATCAAAAGACAAGATAGACTATAACATCAATAGAGAAGAAAACCCTCAAATACCAAAGAAACAATGTAAGAATGGCGACAGACATTCCATGTGATATCTTACAAGCCAAAAAACAGTGCAATGACATATTCAAAATACTAAATGAAAAAACTTCCCACCTAGAGTCTACTTATCTGCAAAGCTCTCATTTAAACTTGAGGGAGGGATAAGAGCTTTTTCAGACTTTTTCTCAGACTGGGGCACAGCAGGTGCATTTGCCTTGTGTGAGGCTGATCCAGGTTCAATCCTCAGCATCCCACATTGTCCTCTCCAATCTCTCAGAACTGATTTCTGAAAGCAGAAACAGGAATAACCCCTGAGAATCACTGAGTGTTGCCCAGAAAACAAAAACAAACAAAAAGAAACTTCTCACAGAAACAAGAGCTGGCAGCATTTGTGACAACAAAACCTTACTAAAGGACATGCATAAAAAAAAAAAAAAAAGACTTGTGATTTTGTGATGCAGTGGGGCCTTACATCCTGAACATTGTCATAATGACATGGCTTAGGCTTCAGAAGAACAGGCAGTGTTCATTCATCCCTGACCAAGGATATCATCTACAGAAACAACCACAGTTGTTTATTACAACGCTAGGAAGCAAACCTTTACCAGGCAAGACCCTACCGCTGCCCTGGCATTGACTTACTCCAAAGAGGCTCCTTTTAACACCTAGATGACTTAGCAACAGCAACAACCTGCTTTCAGGGCAGGCTCTCCGAATTGCCCTCTAATGGTTAGGTGAAACTAGAAGACATATCATCCTGACTTCGATGTAGGATATGCACAGAAACCAGGATCTCAATCTACAGAAACCTAACCAACAACTGTGAATGAGCAAAAAACTTTTACTGGGATCACAGAGAATGACTCAGGGGTTGGGCAACCTAGTATGCCTGGAGCCCAGAGTTGGTCTTACGCCAGAATACTTCAGGGGTAAGATGTCCTTGTATTTAGGTCAAGGCTTTTCCTTTCCATTTCCCTCATATTTGCTGGGCCTATGCAAACAGCAACAATTGCCACTCTCACCCCTTTTTTATTGTATTTATTTAACTTTTATCCTTAAAAAATAAAAAGAAGAGCTTACTAAACTTTCTGCTATTGCTTTAATGAGTTCATTGGTGATACAATAATTTTTACAAATATATTTGCTACTGAATGTTTTCTTCTTTCCTTTCTCTTCCATTTTATTAGTTTTTCTTTCTATTTTTTAATTATAACTTTGCTTTTGGTCATCTTGAAACAAATGTACTATGATCATTTATGTCAACTATGTGATGCATTTTCTTTAGTAAATTTATTAAAAAATTAAAAATGATTTTTTAGGGCCCGGAGAGATAGCACAGCGGTGTTTGCCTTGCAAGCAGCCAATCCAGGACCTAAGGTGGTTGGTTCAAATCCCGGTGTCCCATATGGTCCCCCGTGCCTGCCAGGAGCTATTTCTGAGCAGACAGCCAGGAGTAACCCCTGAGCACCGCCGGGTGTGGCCCAAAAACCAAAAAAAAAAAAAAAAAAAAAAAAAGATTTTTTAAACCATTTGCTATAGTGATTCAAGTGAAACTCATTCTCTTTTTTTTTTTTTGGTTTTAGGGTCACACCCGGCAGTGCTCAAGGGTTACTCCTGGCTGTCTGCTCAGAAATAGCTCCTGGCAGGCACAGGGGACCATATGGGACACCGGGATTCGAACCAACCACCTTTGGTCCTGGATCGGCTGCTTGCAAGGCAAACGCCACTGTGCTATCTCTCCGGGCCCTCATTCTCATTTTTTAAACTGAGTTTTCATCACTAATGATCTCTGTAATGAACATGTTCAAATGCAAGCCATTTCTGAAATAATTTGCACTTATTGATAATAAACTTCATGCTTTGTAAAAATAAAAGACTTGTGAGAACAACTTGTTTACACACACATACACAAAAATGGCAACACAGACTGATATCTTTCAATATTAATGGACTAAACTCCTCTATAAAAATGATAAAGTAGCTGGATGGGCCAGAAGTGATTTCTGAGTGCAGAGTTAGGAGTAATCCCTGAGTGCTGCTGGATATCTCAGAGGTAAGGATGGAAAAAATTATACAAGTCAATGAAAAGGAAAAAAACTCAGACAGCCATACTTACATCATACCTAGTAGCATTCAATATAAAAAAATAATAATTATAGAGAGTGATGGACAACTACTTTTGGTTAAGGGAACAACAGATCAAAGAACACTGTCATTAATATTTTTTGTATCATATTAGGCCCAGCAAAGTTCACAAAGCTTCTGCTTATAAATCTAAAGAAACACAATAGTAGCAGAAGATTTAAGAATATATCACTCTCACCACTAGGAATATCAGTAAAGAGATAAGAACCTTAAATGGGGCCCGGAGAGATAGCACAGTGGTGTTTGCCTTGCAAGCAGCCAATCCAGGACCAAAGGTGGTTGGTTCGAATCCCGGTGTCCCATATGGTCCCCCGTGCCTGCCAGGAGCTATTTCTGAGCAGACAGCCAGGAGTAACCCCTGAGCACTGCCGGGTGTGGCCCAAAAACCAAAAAACCAAAAAAAAAAAAAAAAGAACCTTAAATGAGGAGCTGAAAGAACAAAAGTTCTGGCTCAGATGGGTTCACTGATGAATTCTATGAAACCTTCAGAGAAGATTTACTGCCTTTATGCATTAAACTTTCCCAATGTAAGAACCAAAGCCACATGGATTCAATCACCACAGTGAAGTAGATCTTGAGATAGGTTATAAGTTTAGGTAAGGGGGCCAGAGAGGTGGCGCAAGCAGTAGGGCATTTGCCTTGCACGCGCTAACCTAGGACGGACCATAGTTCGATCCCCCTGAATCCCATATGATCCCCCAAGCCATGAGCAATTTCTGGGTGCATAGCCAGGAGTAGCCCCTAAGTGTCACCGGGTGTGGCCCAAGAAACAAACAACAAAAAGTTTAGGTAAGGCAGAGACATAACTCAGAAATAAAACTATATACCCTTTTCTCCTCCCACTTCTTCTCCCCACCACACCTCTCTTTCTCCTCCTCCTCCTTTCTTCTTCTTCTTCTTCTTCTTCTTCTTCTTCTTCTTTTCTTATCTTCTTCTTCTTCTTATTCTTCTTCTTCTTCTTCTTCTTCTTCTTCTTCTTCTTTCTTTTCTCTCCTCTCCTCCTCCTTTTCCTTCTCCTTCCTTGTCTTTCTGTCATCTATGTGGCTGTATAGCCCCTAGTCTGAACAATAAGGAATGAGTTTCCATGCTGTGTGGAAAGGGCATGAAGAAAAATTTAAAAGAAGGGAAAAGGGGGCCGGAGAGATAGTACAGCAGTGTTTTGCCTTGCAAACAGCCGATCCAGGACCTAAGGTGGTTGGTTCGAATCCCAGTGTCCCATATGGTCTCCATGCCTGAGCAGAAAGCCAGGAGTAAATCCTGAGCACTGCCGGGTGTGGCCCAAGAACCAAAAAAAAAAAGAAATAGAACCAAAGTTGGTGCCCTTCAGGAATGAGGAACTAGGGTTGAGTGAGCTAGGAATGTTCTATCTGAAAAGGGCTCCCTTGACAGCCAGGGTTTGAATCAGAGTATTCCAAGACAATCAATGTGGAGCCAGAAAAATCAGTGATTAATTAAGACATCTATACAATGAAAGGATTGTACTGTTACTGCTTGTGATTTTTAGATAAATTGCTTGAAGATTTGACTCGGGTCCTTGTCAAGACTCCCTAAGTTGAATGAAACTTGGATCTTGGCCAGCCGAATAAACTCCCTTTTGCATCCTGCATTGTTGGAGGTGGTCTTTAACTCTCAGTGTAGACATGGTGTCAAATCGGACCCTAACATTTGAGGGATCGTCCAGGATTGACTTTCCCTTGGCCTGAGATCCGGCTAGCCCTGATATCGGAGGATTAGAATCAAAGACCTGCGAGCAGTCAGGAGTGGTGTTGGGACCGAGAGGCCTGACTAAAAGAGGTGCAGCTTTCTCTGCTTTGTCAGGGGCAGTCTGTCTAGGTCTGAGAGGCCTGACTAAAGGGGGTGGTCCTTGGACCAAGAGGTCTGACAACGGAGGCGCCAAAACTGGAACTGGTTGTGAGTTCAGCCAACACTCCGGTGAGCTCCCTGCAGAGTGCTCAGTGGGACGCCCCTACACTCTTTGAATTCCCTTAGGATAGTGAGGGAAGGAAAGGAAAGGACCTTGGGTTTTCGTGCACTCCATTCTAGTGTGTGTCTGTCTGCCAGGGGTCTTCAAACTACGGCCCGCGGGCCACATATTGTATTTATTTCCATTTTGTTTCTTCACTTCTAAATAAGATATATGCAGTGTGCATAGAAATTTGTTCATAATTTTTGTTTTTACTAGAATCTGGCCCTCCAACAGTCTGAAGAACAGTGAACTGGCCCCCTGTTTAAAAAGTTTGAGGACTCAGTGTTTGTCTACCCCTTGTCCCATTCTGTGTTTTGCTTGTATGTGTTGGCTTTCTGTGTTTCTGAGCCTACTGCCACAGGGGCTGAGGGAAGGGCTTTTAGAGCTAATGGACAGAAAGCAGAGGTCTGCCCAAGTAGAAGGGTGGGGTGTCATAGAGGACACTCACCTGCAAACTGTTCTCCGTGTGTGTGTGTGTGTGTGTGTGTGTGTGTGTGTGTGTGTGTGTGTGTGTGTGTGTGTCGGTTTCCAAAGCAGGTAGCACCAGGAGAGCCGGAACCAGCACTTCAGAATTGGGGCTGGGTTGTCCATGGGAGAGCCTGCGCCCAGAAAAGCATTAGACCACACCCTTTCTCCACTCCCTAAGCAAACTGCCCGACTGTAAGTGTTTTCAAGTACCCTATATACACTATTATGCTATGATATCCTTTTTTAGTTACACACAACTATGGTAAGTTTAACTGATAAATTTATAGATTTATAACAATAATAAAAGATTAAATTATAATAGTAAACTGAAATAAAAGTTCTATAATGTTCCTATTCAAAGTGTTTTCATATAGGTACTATTTCTGACTTCTTTTTTTATGTAACAGATATGTATTAATTGAAAATACAAAACATCGGGGCCGGAGAGATAGCATGGAGGTAAGGCGTTTGCCTTTCATGCAGGAGGTCATCGGTTCAAATCCCGGCGCCCCATATGGTCCCCCGTGCCTGCCAGGAGCAATTTCTGAGCCTGGAGCCAGGAATAACCCCTGAGCACTGCCGTGTGTGACCCAAAAACCAAAAAAAAAAAAAAAGAAAAAGAAATACAAAACATCATTACATTAAAGACTGAAGATACTACCTAGAAAAAATATAGTTCCTACCATTAAAAATACTGTTTATTAAAAAAATAAATAAAAATACTGTCTATTGAAAGACCATATGAATATTCACTAAAAACAAGTTTATTTCTTTTAGTATTGTTTTTGGATTTTCCCTTGGTCAATTCATTTTAGTGAAAAAATGGTTGCATTTCATATCTTTCATCAGAAAAGATAAACTTAGTTCTGTACTCATATTGAAACATCCTTCCAAATCAATAAATATAAACATCTTTAGAGGGCCCTGAGAGATAGCACAGCGGAGTTTGCCTTGCAAGCAGCCGATCCAGGACCAAAGGTGGTTGGTTCGAGTACCAAAGGTGGTTGGTTCGAGTTCCGGTGTCCCATATGGTCCCCCGTGCCTGCCAGGAGCTATTTCTGAGCAGACAGCCAGGAGTAACCCCTGAGCATCACCAGGTATGGCCCAAAAACCAAAAAAAGAAAAAAAAAAAAAGAAATAGATGTAATTGGAATTACAATCTATTGATGAAGATCATACTGGACTATATCAGCATAAAGTGTCATAAAGTGTTTTGAGGTTATTGTTTAGATTCTTACTGGGTCTTAGAAATCATTTTCTTAATATAAAATCTTTTATTTAAGCATCATGATTACAAACATGATTATACTGGGTTTCAGTCATAAACAGAACACCCCCCTTTCACCAGTGCAACATTCCCATCACCAATACCCCCTTCCTCCTTCCCAACCCCTGCCTGTATTCGAGACAGGTATTTTACTTCTATTTCTTTTTTTTTTTTTCTTTCTTTTTTTTTTTTGATTTTGGGGTCACACCTGGCCGCGTTCAGGGGTTACTCCTGGCTCTATGCTCAGAAGTCGCTCCTGGCAGGCTCAGGGGACCATATGGGATGCCGGGATTTGAACCACTGACCTTCTGCATGCAAGGCAAATGCCCTACCTCCATGCTATCTCTCAAGCCCATGGTTCTACCTTAAAGTCAAAAGGCAAGGCTGTACCATTTCAGCTGCCCAAAAGTATACAGCAGGTGCCCTCATATCAGGAGGCAGTTTGCTGTGGGAAGCACAGTACTAGTGTGTGGTTATGGCTGCTATTCTTCTGGAGATGAAGATGGTATCATATTCGTGTTTTTATATCTTGACTGAGGTTTGTGTCTTGTGTAGTATAGATCATTCAGGAATGTTTAATAAAACAAAGTAAATGAAAAGTAAAGTTTTCAAGGGAACACAGGCAGTAGATCCAGACAGCAGATGAGAGAAGGTGGGAGTTTTAACCTAGTCCTTGACAACTGTGGGGCTCTGGTGGTAAGGGAGATTTGGGACATTGGTGATGGGAATGTTGCACTGGTGAAGGGGCATGTTTTTACATGACTGAAACTAAACTACAATCATGTTTGCAATCAATGTATTTAAATAAAGATATTAATTAAAAATGTAAAAAAAAAGAAGTAATTATTAAGACATTGGGAATTGGGAAACTTTTTAAGTTCAGGCCTGTAATAGTTAAATATCCCCCAGAGAAAAGAAGCTGGAACTTTGAGCAAGAAAAATAATTAAACTTTCTTTTTTTTTTTTTTTTTTTTGTTTTTGGGCCACACCGGCAATGCTCAGGGGTTACTCCTGGCTGTCTGCTCAGAAATAGCTCCTGGCAGGCACGGGGGACCATATGGGACACCGGGATTCGAACCAACCACCTTTTGATCCTGGATAGGTTGCTTGCAAGGCAAACGCCGCTGTGCTATCTCTCCAGGCCCAAACTTTCTTCTTTACTCCTGCCCCTCAGGAATTTATGAGCAAGAAATTGATTTATTGTCCATATGCCAAAGAGTAAACTAATAATTAACCAAGAAAAGAAAAACTTTGGTCATTAGAAATTCAAGCTAATTGAGCTACAAAAAGCAGTTTGAAAAATTTGGGCGTGTTTATATTTCTACTGGAAAAAAATTTTCTGATTTTAAAGGTATCTAAAAAGAGAAAAATTGTGTGGAAAATGTGATGGTTAGCCTTTTTAGATAATATTCATTTTGTGAGTGCTTAATATTATTGAGATAACTACATTTCATAACAGTGTTGTCACCAGGTATTAAATTTAATGTTGGTCATAAGATCTAAAATATGAAGTTGTGAATGGTTAGGTACTTTATTGTAAATAAAATTTTTAAAAAAGATTTAAATGTCTTTCGGGGCCGGGCGGTGGCACTAAAGGTAAGGTGCCTGCCTTGCCTGCGCTAGCCTCGGACGGACCGCGGTTCGATTCCCCCGGCGTCCCATATGGTCCCCCAAGCCAGGAGCGACTTCTGAGCGCATAGCCAGGAGTAACCCCTGAGCATTACCGGGTGTGGCCAAAAACCAAAAAAAAAAAAAAAAAAAAAAAAAAAAAAAGATTTAAATGTCTTTCATAAGTATAATAAAGGACAGTTTGGTCCTGTAATATGTAAGAAAATCTAGCAAATTGTTTTCAAAATTGGAAGAAAGAAGATAAAAATTTGAAAATTTGAGTATCTGGATAAAATACAGACTTTTCAAAATTGGAGTAATATCAGTCTTATTCTATCTTTCTGAGGCTTTACAACTACTTATATGCTTAGATTTAAAAAGCATTTTTTGACCTTGACTTGTTTGCTTGTTTTTGTTTTGATTTGTTTTTGGGTCATGCCCGGCAGTGCTCAGGGATTACTCCTGGTTCTACACTTAGAAATTGCTGAATGACACTCGGGGGAACCATATGTAATGCTGAAATTCGAACCACTGTCCTTCTGTGTGCAAGGCAAATGCCCTGCCACTGTGCTATCTATCTGGCCCTTGACATGTTTATTTGGAAACTATTGCATATTACCTATATCTCATTTGCTGAAATTGAGTGATTAACCTGTAAAGTGTAAAGTCTGGGTAATTTAGTAATTGGTATATATATATATATATATATGTAATGAACCCTTGGATTTTTGTTGATATAAGGGACATCTATCGGACTGTTTTGTACTATTTTAGACTTTTTGTTAGAAAACACTAAATTTTAATTGTATTACTTGTTTAGAAGTATTAGCAGAGAAAAGCCTCTTATTTATATTGTCAGGACAAGAAACAAACTCATTGCTTCACATCAGTATAACATGTTAAACTATTTGCATTCCTAAGCAGCAAGAAATTATAAGATATGTGTAATATATATATTTTAAAATTTCAAAATGATAAGCCTAATACAACTAGAGAAAAAGAACTATTTGGAAAATGTTCTAAATTATTGAGAAAGAAGCATAGTAACTAATAGTGTGCATGATAAGGACATACTTTAAAAATGTAATGGTCTAAGAATTTTGTTTTTAATCTGACATATAGAATTTTAACATGGAGGGCTGGAGTGATAGCACAGTGGTAGGGCATTTGCTTGCACATATCTGATCCAGGACAGACCTGGGTTCAATCCGGCATCCCATATGGTCCCCTGACCCTGCCAGGAGAGATTTCTGAGTGCAGAGCCAGGAGTAAACCCTGAGTATCACTGGGAGCGGCCCAAAAAATTAAAAAACAACAAAAGAATTTTTTTTTTTTTGGTTTTTGGGTCACACCTGGCAGTGCTCAGGGGTTACTTCTGGCTGTCTGCTCAGAAATAGCTCCTGGCAGGCACGGGGGACCACATGGGACACTGGGATTAGAACCAACCACCTTTGGTCCTGGATCGGCTGTTTGCAAGGCAAACGCCGCTGTGCTATCTCTCCGGGCCCCCAAAAAAGAATTTTAACATGGAGCACTTATATACAAAGTAAGAAGCCATAACTTCTGAATTTATTTGATTTTGGTTCAATGATTTAATTAGAAGTTTTCTCTCCAAATATGACTTACACGAATTAAAAAAGAATATTCATTAGTTTTGGGCTATTTAAAATGGGCTGAACTCACCTTCAAAGGAAACAATTAGAGTTCTTGGTAATTTTCAAATTATTAACTTAAGGTCTTCAAAATTAGGAACTTTGTTCTTGAGTTAGTTTTGGTTACCTTTAATAGTTAGAAATTGGATTGTTCTTAAAATGTCCTTGAATTAGAAATAATCTAATGTTCTATATAAATAATCCTATGAAACCCATGTTATAGTGTTTTTATGCTTTTTGGGTAGAAATGGGGTAATGATAAGGTGTTACCACAAAGAACTTTATGATGGGGGCCGGCGAGGTGGCACTAGAGGTAAGGTGTCTGCCTTGCAAGCACTAGCCAAGGAAGGACTGTGGTTCAATCCCCCAGTGTCCCATATGGTCCCCCGTGCCTGCCAGGAGCTATTTCTGAGCAGACAGCCAGGAGTAACCCCTGAGCACCTCCGGGTGTGGCCCCTTCCCCCCCAAAAAAAGAACTTTATGATGGAGCAGTGGCGCAGGGTGTAAGGCATTTCCAGGAGCATTTTCTGAGTGCATAGCCAGGAGTAACCCCTGAGTGTCACCCGGTGTGGCCGAAAAACAAAAACAAAAAAGAACTTTATGAATATGGTCATGGTTTAGAAAATTGGAGCTACAAAATTATAGGAAGTCTTACTGTGAGAAGTTCCCCAGACATTGGTCAAATAGTTGCAAGATTTCCTGTGTGTTCTGTAAATTTGAGAAAGATTTGCTTTTTCTCTCTCTTTACCACCTTCAGCATTTTTGGTGTTTTATGGCACTATGTTGGTTTGAATGTAGGCAGGTAATCTTTCTCTCTGTAGTGAGGAGAAACAGTTAGCTGAAAGGGATTAAGTTAACTGACAGGAGCAGGTCCAGTAATAACTGGTACTGTTAGAAGTACTCTGCTTACCTCAGGAGAACTATAGAGGCAGACTGGCCTAGGAAATCAGTGATCAGCTAGAACTGTGCCAGCCAAGCTCAGGTCCTGCTCTCAGCAAAGTTCCGGAGGACAGAACCTCTCCCAACCCTAGAGGATCCCTCCAGAACCCTGGAGATCAGAATCTCTTTAACCTTAAAGAGGGATGGGACACTTCTACACAGAATGAGAAGACCAAGGTCATTCCCCAGCTTATGGTGTTGATCTGATCACTGCCTCCTAGATCTCATTTTTATATTGTCCAACCCTGGGGAACCCTGAAGTGCCATGTAAGTCTTAATGTCTTTAGTGGAAAATCACCTGCTCTGTCTTTAAACAATCCCCAGAAACCCTCTTTAAGTACTTTAAGTACTCTTTAAGTACTGCTGTGTTTATGCAAAGGAACAAGCCAAGATTAGATTATTTAGCTATCTATCTGGCAAAGTTCAAGATGAAAGGGGAGAGAGAAATTATCTTTTTTTCTGTAATTGATAGAATTAAAATGTGTTCTAGTGGAAAAATATCCCACTCCTCTTGGGTAACCTATGTGAAAAAAATTAAAAGCAACAAATGCAATCACTACTCTGACTAAGGCAAACTCAGTCTGAATAGAAGTAACAGCAGGAGAAATAATAACTCAGAGCTGTGTTTATTGCTGTTACTGAGCCCAGTGGGTCTCTTCCACACAACATTTATAACACTAGAGAGCATCTATCCTGAGAAATCCTTGTAGTGTAATTTCACAGATACCAAAAATCATTGGGAAAATAATATCTCCCTACCTAATTGATCTACCGGTAATTGTTTTTTTAGGTGTTAAAACTGCAGGACAATTCGGTAATGGGAATTCCCCTGATTTTATGTTAATATGTACCTAAAATATTATTGCCAATGACATGTAAGCCACTATGATTAAAATAAAAACTATATTTAAAAAAAACTGCAGAACCCAATCTGTCAATAGCCTCTTAACAACTAAGGTAGTTTGAGGTAGGGCCTACAGTCAGCTTGAAGAAGTTACAGAAGATGGGCCTTCTCCGTCTCTCCCTTTTAATGACTCGTATGGTAGTAAAATCTCTGGGAAATATGAAACAGGAAGGTCATCAGGAAAGCTTCCAGGAGAATAAAGGCAAAGAAAGACCACAAGAATTCAAAGAGCTAAGGCCATTGACATCAATTGAAAATTATGTTTATCCCAGACGTTAGAGCAAGTAGCAAGAATTAACTGGACAATGACATTTAAAGAGGATGGGTGGTATATAAGGAAAGAAGAGCAAAGATTATGACTTCTAGAAATGTTACGGGCAAAATAATCAACACCAGGTGTAGGCAATAGTTATCTTGGATCCAGAGCAGGAAAAAGCCCTGGACTAACAGCTATTTAAATTACAGGAACCTGGGGGCCAGAGAGACAGCACAATGTAGGGTGTTTACCTTGCTTGTGGCCAACCCAGGATGGACCTGGGTTTGATTCCCAGCATCCCCTATGGTCCCCTGAGCCTACCAGAAGTTATTTCTGATCTCAGAGCCAGGAGTAACCTCTGAGAGCTGCAAAGTGTGGCCCAAAAACAAAAAAAACAAAAAACAAAAAACAAACAAAAAAAAGTTGCAGGAACCTTCTTTCCAAAGGAACATCCCCTCTCTTCATGGTGCAGAATTATAAGGAACCCCTACACATTCAGCTGACACAACTTCCAGAACCAGGGTAGAATGAAGATCATCCTGATGTACCAGCCAACAGTGGTGACTGTAGGATGGCAGAAATCAACATCTTATTTATTTGTACTGTACTTGGACTATTATCCAGACTATAGATGGAGTGATTTCTGAGCACAGAGGAGAAGGAGGAGGAGGAGGAGGGGAGAGAAAGAAAGGAAAGAAAGAGAAAGAAAGAAAGAAAGAAAGAAAGAAAAGAAAGAAAGAAGAAAAGAAAGAAAGAAAAAGAAAGAAGAAAGAAAGAAAGAAAGAAAGAAAGAAAAAGAAGAAGAAAGAAAAGAAAGAAAGAAAAAGAAAGAAAGAAAGAAAGAAAGAAAGAGAAAGAAAGAAAGAAAGAAAGAAAGAAAGAAAGAAAGAGAAAGAAAGAAAGAAAGAAAGAAAAGAAAGAAAGAAAGAAAGAAAGAAAGAAAGAAAAGAAAAAGAAAGAAAGAAAGAAAGAAAGAAAGAAAGAAGAAAGAAAGAAAAGAAAGAAAAGAAAGAAGAAAGAAAGAAAAAGAAAGAAAGAAAAAAGAAAGAAGAAGAAAGAAAGAAGAAGAAAGAAAGAAAGAAAGAAAGAAAGAAAGAAAGAAAAGAAAGAAAGAAGAAAGAAAGAAAAAGAAAAAATTTCAGACCAATCTCCCTAATGAACAATGATGCAAAAATTCTTATGGCTAAGCTAATCCAACAACATATAAAAAAATCATATACCCCAATCAAGTGGGATTTATACCATGGATATTAGGGTGACTCAACACATTTAAATCAATTAACTTAATACACCACGTTAATAAAAAGAAAAGAGCTATATGATCTTATTAGTTTATGAAGAGAGAGCTTTTGTTTTTTGGGTCACACCTGACAGTGCTCAGGGGTTACTACTGGCTCTATGCTCAGAAATCGCTCCTGGCAGGCAGTGGGGACCATAAGGGATGCTGGGGTTTGAACCACCATTCTTCTTGATGGAAGGCAAAGGCCTTACTTCCAAGCTATCTCTCCGTGTCCCATGAAGAGAAAGCTTTTAACAAGATCCAACATCCATTCATCATAAAATAGAAATGTATGGAACCTTCTTCAAAATAATAACAACCATCTATAACAAACCCACAGCTAGTATTCTTTTTTTCCTGTGTGGTGTTGTTGTTGTTTGTTTTGGGGTCACATCTAGTGGCCCTCGGGGGTTACTCCTGGCTCTGTGCTCAGAAATCATTCCTGGCAGGACTGGGGGATCATATGGGATGCCAAAGATTGGACCCAGTCAGTCCTGGGTTGGCCATGTGCAAGGCAAACACCCTTTTTGCTGTGTAATTACTCCAGCCCCACAGCCAGTATCTTTAATGGTGAAAACCTGAAAGCATTTCCTCTAGATTAAGAGGTAGGGGAAGGATGTCCATGGTCTCTCCTTTTATATCAATATAATACTAGAATCAAGGGCCAGACCAATAGCACAGTGGGTAGGGCATTTAAATGCCTTGCACACAGTTAACCAAGGTTCTATCTCCGGCTTCTCACATATGGTCCCCCGAGCTTATCAGGAGTCATTTCTGAGCACAGAGTCAGTATATCACCCCTGGATGTGGCCCCAAAACAAAAGCAATAACAAAGAACTATTCACCATAGCAATCAGAAAAGGAAAGCAAATAAAAGGGATTAAAATCAGAAAAGAAGTCAAATTATCACAATTTGAAGATGACATGATAAATTACATAGAAAAATATAAAGAATCCACAAAAAAATTTTCTAGAATCAATAAACCAATGAAGAAAATATTGGCTACACAGTCAATACAAATTGGTCACATATTTATATATAAAGAATGAATCACAGGGCTGGAACAATAGTACAGTGGGTAGGGCGCTTGCCTTGTACATGGCCAACAGGACTGGATTCCAGGGGTTATTCTTGGCTCTATGCTCAGAAATTGCTTCTGGCAGGTTCGGGCTCATATGGGATGCCGGGATTCGAACCACCGTTCTTCTGCATTCAAGACAAACGCCCTGCCTCCATGCAATCTCTCTGGCCCTGAATCCCTTTTCTTTTCTGTTTTGTTGTTGTTGTTGTTGTTGTTACACACTTGTTGCTTACCTTGCTTACATACTTATCTGAATTTTTCACTCTTTAATTGTGATACTTGGATGCTTCCATTGCAGTGTTTAAAGTTCAAACACCATTAGTTGTGGTTTTGAGATAAGCACTCATGTTTGTTATGATGTAGGGACCTCAAATGACAGAATTACAGGGTCATGTTTGCAAATGCAACCAGCCTCATGCTTGCCAAACCAGTACTTGTTCATTGACTTAACCCCACCCCCCAGGTTGTTTATATTTTTTAAAATAATATATTTATTTAAGCACCATGATTAAAAACATGTTTTTAGTTTAATTTCAGTTATAAAAAAAAAACAAACACCCCCTTTCAATAGTGCAACCTTCTCACCCTCTGTCTTCTCAAAGACAGGCATTCTATTTCTCTCACTCATTACCATTGTCGTGATAATGTTAGTGTAGTTATTTCTCTAACTGCATTCATTACTCTTTGTGGTAAGCTTCATATTATGGGCTGGTTCTTCCAGCCTTTATCTCTATTGTCTCTGGGTATTAATACAATAATGTATTTTATTTTTCTTTCTTTCTTTTGGGGGGTGTGGGGGCCACATCTGGCGGCGCTCAGGGATTACTCCTGGCTCTGCACTCAGAAATTGCCCCTGGCAGACACGGGGGACCATATGGGATGCTAGGATTTGAACCATCATTCGTCCTGGATTGGCTGCATGCAAGGCAAATGCTTTACCACTGTGCAATCTCTCTGGCCCCTGTCTTTTATTTTTCTTAAATCCCACAGATGAGTGAGACTATTCTGTGTCTAGCTCTCTCCCTCTGACTTATTTCACTCAGCATAATAGTTTCTATGTCCATCCATGTAAAGGAAAATTTCATCATTTTATTTTTCCTGATAGCTGCATAGTATTCCATTGCATATATGTACCACCGTTTCTTTAGCCACTCATCTATCTGTTGTCCAGCATCTGGATTGTTTGCCAGAGTCTGGCTATCATAAAATGTGCTTCAATGAATATAGGCAAACAGAAGGCATTTTTGTGTTGTGTTTTTGTGTTCCTTGGTTATATCCCTAGGAGTGGTATAGCTGGATCATATGGGACTTCAATTTCCAGCATTTTGAGGTATCTCCAAATTATTTTCCATAAGGGCTGGACTAGATGGCATTTCTACTAGCAGTGAATAAGAGTTCCTATCTCCCCACATCCCTGCCAGCATTGATTGTTCTTGTTCTTTGTAATGTGTGCCAATCTCTGTGGTGTAAGATGGTACCTCATTGTGCTTGCTTTGACAGCACATATACTAAAATTGGAATGATACAGAGAAGATTAGCATGGCCCCTGGGCAAGGATGACATGCAAATTTGTGAAGTGTTCCATATTTTAAAAAAAGATGGTATCTCATTTTTGTTTTAATTTGCTAATCCCTGATGATTAGTGATGTACAGCATTTTGTCATGTGTCTTTTAGCCATTTGTATTTCTTCTTTGAGGAAGTGTCTATTCATTTCTTCACTTTTTGATGGGGTTAGATTATTTTTTCTTGTTAGTACCTTGAATATCTTAGATATTAACCCCTTATCTGATGGGCATTGGGATAAGAATATAAAATGTACTTATCAGTGGCAATGTGGTGGAAACACTACATATCTTTGTGATAGCCTTCAGACTTATAAGTGTATTTTACAGATTTAAAGTCACACATTTATGTACAAAGTGGCCCTTTTTTCTCCATCAAACATATCACAATAATTAAGTTAGGATGATATGACTATAGCTCATCATGAGGAGCTTATTTATAAAGTATACTACTATAATATGATGCCTGTCTCCAAATGTGATTTTTTTTTTTTTTGGTTTTTGGGTCACACCTGGCGGTGCTCAGGGGTTACTCCTGGCTGTCTGCTCAGAAATAGCTCCTGGCAGGCACGGGAAACCATATGGGACACCGGGATTCGAACCAACCACCTTTGGTCCTGGATCGGCTGCTTGCAAGGCAAACGCCACTGTGCTATCTCTCCGGGCCCCAAATGTGATCTTGATGGCACTGCTATTTACATCCCTAGGACCACAGAAAATGCATGCTCTATAAACAATGCAACCAAGAGAGTGCAAGTACTGCAACTCAAGTGTAGGGACTCTGGGTCTGGGAGAACATAGAGTGATTAGGGTACATGTACTGGTCCCAGATTCACTCTCTGGCACCATTTGACCTCTGGAGTATTGCCAGATGTAACCCTTGAAACCTCTAAATAAGACAGTGTGTCCCTGGTGGTTCCCAATATGGCAGGGTCTGAGCAGCACCCCATCCTTTGATCCCACACAAACTACTAATCTTGTTGGCAGAGTATTCCTAGGAATAAACCAGGGATCCTTGAGCACCATTTGGAAGGACCTCCCAAGAGCTTAATCAAAGGGCTGGAGAGATAATGTAAGGGTTAAGGTGTTTGTCTTGCACATGACTGTCCCTAGATTGATCCCTGCACTGTTCATGCTTCTCTGAGTCCTTCCAAGTGTGATCCCTAAGCACAGAGCCAGGAGTAAAATTGGAGCATACCTAGATGTGACCTCAAATTCCCTCCCCTCCAAAACACAGAAAGCAAACTGAAATTTTAAGAAAACAAAATCACTTAATTAAAAAAGAATTATTTCAGGGGCACCTCACATCCTGAACACTTGTCATGGCTACTCGACTTAGACCACATGATATCGGAAATCAACTGTCCAATCATGAACCCCAGATCCCTACCTTATAACGGACACAATTCCCTGCACCAGCACCAGGAACCAACCTCCCCCAGGGGGGAGTCCCTAATACCACTCTGGCATCAACCTGCGCCGGACTATGTTCATTTGACATCCTGACAAAGAGGAAACAGCAACAAATTGACCTAAGGTCAGGTTCCCCAACTTCATCACATAACTGTGATGATGTGGGATGAAATCAGAAGACACTCCACCCTTTGACCTGGGCAAAAACCAAGATCACTAATAATAGAAGACTGACTGCAACAACCGTAACTAAGCAGAACTCCTGGAACCATAAAAAAAGACTCTATCCTAGACTTCCTGTGAAAAACCCAAGATCTCTAATTTTAGAAGACTGTCCTAGACAACCACAGCTGAGCAGAACATTTTCTGGCATCATAAAAACAAAAAGCAAAAGACCACGGGGTTTGACAATGAGCATGGCCATAGCCTATAATTGATCCCAATTCAGTGTGCTTCAAGGGTAGAGAAACCCTATATCTCTTAAGTCAAGGGAATTTCCTTTCTAATTTCCCCAATTACTGTGCCTATGCAAAAAAAACCCCACAAAAAAACAAAAAAAATAACTTGCCACACCAGCCCCCCTCCTATTTTGTTTTTTGTTTAATTTGGTGTGGTTTTGTTTGTTTTCTCTTTCTTTTACTTTCCTTTCTTCTTTTAAATTTAAATTTACGGCTTCTACACAGGGGCTCATCCTCACCTTTTTTTTTTTTTCTTTTTTAACAAAACCATAGTACACTAATCAGCTTGTTCTGCCTCATAAATTGAGGAAGAAAAAAAAAAAAGGATGATAACTGGGGTAAACAGTCTCATGAACTGGAACATGAACTAGAACAGTCTCATGAGTGGAAATGAAAAAAAAAGATCAGCTGGGGCCAGAGAGATAGTGTTACACCCCAGGAAGGGCACACATCAGAAAAGTGTTGCACTCCTGAAAAAGATTTGCCAAAAAGGCCCACTTAGAGCAGTTAAAATCAGTTGACCCTTCGCATGGATTGTTTGGCCATAATTCTAAAACGTGGCTGTAACTATCTCTCTCTTTATTTTTGACCAATATTAGAAATCAGGTCTTAGTAATTCTTTCTAACAAAGGAGGACAGTACAAATCCCGCCAAAAGTCTCCCACTGACCAGCTCCCTGTGATCTCTGCTACTTTGGTGCCAAGATCATGTTTTTTCCAAAACTTAGCTCATAGTAAAGCAATTTTCAGTTTTCCCCAAAACTCTAAAACTTTTCTCTCTCTTTCCACTTCCCTGAAAATTACCTGGTTTTTCCTGCTTACCCAAAACAAAACAAACCCACAACAAAACTTCCTTTCAACTTCCGTATCGGTTCTTTAATATGCAAATTTTAGCCATGGTCTTTCATTCTGTTTCCCTAACCATCTCCCACTTTCTTTGATATCAAAAATTAAACCCTGCATTCCAAAGCTCAACCCTTAAAAGCTACCCAGCTCAAAAAATAAATTTGTCTTCGTCTTTTTAGACACAAGTCCCCATGCATTCTGTGTGGTCCTATTTATTTCATATTTCATAATTCATTATTCCATATTCGCCTCTTCGCGCTCCCGCTTGACTTCCAGTGGGAAAGTGAACTCACTAAGGTTATGCTTAGGAACTTTTTATCTCATCAGGATAAAACAGTCCACAGCAAGATAGCATGGAGGTAAGGTATTTGCCTTTTATGCAGAAGGTCGGTGGTTTGAATCCCTGCATCCCATATGATCCCTGAGCCTGCCAGGAGCGATTTCTGAGCGTGGAGCCAGGAGTGACCCCTGAGTGCTGCCGGGTGAGACCCAAAAACCAAAACAAAAAACAAAAACAAAAACAAAACAAAACAAAACGAAACAAAAAAAAAAGGGCCCGGAGAGATAGCACAGTGGCGTTTGCCTAGCAAGCAGCCGATCCAGGACCTAAGGTGATTGGTTCGAATCCCGGTGTCCCATATGGTCCCCTTGCCTGCCAGGAGCTATTTCTGAGCAGACAGCCAGGAGTAACCCCTGAGCACCGCTGGGTGTGGCCCCCAAAAAACCAAAAACAAACAAACAGAGGATTTTTAGCCGGCAGGGTGGGCACCTGGCAGACCTCCGCATGTGCCAGGGGCCTCTTGGCCCGGCCTAGGGTAGGGGGGCCCGGACCTGGGTCACCCGACCCCCCTCTCCCTCTTTCCTCCGGATCTCCAGGTGGGTTCCTGGGAGGAGCTGATGGGGCACCCTGGGTTTTCCCCACTCCCAGGCCGGTCCAGAGACTGGCCTAGGGTGGGGCTTAAATCCCTGTCCTTTGGGCTTGGGAGGGTCTCCCTCCCTTCCTGGAGCAGGATTTTTAGCCGGCAGGGTGGGCACCTGGCAGACCTCCGCATGTGCCAGGGGTCTCTTGGCCCGACCTAGGGTAGGGGGGCCCGGACCTGGGTCACCTGACCCCCCTCTCCCCCTTTCCTCCGGATCTCCAGGTGGATTCCTGGGAGGAGCTGATGGGGCACCCTGGGTTTTCCCCACTCCCAGGCCGGCTCCAGAGGTTGGCTTAGGGGGTGGAGTTTGATCTGGGGGTGGCAGATAGCTGCTCAGCTATACTCAGGCTGTCACTGGCAATTTCATACCAGTCTACATTTTGCAAACCTCTCGGGGGCTAGCGAGAACATATACTCCTCCCAACCATCAGTACCCCAGATTTACCCTTCTTAACTTTAGTAACACACAGTTCTAATCTCTGACCAAAGACATACAGTAGATCTAACAAATCCTAGAACTATTTTGAAGGACACAAATTGAACACATATTGAACACATATACCTTTTGAATATTTTATGGGTATTTTCTTTAACTGCTGTAACTCTCTAAATATTCTTCTACCATGATGTTTCTATCCACTTTTCATCTTGTCTTTTCTTTGTAAGCTGTTCAGTAAGGATTGTTGGTGGAACTGTCCCTCAGTTTGATGCCTATGATTGAACTATGGAAATTGCTGGTCTTGTTCCTATTGCCTCCAGATGCACCAATAACACTTCATGGCATTGATCCTTATTTGCATAGACACATTAAAATGGGAAAACACTATACATACAGATAAGTTCTTATCTAATAAATCTCAGTACAATGTACCTTACACCCTGAACATTGATATAATGACCTGGCACAGGCCTCAGAAGAATGGGCATCCTCCATTCACGCCAGAACCAGGCAAGCTATCTACGAAACATCCAAGGTCTTTTATAGCAACAGCTGGAAGCAGTCCTCTACCAGGAAAGACACTACCAAGGGTCTGACATCGACCTCCTAAAAAGAGACTTCCGTTTACACTGAGAAGACTTGACAACAACAATGACCTGCTCTACAGGACATGGTTCTCTCTAGTGCCCCTTAAGTGTGAGGTGAAACGAGAGGATGCTCTGCACCATCCTGACTGCAATATGGGATATGCAGACTCCAGGATCTTTAATACAGAAGCATGATACCAACAACAGAGACTATGTGAAGAATGGAGGTGTATTGCCACTACAGACGATGACTTGAATTGGACAAACTAGTTTGCCTGGAG
Organism: Suncus etruscus; assembly: GCF_024139225.1. Taxonomy (NCBI): domain Eukaryota; kingdom Metazoa; phylum Chordata; class Mammalia; order Eulipotyphla; family Soricidae; genus Suncus; species Suncus etruscus. The sequence continues at coordinate 86,994,883 of NC_064858.1, forward strand.
CCTAGAGTCAGTCCTGTGCCAGGAAACTTCAGGGGTAGGGTCTCCTTGTATTTAGACCATAATTTTTCTTTCCATGTCCCTTATATTTTGGTGGGCCTATGCAAACAAATGCCACTTTAACACCATTTTTTACTATGATCCCTTGACTCCAATCCTTAAGAAAAACAACCCACTAAAATTTTGAGGTTAACTTAAACTAGTAAGCATGTGCATGGAACTAGAGAAATGTACTTTGCCCTCAATGTTTAAGGAGTTACATAAGTCTAATGTCTTTAGATTATATTGTGTGCTGCTAAGAAATAGTATGTACTACAACTGGGGATTTGAGGGACAAAGTAATTGTATTGTACATGGGCTCAGTTTTGTTTTTCTTAATGTTCTTTGGCTGAAAGTTCAAGGCTGGGATATCATCGATGGGACTACCGAGAATTCTGTTTATGGGTGATTGGGCTTCCACTGTAAGTTTACCCTGTCCTCTTTCTTTGCATCTTTGTTGTCATAATTAAAAAAAAAAAGAATATACTATTAACCCCCCAAAAAAAACAAACAAAAAATTATTTTTGAAAAGATCAGTTCTAAATACCCAACCCAAAGTCAAAGACAATAGAATCAAGAGACCCAAACTACAACAAGCTATACACAAAAGGGGCTTGCTACACTAGCAATCCAGGGGGCTAAGGATGGAAACAGGAGAGGAGGGAGATCAACACCGGTGGTGGAATTTCCCTAATTCATTGTCACTATGTACCTTAAATATAACTGTGAAATACTTGTAATTCACATTGGTCTCAATAAAAATTTCAAAAAAAGAAGTATTTGATTCCAACAACCATCAGAACTGAAAAGTATTTGAGCCTCCAAATCAAATATGAGACTTTTGGTCACAGCAATAACAAGGAAGGAAAAATAAATTTTAAATCTTAAAATATAAACTATATATATGATATGCCAAATATAAAACTATTATTTAAAGGATAATCAGCTCCTTAGTACCTACTGCTTGGTTCAAGAAATGAAACATTGGACCAAAGAAAAAAGTACAGGAAGATGTTCCTCTTTACATAAGACCCTGGCCAAAATTCTGGTTCAAATTCCCAGCACCATATATGGTACCCTGAGTACTGCAGGAATTGATCCTGAGCACAGAGCCAGGAATAGCCCCTGAGCCACAACCAGATGTGTTTCCAAAACCTAAAAATAAATAAACCAAAAAAGGGAAATGAAATCTTTCTTGGCCCCTGGCAGTTAGAGATCTGAGTAGACAATGGAGAAGCGACTGTGGTGGTTTGTGTAAACCAGAGCAGTGGATGTAGTGGCCACAAAGCTGATGAGAAGCTATAAAAATTCCTGTGGAAGGAAAGCAGAGTTTTATAAGACATGGATGGAGTGGACAAGACCTAACTTGGCGATGGAGATCCTGATGTGTGCCTGTGAAAATGACAGCATTGGAGAGCATTCAATTTATTGTAAAAAGGACAATTAGCTTTCATTCAGGTACAATAAAAGTCATGCTGTGTAGTGGGGTTAAGTCAGCTACTAGGAGTGAAACCAATCACATCCTTATTATAGAGACCCCTTGACACTTGCTGCCAAAAATGTACATGTTTTTTTTTCTGGAAATTTGCCACATTAGCAGTCCCTACTTTACTCAATCGTACCTGAAATTTCACAAGTTGAGAATTCCCTAGGTTGTTAAAAAAAAAAAAAAGTAAAACAGCTTTTTTATTTTCAGTATTTAATATCTGTGGTTATTTAGTATTCTTTTTCATGTTTAATATATTGCCTCATGAAATTGAAAGTTAAAGTTCATTGCAAAGTAGGTTATTGTGTGTTTCTTTGCATAGAAGTCAAAATTTTTTGTGGCTTTTGTTTTGTTTTGTTTTGCTTGTTTGTTTTTGGGCCATACCCGGCAGTGCTCAGGGGTTACTCCTGGCTCTGAGCTCATAAATCACTCCTGGCAGGCTCAGGGAACCACATGGAATGCCAGGGATTGAACCCAGGTCCGTCCAGGCTCAGGGCCAACAGGGCTTGGATGGTGCTGGGAGGGAATGTAGGTTTTATTTTTCTTTTTGGCACTGCTTGGGGCTATTCCTGGCTTTATAGTCAGGAATTACTTCTGGAAGTGTTCAGGGATGATATGGGATGAAAGGGATTGAACTTGATTGCTCATGTGCAAAGCAAACACCCTACCTGTTATACAATTGCTCAGGTAGGTCCCTTCAGTTCTTCTAAAGTTAGTTTAGAGTCTATGAAGTTCCTGATCTGTGTTTATCCATAAAGTTGTGTAGCATCCCTTCAAATCTGAACAAGAGTCTGACTGGGAAAAGTATTCATGGTGACATATTAATTTCATTGAGTTTTTTCCACTATATTCCACCACTGGGCCTGGATGGCCACCTTTGGTAAATCTGTAAACTTTAAGGATGTTCCTTTGTATGTGATTCCTTCTTTGAATTTGTTGCTTTCAGTATTCTATTTTTGAAATATTTTTATTTGGATCTCTAGCTGGCACCTTTTGGGTCACCAGGATGTAGGTGCATGTACTCTTCTGTTCTGGGAACTTTTCAGCAAATAATATCTTTGTAATGAAATGTGTCAACATTTGGAAGATCTGCACAACTATGTGAATCAATGTTTTCCAAATGTACAATACAAGGGGTTACAAATTATATGTGGGTAAAAGTTTCCAGCAAGTGCAGAATGGATTTTAATATAACAAAAAAAGAATATTGCGGGGCTGGAGCAGTGGTGCAGCTATAGAGCATTTGCATTGCACATGGCTGACCTAGGACAGAGCGAGGTTCGATCCACTGGCATCCCATATGATCCCCCAAGTCAGGAGCTATTTCTGAGCGCATAGCCAGGAGTAACCCCTGAGTGTCACTGGGTGTGGCCCAAAAATCAAAATAATAATTATAATAATAATAATAATAGTTTAAAAATATTGCTATGGTTTCAAAAATGTGTGTCTGTCTGCATTCTTGAAAGACTAGATTTCGGATAGATAGCACAGTGTTAAGGCATTTGTCTTGCACACGGCCTACCTGGGACGGATCTGGGTTCGATCCCTGATCACACATGGTACCTGAACCTGCCTTGAGCGACTTCTGAGAGCCAGGAACATTGCCAGGTGTGACCCAAACCCAAAGAAAAAGAAAAAGAAAAAAGAAAAAAAGAAAGACCATGTAACATGTGTTGACATTTGCTGGCTCATGATAGCTCAATTTAATGTTAACTTTTAACTTCCCATTTTTATAAGGTTAATCTTTTTCCCTAAATCTTAGGAGGCACACTAATGTTAGAGGGTAATAAGAAAAAATGCATTTTCTCTCTCTCTCTCTCTCTCTCTCTCTCTCTCTCTCTCTCTCTCTCTCTCTCTCTCTCTCTCAATCCCCCCACTTATTTTTTTTGCCTCACCTGCCTGTATTTAGGGTTCACTACTGATTCTGTGCTCTGGAGTCACTCCTGGCAGTCCTCAGGGGACCAATGTTGCTAGGAATCAAACCAGGATCAGTTCTGCATACAAGATAGGGATGTACTTAGCCCCTGTACTAACTACTTGCTCTTGCAGCACAAAACACATTATTAAAATCTTTGGCTCTATTTTCTATCTGAGGTCTTTATTTTTAACTTTATTAATAGAAGTTCATGACATTATGGATGCTTGTCCAAGGAAGGTTGTATCTTGCAAACATCTCTCAAGAGAAGCTTTTATTAACTCAAGATTTAGTTTAGTATTTGGGGGGGGTGAGGGGTGCACACCCTGTGATGCTCAGGGGCTACTCCTGGCTATGCGCTCAGAAATAGCCCCTGGTTTAGGGGACCATAGGGGACACCAGGGAATTGAACCGAGGTCCATCCTAGGTTAGTATGTGCAAGGCAAATGCCCAACTGCTGAGCCACTGTTCAAGCCCAGTTTTTTGTTTTGTTTTGTTTTTTAAATCTATCAGTAGATTTGATTTGGTTTGGGTTTTTCTTTGGGGTCATATCCGACAATGCTTAATGGATACTCCTGCACTCAGGAATTACTCCTGGTGGGCTTGAGGGATCCTACAGAGTGCCAGAAGTTGAACTCTGGTCAGCCTCATCCAAAGCAAGCACCCAACTCCCCATCCTATATCTCCAGTTCCTTTATTAATAGTTTTTTTTTTTTGGGGGGGGGGCCATACCCGGCTGTGCTCAGGGGTTACTCCTGGCTGTCTGCTCAGAAATAGCTCCTGGCAGGCACAGGGGACCATATGGGACACCGGGATTCGAACCAACCACCTTTGGTCCTGGATCGGCTGCTTGCAAGGCAAACGTGCTGTACTATCTCTCCGGGTCCTATTAATAGTTTTTAATGAACTGAAATTCTTGTGTTTGTGTGTTTATTTGTTTTGTTTTTTTAGCCACACCTGATGATGCTCAGGAATTACTCCTGGTTTTTCACTCAAGAATTACTCCTAAGGGCCGGAGAGATAGCACAGTGGTAGGGCATTTGCCTTGCACGCAGCCAACCCAGGATGGAAGATGGTTCAAATCCTGTCATTCCATATGGTCCCCCCAAGTCTACCAGGAGTGATTTCTGAGCACAAAGCCAGGAGTAACCCCTGAGTGCCACCCAGTGTGACACAAAAACAAACAAAAAAAAGAATTACTCCTAGTGGGCTCAGGGGACCAGATGGATAATACTGGGGATCAAACCCAAGGTGGTTGTTTTCAAGGCAAGCACCTTGCCTGCTATACGATCACTCTAGCCAGTTTTGTTTGGAAGCCATACCCAGCAGTGCTTAGGACTTATTCCCACTCTATGTTCAGATATTCATATGTGCCCAAGGTCCATATGAGATGGTGGAGAGCCAACCTGTGTCAGCCACCTGCAAGGCAAGTGCCTTGCCTGTTATACTATACCTCTGGGGAATTTCAGGGGAAATTCTTTACTTGTTTTGTTTTTGAGCCACATGGAGCAGTGGGTCCCTGATTCAGTGTCCAGGGCAAGTACTGAGGATTGAACCTGAACGTCATGTCCTTAGCCCTCTGAGTCATTGCCCTGACCACAATGAACTGAAAATAAAAAAAATATTGTAATTTAGAAAAACAGCTTTTCTTTTATTGGTAATACCTTAGTTTTGAATTCACAGTGAGTTTCTCTCTTCCTCTATTTAAAAAACCTCCACATTTTACCTTAAACTTTAGGTTTATTTGGGGGTGTTGTTGGTTTCGTTTTTGGGTCACACACAGCTCGGCATTTCTCCTGGCTCTACACTCAGGAATGACTTCTAGCAGTGCTTGGGGGACCATATGGAATGCAGGAATTGAACCCAGGTCATCCATAGGCAAGACAAATGCCTTACCTGCTGTACGATTGCCCAGGTCCCTTGAACTTTAGGTTTATAATATGTCTACATTTGTTTATTTTTTTGATACTATAAATAGGGGATTAATTTATTTTTTGTTTTGAGACCACACTAACTCTTCTCAGGGCTTACGCCTGGCTCTACACTCAGTGATCACTCCTGGTGGTGCTCGAAGAACTGTATGTGGTGCCTGGGATTGAACCTAGGCCAAGCATGTTCAAGGCAAGAATTTTACTTGCTGTACTATCTCTCTGTTCCAGGAGTTCAAATTTTTCCCATATGGACTTCTAGTAATTGCAATAACCACATAGAGAATTATCTATATGTGCAGTGCAACCCTATCATATGCAACTGAAAAGGGAAATCAGCCCCCCCCCCACCAACCTTGGTGGGTGCCCCGCCCTTTAGGGAAGTTGTCACGGCTTTGGCCCCACCCTTAAGGAAGTCGTCACTGCCTCGGCCCCACCTCTACCCCTACCTCACGAATCATTGGTGTTATCGTAGCGGAAGTCCAGCCCTCAAGGACTCTTCTTCCCCTCCCACTTCCCATCCTATATAAGGGGGTGACGAGGGACCCACGAGGTCTTTGGTCCCCTTTCTATTCTGGGGGAACTTTGACCCTGGCCATTTGACTGGTCAGTATTAAAGCACTTTTTCAAAGCATCTGCTGGAACTCATAAGCCTCTTCATTTCTCTGCGCCGGGTAACTAAATTAGGACTTTCGAACTTTTCATTTTGGCGAGCCAGCCAGGAGTCCTCATTCCCGGCATGGAGTTATGAACAGGTGTCTGGTGAGTTCTGATGTGTATGTGTGTGTGTGAGAGCGCGCGCTTTGCTCCGTGTCTGTGACCAGCGGGAAGCTGACTTTGTGGTGGTTTGGCAAATGTTATGAGCTCTTTGCTCGATGTGGAAACCGAGTAGAAGCAGACTTTGTTTCATAGGGGGGTTAGAGTCCCCCGGGTGACTAAGGAATCTTCCACCTGATGCGTTTCCAGGTGTGTGTGGTTCCCCATCTGATGCGTATACCAGATGGGCAAGAGGTTGACGAACTTTGGCTGCTTAGGTCACGACCCTGGTGGTACCCCAGGGGTTTAGTAAGAGCAGCTGGAAGACGTTCCGAGCTGCTGAAGAGGTTGTCTGTCTGTGATTTTTGGAGCTCAAGAACTTGGTCATTGGCATAGTTGTCTGTCTAGGATTTATTGTGGAATGCAGAGATTACTTGAACGCATTTTGCTTGGTTATTTGTGGCGCCACGCTGTCTGTTTGTCTGTCTGTTTCTTGTCTGTGTGTTCTATGTTTTTTTTTGGTCTGACCACGGGACGCAAGCCCGACCCCCTCTCAAGGGCCGACCCCTGGGGAAAGGGGCCAACCGCCGGTGAGCCCGCGTCTCTCTCGCCCGTCAGTCGTCCCAGCAGCGAAACGCGCAACCCCCAGCAGCGAAACGCGCAACCCCCGCCGCCCGCGGCGCGGCGAGAGGGCGCCCGAAACCCGCCTAACCCGCTCCCCACCCAACCAGGAAGCTGGCGCATACAAGGTCCACGCTAGGGACTTGGCGGGGGGGTGTTGGAAATTGCAAATCCCAGATTTCTCAAATGGCCATCGGGAATAAATTTTCCTGGAGAATTTCTGAACTTTGCAATTCCCCAACTATCCTGCCATGCGTTCAGGCCAAAAAGAGCAACTGGCCGTTTTTTTTCTAGCCGAAAAAAAAAAAATGCTTTTTAACTCACCACGTGGTGAAGAAATTCACCACGCCCCAGGGCAAACTATTGTCCTCCTAGCCTCACCTGGCTGAGGAATGTAGGTCATTTACATATCAAAGAAAAATCTAGCAAATGGTTTGAAAGTCAAAAAAAAAAATTAATAAGAAAATGTTGCAAATTACTGTTGTTATTTTTGTTTGTTTTTCGGTGCACGTGAAAATTTTTAGCAGCGGAACCACTGCAAAAGAATAAGTGGCGAAGCTTAAAAAAAAAAAAAAAGGAAAAAGAGAAGAAGCCAAATGGTAGGGCGTTTGCCTTGCATGCAAAAAGGAAAGTGGTGTAAAAGAAATTAAAAATGTGTAATAAAAAATGTGTATAATCAATCTAAATAATTATTAATATGTCTCTAGGTTAAAAAAAATGTAAATGTTTTTAAGCATGTTCTACCAAAAGTAGTAAGTATTCATTCTTTCTGGTTTTCAACATTAATTTGTGTAACGTAAATTCCTGGTGTTTTCTGTTTAGAAAACTAAGTGAATTTCTATATTTAGAATTAAGCATAATTAAAATATTATTTTGCAATTTTTCATTATATGTTACCAAGAACATTAATATTTGTATCACAGGAGGTTTTATAAAATTGGTCATGGTTTTATTTAAAAATGTATAAAATGTTTCGTTGCAAAAAAAAAATTCTAAAATTATCTAAGTAATTTAAGTAATATTTGCTTTTTCTCTTCTCCCAGAACCTTTTAGTACCATTTATGTCATGGCATCATGTTGCTTTGCACAGAATACAAGCAAATGGCTTTTCTCTCTGCATGGGGAGTAGTCCTCATGCAAATAGAAAATCAAAAAAATTAGTAAGGGAACCCCAAAGCCCTCTTTCAGAGGAATAATTGGAGTTAAGGCGGTGTGACAAGCAGGCACCGGCGAGAAACTGAAATAAATGGCCTGAGTAAGGAAATTGAAGATTTTCCTAGAAGATTATCACAGCCTGTGGGCCCTGCTCTCTCCCTCAAGCTCAGAAGAGAATTCGAGGTCAGTCTCTTCCAAACCTGGAGAGGAGTGGAACAGACAAGTCACCTCTAAAAATTCCTGCAGAGGGTGAGATGCCCAGCCAGAAGAACCTCATGCTGAACCGACCAACTCATCAGCCAAACCTGAGTGACTGTGAAAAACCTGCAGTGTCCACAACCTATCCTCAGAAAAGTTCTGTAAGTAATGGGGGTGCCCCAGATGAAGATTTCTCCAACAGTGCTGTATATGTGCAAAGAAAAAAGCCAAGTTATTCAAATACCTGGTAAGGTACAAGGTAAAGGTGGAGAGAAAAACCATTTTTGGTAGCTAATTAAAATCCTAGTGGGCCTAACTTAAAACCCACTTCTTTGAAGTAACTTATGTAAAAATGCTCTTACTAGTTGTATTAAACCAGATCATAAATTGCAAATGCAAATGTTAGTCTAACTGAAGTAACTCAAAACTGTTTATTCATAATGCTATTATGCTTTGTTTTCTGTTAATTAATTTGTGCTATCATTACAGACAATAAGAACAGCTATGCCATTCAAGTTGTGCTATTTACTGCTCCAAGGCCTGAGTGGGTTAAGTAATATTCCCCTGTATAATTAATCTAATCCTTTTCAGGTGTTAAAACTGCAAAAGTGAACCAGTTAACTGCTCCTTTAGGGAAATATGAGATTTCACCCTATCTAGAGATTGAAACTGCAGTCCCCTGTCAGCCTGAAGTAGCTACAGAAGATTGATCTTCGACCACGTTCCCTCTAATAACTTCTAGGGTAATGAAATCTCTAAAGCAAAATGGTCATCAAAGGAAAAAAAACTATAAGGGGAAAATAAAGGCCGCAGAAATTAATAAGCCAAGTTAACTACTAAGAATAACATTATGCCTATCTATCCCAGAGGTTAAAGCAGGTAGCAAAAATTATGCTTCTCTTGGTAATGTTAAAAAGTAAAACAGTCATTAATAAAAATAAAATTTCTTCATCTCTGTCTAACCCAGTGCAGGAAAAGCAACTGGAGTTTAGGGTTCTCTACCCCAACAGCTGTTTAAGTTGCAGAAATGAAGAAAAAAAAGCAGAAACCTCCTTATTTTCGTTGTGAAATTCACAGCCTATGTGAGAAGAACTGCTGTCAAGGTGAACTGCATGCTTCCTGGGTTCACGCCTTCCATCTAAAACCTGAAAAGTGAAGCACACTAAGGATCCTCTCAAGATACGGGTCCGGCGGGCACACTTCAGCCCTAATGCACTCACTAACTCTAAAAATGCTCTCCCTGGCACTTGCTAAGGAAGGGCTCGAACTGCTTACCTCCGGTCCTCTACTTCCCATGTGTGTGTTTGGGGGGCCAGAATGGGTGTGTAAAGCAAAACCTCAGCCTTTGCCTCCCTCTTGGGGGTGGGGGGAAAATTGGCCTCTGGCTGTCCCTGTCTGACTAGGTAATCTAACCTTTGCTTCTTCTAGCTGTACTTATCTCAAAAGGTAATCCCGTTTAGCTTCAAATCTTCTGTTTGCTATTCATAACAGCACCAAATCTGTAAACCTGGGTCAGGTAAAAGGTACTCAGTGCTTAGAAGTCCTGCCTAATCCCTCTAGCCCAGGGTATTTACCTCCGAAACGGATATAAATATGTGGTAAAAATTTGGCTTATGCATCCCAGCATTAGTGCTCCCCAACATTAACATCATCCCAGGAACAGAGCCCATCCCTCTGCCTAGCATACATTTCTTAGGCACTCCTAGGTCTGAGCACTCTACTGGTAGGGCTCAGAAGTTGCAGGAAAATTGGTAACTGGAAAAGCAAAACTAGCAGGGCTAAACAGAAATAACAAACTCTCACAAAAGTTAATTTCAAATGTGTAAAACAAAATCAAGCACCATCAAGAGTAGCTGGCCAAGATACAAAGCTATTAAATGGTCCCTTATGGTCTTTATGGCATGGAATTCTCCCCTATCTAATACTCCTACTGGGGCCCCTCCTAAGCCTTTTTACTTCTGGTAGCCATTGGCCCATGCAGGGTTAGCTCATGCAAATAATTATGACCAGTAATATCAGAAAGTAAAGGCCCCAAAATCACATTGGCTTCTAGGATTAGAAGCCTCCAGTACAAGAAGTGGGGATTGAAAAGGGAAATCAGCCCCCCCCCACCAACCTTGGTGGGTGCCCCGCCCTTTAGGGAAGTTGTCACGGCTTTGGCCCCACCCTTAAGGAAGTCGTCACTGCCTCGGCCCCACCTCTACCCCTACCTCACGAATCATTGGTGTTATCGTAGCGGAAGTCCAGCCCTCAAGGACTCTTCTTCCCCTCCCACTTCCCATCCTATATAAGGGGGTGACGAGGGACCCACGAGGTCTTTGGTCCCCTTTCTATTCTGGGGGAACTTTGACCCTGGCCATTTGACTGGTCAGTATTAAAGCACTTTTTCAAAGCATCTGCTGGAACTCATAAGCCTCTTCATTTCTCTGCGCCGGGTAACTAAATTAGGACTTTCGAACTTTTCACAACCAAGGATTCATATAGTGTAGGTCTGATTCTGGGCTCTCAGCATTGTTGAATTTTTCCATTTGCCTGGTTCACGAACATATTGCATACTTCAACTACTATTGCTTTGTGAGATAATATAGTTGATAGGATAAATTCTCCCATATCTTCCTTCTTCATGCTTATTCTTCAGTTTATTAGGAGAAACACAAATAATTCTGGATTTGATTGGGATTTTAATTTTCATCCACAGGTAAATATGAATATGCAGTTTTTGGTATTTAAGTTTCTAAGCCAACAGAGTAATTGATTAGAATTATAACCAGGCGGGGCTAGAGAGATAGCACAATGGTAAGGCATTTGCCTTAGATGCAGAAGGACGGTGGTTCGAATCCCGGCATCCCATATGGTCCTCTGAGCCTGCCAGGTGCAATTTCTGAGCATAGAGCCAGGAGTAACCTCTGAGCGCTGTTGGGTGTGACCCAAAAACCCAAACTCCCCCCCCCAAAAAAAAAGAATTATCACCAGGCACTAGAAACCCCATCTTGTTTGCCTCAGAAGTTTTTATTTTATTTATTTTTTAAAGTTAATTTTACTTTATTTATTTATTTATTTCCTTTATTTAAACTTTATTGATTGATTGATTGGTTGGTTGGTTTTGGGCCACACTGATGGCTCTCAGGGGCTACTCCTGGCTCTGTACTCAGAAATTGCCCCTGGCAGGCTGAGGGACCATATGAGATGGTGGGAATTGAACTGGGTCCCTCCCAGGTTGGCTGTATGCAAGGCAAACACTCTACTGCTGTGCTCTCTCTCCAGCCCCTTAATTTACTTTTTTTTTTTTAACATGGAAACTTTATTTAAATACTGTGAGTTACAATGTTGTTCATAATACAGTTCTTTCAAGTATTCAATATTCCAACACTAGTCCCACTTCCAGGGTGGCCTTCTCTCCTTTAATATCCCCAGTTACCCACCCACCATCACCCACCATAGAAGGCACAAAATAATGAGTTTATATTGCTCATTACAACATATATTTCATGATGGTTTTAATAAAGTTATTTTTTCTTTTCTAGGTTTTTGGGCCACACCCAGGGGTTATTCCTGGCTCTGTGCTCAGCATTCCTGGCAGGCTCAGGGAGGGGACATATGGGATGCCAGGATTGGAACCATCCTATCTGTCCTGAATCAGCTGTGTGCAAGACAAATGTCCTATTACTGTGCTATCTCTCTCTCTCCAGCCTCAGTAAAGTTCTTGTTTGAGGATTTACGAAGATGTTAGAGCTAGTTGAGCCTTCTGTGTTTTTGCCTACAGAGTTTAGAGAGTTTCTGTGCTGACTCTGTCTGCCAGCAAGGGTCTACTTTTGTTCACTTAGTGCTTCAGGACCAAGAATGTTTCCCCAGTTGATGACAGGAAGGAAAGGGTGAGGCTGATGACCCCAGAGAGCTTTATTGCTTCTAACTATGCTTACATAAAACAGGAGGGACTGGGATATTTGAAAGGTCACAGAACATAGCCTAGGGCAGGTGAAATGCTGGGGAGAAGTTTAGCAGGAACAACCAGGTTTAGGAGTGCCCTGGAGCAACAGTGTTGATAAGTTTATCTCCTTTAACCAGAGGGCTCTGTGAGGGAAGAGGTATGTATGGCCCAAGGTCAAGCCCCATTAGGAATCTTGGGGGGATGGGACCCCTCTTTGTGCTGTCCATTCCTATCTTTGGTCAGATGGTTCAGGACTATCATCACAGAGGGCATTCCACAGTCTTCTATGCAACCTTCCCATCTAAATTGCTATTTTATTTTCCTGCTGGACTGTCAGTACTATAATATGAAATTTGGAGAAGTCATTCCAAGAGCTGTGGAACTAGAATGATTCAACAGCATGGTTGTCTCAGTTGTGGCTTTACCTTTCAGATGTGGGTAGAGGTTAAGTGTGGGTGAAGCAATGACAAGGTGGGGACGTAGCCCACCCCATTCAAGAAGGTTCTAGAGGTCTGGGACTGGACAGCAGCACTTCCTGTATTGGCTCAGCAGTGGTCCTGAAAAGGGAAGTCAACCCCGCCTCCACCAACCTTGGCGGATGTCCCGCCCTTAAGGAAGTCGTCACTACCTTGGCCCCACCAATAACTCGTTTTACCTTGGCAGATGTCCCACCCTTAAGGAAGTCGTCACTGCCCCTTCTCCCGCCCCCTTCTTAGGGTATATAAGAACGAACTTAGACCACCACGTAGTCTTTGTCCCTGTTCTATTCTGGGCACACATTGACCCTAGCCATTCCGGTCAGTAATAAAGCACTTACTGGAGCATTTGCTGGGGCCTCAGCCTCTTCATTTCTCTGGCAGCTAGATTAGGACGCCCGGACCTTTCAGTCCCACTTGGATCCTTCAATAGATAGTTGAGCTGAGCTTTTTATTTGATGACAGAAGTCAGGGGCCACACAATATCATATCACCTCTTGCACTGCCTTTTCCCCCAATGTTGCATGATTCTATTAAACAGAAGTTAAAGACTAACTAGGAAATATTAGTGTGCAGTGTTAAAATAGGAACCAACCACCACTCAGAGAGGAATCAACGACAGATCTCTTGAGATCACATTGACCGCTGAAAGAGTGCAGTTAGGCAGAGAAGGGACCATCAATGATAGTTGGAAATGATCACTCTGGACAATAACTGGATGCTCAAAGGATAAAGTGATATGCATGATATTCCTTCAGTAACAGTATTGCAAATCACAGAACCTCAAAGGGAAAAAAGAAAGAGAAAGAGAGAGGTAGGAAAGTGTCTGCCATAGAGGCAGGCTGGAGGGAGCAGGAGAGAAACTGGGGACATTGGTAGCAGGAAATGTGCACTGGTGAAGGGATGGATGCTGTATGACTGAAACTCAATCATGAATAACTTGTGACTTTGTTTTTGTTTTTGTTTTTTTGGTTTTTGGGCCACACCTGGTAACGCTCAGGGGTTACTCCTGGCTATGGGCTCAGAAGTTGCTCCTGGCTTGAGGGACCATATGGGACACCAGGGGATCGAACCGCGGTCCGTCCAAGGCTAGCGCAGGCAAGGCAGGCACCTTACCTTTAGCGCCACCGCCCGGCCCCTAACTTGTGACTTTGTATCTCACGGTAGTTCTTATTTATTTATTTATTTATAATTTATTTGGTTTTTGGGTCACATCCGGCAGGAGTTACTCTTGGCTCTATGTTCAGAAATCGCTCCTGGCAGGCTCGGGTGCCATATGAGATGCCAGGATTCGAACCACAGTCCTTCCGCATGCAAGTCAAACATCCTACCTCCACGCTATCTCTCCAGCCCTTCACAGTGGTTCTATTAGAAAACTTACTTAAAAACATATATCAGAGGGGGTCGGAGAGATAGCACAGCAGTAGGGTGTTTGCCTTGCAAGCAGCCAACCCAGGATGACAGTAGTTCGAATCCCGTTATCCCATATGGTCCCCCTGTGCCTGCCAGGATTGATTTCTGAGCACAGAGCAAGGGGTGACCTCTGAGTGCAGCCAGATGTGACTCCAAAACCAAATATATATTTTTTTCTTTTTCTTTATATATACCAAATGTTTGGGGGAGGCGGGGTGAGGCTATGATTGTCTATTTTGCGCTTTTGTGTATTTTGTTGGGGGCTCAACCCAGCTCAGTACTTAAGGATTGCTACCTGTGATGTTTGGGTAACCATGTGGTGCCAGGGATAGAGTTTGGGCCTCTTGTAATGAAAGCATATGCTTCACCTGTTGAGTTCTCTCTCTGGCCTTTTGTTGTGTTTTTTAACTTTTGGAATTTGGCCATTCATTCTATAAGCATCAAACAAAAAGTAATTTCTCGGGGTCCGGGCGGTGGCGCTGGAGGTAAGGTGCCTGCCTTACCTGCGCTAGCCTAGGAGACGGACCGTGGTTCGATCCCCCGGCGTCCCATATGGTTCCCCAAGCCAGGAGCGACTTCTGAGCGAATAGCTAGGAGTAACCCCTGAGCGTCACCGGGTGTGGCCCAAAAACCAAAAAAAAAAAAAAAAAAAAAAAGTAATTTCTCAATCTGCTGTAAATCTGCCCTTTGAAGGTAGTGGTAGTAGTATTGGGCCACACCCTGGCTGTACCCAGTACTTATTCCTGGCTTTAGACTCAGGAATCTACTCCCAGGGACTGGGGAAATAATAGCACAGTAGTAGGGTGTTTGCCTCACATGCAGACAACCTTGGACAGCCACAGGCTTGATCTACGGCATCCCATATGGTTCTCTGAGCCTGCCAGGAGTGATTTCTAAACCCAGAGCCAGAAGTAACCCCTGAGCACCTCTGGGTGTGGCCCTCCCCCCCCAAATCTACTCCTGGTGGTGTTCAAGGGGACCATATCGGGTGCTAGGGATTAAAACATGGAAGGCAAGTTCCTAAATAGATTATTAACTTTCTTTTTTATTTATTTATTTTTTTTGTAGTTTTTGGGTCACACCCGGCAGCGCTCAGGGGTTATTCCTGGCTCCAGGCTCAGAAATTGGTCCTGGCAGGCACGGGGGACCATATGGGGGCACCGGATTCCGAAACCGATGACCTCCTGCATGAAAGGCCAAACGCCTTAACCTCCATGCTATCGTCTCCGGCCCCCAGATTATTATCATTCTGACCCCAAATTTGCAGTTCTGGGTCAGTGAGATAGTATAAAGTTTGTCACATGCCTTGCATTTGGCCACACTTCTTCCATTCTGGACATGCATTAACTTTATTAACTTCTGTATTAACTATTAAATAGAAGCATGTAACATTAGGGAAAAGGCAGTGCAAGTGATAAGAGAAAGGTCTACTATTGTGTGGTCCCTGACTTCTGTCATCAAATAAATAGCTCAGGCTCAACTATCTATCAAAGGATCCAAGAGGGACCACTGCTGAGCCAATCCAGGAAGTGCTGCTGTCCAGGCCCAGATCTCTGGAACCTTCTTGAATGGGGGTGGGCTAAGTCCACCTTGTCAGTGCTTCACCCACAACCAAACCTCTATCCACATAGAAAAGGGGAAGCCACAGCTGAGACAGCCATGAATCATTCTAGTTCCAACAGCTCCTGGGGTGACTTCTCAAATTTCATACTTCTGACAATCCAATCGGAAAACATCAAATTAGTTTCATAGAAGCCAACTAAGTTCAAGGAACAAAAACAATAACACAGAACACTCAACTAGCACCAACCATGCTCAGCAGGTCCTCAGTGACTTTATTAGAATATTATCACGAGAGGTATGTTTTAATGAGCAACATAAAGTAGATTAATTTGTGGTTGCCAATGGAACAGTCTTTCAGGGTGATTGTAACTTGGGGACTTTACTGAAGGAAAGGTCACCCTGGGTGTTGAGACTGTGTGGAAACACTAAACAGTTGTTTTGTTTGGTTTTGAGATTGGAGGTTATATTTTTAGTATTTGTTACCTTTATTCTTTAGTTGTGGGGGCTCGCATTCATATTACCCAGGAGTCGCACACTAGATTTGTGCTCACAACTTTTTAGTTGAGGGAAAGTGATTTTCTTTTTTCTTTTCTTTTCTTTTCTTTCTTTTCTTTTCTTTTGGTTTTTGAGTCACACCCCGGCGGCGTTCAGGATTACTCCTGGCTCTGCACTCAGAAATCTCCCTGGTAGGCTCAGGGGACCATGTGGGAATGCCAGGATTTCAACCACCGTCAGTCCTGGGTTGGCTGCGTGCAAGGCAAACGCCCTACCTCTGTGCTATCTCTTCCCAGTCCTGGCATTGTGATTTTTCAAAGTTATTCACAATTGAGTTTCAAGCACACAATGTCCCAGCACAATGCCTTCCCAGCATCCATTGTTAGGGTCTTGTATCCAAAAGAACACACAAAGCAATGAGCTTTGTATTAAAAGATTTTATTATGTACTAATCACAAGCCTAGCAAGCACTGAGTCTTGTAGTTGCACTGGTCAGGCTGTCCCCTTTAAAAGGAGAGACACCCGGCCTTGGGTAAGGGACTTCTCATATATTCATAAAACAGCAATCCTAACAATTATCCTTATGCCTTTGTGCTGATTGGTTAGATTTACATTGTTTCCTATTTCCTTTGGAAAATGTCAAACCACCAATTTCCTTCTGCTTACTGGATGGATTGATACTTTTTTTCAGATATGGTTGGGAAGTTTTGGAGAGTGATTCAGAATAACTGAGAGGTCAATTCACCCTGTCTGCTTGCATAAAGTCTCATTCGGAAAGAAGGGAGGTTGGGTGTGTGTGTGTGTGACTGAGAAATTAGCCAATGTGTATAAAGTGGCTGATGTATTAAGATGGGAGGAACTTATGCGAAGTCTAATTCAGGGTGACCTTACACCACTTTCCTTTGGGGCCGGAGAGATAGTATATAAAAAAAAAAAAAAAAAAAAAAACCACCACGTCCCTTCATCAATATCCCCAATTTTCCCTCTATGACAGATTTTTTGGTGAAGTTTGTTTTGTTTTGTTTTGGACCACCACCCGGCAGTGCTCAGGAGTTACTCCTGGCTCTGAGCTCATGGGATCATTCTTGGCAGGCTTGGGAACTATACGGAATGATGGGATTAAACCCAGGTTGGCTGTATACAAGGCAAGATGTTCTAACCTACAGTGCTATTGCTTCAGTCCCAATACAATTTTTATTTTAAAAATTGGGAGCCATGCCTGGTGATGCTCAAGGGTTACCTTCTGGTTCTGCAAATACTCCTGGGGGGTTCTCAGAGGACCGTATAGAATGCTGGGAATCTAACCTGGGTTGGCAGCACACAAGGGCAAGTCGTACCCTATCTGCTATACTATTATCCAGCCTACAACAGTGTTTTAACAGTGTTGTAAATGATGGTGTTAAATAAAGTTTATTGAATATGAAAAAAAGGTTAAATAAGTCAGCTAGTCCATACATAGTTGCATCCAAGTTCACAGAAAACTCTTTGTAGCCACGAAGTCACCTTATCAATACCCATAAACAAAAAGAAGAAAAGATTGCAGGACATCCCCAAGGGCCACCCTCAGTATGGTGTCCATGGGTAGTATCAACCATAACTCAATAAAAGGAGTCCAGCTCCTTTGAATTGCAACAGAGGTCTGTCAGCTTAGCTGTGTTATCAGAAAGAAAATTAAATTAATTTAAAGGAAACAATTACAAATTCTACCAGTTTTATCATTCTAATGACTAGGGGTAAGTGATGTTTCTATTCACTCAGATGGGATGCACTCACCTTCAAATGAGAGAATAAAGTTCTTTTCTTTTTTTATTTTTGGGTCACAAAAAATGGCACTCAGGGGGTTATTCCTGGCTCTGTGCTCAAGAAATCATTCCTGGCAAGGCTTGGGGGACCTTTGGGATGCCGGAAGATCAAATCCAGGTCGGTTCCAGGTTGGCCGTCTGCAAGGCAAACACCCTACCGCTGTGCTATCATTCCAGCCTCATGAGAGAGAATGAATTTCTATCTAAACCATCCAAACCAAATTCTCAGAGTTTAATTTGAAGTTTAATTCTTCAGATCCAGGTATGGATCCTCTCTGCTTCCTTCCATCATAGATATCTACATAGATTAAAACTTCAACAGAAACATTAAATATCTACATAAGGCTTTGGTTTGATTTTTGTTTGGGGCTATACCTGGTGTTGCTTAGAGCTGCTCCCAGCTCAGTGTTCATTGAAGTATTTCCTGGCACCCATTATTTGCAGTTTATTGTTGGTAAGTCAATTATATCTATGTAAGATTGAAAATGCACATATAGGAGCTGGAGCGGTGGGGCAAGTGGTAAGATGTCTGCCTTGCCCACACTAGCCTAGGATGGACCGCTGTTTGATCCCCTGGCTTCCCATATGGTCCCCCAAGTCAGGAGCAATTTCTGATCGCATAGCCAGGGGTAACCCCTGAGCGTCACTGGGTGTGGCCCAAACATCCCCCAAAAAGGGGCCTTGTGTTTGTTTTATTTTATTTTTTCTCTGATCCATACTCAGCAGCACTCAGAGATTACTCCTGGTTCTGTTCTCAGAAATTACTCCTGGCAAGCTCAGGGGATCATATGGAATACCAGCAATCGAACCTGAGTCAGTGCCTGTAAGACAAATACCCTACCCATTGTGCTATTACTCTGGCCTCCCCTTGTGTTTATTTCTTTTATAATTTTTCTAATTCATGGATCGAAGTGATGATGCAGTGGTAGAGCATTTGCCTTGCATGTGGCTGACCTAGGATGGACTGTGGTTTGATCCCCCGGCGTCCCATATGTCCCCCAAGTCAGGAGCTATTTTTGAGCGCAGAGCCAGGAGTAACCCCTGAGCGTCACCATGTATGGCCCAAAATCCAAAACATACATAAATAAATACGTAACTTTTTAAAATTTAAATGTCGTGGTTTTTAAAGCTGCTCATAATACAGTTATTTCTGGCTTTCAGGGTTCCAACAGAAGTCCTATAACCAGTGTAACGTTCTCTCCATCTTTATCTCCGGTTTCTAGCCCTCCCCAAGCCTGCCTCTTATAAATAATTTAGTTGGTATTGCATGTTACAACTAAATGGTAGTGGAATTGTAAAAAAAAAAAAAATACATTATAAGAAAATTTGTGAAAATTGTTGCATCCCGCTAAGGGTTTATTATATCATTGTCTGAAGGTTTTTCCAGCTCTTTGTGGCTTGTTGAGCATTCTGTTGTTGGCTTTGTTTGTTGAACTTAGATAGTTTCTATTTAACTTCACATCTAACTTGATGCATTCCTATTAGGATGTCATATTGAAAACTATGGAGCGATTATGCCATCTCACATGGCCAGATTGTCCAGGATTTTGAAAATCTGTGGAACTTAACCAATGAGCTGACAGGGTGGTGCTGTGTAGCATGGAGAGAGCTAAGAGTGCTGGATTAAGCACATACTTTGCATGCAGGAACCCTAGACTTGGTCCCTAAGCACTGCAAGGAGTTATCTCCCAGTCCCAGTGGTTGTGACCCAAAACAAACAAGCAAAAATACTCATTTGCAAAAAAGAAAATAATCCAACTCTCCTTTGAGTTCCACCCTTTTTTGTAATGCAGCCAAATTGGGGGGGGGGGGAGGGTCACACCTGGTGGCACTCAGGGGTTACTCCTGGGTCTGTGCTCAGAAATCGCTCCTGGCAGG
This sequence comes from Suncus etruscus, assembly GCF_024139225.1. Classification (NCBI taxonomy): domain Eukaryota; kingdom Metazoa; phylum Chordata; class Mammalia; order Eulipotyphla; family Soricidae; genus Suncus; species Suncus etruscus. The sequence goes on from NC_064858.1 coordinate 87,014,533, forward strand.
CACGGGGACCATAGGGAATGCCGGGATTCAAAACCAACATCAGTCCTGGGTCTGCCTCTTGTAAGATAAATGCCCTCCTGCTGTGCTATCTCTCTGGCCCCAAAAGCCAATTTTTTTGAGTGTCTTCAGCTACTTGATTTTTTTCCAACCCTTTCATGGAAGATTCAATAGATGTAATATGTTTTCCAAATTATTTCAGAGATTTCCCCAAAGTATTTTGTCATTGTGTTTCACATAGTCTCTTCTCTTTCGTCTCCACACTACCCTTTCAGAATGTCTTCTTTAATGACTAGTAGCAATATGTTGGTTTAATTTCTCATGTTCCCCCACCATCTGGATTTTAGTATAGATCTCACAATGGTGCAGGGAGCTCTGATGTTGACATCAGCAATGAGATCCTGAATTTCTGTTTATTCATATCAGTTTAACCTAGCCTCCCATGGGGCCTAATAATGCGAACTCTAGGTACACCATTTTTCCTCCACCCATCTGGCTTTAGCACTTAGGACTTCAATTATTGAATAGTTTTATCTTGCTCCTTCTTGCTATCTATTATATGTGACACTTCATAAAAGATTCTCTGTGTTGAATGCTCTTTATTTGAAATACTTGGTATTCTTTCTTTCTCTTTCCTCATTCCATAGTGTCAGGGTTTGAACCCAGGCTTAAAGAAAGCAGTGTGTGATTTATTGCTGAGCCATCTTCCCTGCATTGCTGCCTTCTTTTTTCTTTTAAATAAGACAAATAAATATTATTTATTTTAAAGATTCCCTTCTCCTTCTTCCCTTACTTCTTTTTTAACTTTATTTATTTGTTTATTTTTATTGATTGATTGGTTTTGGGGCCACACCCAGCGGTGCTCAGGGGTTACTCTTGGCTCTGCACTTAGAAATCACCCTTGGCAAGCTGGGGGAACCATATGGAATGCAGGGAATCAAACCAGGTCACTCCCAGGTCAGCAGCATACAAGGCAAATGCTATCTCTCCGCCCCTTCCCTTCCTTCTTGTCATGTCAATGACTGGGGGTTCTCACATACTTACGCACCTAGTTGTGGTGTTCATGGTGGGAGTCCACAATGTCTTTTGTTTGGGGCGCCATACCTGGTGATGCTCTGGGGGTTGCTCCCAATGGGGTTCAGGAGATCATGCAGTTCCAGGGATACACTTGGCCTCCTGCATGCAAAGCACGAACTCAGATTCAAGCTACCACTCCATTACCACTCCAGCTGCTGGTCACACAATTTTGTGTTGGGTTGCTTGCATGTGTACTGGAGAAGGGTAGTTGCTGGAGCACATTCAGGCTGTGGTGTAGTTCAGGATTCACTATAGTGCTCCAATCAAATGTGGTCACTTTTGGGGGGGTGTTGCATCACACCCGGCAGCACTCAGGGGCTTCTCCTGGCTCTGTGTTCAGAAATCACTCCTGGCAGGCTCTGGGGGATCATATGGGACCCAGGATTTGAACCACCCTAGGTCCTGGATTGACTGCTTGCAAGGCAAATGCCTCACCACTGTGCTATCGCTTCGGCTTCAGAGCATGAGATTGACTCAAGTTGAATACTTAGTACCCCATATACCGCATATACTTGGTATAAGCCGATCCCCCAATTTTACTCTAAAAACTAAGAAAACTTAGTGACTCGAGTGGAAACTGCAGCAGCCACTAGTAAATTTCAAAAATAAAAATATCTATCCAAAACAATTACAATAATTGAGAAATCAGTAGGTCAAATGTTTTCCAATATTTATTGCTAAAGAAAAACTGTAAACTAGCAACAATAACTTTAAAACTTTAAATAAAGTGCAGAAAACAGTAGCTTAACAGGTAATCAGAATAAATCTCAAAGGTAAAAATCCTTCAAAACTGGATTCCTCCTCCTCCTCATCTATATGTCCAAACAGAGCTTCAGCTGTCTCTGATGTGAGGGTATCAGCATAGACATTGTCATCATCACTGAGTTCACAGATATCCTCATCACTGCTGTCGGTTTCATACAAAGTGCAGAATATTGTGAGTTAAGTAGTTCAGTGGCATAAAGTTCAGTTCAGCCGCCTACCTCTTCAGTTCAGCTGTGACTTGTGGACTGCAGAAGATGATTGGAGACTACGTATATTTGACTTGGTGCACACGCACCGAATCAAATAACCAGTATGACCCAAGTATATATGGTATTTTACTAAGCACCTCTAGGAGTTATTCCTGAGCACATATCCAAGAGTAAGTCCTGAGCACTTCCAGGTGTGGCTTAAAACAAAACAAAACAAAACAAAATAAAAGAACAATAAAAGAATTGATGAGAGGGGCTGAAGAGATAGCATGGAGCTATGGCGTTTGCCTTTCATGCAGAAGGTCATCAGTTCGAATCCGGCTTCCCATATGGTCCTCTGTGCCTGCCAGGAGCAATTTCTGAGCATGGAGCCAGGAGTTTCACCTGAGCACTGCCGGGTGTGATCCAAAAAATCACACACAAAAAAAAGTAAAACAAAAGGATTGATGAGGACAAAATATTTACAAATGATTCAGATCAACATGTTAGTTCTTTTCGACTTGATTTATAGATTCAGCACAATTCTAATCAAAATATTGCTCAATCGTGTTGTAGACATTGACAGAATGGTAATAATACTTATGTAAGACCAAGTATTCAAAATAGTCAATAAAAGATTAGAGGAAAAAAACAAAACCAGATGATTGATACTACTTGATTTCAAGGTTTCCCATAAAGCCATGAGAGTCAGTACAGAGGTATTGATGAAAGAATAGATAAATAAATCAATTAAATAGAATAGAAAGCCTAGATACAGGCCTGCATAAATACCATCAATTGACCTTTCACAAAGGGACAAAGACAGTACAATAGAGCATCTATAGTCTTTTGACAAATGGTATGGGAACAATTGGGCATCTATACACAGAAAAAAAAAATCTAGACACAGGCCTTATTATATCTTTCACAATGTTAGTTTGAAATAGATCGCAGACTAAGATGCAAATGGAAAAACCATAAAAGCTCTAAAAATATCACATTGAAAAAGATCTAGATCATCTTAAGATGGGCTATAACTGTTTACATTTGTACAACACCAAAGATTCCTTCCATGAAATAAATATTTGAAAAAAATAACTATTTAAAATTTAAAAATCAAAACTTCTACTATGTAAAAAATAAATGCAGTTAAAAGAATCAGAAAACAAATTCAGGATAGGAGAAAATTTTGCAAAAAGTGTATCTGGCGAATCCCGGTGTCCCATATGGTCCCCCGTGCCTGCTAGGAGCTATTTCTGAGCAGACAGCCAGGAGTAACCCCTGAGCACCGCCGGGTGTGGCCCAAACCCCCCCCCCCAAAAAAAAGTGTATCTGGGCTCTATATTGATAGTCCAGTTGTAGGACATTTGCCTTGCATGTGGCCGACTGGGATGGACCCAGGTTTAATTCCCGGCATCACATATGGTCCCTCAAGCCTGCCAGGACCACCGAACAAGGAATAACCCATGAGTGCTTCCAGGTATGGCCCCAAAATAAAAACAAACAAAAAAACAAATCCGTATCAAAGAGAGCAGTGTTTCTCATCTGGAACTTTGTGGTTTTCCAGGATATTCCAAATGGGCCACATGAAAGTTATAAAAATGTAGGGATTTGGCATGAGACTAGAGGTCTAGCTGATAGAACAGGAGGAGTACAGGAAGAAAACAAGGCAGAAGGGGGCCCTGATTACAATAAAATATTGAGAAGGGCTTTGATAAAGAATAATTACTCAAAATATGCAAACAGAAACAAGATACCACTATATTATTTTATTGCCAAAAATCCCTTCCTCCCTCCCTCCCTCCCTCCCTCCCTCCCTCCCTCCCTCCCTCCCTCCCCTCCCTCCCTCCCTCCCTCCCTCCCTCCCTCCCTCCCTTCCTTCCTTCCTTCCCTTCCTTCCTTCCTTCCTTCCTTCCTTCCTTCCTTCCTTCCTTCCTTCCTTCCTTCCTTCCTTCCTTCCTTCCTTCCTTCCTTCCTTCCTTCTTAGGACAGGAGGGAGGGGAAGAAGGCAGGAGAGGGAAGAGGGAAGAAATGAGGGAAGGGGATAAGGGAAGGACAGGAGAGAGGAATAGGAACTCTTATCTTCTTTCTGTTCTCTTTCTTTCTTTCTTTTCTTTCTTTCTTTCTTCTTTCTTTTTCTTTCTTTCTTTTCTTTCTTTCTTTCTTTCTTTCTTTCTTTCTTTCTTTCTTTCTTTCTTTCTTTCTTTCTTTCTTTCTTTCTTTCTTTCTTTCTTCTTTCTTTCTTTCTTCTTTCTTCCTTCCTTCCTTCCTTCCTTCCTTCCTTCCTTCCTTCCTTCCTTCCTTCCTTCCTTCCTTCCTTCCTTCCTTCCTTCCTTCCTTCCTCCTTCCTTTCTTCTTTCTTTCTTTCTTTCTTTCTTTCTTTCTTTCTTTCTTTCTTCCTTCCTTCCTTCCTTCCTTCCTTCCTTCCTTCCTTCCTTCCTTCCTTCCTTCCTTTCTTTCTTTCTTTCTTTCTTTCCTTTCTTTCTTTCTTTCTTTCTTTCTTTCTTTCTTTTCTTTCTTTCTTTCTTCTCTCTCTCTCTCTCTTTCTTTCTTTCATTTTTAGGGCAGGAGGGAGGGGAGGAAGGCAGGAGAGGGAAGAGGGCAAAAATGAGGGAAGGGATAAGGGAAGGTCAGGAGAGAGGAATAGGAACTCTTATCTTCTTTCTGTTCTCTCTTTCTCTCTCTCTTTCTTTCTTTCTTCTTCCTTTTTTCTTCCTTTCTTCCCTTTCCTCCCTCCCTCCCTCCCTCCCTCCCTTCCTTCCTCCCTCCCTCCCTCCTCCCTCCCTCCTTCCTTCCTTCCTTCCTTCCTTCCTTCCTTCCTTCCTTCCTTCCTTCCTTCCTTCCTTCCTTCCTTCCTTCCTTCCTTCCTTCCTTCCTTCCTTCCTTCCTTCCTTCCTTCCTTCCTTCCTTCCTTCCTTCCTTCCTTCCTTCCTTCCCACACTGGTAGTGCTCAGGGATTACTCCTGGCTCTGCACTCAGAAATCACTCCTGGCAGGCTCAGGGGGCCAGATGGGATGCTGGGGATCAAACCTGGATTGGTCTCAAGTCAGATAAGTGCAAGGCAAACTCCCAACTCAACTGTGCTATCACTCCAGCCCATTTTTCAAACTATATATCAAAGGCCAGTTTGGAACAGGATTGTCATTCATTAGTGGGAGATACAAACTCTTAATCTCTTTATTTGTTTGGGAGCCACACCTGGAAGTGCTCAGGGACTGACTACTTTTGATTCTAAACTCAAGAATGACTATTGGCAGTGCTTGGGAGATAAACTGGGGGAATGCCAGGGACCAAACAAGGGTTTGGCTGAATGCAAGAACTCTGGCTCTGCTTTTACTCACATTAGATGACAGTTCAGTAAGTTCTTATGAAACATGCTCTTAGATCATAATCTAGCAATTGTCTTCTTGATATTTATTCAGGTGAATTGGAAACTTATATACACAACACAAAATTTACACATGGATGTTTACAGCAGCTTTATTCATGAGTGTATCCTGCTTGAAAGCTGACCTCACACTGCATTCATAGAAGATTTGGTCAAAGAGATTTTGTGGTCCTGATGAAATCAGCCCTAGAAAGGCAGAAATTTCTGTACTAACTGTCCCCATATTTTGTATTATTAATTCTTTGCTCTGAATATATATATTTAAAAAATCTTGTGAGCCAGATGTTCTATCTCTTTTAGATCTGCCCCACTGTCGTGGATACCTGGACCTTTCTTTGCAGTGAAAAGCTCCCTCTGGTGGCACAGCTGTGAGTTTGGCCTTAACTCTGTCCTCTCTTTGCCTCACCCAGAACTTTGCAGGGCGTGAAATTTTTTCTAAGACAGGTTCTTTCCCTGGAGGGAGCATAGGGGGGTGTCTAGCCAGATGGAGGCCTGATTAAGGTTCTGGTCTTGGCTGAAACTTCATATTGACTTGATTTAAACTCGACACTGGCAGGTGCCGGTTTGCATAATCCCTAATTTAATTAGAGACTTTGAGACTTCAAGTCACAGAATAGTCATAGCTTCCTACCACACTGGGTATGGTCCCCACACAAAAACAAAAAGAGTAGACACCGGTTTATTGTATAAGGAAGTTATTTTAAGTTATTTATTATTTTAAGCCGAATTCAAGTGTTTTATTATATTATACAAACTGTGAGGTTATTTATTAATTTACTTAGTTATTTGTTGGTTTAATGATGTGGGGGGGGGGATGTCACACTATGTACTGCTCAGGAGTCAGCTGCATCCAAGGCAAATACCTTAACTCCTCAACTATCCAGACCCTGAAACTATGGAGGGAAGGTGTGTGTGTGTTTGTGTGTGTGTGTGTGTGTGTGTGTGTGTGTGTGTGTTTGCTTTTCGAGCCACACACAACTGTGCTCAGGATTTACTCCTGGCTCTGTGCAGGAGTATCATTTCTGGAAATCTCAGGGGAACATATGGGGTGCTAATGATTGAATTTGGGTCAGCCACATGCAAGGCAAGCTTCCTACCCACTATACTATCACTCCAGCCTCCAAATTGTGAGTTTTTTTAATTCTTGTTTTTGCTTTGTTTTGGTTTTGGTTTTGGTTTTTGGGACACACCCAGCGATGTTCAGGGTTACTCCTGGCTCTGTACTCAGAAATCGCTCCTGGCAAGCTCGGGGGACCATATGGGATGCCGGGATTCGAACCTCCTTTCGTCCTAGGTTGGCTGTGTGCAAGGCAAATGCCTAACCAGCAGTGCTATCTCTTCGGCCCCGAGTTTTTTTTTTTAATTCTTATTGTCTGTTTTGGGGCCATACCTGAAAATGGATTCTATTCAGGAATCGTTCCTGAAAGTGCTCCAGGGACCCTCTGAGGTGCCTCGGTGCTGCATGCAAGGTAAGTCAATTGCCCACTATACCATCTCTCTGGCTCCACTGTAAGGTATTTTAAACTTGTGATAAAGGACAATTTAAGCTTCAGTGAGATAAAAATATGTAAAACCTATGAAGCTTTCCGTGGTTGTCTTTAGCTGAACTAATTCCTACCACTAATCCCTAAAGACTCAGCATATTGGAGCTGGAGAGATGGCACAGCAGTAGGGCGTTTGCCTTATACTCGGCCATTCTGCTTTGATCCCCAGCATCCCATATGGTTCCCCAAGCCTGCCAGGAGTGATCTCTGAGCACAAACTGCAGGGTGTGGCTCAAAAACTTAAATTAAAAAAAAAAAGCCTCAATTCTGCACTGGACCACTGAAACACATTTCTGGGACCTTGGATGAATGTTCCATTAAAGCCCTTTGGATGGGCTTGGATGGTGGCAGCTGGTGATGGAGGCCTTTCTCCTCCAGCCCCAGGACCACACATATCAGCAATCCCCTCCAGCCGGCAGGTCAGCAGTTTCAGGTAGAGGCGAGGAAATCATCCACAGACAGGTTCCAGAAAATATCAGCTTTATTCATGCCCTAGCCAACATGTGTGGCTTCTCTCATAACCTTTTACGCTGGGTCCCTACTCAGCCCTGCATTGTACCTTGTCCCTCAGCCATGTCCTCTCCATCCATCTTCCTTGCTCAATCTCTCTCCAAAACAACTCCTCCAAATCTCCTCTATCAATCCCCTCCTGGCCTTCCCGCCAAACCTTTTGTAACCCATCAAAGACCCTGCCCAGAAATGGGCAGGTCTTTCTTGTAGGTAAGGTTACACAGGAAGAATGGGGGATGGGGTTACAGATGAAGAATTTTTTTTGGGGGTGGGAAGTGGTTTTTGGGCCACACCCAGCAGTGCTCAAGGGTTATTCCTGGCTCTGCACTCAGAAATCGATCCTGGCAGGCTCGAGGGACCATCTGGGATGCTGGGAATCCAACCGAGATTAGTCCTGGGTTGGTTGTGTGCAAGGCAAACTTCCTACCACTGTGCTATCGCTCCAACCCCTCAGATGAATTCTTGAATGCTTTTGATCTGCAATGCCATAAGAAGAGCATCATCTCCTCTTGCATCAGCAAAGTGTTTAAAAATGCTTTGGTTTGTGGAGTAGGAAAACAGGAACATGATGAGCTCATTTCCCCTGGATCAAAAGAGTCAGCAGAAGATGGCAATGAAAAGTGTGGACTAGGGAGAGGGGATGGTGACGAAGCTTTGAGAAGAGATATTTCTCCATACCTGGGGCTGCTGAGACCTCATTAGGCTGTGCATAGATGAGGCCTGATGAGGAAAAATTTCTTAAATGTTTTTAGATCATATATATTTTAACCTTTTCTTTCCCAAAAGACTGCCCCATTTTAGAATTCTAGCCTGCAAACAGAAACCTTTGCCAGAAGAGCGGGGAGCCACAGAGACAAGAGGCCTCAGGCAGTTAGAAAGAGGCCTCAGGGGCCCGGAGAGATTGCACAGCGGTGCTTGCCTTGAAAGCAGCCGATCCAGAACCTAAGGTGGTTGGTTCGAATCCTGGTGTCCCATAGCCCCCCCCCCCCCCCCCCCCGTACCTGCCAGGAGCTATTTCTGAGCAGACAGCCAGGAGTAACCCCTGAATACCGCTGGGTGTGACCAAAAAAAAAAACAAAAAAAAAAAAGAAAGAGGCCTAAAACAGTTAGCTCGAGTTAAGATAAGCAAGTTCTGCTCTCACAGCTCCCAAGGACAGCAAGCCTGGGAGATAAAGATTTGGGCATGTGGGATCAAGGCCCGTTTATACTTAGTATTATGTTATAGCTGCCACTTTAAGTAAGTTTTATAGGATATATATGTATATCAATAAGTTAAGTTAGTTGTTATGTACTCTTATATTATTGTTAATTATTATAAGCCTAGAGTGATTTCAGCAGTACTAACCAGAGGGGGCTCTCGGTGCCAGAAAGCAAATCCCATGCTTCTGAGGCTGATGTATGTGCCACTTTATGCAAAGGAATCTAACAATTAGCTACATTTGAACCTTGAGTTTTAGTGACCCCCTTTCTTCTCTGTAACTAACAAGGCCAGGTTGTTCCCATCCTGGCCTACTGTGATAAGCTGACACCTGCAATACTAGGGTTGATAAGTTTTAATGACCATCTCTTTGTTCATTAAATATGTTTCTTTCTTCTGGCTAAGTTATGTAAAAATGCACAAACTGCGCCTGCGCCTGTAAGAAATGATGACACTGTTCCTTTAAGAAATGATCTATATAAACCTTGCTCAAACAAAGCTTGAGGTCTTTGCTTTGGGATCTGTCCCAGGGCACTGACTCTGGATCCAGAATAAAATCTTTTTTTTTTTTGTTTTGTTTTGTTTTTGGGCCACACCCGGCGATGCTCAGGGGTTACTCCTGGCTGTCTGCTCAGAAATAACTCCTGGAAGGCACAGGGGACCATATGGGACACCGGGATTCGAACCAACCACCTTTGGTCCTGGATTGGCTGCTTGCAAGGCAAACGCCGCTGTGCTATCTCTCCGGGCCCTGGATCCAGAATAAAATCTTACCTGTGCTCTTGCATGGTCTCTAAGTCAATCCTTGAAACTCTCAGGGCGCCCTGAGGATGGGGATTTTTCCCAGACCCTAACAAGGCCAAAGTCCAGAATTTCTGTGGTCTAATCAGGGTGGATTTAAAGCTAAATAAGCATAGTTCAAAACATTATACTTATAGATAATATAAAGAATTTGAAGCAAGTTAACTTAATTGATCTCCCAATGTAAATATTGTTTTTCATATATTTAAATTCTCTCTTAAGGACTAGAGATATATAGTACAGGGGTTAAGGTGCTTGCTTGCCTCGAAGGTCCCTGTTCTATCCCCATTGTTGGTTTACAACTTACAACTTGGTTTCACCCAAAACAAACAACTTGGTTTTACCCAAAACAGAGACTTTCCTGCTTTTACATGTCTCAAGCCTGGACAAGACTGGCTCAGGATGGAGCTTCTGTCCTTACCCCCCAGCCTACAGTTTTGGCAGACAGATCTCTGTCTCTCCTTCTCGCTCTGTCTCTGTCTCTTTCTCTTTCAATTTTTGGGCCACACCAAGGGGTGCTCAGAGCTTACTCCTGGCTCTGTGCTCAGGTGTCATTCATTCTTGGCAGTGATTGGGGAGGACATATGGGATGATGGAGATTGAAGCCCAGACCAATGTGTGCAAGGCAAATGCCCTACCCACTATGCTATCACTCTGGATCCAATTCATTTCTTTATAGCTGAGGAGTAATCTATGGCATACATAGATTCCCTTCTTCTTGATCCAGCATCTGTTGACTGGCACTTTCTCTAAGACTGCAAATTTCTTTCAGAACAAATATCCCCACTCTGTTTGGCCCCTAGGCACCTTTCCTGTAGCTCCATGGGGATAGGGAAGTGAGGGGGGGGGCAGATTCTTTCAGATTCTCCACCTTTGACTTCCTGTTCCTCTCTAAAGTTAGAGTTGAGGAGGATGGGGGAAGGACCATAACAGTAAAGATCAGTCGAGTTAGTTTGGCAAATGCTATAGACCTCCTTCCATTTCTGTCTTCATTTCAATGTTGGCCTGTTAATCCTTGACTGTCTTACTGATTTTGTCATGCTTTTAATAAGGAAGATTTTACCCAATATTTTTACATTTACCCAGATTTTTAGTTGTTTTTATTTTTTTTTTATTTTTATTTTTTTTTTTTATTTCCTAACCTTTGTGAACCTTTTCACTTCCATTTCCTCATTCTGTGGTGATTAGACATATTCAGTTTGACACATAGGTGATGAACTCCTACATATAGGGAGAGATCTGCTAGGTGCAATAAACTCAATATCTGCCCCCAAAAGTCCTCCAACCCACTGAGAACACTCAGAGATTTTCTTTTTTTTTTTTTATTTTATTTAAACACCTTGATTACATACATGATTGTGTTTGGGTTTCAGTCATAAAAGGAACACCACCCATCACCAGTGCAACATTCCCATCACCCAAGTCCCAAATCTCCCTCCTCCCCACCCAACCCCCGCCTGTACCCTAAACAGGCTCTACATTTCCCTCATACATTCTCAATATTAGGACAGTTCAAAATGTAGTTATTTCTCTAACTAAACTCATCACTCTTTGTGGTGAGCTTCCTGAGGTGAGCTGGAACTTCCAGCTCTTTTCTCTTTTGTGTCTGAAAATTATTATTACAAGGGTGTCTTTCATTTTTCTTAAAACCCTAGTTGTTTTTATTTTGAGGATACTCAGCCATATTAAAGAAAACAGATGCCTAGTTAGCTATTCTAGCACAACTTTTTAATTTTCATTGGAATTAACATCTTGACCTTCTTTAAAGTGCTACATGTGTTTCATTAATATATCCCCAAACTCTTCATATTATACAAATCTCTCCTCAATAAAACCAGATGCTCTGGGTATTCTTTCAATTTTATTTCTGGTACAAATATATTCGAAATCTTTTTGAACTGCTCTGATATTGATTTTATCTCTAGTCCTACAACTTAGAATCTCTCTTCACTGTCTTGGGGATTCCTCTTAAGTCTTTTTTGTGCTAAAACTCCGTTGTCTTTCTTTTTGTTTTCTTTTTCTTCTCTTTGTTTCTTTGGGGACCAGATCCAGCAATGCTCAGGGCTCACTCCTAGCACTGCTTAGGAGATCCTGTGGTACCAGGGATTGAACCCAGGTCTCTTGGTTCAAAGCATGTCCTCCAGTATCTTGAGCTATCTTTCTGATTTTAGTTAGGATATTTTTTCTTGGATTTAATAACTTTTTCTTCAAGACATTCACTAATGTGAGTAATAAATTACTGTAATAAATTTACTGTAATAAATTTGTTTTTCTAAAAAAATCCATAGGATATCAATTTTTTTTTTTTTTGGCAGCTCTCAGGGGCCACTCCTGGCTCTATGCTCAGAAATCACTCCTGGCAGGCTTGGGGGACCATATGGGATGCCGGGATTCGAACCACCGTCCTTCTACAAGAAAGGCAAACACCTTATCTCCATGCTATCTCTCTGGCCCTGGGTATCAATTTTTGAGATCTAAAATTTCTGAAATGTTTTTTATTCTGTGATCATAATCAAATCATGATTTGGTTGAATGAAATTTTATGGTTGTCAATAATTTTCTTCTAAATTTTGAAGGTATTTCTTTTATGTTATTCTTTTTGGGGAGTTGGGCGTACAGCCAGTAGTGCTCAGAGGTGACTCCTGGTGCTGGGAAGTGACTATTGACAATGCTTGCAGGGACTATGTGTTTAAAAAGAGGAACCAGGGACTCTGACACTCTGAGCCCTTTGAATTGTCACTGCAGAATTAAAAACATTTCTTCATTGTCTTGATAGGCTTAATTGCTTAATTGGCTTGAATTGAGAGGCTTACTGTTGGTCTGAGTGTTTGCTCCTGGTATGCAACATATACTTCGTATCTGGAAAAATGTCAAAATTGTTTCTCTGTATCCAGAGTTCTAATATTCTGATGGGCCTTGGTATAAATCTGGTTTGTTTTGCTGGTTGTTTGGCCCACCCCTTCAGCTTAGAGACATCTCTCTCTCTCTCTCTGTCTGTCTGTTTGTCTCTTTTTTTTTGTTTGTTTGTTTTTTGTTTTTTGTTTTTGGGCCACACCCGGCGGTGCTCAGGGGTCACTCCTGGCTGGCTGCTCAGAAATAGCTCCTGGCAGGCACGGGGGACCATATGGGACACCGGGACTTGAACCAACCACCTTAGGTCCTGGATCGGCTGCTTGCAAGGCAAACACCACTGTGCTATCTCTCCGGGCCCCTGTCTGTCTCTTTTATTTTTGGTTTTTGGGTCACACCTGGCAGCGCCCAGGGGTTAGTCCTGGCTCTACGCTCAGAAATTGCTCCTGGCAGGCTCGGAGGACCCTATGGGATGCCGGGATTCGAACCACTGTCCTTCTGCATGCAAGACAAATGCACTATCTCCATACTATCTCTCCAGCCCCCCTCTCTCTCTCATTTTTTGGGTCACACCCAGCGGTGCTCAGGGGTTACTCCTGGCTCTGTGCTCAGAAATCGCTCCTGGCTTAGGAGACCATATGGGATGGCGGGGATGGAACCTGCATTCATCTTGGGTCAGCTGCATGCAAAGCAAACCCCCCTACGGCTGTGCTACCAATCCGACCCTCTCTCTTGCTCGCTTTTAGCTTAGTAAATTTTTTTTAAAATTTAAGCACCATGGTTACAAACATGTTCATAGTTGGGTTTCAGTCATAAAATGTACACCCCCCTTCACCAGTGCAACTTTCCTGCCACCAATGTCTCCTATTTCTCTCCTCCCCCACCACTTGCTGGTCTTTCAGACAGGCATTCTATTTCTCTCTCTCACCATCATTGAGAGATACCTATCTCTATGTTAGAGGACTGTTTCTTCCTCTCCCTTCTCAGGGTAATACTTTCAAACAATTTAGTTGATTAATTTTTACTTTTTGTTTGTTTGTTTGTTTTTGGGCCACACCTGGCAGTGCTCAGGGGTTACTCCGGGCTGTCTGCTCAGAAATAGCTCCTGGCAGGCACGGGGGACCATATGGGACACACGGGATTCGAACCAACCACCTTTGGTCCTGGATCGGCTGCTTGCAAGGCAAACACCGCTGTGCTATCTCTCCGGGCCCCAATTTTTACTTTTTGATTGTGTGATTTCTTTCTGAAACGCTCACTGTTCATATGTTCAGCTATTTAGGTCAATTATCTTCTTGTTATGCATTTTCTCCTATATTAGAACATTTGACTTTCATTTAGCCCCCCCATCTCCAGTCTTTTTCTCCCCAAATAATATACACTTTATTTATTTATACATCAACAAAGCATTCATAACAGCTGAAGTCATGGTTCTATAGTCCTTGGCACCCAAAGCCCCTTTAAAACACAGAGATATAAATGATGATGGATAATCAGCTACTGTAGCACATCACCTCCTCTTTCCAGTCCTTGGCACAAGAAGTTCTCTGTGCCTTTTCCCCTGCTGTACTTTTCCAAATGCCAATCTGTGGAAAGGGCCAATTGTTTATATAGTCCTTCAGGTTCAATAGACCTTTGTTTCATGTAAATCAGTATATTCACTCAAAGGCTCTGTTCTTTATTTTTGGTGTTTTTGTTTGTTTGTTTGTTTTGGGCCACATTCAGTGGTGCGCAATGGTTATTCCTGGCTCTATACTCTGAAACTGTACAGGATGCTAGATATTCAACTTAGGTCAACTATGTGTAAGGCAAGTGTCCTATTATGCTTCAGCCCTATTTTAAGATTTTCTTAAATGGGTTTTCTTTTTTCTTTTTTTTGGTTTTTGCCCACACCCTGCGGTGCTCAGGGGTTACTCCTGGCTGTCTGCTCAGAAATAGCTCCTGGCAGGCCCGGGGGACCATATGGGACACCGGGATTCGAACCAACCACCTTAGGTCCTGTATCGGCTGCTTGCAAGGCAAACACCGCTGTGCTATCTCTCTGGGCCCCGGGTTTTCTTTTTTATTGGTGGTGGTAGGACTCAAACCCAGGGCCTCACACAGGCAAGACAAACTGTCTCCCACTGAGCCACACCCCTGCCCTACTTTGAGTTTTTTTTTTTTTTTTTGTAGTTTAGGTAACATATTTATAATATGACTTTAAAATGTTTCTTAATGATTACAAGTTGCAACACATGATTTGTATGTGGGAGTCAAGAATATGATCCCCTTGGGGCCGGAATGGTAGCTCAGTGGTAGAACATTTGCCTTGCACGCAGCTGACCCACTCAGCAGGACGGTGGTTTGATTCCTGGTATCCCATATGGTCCCCCGAACAAGGAGCAATTTCTAAGTACAAAGCCAGGAGTAACCCTTGATCATGGTTGGGTGTGGCCCAAGGAAAACAAACAAATAAAAAAGAATTTGATTTCCAGTATGCCCCATACCTGAGTGCCACCATGAGAAGGGCTGCACCACAGGCTGCATGCAGAAGCTGCAGGTTTGATCCCTGCTACCACAAGAATGATGCCTCACAGAGCTGGAGTAGCCCCAACCCCAGCAGTGCCCAGTGTGTCCCCAAAAACTAGAAAGCAAAAGCAAAACCCAAGTCAAAACACACACACACACACACACACACACACACACACACACACACAGAAAACCTGGCTTCAAACAAAAATATACATTCAATTATTTTGTTTGTTTTTTTGGGGGCTACATTTGGCGGCGGTGCTCAGGGGTTATTCTTGGCTCTGCACTCAGAAGTCGCTCCTGGCAGGCACTGAAGACCATATGGGATGCCAGGGATTGAACCAGGGTCCGTCCTGTGTTGGCCAGATGCAAGGCAAATGCCCTATCGCTGTGCTATCACTCTGGCCCTACATTCACTTTTTTTTTGGGGGGGGGAGGGTCACATCCGGCTTTGCTCAGGGGTTACTCCTGGCTCTGCGCTCAGAAATTGCCCCTTGCAGATACAGGAGACCATATGGGATGCCAGGATTTGAACCACCGTCCTTCGGCATGGAAGGCAAACGCCTTACCTCCATGCTATCTCTCCGGCCCCCTACATTCACTTTTTATTTATTTTTGGTTTAGGGATACATGCAACAATTCTAAGAGCATCAAAACTGCGTCAACCAATGCAAGGGATCCCTTACCTGCTGTGCTAGTGGTCATATTCATCCTTTTAGTGAACAGAGCAGAGAAAGAAAAGTAAATGAAATAGAGATCTAAGAATCTACCACTATTATTTTGAAAGTGGATTTTTTTTTTTGGTTTTTGGGCCACACCCGGTGACGCTCAGGGGTTACTCCTGGCTATGCGCTCAGAAGTTGCTCCTGGCTTGGGGGACCATATGGGACACCAGGGGATCGAACCACGGTCCGTCCAAGGCTAGCGCTGGCAAGGCAGGCACCTTACCTTTAGCGCCACCGCCCGGCCCCGAAAGTGGATTTTCCTGTACCAGGAGAATTGCATTTTCATACAAAACACTCAGATTCTTGGGCTGGAGAGATAGTACAGTGGGTAGGGCTTCTGCTTTGTACATGATCAACCTGGATTTGGTCACCAGTACCCCATATTATCTTTCAGTCTGCCAAGAGTGATTCCTAAGAGCAGAGCCAGTGAACACCACTGTGTGTGAATGAAAAAAATAAACAAAAACAAAAAAACAGGGGCCGGAGAGATAGCATGGAGGTAAGGCGTTTGCCTTTCATGCAGAAGGACGATGGTTTGAATCCCTGCATCCCATATGGTCCCCTGTGCCTGCCAGGAGCAACTTCTTTTTTTTTTTTTTTTTTTTTTTTTTGGTTTTTGGGCCACACCCTGTGACGCTCAGGGGTTACTCCTGGCTATGCGCTCAGAAGTTGCTCCTGGCTTCTTGGGGGACCATATAGGACGCCGGGGGATCGAACCGTGGTCCGTCCTAGGCTAGCGAAGGCACCTTACCTCCAGCGCCACCGCCCGGCCCCTCAGGGGCGATTTCTGAGCATAGAGCCAGGAGTAACCCCTGAGCGATGCTGGGTGTGACCCAAAAACCAAACCAAACCAAAACAAAACAAAAAAATTCACTCTCAGATGCTTAAGAACTTAATATTTATGATACAGTACACACAGATGGGTCCTAGTTTCCTGTGTACTATGTCACTCATACCTCTCTGTTCCAGATCCTAGTCACATCCAATATATGATGATTTGGTCGTTCTCTATTTAGTGCAGGGGTCTCAAACTTGCTGCCCTCCATACAACATTTTGCGGCTGGCCTTCAAATATCGCAGTATTCGCGATTATTCACTTACCGAATAATCACAATAAAAATCGCATTAGTAAGAAAAAAATCGCATTAAACATTCGCATACCCCAAGCAGTTCCGTTTGGGGTATGCAAATGTTTAATGCGATTTTTTGCGATATTTTTTTTACTAATGCGATTTTTTTATTGCGAATATTCGGTAAGCGAAATCCCTTATGCAGCCCTGCCTCACCCTGACTTTGCCTCCTGGGGCCCCCAGGTAAATTGAGTTTGAGACCCCTGATCTAGTGTATGGTTTCCTAGTCTAAAATCTTGCCATGCCCTCTTCAGGACTGTATCCCAGTGATTTCTTGTCATCATGGTTTTCCATAGTCTCTTTCTGGCCATAGCCATGTGCATGTTGTTGAGACTTCTGTGCTCAGCACCTTGCCACTGTCCAGGCCCATGAGTCCTGCCTGGTTCTTCCACCTGTGCAGACCTATGTGTAGAAGACTACCTCACTCTGACTTTAGTCTTGACATACTAGGCCTACCTGATTCGTCAGTCTGTTTATGTGTAGATGAATGTAAGCAAGCTTGGGTTTAAATTTCTTATTATTATTTGGATTGTGGTAATGATTATATGAGTGTCGAAGTATGTGGTAAAGACGTACAATGTTACTACACCCCACAAACATTTATGATTTTTTTTTGTTTGTTTTGGGACCAAACCTGTCAGTGCTCAGAGATTCCTCCTGGCTCTGTGCATAAAAGTTACTCCTGGCAGAGCTGGAGCGACCACACAGTAGGTTGAGCATTGCTTTGCTCACAGCAGGCCCTGTTTCTATCCCCAGCATCCCATATGGTCTCCTGATCCTGCCAGGAGTAACTTCTGAGTGCAGAGCCAGGAATAAACCCTGAGCACCTCCAAATGTGGCTCAAAAACCAAACCTAAAAACAAAAACAAAAACAAACAAACAAAAAAAAAACTACTCCTGGCAGGCTCAGAGAACTGTATGGGATGCCAGAGATCAACCTGGGTTGACCACATGCAAGGCAAATGCCTCCCTGCTCTGCTCTGGTCCCACATTTATGATTTTGATATAAAGTTACTACACTTCACCCCCACCAAAGTGCAATTATTATCCCTACAGATGTCCTTGTTATTTCTAGTTGGCCTCTTTATCCACCCCATCCCACTATCTTGTAGTCTTTTTAAAATTTTGTTTATTTGCCACAGATCTCCTGGGCTGAACACTTGGTCCAGGAGACTGGGACCCCCCACGCCAGGCGGGTCTTCATGGCCAGCCCTGGCAACTCGGGCCCTGGGGGGCGGGCGGAGGAGGGAAACCCCTCCCTTATGTATATTCGACTCCCTGTTTTGTTTGCTAGTAATACTATTTTTCAAAACCGCATGGGCGCATGACAAATGTACTTTTTAAGCATTATCCAAAAACGTTCCTGATACTAGACTGTTCCTAGGAATAGAATCAGGACGCCCAGGATTCTGATAAAACACTCAAATTGACCTTTATTGTCTAGTCTTTTATGTATTGCCTCTCCCCTCACCCCTTTGTCTCTCCTACCTCCTCATACCCAAACCCTGAACCATTATCTCCCCCTTATTCAACCCACCTTATCCTCAGTTCCTGATTGGGTAGACACCAAGACTGACCTTCTGCTCCAACACCACCATCCAGCTTCTCATTGAATGACACCCTCTCGGTCCTCAGCTCATGCCTATACAAACAAGTACAACCAACACGCCTGTTGACCCATGCTTGGTGGCCCCTCATGCCCCCATCAAACTATGGACTGTTGCATGATACCGGAATCAACTTCAGCATAACCCCTAGTTCAAGGACAATATAGGGTTCTGTAATGCCACAAAACATGTCTCAAACTCAACTATCACCTGTTGTCTTTAAATACCCTTGTTTTCTTTCTTTTTTTTCTTTTTAAAACATAAAAGGGTCACATGCATCTCTTTTGTATATCTCAGATGTATTCCCTTACATCTATAACTCTTTTCAAATATCCTCATATAGTGACAATTTTGCCCACTAGATTAGTTATTTGATTGTTTGATTTTTCCCCCTGTGAGATCTGTTTTATAAGCAATACTGGTAGAAGAGTAACTCTGTATAGATTTCACGTTTATACCAAGTTACGGGAAATGTTAGACTTTATTCGTTGGCCCCCAGATGCACCAACAATATCTTGTGGCATTGCTTCTCTTTTGCATAGGCACATTAAAATGGGAAAATAATACATATGCAAACAAGTTTTTATCTAATAGGGATAGAAACACAAATTTGGTAATGTAATTAGGCCTTTTACCCTGAACATTGGCATAATGATTTGGCTCAGGCCTCAGAAGAATGGGCATCGCCCACACACACCTGAACTATGGAAACAACCACAATTGTCTTTAACACTCCCAGGATCCAAGCCTCTACCAGAGAAGACCTACCACTGCTTTGGTATTGACTTACTCCAAAGAGTACTCCCAACACCCAGGCAACTCAGCAACAGTCTGCATGCAGGGCAGATCGCTCTGCATTTAATGATATGCTGAAACTAGAGGATGCTCCACATCAGCTTGACATCGATGAAAGAAATGCACAGAATCCAGAGTCTTTAAATATAAAAGTCTGATACCAACTATAGCTAAAGTGTGCAAAAGTTTCACCAGGACCTTGAGAATGACTGGAGTTGGATAGACTGGTATGCCTGGAACCCAGAGTCTGTCTTATGCCAATAAACTTCTGGGGTGAGGCCTTTTTGTAATTAAGTCAAGGACTTTTTTTCCATTTTCTCCATTTTTCTGAACCTATGCAAACATTGGCGATTGCCACTATCACACCTTTACTATATATATATATATATATATATATATATATATATATATATATATATATATATATATATATATATATATCCTTTAAGGAAAAAAATACAACTTACTGAACTTAAAAACAAATTACTGTAGTAGAATGCCTGTCTCAAATACAGGTAGGAGATGGGAAGGGGGAGAGGATAATGTTGCACTGGTGAAGGGGGGTGTTCTGGTTATGACTGTAACCCAAATATGATCATGTTACTTAAATAAAAAATATATATTTAATAAAAAAATTTTTTGTTTATTTGTTCTTGGGTCACACCCAACAATGCTCAGGACTTACTCCTGACTCTGCACTCAGGGATCACTTCTGATGGTCTTGGGGTTCCAGGAATGAAACCAAGGTTGGCTGTATGCCAGACAAGTGCACTACCTGCTCTACTCTCTCTCAAGCCCCCTTTCCTTGATATTTTAATTTATTTTACATGGTGTTTTTGTTTGTTTGCTTTGCTTTTTGGGCCACTCTTGGCAGCTTTCAGAGGTTACTCCTGCCTCTGAGCTCAGAAATCATCCCTGGCAGGTAGATGGCGGGGATTGAACCCAGCTTGGCTGCGTGCAAGGCAAACACCCTACCGCTGTACTATCAGTCTGGCCCCAAGGCTACATGGTTTTTATAGCCAAGAGACTTTTGCTCACCTGAACAGAATTTAGTTGTTACTGTTTGTTGTTGTTGGGGGTGGGGGGACAATCACCAATGGTGTTGGTGGGGAGGAAGATGGGCTAACTGAGTTGGTACTGAAGCAGGGGTTATTAAGGCTACATCCAGCCGTGCTGTGGGTGATACGTTGTGGGGGAAAACCCTAAGGTTTCACATGTACTGCACTCTTCCTTTTGAGCCACATCCCTGGTTCATAAAAGCCTTATTTTTTATTTTTATTTTATTTTGAGGGGGGCTACACTCATTGATGCTCAGGGGTTATTCCTGGCTATGTGCTCAGAAATCGCTCCTGGCTTGGGGGACCATATGGGATGCCACGGGATCAAACTGTGGTTTGTCCTAGGCTAGTGCGTGCAAGGCAGATGTCTTAACTCTAGTGCCACCGCTCCAGCCCCCAAAATGCCTTATTTTTGGGGGGGGGGTCACACCCGACAGTGCTCAGGGACTACTCCTGGCTCTATGCTCAGAAATAGCCCCAGGCAGGCTCGGGGGACCATATGGGATCCCGGGATTCGAACCACCATCCTTCTGCATGAAAGGCAAACACCTTACTTCCATGCTCTCTCCGGCCCCCCAAAAAGCCTTATTTTTTAAAAAATAATTTTACAGATATTTTATATTTATAATATTTTCCCTCTGAAAATATTAGTGATTCCCCCTTATAATTACATATGTGTGTTTCTGCTTTGTTTTGAGGTGCAAGGAACAGTTGTGTTAAAGTCATTTAACAGCATTTCTGGCTCCTCTATTTCATTTCTTCTTCTTTTTATATTATTATGATGATTATGATGATTTCTGGGTCACACCCTATGATGCTCAGGAGTTACTCCTGGCTCTGCACTCAGTAATTACTCCTGGCAATGTTAGGGGCACCATATGGGATGCTGGAGATCAAACCTGGATTGGCCATGTGCAAAGAAAATGCGCTGTACTGTGGCTCTAGTCCTTCACACCCGTTTTTGGGTGCTCACACATGCTTGATTGCGTTGTGGTGGGAAATCACTTGCAGGGGATCATAGACAGTCAAGCTGCCAGACTCAAACTGCAGAGCTACCAAGATGGGACTTGAATTCACCTTCTGCTAGTCAAGCACCAAAACCCCTGCACTAGTTTCTTCACTCGAGTTTCTTGTCTGCTTTCATAATTCAAACTACAGGAAAGTCCTAGTACGAGGAAGTGAGGGGCCAGCAGGCAGGGAATCAGCTCCAACCTGAGTGAGCCTGCAAGGACTGGGTCAGACCTAGAAGCTCTGCCTGCAGGTCCTCTAGTCTGCTTGTCAAGAAGCAAGGACCCCTCTCTCACTCCCATTCTCACTGGATAAGGCAGGGAGATAGCTGAGTTCACTGAGCTGCCTGTAAGAGCTGGATTGCAAAGCCTTTGTGAGCTAAGTAAGCCTATATGCAGGGAGAGGAGAGATTGAGGGCACCCTAGCAGCAGTAGTCATAGGCAGGACCCATTTGGAGGAAGGTAGAGAGGCAGCTGCTTTTCTTAGGCAAGATCACAGGTTTATGTTTGGCAATTTCTCTCCCTCAAGTGAAGGCTTTGTTGGGGTACACTGCTTCTTGCTCCTGCTAGGATCTAGGTTACCACCCAACTTTCCCCACTCCTAATATTTGTTATTGTGGTCAAAGTGAATTAAAAATCTTTCACAGTTATATTTAAGGCACATAGTGATACCACCTCTAATTTTTTTTTCATTTTTGTTTTTGGGTCACACCCAGCAGCGCTCAGGCGTTACTCCTGACTCTACGCTCAGAAATCGCACCTGGCAGGTTCAGGGAACCATATGGGATGCCGGGATTCGAACCACCGTCCCTCTGCATGGAAGGCAAATGCCCTACCTTCATGCTATTTCTCCGGCCCCATCCACCCCTAATTTTTAACCAGTCCTGGGCTATTTCTTCTCTTAAGACCACATCTGAGCATTAAATGGATAGAATTTTTATTTATTAATAATTACTAATACACCTTGGGTAGTCTAGGACTGAAGGGTGGGCCCAAAGATGGAGCAGCCTGGTAAGAGGGGAGGGCACAGGTAATCTGTGACATGCTCCACAGGCCACAGATTTCTTTACGCCACCATGACTGACCACTTTTGTGCTGAAGGAAACCATGCTGAATTCTGGTGTCTGGTACCCCATTCTACCGAAGTCGACGAAAACTCTGGGACCCTCTTTTTAGAACAGAGATATAGGCTTGACGGAACTGGCGGTTCATTGCTGCATAAAGCACAGGATTGATGCAACTATTAAGCCAGGTGAGGTTGGAAGCAAACATGTAGGCAATCCGGGGAGCCTTTCTCTTGGTATCCAGGATGTTGATCAGCCAGAAAGGTATGAAGCTCAGAGCAAAGCAGAGGAACACAGCAAAACACATCCGGGTCACGTTCCCAAATTCTGAGGGAGCGTTCTGTGCTTTTTGGGCTCTATTCTTCGGCTTGGCTTCTGGAGAAGATTTCTCTGCTGTCTGCTTAGCTCTTTTGCTGTGACTCTCTTTTTCCATTTCTGCTGAGTTCCCTTCCTGCATCTGAACGGTGACAATACTGACTGGCTCAGATGAAATCTCTTCTCTGAGGCCTCCTAATACCACCTGGTCCACAAAGCAACCAGGTATGGCCTCATCTGTCCCATCCACATGACTGGAGTGAGTGCTGGCCTGGTGCAACTTGTACTGGTCCAGAGCCCGGGCCGCTCGTTTCACCTGATGGTGGATGAGGCAGTAGAAGATGCCCATGCTGCTGAGGCCAAGAACAAAGTAGATGCTCAGGAGGACGGTGCTGTAGGGCTGACCGTGGTCACGGTCAAAGCTGCAGGTGCAAACCACAGGTACCAAGACATAGAAACGCCAGAAGGGAGCCAAGCTGGCTATGCCCACCACCCATGTGCCCACCAATGCCAGCACCATTCCTTTGGCACTGAAGACTCGGGGGAAGAGATTTGGGTGCACAGTGAGGAGGTAGCGTCCCAGGGCAATGAGG
Source organism: Suncus etruscus (assembly GCF_024139225.1). NCBI lineage: Eukaryota > Metazoa > Chordata > Mammalia > Eulipotyphla > Soricidae > Suncus > Suncus etruscus. The sequence goes on from NC_064858.1 coordinate 87,037,656, forward strand.
CAGAGGGTGAGGACGGAGACAGAATTGGATGTAGTGATGAGGAACCCAAAGATCCTGCAGAAGGTGATCCCGGTGCGCCACCTCAGGTGCAGGTAGGTGTCCACCGAGAAGGGCTGCAGAAAGGTGCAGTAGAGCAGGTCAGCCAACGAGAGGTTGGCTATGAGCAGGTTGAAGCGGGTCCGGAGCTTGGGCTGGATGGCCAAGGCCAGTAGGGTGAGCACATTGCCAATAGTGCCCGTTACTGTCACCACTATCCCCCAGATAACTACCACGTAGCGATAGCCCAGTACAGACTCATGGCAGCAAGAGAAGTTGGCATCAGAGATGTTTGGCATGATGGAGACTGGAGAGACAAAACAAAACGGGAGAGGGAGTCAGAATCTGTCCTTGAATGTAGGTTGGTTTGTTTGGTTTTGTTTTTTAAGTCACACCCGGCAGTGTTCAGGGGTTACTCCTGGCTCTACGCTCAGAAGTCACTCCTGGAAGGTTCAAGGGACTATATAGGATGCCGAGATTCGAACTACCATCCATTCTGGATCCGATGCGTGCAAGGCAAACACCCTACCGCTGTGCTATTGCACAGCTCCATTGAAAGTAAATTTCTTGATTTGGTTTTAGTTTAATTTTATTTGGGGGGTTCATACCCAACAGTGCTCAGTGATTAGTCTTGTCTCTGTGCTCTGGGGTCACTCCTGATAGGCTCAGGGACCCTACAGAATATGCGGATCAAACTGGCACCAGCCACATACAAGGCAAGTAGCCTAATCATGTTATTAATGCTAACATATATGTCTTTTTTTTGGGGGGGGATCATACCTGGCGGGGCTCAGGGGTTACTCCTAGCTCTACACTGAGAAATCGCTCCTGGCAGGCTCCTGGGACCATATGGGATGCCAGGATTCAAACCACTGTCCTTCTGCACTCAGGGCAAATGCCTTACCTCCATGCTATCTCTCTGACCCCAACATATATGTCTTGTACAGCTGTGAGATCCTGGGTAGCTGAGCAGTTCAGGGGCTTACCAGCCTCTGAAACCATTCCCAACATGCTTCACCCCAAGATCCCTACCCCTTCCTTTGGTTCTGTTAGTCTTTTCCATTCTCAAAATTGATTTCCTCAAGTTTTCATCTATATGTCCCTTAGCAGGACTGGAGAGCTAGTACAGAGGGTTAAGGTTCTTGCTTTGCTTTCTTTAAGACTCCAGTTCAAATCCCAGTGCCACATGATCTCCCAGGCACACCCTGGAGAACAGAGTAAGGAATATCCCCTGAGTGTGTTCCAAATCTCTAATCTCCCCCCAAATGTTACTCTTTACTTTGTATTTATAAAAATAAAAATTGTTGGGACTGGAGCAATAATACAGCATGTAGGGCTTTTGCCTTGCATGTAATCAACTCAGGTTTTTTTCTCTGGCTTCTCATATGATCCTCTGAGCCTTCCAAAAGTTAGCTCTGAGCATTGAGCTAAGAGTGAGCCCTGAGCATAGTGTTGTGGCCCCAAAACAAAACCAACATTATTTTTCAAAATGTTAGTCTTTAGGGCTGAAGAGAGTGCAGTGTGTAGGTTACTTGTCTTGCATGCAACGGACCCAGGTTCAAACCCTGGCATCCCAAAGGATTTCTTTGAGCTCTAAAAGGAGTGATGCCTGATGGCAGAATCAGGAGTGATCCCTGAGCTTTTCCAGTTGTAGCCCAAAGCAAATAAATAACCATTAGTCTCCATCCCCAGGCCTACTCCCTCTCCATACATATCCTTAATAAGTTTCTCAGCCTTTCTAGTTTCTTCCCTTTGGGCTCAGCCCATCTAGCAGCTCCCTTTCTATGTTAGGGATGGTGCTGACATCCCTGACACCTCCCTCCTCCACTCATAAGCAGACCCCAGTTTTCTCTTCTCTTTACTGCCTGGGAGATGAGAAGACATAAAATAAAGGCATACTTAGCCCAGTACTTACCAGGGTAACCTGTTTCCACTCTCTGTCCAGTAGAAGTTCAGCTTGCCCAGTAAAGTCCTTTCTGCCGGATGATGGGGTCACCTGTCCTCTTGTCTCCTGTTACACTGAACTGGAAGGATCAGAAACTCCTGACTTTCCTAGTCTCAGCCACTTCTTCCCTGGTCTCTGTTTCTGGATGCTCATTCGCCTTCTGCTAGCGAAATCTGGGGCTCTCTGTTGAAACGTCCCTGTTGCTTAGTCCCCTAAGCAACCTCACTCTTTTCTCTATCTTTCCTGAGGCCCCAACGGCTTCCTTCCTCCCATGGCAGGATACTTAGAACATCACTGCCAAGATATGAGAAGTGTCAGGATGTTGAGGTTTTAGGCTGGCCAATTTTTAAGCAATTGAATTCCCGGAGTTACTTTAGACATCCCGGAAACCCTGGATTTGTGTGGGAGAGCAAAAGATGGTTTAAGTCAGAGGATCGCAAGAGATACGCTTTGAGAACAAAGTCAGATGAAGAAAGGTGGTAAATGATGCACCCACAGTTTTTGTTTTTGTTTTTGAGGTACCTGGCAGTGCTCAGAGCTTACTCAGTTCAGAGATCCGTCCTGGTGGGCTTGGGGACAATTTGTAGTGCAAGTGATTGAACCTAGGTTGTCCATGTGCTAGGAAGTGTCCTTACCCACTTAATCTATCACTACAGCAATTTTTTTAATTTTGTATTTCAATTTGTCAGCTCAGAGACTGTTCTTAGCTCTGTGCTTGGGAATTGCTCTTGGTAGAACTTGGGGGCACCATATTGTGCCAGAGATCAAACCTGGGCTGCCCTCCATGAAAAATGTGCTCATCTCTTGAGCTGTCTCCCCAGAACCAGTCTCCAGAATTCTACCTTTGTTCCTATTAAGAAGAAGGTTTCCTTCTTATTTGTCAGTTATTTAGCCATTATTTCAATAAGGGATATCTTTTTTTTTATCTTTTTCTTTTATGCAGGAGTGGGAGTTGTTTGGGGCCATATCTGGCAGTGCTCAGGGATTACTCCTGTCTTTGTGCTTAGAGAACCATATGTGGTTTTGGTGTTCTAGGACTTGAATCCAGTTCACCTGCTTGCAAGGCAAGCATTTTACCTGACCCCAACAACTGATGTGTAAAATGTATCAGACTCTCAGCTAGACAGGGGTACATCAGAGGGCCTGGTATATGGGCTTGCATATAGTCTAGATATAGTTTCCTGAAGGGTCACATTCTCTAGGAGATTGAGGTTTGATTCCCACCAAGCTCCCAGACAGGAAAGGCAGTTCCCATTCCTTTGCCCAATCAGGACAGGGGGAACTGTTCCAGTTGTAGAGATCTGCAGGAAATAATTCACACAGTGAGGAGGTACAAGAATGGCACTACTGGGGCCGGGCGGTGGCGCTGGAGGTAAGGTGCCTGCCTTGCCTGCGCTAGCCTAGGACGGACCGCGGTTCGATCCCCCGGCGTCCCTATATGGTCCCCCAAGAAGCCAGGAGCAACTTCTGAGCGCATAGCCAGGAGTAACCCCTGAGCGTCACAGGGTGTGGCCCAAAAACCAAAAAAAAAAAAAAAAAAAAAGAATGGCACTACTGATGCAAATGTTATCTAGTCCAACCTTTATGGAAATCAATATGAAGATTCCTCTAAAAACTGGAAATTGAGCTCCCATATGATCCAGTTATATCACTTCTAGGGATATACCCTAGGAACACAAAATATATTCATTGCAGGACTTTTTACAATAGCCAGACTCTAGAAACAACCAACAAGCCCTTCAATAGATGAATGGCTAAAGAAATTGTGGTACATATACACAATGGAATATTATGCAGCCGTCAAGAGAGATGAAGTCATGAAATTTTCCTATACATGAATGGACATGGACATGGAGACTGTTATGCTGAGTGAAATAAGCCAGAGGAAGAGAGAGACAAACAGAATAGTCTCACTTATTGATGGGTTTTTAAGGAAAATAAAAGACATTATTGTAATAATGCCCAGAGATGTGGGCCTGAAGGATCAGATCATGATATGAAACTCACCTCGAGGAGGGGTGAGTGCAGTTAGAACACTAACAACTACCAAGACAATGCTATCATTCTGTCCCCTCTCAAATAAATTTTAAGATGTTTCATACTCTTAGAGGCTGGAAACATAATACAGCAGGTAAGGTACTTGCTTTGCATGCTGCCAACCCAAGTTTGATTCCCTGTACCCCATAGTGTCCCATAGCCCCTCCAGGAATGAACCCTGCATACAGAGCCAGGAGTAATTACTGAGTACAATGGGGTGTGACCCAAAAGCAAGGATAAAATTTTCATGACCCAACCAAAAAGGGGGGGGGCTGAAGATGTGGCCCCCAAGCCAAACTTAATTCACCACTATCAACGCCACTATGCTACTTTCTCAGCCCTTCCTTTTTTTTTTTTTTTTTTTTTTTTTTTTTTTTTTTTGGTTTTTGGGCCACACTCGGCGGTGCTCAGGGGTTACTCCTGGCTGTCTGCTCAGAAATAGCTCCTGGCAGGCACGGGGGACCATATGGGACACCAAGACTCGAACCAACCACCTTTGGTCCTGGATTGGCTGCTTGCAAGGCAAACGCCGCTGTGCTATCTCTTCGGGCCCTCAGCCCTTCTTTTACCCAGATTTTGTTGTTTGTTTTGGGGCCATACATAGCTCCAGGTTTACTCCTGGTTTTGAACTCAGGAATAACTCATGGCAGGGCTTGTGAGTCCATAGTGAAGGGAACCTGGGGCTTTCCCGCTGAACTATTGCTCCAGCCCTGTAGCATTTTTAATTGTGGTTTCCAACACATTTCAGTTTTTGGACTCATCAGGATCACACCCTGGTTATAGTGTTCACACTTTTTTGGGGGGGGGGGGGAGTCCACACCCGGTGACACTCAGGGCCTACTCCTGGCTCTGCACTCAGAAATCGCTCCTGGCAGGTTCAGGGGAACCATATGAGATGTTGGGATTCAAACCACTGTTCATCATGGATTGGTTGTGTGCAAGACAAACAGCCTACCACTGTGCTATCTCTCTGGCCCTGCTCACAGATTTTTGGATGTGCTAGCTGGGGTTCATGTTTTATTGGGAACTTGCGCACACCTGGAGGTAGAGGGCCACAGACTTGGAGTACCAGTAGTCCCAAACAACAGAGCTACCAAGTTCATACTTAGTGAATGTGGGCAGCACTGGGCATTGAACTTATGGTCTTTTTTCTATTATTATTATTTTGGTGGGGTCACACTGGGCAATTCTTTAGGGTTACTCCTGGATCTGTACTCAACAATTATTATCATGCCCTACTGACTGTACTATCTCTCCAGCCCCAAGATTCCATTTCTTTTTTTTCTTTCTTTCTTTTTTTGGGGGGTTTTGGGTCACACCCAGCAGTGCTCAGGGTTTACTTCTGGCTCTCCACTCAGAGATCGATCCTGGCAGGCTCAGGGGACCATATGGGATGCTGGGATTCAAACCACCATCCTTCTGCATGCAAAGCAAATGCCTTACCTCCATGTTATCTCTCTGGCCCCAGGATTCCATTTCTGAACCCAAGTGAACTTTACCCTTTACTCTCCTCCCTTTTATAGAAAAACCCAATTCTTTCTTTTTTCCTTCCTTCTTTCCTTCCTTCCTTCCTTCCTTCCTTCCTTCCTTCCTTCCTTCCTTCCTTCCTTCCTTCCTTCCTTCCTTCCTTCCTTCCTTCTTCCTTCCTTCCTTCTTTCGTCTTTCTTTCTTCCTTCTTTCCTTCTTTCTTTTTTCTTTTCTTTCTTTCTTTCTTTCTTTCTTTCTTTCTTTCTTTCTTTCTTTCTTTCTTTCTTTCTTTCTTTCTTTCTTTCTTTCTTTCTTTCTTTCTTTCTTTCTTTCTTTCTTTCTTTCTTTCTTTCTTTCTTTCTCTCTTTCTTTCTTTCTCTTTCTTTCTTCCTCCCTCCCTCCCCTCTCTCTTTCTTTCTTTCTTTCTTTCTTTCTTTCTTTCTTTCTTTCTTTCTTTCTTTCTTTCTTTCTTTCTTTCTTTCTTTCTTTCTTTCTCTCTCTCTCTTTCTTTCTCTTTCTTTCTTCCTCCCTCCCTCCCCTCTCCTTTCTTTCTTTCTTTCTTTCTTTCTTTCTTTCTTTCTTTCTTTCTTTCTTTCTTTCTTTCTTTCTTTCTTTCTTTCTTTCTTTCTTTCTTTCTTTCTTTCTTTCTTTCTTTCTTTCTTTCTTTCTTTCTTTCTTTCTTTCTTTCTTTCTTTCTTTCTCTCTCTCTCTCTCTCTCCCTCCCTCCCTCCCTCCCTTCCTTCCTTCCTTCCTTCTTTCCTTCCTTCCTTCCTTCCTTCCTTCCTTCCTTCCTTCCTTCCTTCCTTCCTTCCTTCCTTCCTTCCTTCCTTCCTTCCTTCCTTCCTTCCTTCCTTCCTTCCTTCCTTCCTTCCTTCCTTCCTTCCTTCCTTTTTCTTTCTTTTCCTCACCTCTCAATGCTCAGGGCCTACTCCTGACTATCAAGAATCATTCCTGGTGGAGTTGGGGGACCATATAGGATACCAGGTTTCACACCTGGGTTGGATATATGCAAGGCTTTTTGCCTTTAAAAAAAGCCATACCTGTGGCATTTTGCCTTGCATGCAGCAGACCTGCTGCCGGGTTTGATCCTGGCATTTCATATGGTCACCCTACCTGCCAGCAGTTAATAAATACCTGAGCTCAGACCCAGGATTAACCCCTGAGTGCTGCTAGGTGTGGCCCCTAGAACAAATAAAAAAAGCCCTACCTGTTATAGCTCTGCAATATACTTTTGAGACCCAACTCTGAGCCAGAGGGACAGTACAGTGGGTAGGTGCTTGCCTTGCATATGGCTGAGCAGCGTTAGATCCTCCCAAACACTACCAGGAATTGTTCCTGAATGCAGAGCCAGGCGTAAACCCTTTAGGAGCATGACTCCAAAACCAAACAAAATGAGAAAGAGACCCAAATCTGTTCACGTTATATCTGGGGACACAGGTCCAGACAGGGTAAGGACTAACCCAAGGTCACAACTTATACGGGACTGAACAGAACCTACAGTTCAGGTTCCCAGAACAAGTTTGCACAACTTTCTTTTTTTTTAAATTAATATCTTTATTTAAACACCTTGATTACAAATATGATTGTATTTGGGTTTCAATCATGTAAAGAACACCCCCCCCCCCTTCATTCCTATTACCAAAGTCCCAAATCTCCCTCCTCCCCACTCCCCTAGTTTGCACAACTTCCCACGCTTTGTGTGGTTACCACCGAGGGCGCGCAAATTTGGGTTTCCTTTGAGATCCAGCCTGCACCATCCTCAGTAGCAATCCGCAATCTTTCCCGTGCCGTGGGCGCCGCCTGGTGGAGCTCAGGGGAATTCTCGGCATCTGAGCCGCAACCTGAGCCCAGACTCCAAGAATCCCCAAGGACAAGTTGACACTGGAGCTGGCGGGATGGGGATGCGTGCACCGGGAGATTGCAATTCGCTCTGCACCATCCTGCCACCCCCAATCCCCCCGTTCCCCTTCGCCTCCCAGATGCAACTCCGGGAGGAATGGCTTTGCCAATCGCCCTCAAAGACCGAGCTCACAGTTTTTTTTTTGTTTTTTTTTTTTTTGTTTTTTTTTTTTTTGGTTTTTGGGTCACACCTGGCGATGCTCAGGGGTTCCTCCTGGCTTTCTGCTCAGAAATAGCTCCTGGCAGGCACAGGGGACCATATGGGACACCGGGATTCGAACCAACCACCTTTGGTCCTGGATCAGCTGCTTGCAAGGCAAACGCCGCTGTGCTATCTCTCTGGGCCCCGAGCTCACAGTTTTGAGGGGAGAGGGCTTGGACGGACACCCCTTGCCCCCCTCAGTACCCCCTGGGCGATGGGTACTGGTGAGAAGAATGGCATCCAGATGTGGGGAGGGAGGGAGGAGGTGAAGTGAGTTGAGTGTCTGCAGGGGCATCTACTTGGTCCCACCAAGTGCCAGAGAGGCCTCAAGTGCTGCCCCCCCCAAGTCGAGATGGGGGGGCTTGGTATGGAGCGGGCACAGTGAGGTCGTAGGTGGTCAGACCAGAGTGGGGGTGTTCGCAGAAGCGCTTCATTTAGGGTTGGGGGTGGGAGCCCAGAGTTCCAGAGTCAGGTTTAATGCCAAGAAAATCCACTTCTTCCCGACCCCCCCCCCCCCACCCCATCATGGCTTGTGAACCCCGTTTTGTGCTAGGCTGGAGGGGGAAGGACTGGATGGACATGGCTTTTGGGAGGAGTGGTGTCTCTCCAAGGGGACGCGGGGACAGACGGCTCCCCATCTGCTAGGGGAGAGGAAGGGCAGGCGGTGGGGTTCCCTGAGATCTGGGGTGTGTCCCCCTTCTGAAGCCCCTCTCCCCCCCCCCCGTCACTCCTCCCCTTTTTTTGGAATCCCATACCTGGGGTGTGATGGGGGAGAAGGAGAGATCATTCAGGGTTGCCAGGAGAGGGGTCGGCTGGGGGCCCAAGGCCTGGGTCCTGCTGGGCTGGTGGGGGACTTGGATGGAAGGGGTTGGGGCTCAGGTCAGTAGGGGGAAAAGAGAATGGGTTCCTAGGCTGCCATCACCTCCGCCCGCCAGGGATTGGGCAACTCTTTGGATAAGTCAGGTCCCCTGGGCCAGTAGGCCCAGCATTGCACCCCGGCCACCAAGGGAAGACCCCAAGAAGAGCCTACATCGAAGGTCCCAGATCTCTTTGGTGGGCAGAGAACTCCGGGAAAGGGGCCGGGACCCACCTGTTTCAACTGCACCTCCGAGTTGATCTTGACATTGCAGATCTCACAGTGAAAGTTTCGGTCCTGGGTAGGGGCCTCGGGTTCCCTAGGAGTTGGGGGCCCCAGCTGAGGGTAAGCTCTGATAGGACCCAGTCCACTCCGGGCCTCCAGGATGGTCTTGTGCTTAGTACCTGTAGCCCCGAAGGCAGGAGGTCAGGGGCAGAGGGAAAATTTTCCAGGCTGACTTGGCTGCAATCACACATATTCCCAATGTCAATATGGATAGTGGTGACAAGTGTGGGTTTTTTCGAACCTCTTGGGACCTGCCACACACAAGGTGGAGTCACTGCAGAGAGAGGAGCTGGGGACACAGAGGCTGAGCAAAGGGGGAAATGGTGAGGGTAAGCACAGTTCTTGCTGTGAGAATTTGGGGTGGTTGAAGCTGGGCCTCCAGCTGGGACAAGGAGTTCATGGCCACCTTGCACAGACCACAGTAGAGCAGCCGCTTGGCCTTCTCTTCCTCTTCTTTGCTTACCCCCAGGCAGGGGAACCGAGGTGGCCAGAGTCCCCCCTTCACTCTTGGTGGTACCCTGACCAGTATCCAAAATGCTGGGAGGAGATGGGGAGCCAGGCTATTTCTCTGGGAATCCTGGGGCTAGACGCAGTCCATTCTCCTTGGAAACTGTTGGGGGAGAAACATAGGAATCACCCCAGATGACTTTTGAAGAAGACTTTGATGTTTTTGTTTGTTTGGGGGCCACTACAGTGGTGCTTGGAGGTTACTCCTGGCTCTGCATTAAGGGATCACTCCTGGCAGGGCTCCAGGGACCATATGCGGTGCCAGGGATCAAATCTGGGTCAGCTACATGCAAGCACCCTCCCCACTATACTATCTTTTCAGCCCTGGAAAATACTCTTTATGTAGAGGAGATTCACCCCAATTTCTCCCCAGGCAAGGGCCAGAGAGTCCCACTCTGTGACAATAGGCATGTGCTCATGCCATGGACCAAAGCCGGATGTGAGCCAGTTGCCAGAAGCTGGGAGTGAGGGAGGCTTCCAGGATTGCTCACTTTCCACTACCTGGGGGCCCAGACCCATTGGCCTCTTGTGCAGGAAGAAACTAGCAGCCAGTCTGGCTGGGGTGAGAGTCTGGGAACAAAAACTCACACCTCATTGGCCCATCAGGGAGCCTGGGCAGAAAGACCCAGCCAGTCTCCAGGGAAGCAGACACAGAACTGAGGAAGGGGCAGGGGACAGAGGAGAGGTCCAAAGAGACAGACACAGATGCAGCAGAAGGGAAACAAGTGAAGAGGGAAGAAACAGGGATGTGGGCTGCTGTGTAATTCATAGCTTGATTAAAGATGCACAGGCCCGGGCCTTGGCACTGGGCTCCGGCCTCTGCAGGAGAAACTCTAGTACTCCCATTCTTGCTCCAGCACTGATCCAGTTTCCAGATCATGGGAAGGCTGGTCATGGGGGTGGGGAGCAGATATCAGGGGCTCACCCCACTCTCCCAGGTCCCCACTCTTCTCTGTCTGTCTTATTATTTTTACTTTATTTTTTTATTTTAATTAAAGTTACATTTTATTTTTTTAATTTTTAATTTTTACTTCCTACTTATTTCTAACTTTCTTTACTTTCATCCCAGAGAACACATTCATGCCTCAGTCTGGGAAGGACTTTTTGGCTTTCAAAAGTGAGTATTAGTATTTACTTAGAGAGAGATCTCAAAGGAACTAAATGTAGTAATGTGCAGTAAGCACCTAAAACAGAGTTATTCAATAAATGTTAAACTATTATCACTACCCTCAACATTGATTCTATTTGTTTTGGTGGCAGAACACACCTGATGGTGTGGGGGGACCATATGTGGTTGCCAGAGTTGGAGCCACACAGAATTGGCTGTGTACATGGCAAGTACCTTCACCCTTGTAATGTCTCTCCTATCCAATATCAACCCCATTTCATAGAGATGATGTTAAGTTAACTGAAGATAAGTTTAAGATGCAGCTGAGCACAAGCAGCAATGGGCTTGTCTGTTCTCCTAATCTATGCACGGTTTTGAGGGGGTCTGAGTGTGTGTGACTGAGTGCAAGTTTATATATGAGTGTGTGTTCCTGACCCGGGTTTGATTCCTGACATCCTATATAGTCCCCTGACCTGCCAAGAGCTATTTCTTTTTTTGTTTTGTTTTGTTTTGTTTTTTGTTTTTGGACCACACCCAGCGGTGCTCAGGGGTGACTCCTGGCTGTCTGCTCAGAAATAGCTCCTGGCAGGCACGGGGGACCATATGGGACACCGGGATTCGAACCAACCACCTTTGGTCCTGGATTGGCTGCTTGCAAGGCAAACACCACTGTGCTATTCTCTCCGGGCCCGCCAAGAGCTATTTCTAAGCACAGAGCCATAAGTAACCCTTGAGCCCCTCCAGATGTGGCTCTAAAACAAACAAACAAACAAAACAAACCAACAGAAAAGAACAACTAAAAAAAAAAAAAGAACCTTGTTGAGCAATTGTATCTTGGGGATTTTCTCTTTGGGGAAAGTCAAACTCCCCAGAGAAATTTTCTCAAACCTTTGCACTTGTTTATCTTGCAGTTGCCTTTGCTTGGAATAAATTTTCTCAGCTTTACTAAACCACTTCACATGTTTTTAGGGTTTTTTTTTTTTTATCTCTCTCTTAAAATGCTGCTGCTGCTCTCCTTTCCCTTTCTCTGTTCTTAAACCACATAGAGGCAAATAACTACACATCTCTCTCCCAATCCCATTCTTTTTTGTTTGATTTTAGGGCTACATCCAGTGTGTTCAGGACTACTCTCCCCTACCCCACACCCACCCACCCTCTAACCAGGGTTGCTGAGGGTCACTCCCAACTGTGTCTGTGTCCTATTGCATGCCAAGTATGAAAACGAATCCTTTGGATGACCTCCCTGGCCTTCCATCCTTATATCTTCGTTATAAATAACTTTAGTATAGAATCATGGCAGGACGTGTACAAAGGGTGTGTGTTTGTGTGTGTGTGTGTGTGTGTGTGTGTGTGTGTGTGTGTGTGCGTGCGTGCGTGTGTACAAAGGTTTTGACATCAACTGCCCTAAAATTGTACGTATATATCCCAAGAGGACTGGTTTTTGTTTGTCTTGTACCAATTATTAACTTCCAGGAGTATGGCACTGAGCCACAATCCACTGCCCCCCAAAGTCCCGATACAAAAACAAGAAAGGATGGGAAAGGTGATTGGAAGCTATGCGGGTGACAGCTGGGAGATGGGAGAGGGAAGAAAAAAAACCCCACTCGCCTAACCCAGCCCTAGAGGTGGGAGGAGGAGCGTGATCTTGCTCGTGATTGGTTGGCCTTTCTGACCATTCACACGCGGCTTCAATGTAGCTAAGGTCAAGTCCCGCCTCCTAGTGCCACGTTTACCAATGGAAATAAAGAGCGGGAGACGGACAAGACTTTGAGCCAATAAGACGCGCCTGCGTCGAGGGACGTCTGAAGCCGCCGCCAGGTTGAGGGCGGAAAAAGTTGGTTCTGGCTAAGAAGGGGGACGAAAGATGGCGGCGGCAGGGCTGCTGTCCAGTCTGTTGGGACTGCTGCTGCTTCTGAGCGTCCTAGTTCCCGCCAGAGGGACTGGTGGCGTCGGGAGCCTGAACCTGGAGGAGCTGAGCGAGATGCGTTACGGGATTGAGATCTTGCCATTGCCTGTCATGGGAGGGCAGGTGAGGAGGAGGTTGTTGAGGGGACAAGGGTCCTGGGCCCAGGGAACTGGGGATAAGGTAGAAGAAGGAGGGCAGCTTTGCAAGTCTGAGACAGGAGCTCTAGAAGAATCGAGCAGAGGAGGTAGAGTCTAGCATGATTCCTGGGGATCACAGACTTAGCCCCGTTCTTCCCCTGTGGTCAGGGACTCTCCAGGAGGGGTGGTGCTTCTTGCTGACAGGTCCCCAGTTCTGCATTGAAAGATCCAGACTCCTCCCCTGTAGGGTTGTGGGGTTGTGTTCACTCCCTCCAGACACTGCTGGACCATTTGGGAATCATTCTCTCTTAACCGGACCCTGTCTGAGGATTTGAAGAAGGATATCCTTGTTTTCCCTGACCCCAGCCTCTCTTTGCCTCCCTGCTCCCCCACTATCCCCTTTTCTTCCCCTCCAGAGCCAAGCTTCAGATGTGGTGATTGTCTCCTCCAAGTACAAGCAACGCTACGAGTGCCGCCTGCCAGCTGGAGCTATTCACTTCCAGAGGGAAAGGGAAGAAGAGACCCCTGCTTACCAAGGACCTGGGATCCCTGAGTTGTTGAGTCCAATGAAGGATGCGCCCTGCTTGCTGAAGGTGAAGGCGCTGGGGATAATGGGATGAGGTGTGGGAGCTATACATCTATCTACCTGAGAATCTGAGTACCTGTGAATGAGGGAGATCAGTACCTGTGAATGTGGGAGTCAATGCCTTTGGAAGACCATAGATAGGTCAATCTTACATAGGAAGAAGCATCTAAGACACCAGCATCCACTTTGCTGAATGTTAGGATAGAAGATCTCAGAATATGATTTAATCCAAGATACAAGAGATGTGTGTTTGTCCTCTGAGTCATATCCCCCCTCCCATGACACTTTTAACTATCTAAAATCATCTTTTTCATTGAATCATCAGTTTATTTCATTTTGAGCCAGTCCCAGTACTTAAATGTAAGTCCAGGGAGTCATGAGAATTTACTTTTTTCACAATCATCTCTCCAGTGGCTAGAACTACACCAGGAGTGTTAAAGAAGTTCAACCAATATTTGTCTTTACCTTTTATTATTTTGTTTGTTTTTTGTTTGGTTTTGGGTCATACCCTTCGGCACTCAGGGTTACTCTTGGCTCTGTGCTCAGAAATTGCTCCTCGCAGGATCAGGGGACCATACGGGATGCTGGGATTCAAATCACTGTTCCTTCCTGGATCAGCTGTGTGCAAAACGCCCTACCGCTGTGCTATCTCTCCAGCCCCTCAACCAATATTTTTGTGTTTACTTTTTATTTCTTTGTTTTGGGGCCACGCCTGGCTCAAGGGTTATTTCTGGCTCTGTGCTCAGAAATTTCTCCTGGCAGGTTCAGGGGACCATATGAGATGTCCAGCTTTGAACCCAGGTCAGTCATGTGCAAGACAAATGCCCTCCCCACTGTGCTATTGTTCTTTTATTCTATTGCTATGTCTTCTATATTCCTACTAGATTCTATTCTTGTGTTTCTCTGATCCCTATTTTGTTTCTGTTTTTGAGCCATACCCAGTGGTCCTTAGTATTTATGCCTGGGCCTGTGCTCAGTAATCACTCCCAGCGACTTGGGGGACCATATGGTGTGCCAGAGGTCAAACTCTGGTTGGCCAAGTATAAGGTAAAAGCCCTACAAATTGTACTATTGCTCTAGCCCTGTTCCTTGGGTCTTAATATTTCAGGTATCACAACTATCTTTATGGAGGGTACAGAAACATGTTTTAATGTTTAAAAGGAAGAAATGGGACCAATGAAAGGGTTCAGGGGTTAATATACATGCTTTACATAAAAGAGCCCTGAGTTCTACCCCCTATGCTGTATGGTCCCCCACATACTGGTCAGGACCTTAATAATAACCATTATTATAATAATAACCATTGGGCATGCACCTCACCCCAAAAAAAGGTAGGAATAGAAAGATCACAGTTGAAAACACTTTAAAGTTAGCTTTCCAAATCACAGAAGGAAAATTACCTTCCCTCTGCCCCGAGAATCTGGGGAATTGAGTGTGGGTACAAAAGTAGATGGGAAACAGATGAGTGGTTGGTATCTTGGAGTCAGGAGAGAGTCTGAAATAGGAGGAGCTATCTGCCCTCTATACACCTGATTATTCCTCTTTTATTGTCAGACCAAGGACTGGTGGACGTACGAATTCTGTTATGGACGCCACATCCAGCAGTACCACATGGAAGGTGACTCATCCTTTACATTTTCTTAAGCCTTCAGCAAAATGTCATGGAAGGTGACCATCTTCCCTGTCTCTTTCCCTCCTACTCCTCTTAGGAGGGAGTGACTGGCTTATCTGTGGTGTCTCTTGCAGATTCAGAAATCAAGGGTGAAGTTCTCTATCTTGGCTACTACCAATCGGCCTTCGACTGGGATGATGAAACGGCCAAGGTAGCAGGGCTGTGGAATTGGGAGGAAAGGGGGTGCTGGCATTTTACTAAGTGTTTTTATAAGCTGGGGTAAAATCAAGGTTAATTGGCATGTTTTGGGGGGTTGGTGACCAGTAGAACACAGTGTCTTCTTTCTTCCTTGCTGTTCTTGTTCTTATGCCTTCTTTCCTTCTGCCTGATGTCCTCTGTAGGCCTCAAAGCAGCATCGTCTGAAACGCTACCATAGCCAGTCCTATGGCAATGGATCCAAGTGTGACCTCAATGGGAGGCCCCGGGAGGCTGAGGTTCGGGTAAGTCTTGAGAGAGAGAAGTTGACACTCTATTGCTGATGATTTCATTCTAAGGAAAGAAGGCACAATAGTCTGTCCCAAACCCTCAGCCATTGGTTTTCAATCTTTGTACACCTAAGGACCAGCACCTGTCCTACATACCAGTTCATGGACTGGCATATGTGACCATTGCAGTAGACTGGTGGTTCTTAGCCTGCAGATACCTGGGAACCAGCGCTGGCTCCTGGAGTGGTGGTTGAAAAATAACTGCTTCGAATTCTATGCTTAAACTTTTATTTCCAGCTGTGACCTGGATACCACTGCCTGGATATTCAGGACACTTTAAGTCATTATTTCCTAAATTGTCCCTTAGAGGGACTGAAGCAATTGTATAGTGGGTAGGGCACTTGCCTTGCACACAGCCAACCCTAGTTCAGTTTCCAGTATCCCATATGGTCCCCTAAGCACCACCTGGAATGATTTTTTATTTTTATTTTTTTTTTTGGTTTTTGGGTCACACCCGTCAGCGCCGGGCAGCCAGGGTTATTCCTGGCTCTACACTCGGAAATCGCCCCTGGCAGGCACAGGGGACCATATGGGATGCTGGGATTCGAACCAATGACCTTCTGCATGAAAGGCAAACGCCTTACCTCCATGCTATCTCTCCGGCCCCACTCTGCCAATTTCTTAATAAGAACTTCTGATCTAGGACCAGTGCAATGGGACAGTGGATAGGGTATTTGCCTTGTACACAGACACTCTGGGTTCAATCCCTGACATTTTCTATAGTCCCCAAGCAAGCCAGGAGTACAGCATCACTGGGTTTGGCCACCAAACACAAGCAAACAAAAAGAATTCCTCAGGTCTTTCTAATGTGTATTCACAAATGTACGGACTACAGAGAACCACATGACACAGGTATAGATTTACTATGTGATTGTGAAGCCAGAAGACATAATATACATTCATACTCACAAATACATATAATGCTTTATAGTCATTAAAGTTGCTATCCTGGGTTATGAATGTGACTGGTAGAATGTACACTTTGCATGTGTAGGACCTAGGTTCAGTTCCTAGTACTGGAAACAAAAAATAAAATGAGGATGAGGGTGTTGGTGCTATAACACAGTGGGAAGGATGCATGACTTGAGTATATCTCCCTAGCACCACATATAGTCTCCCTCATCAGGAATTATTCTTGAGTGCAGAGCCAGAAGTAAGCCCTGAGCACGACTGGGTATGCCCCCCCCAAAAAAAAAATTAAAAGAAAAGGAAGATTCATCTAACATTGTCTCTGTGCTAGATTTTATTTGGAGGGAGGAAGGGGTTGGGGCCACACTTGGAAATGCTTAGGGATTACTCCTGGCTCTGTATTCAGGAATCATTCTTGGAAGGGCTCAGGACAGCATAGGGGATGCCAGGGATCTGCTTTATGCAAGGCAAGCACCTTACCTGCTATACTATTGCATCTACTCCACTTCTTTATTAGATTTTTTTGTTTGTTTTGGGGGGCCACCCCTGGTGGTGCTCAGGGATTACTCCTGGCTCTGTGTTCAGAAGTTGTTCCTAGCAGGCTCGGAGGACCATGTGGGATGGCAGGGATCAAACCAGGTCTATCCCGAGCTGGCCACATGCAAGGCAAACGCCCTACCACTATGCTATCACTCTGGCTCCTCTTTGTTAGAATTTTAATATCTATATCTCTGTGTCCCCTGGAGTAATGAACTCCAGAAGAAAGGAACAATGTCTGTTTATCCCCAGTGCCTGGAGTAATACTTGGTACCAAGTAGGTGCCAGAAATTTTTCATTAAGTGAATGAATGAACGTTAAACCACCTTAAATGTCTCTTATTATTGACTTTCTTGGCTAACCGAGAAAGTTAATTGTGTTATGGTAACCCTTCCAATTGCATATTTTCTTCGATCTATATCTTTGGCTGCTCCAAAAAAAATATTACAAACTGGGTAGCTCATCAACAGAAAAAATTTGGGTTGGAGAAATACCTCAGTGGACCAGAGTATGTTTTTCATGTAAGAGATGTGTGTTTCATCCCTAAGCACTTCCTATGCAACTCAAGCACAAAGCCAGAAGTAGCTCCTAGAACACTACTGGGCATGGTCAGAAAAAAAATTATTTTGTATGTTCTAGAAATTAAAAAGTTAATATCAAGATGACCGTCAGATGAAGCCCCTTCCAGGTTGCAGACTTCTTGCTATCTTAGAAATATTCTATTCCCATTCATGGGGTTCCATTCAATTGGGGCTCCATTTAAATGCACCTCTCAAAAATCATGTCTGGCACTGGAGCAGTGGTGCAAGCAGTAGGGCGTTTGCCTTGCACTCGATGACCTAGGATGGACCTCAGTTCGATCCCTGGTGTCCTAATGGTCCCCCAAGCCAGGAGTGATTTCTGAGCGCATAGCTAGGAGTAACCCCTGAGCATCACTGGGTGTGCCCCCCCCCCCCAATCTACACTTCTAGTACTCTCACACTGAACATTTGAACTCCAAAATGGAATTGTAGAGGTCCAAACTTTCAGACTCTTTTATTTTTGGTCAAACCCGGTAGTGCTCAGGGATTACTCCTGGATCCATGCTCAGAAATTGAGCCTGGCAGGCACGGGGGACCATATGGGACGCTGGGATTCCAACCGATGACCTTCTGCATGAAAGGCAAACGCCTTACCTCCATGCTATCTCTCCAGCCCCAAACTCTCAGTCTCTTAATAACCCATAAGCATTCATACATAATCATTGCATTCACTGTACCGTATTTTCCGGCATATATGACGACCCCCTAATTTTGCAGTTAAAACAGATTTAGGCCTATATTCGCTGTATCAGACAGAACGTTCCTGTGCTACAACTGTATGTACCACAGTGAGCCAATCACAACAAGCAAAGGTTCAAAGGTTCTACTGTAATAGACTTCCTCTCTGACGCTGGCCAGTCTGAGCAGGCTTTGGACAGTGTAGATTCGGTACAGAACATTGTCTAATTTGCATGCATCAAAAGCCTGCTTGGATTGGCTGAGTCAGAGAGGCGGTCCGAGCAGCCTTGCAGTGATTGGTCCCTTATCATAGGCACCTTTTCTGGCAATTCCCTAGTGGTGTCAGTTAATCTCCCCAACTACATGAACCAAACAATACCCCATCCTTGGACCCTAGCACTGAACCACCAACACGGTTAGCTGGGTTTTGCCAGAAGTGGCCCCCAGATCTCCTGAGTACTGTTTGGGAGCCCCCAAGAAAGAGATTTGGAAACTCTGCGGCCTGATTTTGGGAGGGGGGGGGGTTGGGTCACACCCGGCAGTGCTCAGGGGTTATTCCTGGCTCCAGGCTCAGAAATTGCTCCTGGCAGGCACGGGGGACCATATGGGGCACTGGGATTCGAACCGATGACATTCTGCATGAAAGGCAAACACCTTACCTCCATGCTATCTCTCCGGCCCCCCTGATTTTTTTGTTTGTTTGTTTGTTTCATTTAGTGACATATTGAAACATTTTTCGGGATATACTCAGTGTATAAGACGACCCCCGATTTTCGGTTGACTTTTTTTGTTTCAAAAGTCGTCTTATACGCCAGAAAATACGGTACTTTAATCATTTCTTTGCCTATTTGTATCTTTGATTGGTGAAGAACTAAAGGCCAGATGCTGCCTATAGGTGCCAAACTGAATCCTGAAAGCTCTGCTAGTTCTTATCTTTGGTGCTACAAACAAATTCCAACCACTCCACAGCCAGATATATTAAGCGCTACAATTATAAATGAACAAATAATAAGAATAAAATAATGAGGGGCTGGAGAGATAGCATGGAGATAAGGCGTTTGCCTTGCATGCAGAAGGATGGTGGTTCAAATCCTGGCATCCTATATGGTCCCCCGAGCCTGCCAGGAGCAATTTCTAAGCGTAGAGCCAGGAGTAATCCCTGAGCGATGCCGGGTGTGACCCAAATCCCAAAAATAAATATATTAATTAATTAAAATAAAAGAATAAAATAATGAAAGTTTTGTTTCACACCTATGAAGCTCAGGTAATCCTAATACTGCATAGAATTTTTAAATTAAAATTTTAGAATCAAGCATGAAAAATACCTGTATTACTTTGGGTAGGCAAATATTTCTTGCAGGGGCCATGCTAATCTTCTCCATATAGTTCCAATTTTAGTATATGCGTTACTGAAGCAAGCACAGGCAAATATTTCTTACACTAGATGCAAAGTGTTAACCAAAAAGAGAAAAAAAATGAAACTGTATTACATTGAAATGAGAAATTTGAAAGATTAGTAACCAGAATAAATAACTATAAATAAAAGAAATAAAGCTAATGAATAGAATAATAGACCAAAGATTTTTTTCATTGTAACACTTTGATTTACCAAGTTATTTATAATAAGTTATTTCAGGCATTATTATTCAAACATCAGTCCTACCATACTGGTATGATTTTCCTTCTATTCAATGTCTCCAGTTTCCCACCCACCATCCCAGCCTGCCTCCTTGCAGGCACAGAGAAATGTACTTAATATGGTTTGTTACTACACAAAGGCAAGTGGAATTATCAAAACTTAGATCAACGAAGGTCAAATTGAAATGATCATTCTGGGGCCGGAGAGATAGCATGGAGGTAAGGCATTTACCTTTCATGCAGAAGGTCATCGGTTCGAATCCCGGCGTCCCATATGGTTCCCCGTGCCTGCCAGGAGCGATTTCTGAGCACAGAGCCAGGAAAAACCCCTGAGCACTGCCGGGTGTGACCCAAAAACCACAAAAAAAAAAAAAAAAAAAAAAAAAAAAAGAAATGATCATTCTATCTCTTCATGGTGTTAGTAAAGTCAGGGTCTAAGAACTTAAAGTTATGGTTGGTGCTAGAACCTTCTGTGCTATTCTTTTTTTTTTTTTAGTTTTTGATTTTTGGGCCACACCCGGCAGTGCTCAGGGGTTACTCCTGGCTGTCTGCTCAGAAATAGCTCCTGGCAGGCACGGGGGACCATATGGGACACCGGGATTCGAACCAACCACCTTTGGTCCTGGATCGGCTGCTTGCAAGGCAAATGCCGCTGTGCTATCTCTCCAGGCCCCTTCTGTGCTATTCTTGAGGCTTACAAGCCTGGTAGATTTCTATGTAACTTTCTCATCACTGACACTGCTATACCATTTTGAGGTGTCATGCAGTCACAAGCTTTATAAATCTGAAACAAAGTTGGTGTCTTGGCAGTGTAATAAGGTTAAGTCTCAGAGCTTGTACCAAAGATTTCATAAGACAGAGGTCAAGAGATAGCTGAAAGCATGCTTTGTATGTGGGAGGCCTGGGTTCAGTCCCTGGTACCATATGGTTGCTGAGCCCTCAATTAAAGCTATCCTCTGAGCCAGTGGTCTCAAACTATGGCCTGCAGGCCACATATTGTATTTGTTTTTTTTTGTTTTTTTTTTGGTTTTTTTTTTTTTTTTTTTTTTTTTTGTTTTTGGGTCACACCCGGTAGTGCTCAGGGGTTACTCCTGGCTGTCTGCTCAGAAATAGCTCCTGGCAGGCACGGGGACCATATGGGACACCGGGATTCGAACCAACCACCTTTGGTCCTGGATCGGCTGCTTGCAAGGCAAACACCACTGTGCTATCTCTCCGGGCCCAACACATATTGTATTTGTATCTGTTTTGTTTCTTCATTGCAAAATAAGATATATAAGATGGTTGGTTCGAATCCCAGCATCCCATATGGTCCCCCATGCCTGCCAGGAGCTATTTCTGAGCAGATAGCCAGGAGTAGCCCCTGAGCACCACGGGTGTGGCCCAAAAACCAAAAAAAAAAAAAAAAAAAAAAAAAGGGGGGGGGGGAAGGAAGGAAGAAAATACATTAAACAGCAAAATAGAAGGAACTATGTAACTACCAATGAATGGTGTAATGCATTTATGATAGGTTCATATGGACATTCCTGTAGATGGAAATCAATTCTTCAAGTTCTTCTCAACCTGCAGTCTTGCCTCTTTCCCAACTCACCTCATTGGCCTCCTACCTACTAGCCTTCACAGCCATTCCTTCCATCATTCTTTTTATCCCTGGAATAGGGTGGTCGGTTTTCAGGCCACAACTGGAAACTTGGGAGCTACTCTTAGTTCTGTGCTTTGCTGTGGTCTGATCCCTCCTGGCAGTGCTCAAGGCTAGTGTTTGGGGGGCAAACACAGGATTCACTTTCATCTTAGGCAGGTGCTTTAACTCTGCACTTATTTTTTTGTTTTGTTTTTTGGGCCACACCTGGTGATACTCAGAGGTTACTCTTGGCTATATGTCAGAAATTGGTCCTGGCTTGGAGGACCATATGGGACTCCAGGGAATTGAATCGTGGTCCATCCTAGGCTAGCACATGCATGGCAGATGCCTTACCGCTTGCGCCACCACTCCAGCCCAACTCTGCACTATCTTTCTGGCTTCTAATCCACCATTTCTTTCTTGTATTCCTGCACCATCAATCATTGATGGTGCTCCAGGTAGTTGTTTGAATGTACTGTCCAAGCCTCCTGAGTTCCACTTGGGAGACAGGCTCCTCAAAATAGAACACAGAACTCCTGCTCTTTTTGTTTTGTTTGTTTGTTTTAATATAACAATTTCTTTCGTTAGGCACTATGTTTACAAACATGTTTGTAATTGAGTTTCAGTCATGAGGACTCCTGCTCTTGTTTATTCTCTACTTAGACCCAAGATGGCTTGCGATATCCCATCACTTTGGGGGACTACTCAGAGCCCCTCCTAAAACCCTGATGACTTCAATCTGAGCATGTCCTTTTTCTTCAATCCCATCATTTTTTCTAATGCAAACATGATCTTAAAAATATGTTCAGTTTCCTGGACGTCTCTATCTCCTCACCTATGGCCTTGGTCCTCAGAAAAAGAAATTGCTGACTTCGGTGTCTTTTCTGTTGGATGCCCTGTCTTGCTAGAGCGATATCTAATTTATTAGTTCGAGAGCAGTATTATTTTGCTGTTTGAATCAGTTTTCCGACTTCTCACCCCTTTTTCCCTTCTCTTCTCATGCTGACTGGGAATCACACACATGTGACTGTGGTACTTGAACTCGTGGTGGCAGTGCTCTTTGAGAGCTGCACTTTGACTTGCAGTGTCCACATATTTTTCTTTTCAGCTCGCCAGAGACTGCATACCTGTTGTGTTGCTGGAATTGCTCTCAGCACATTGGCAGTGCCAGGGATTGAACTCATGACCCCATGCCTACAAGGCTGGCATTCTGCCATTGATTCTGCCAGGTTTCCCAGGACTTCATTCCCTTATGACTTTGTTCACTCTCCTGATTGTCTATTTGTTTGTTTGGTTTGGGGCCTCACCCAGAAATATTCAGGGGTCACTCCTGACTCTGCACTCAAGAATTACTTGGAATCATAGAGAAATACCTGGCATCAAACTAGGGTCAGTCACGTGTGAAGCGAATGACCTCGCTGCTATACTATCTCTCCAACTCCTTGATAGTTTTTTTATTATTTATTGAACACATTCATTATTTATTTTTATTCCTGTTTTCTTTCTAACTTCTTCGACAATTAAAAAAAAAAGAGCTAAATAAGCCTGGTGATTTATGCCGAAATATTAAAAAGACTAATAAAACTATGTTGAATTTTTAATAGGCATTACAGTCACACAGCTCAAATATAGAAATGCATCAAATATATTTGATGAAACATTTCCAGATTTATTTTCTTCATTTCTCTCTGCCCTTCCTCCTCCACTGATCTCCCTTGCTCTTTTGGTAGGAGCCAGAACGACTGGGGCAGTACACACACTTGATTGTGATGCTCGCACGTGTTGTTGTGTGACTCATCAGGGGTTGCTCATTTATCTAGCTATAGTGCTTGCGCACATGGCCACAGTCCTTACTCATGACTATTCTTATCATTTGTGGTTTTATAACCACATTTGCGGGGCTGGAGCTTGCACTCCTGGCTAAGGTACTTGCACATCTTTTGAGTTGTAGTGCTTGCTGAGGCATACAGCCTTCTGTTGTACTCAAATACACTTGACTACAGTGTGGCTAGAGATCACTTATACTACCAGGATTAGAGACAGCAGAGCTGCCAGCGGTGCACTCGGCACAGGCAGACTGCATCAGGGATTGAACTCACAGCCACTGCTGTCCAGCAGGCTCTTTAGCCTCTCTAGCATTGCCTCACCCTGGCAAAAAAGTCTTAACTCATTCTTTACCTCATCAGCCTATTTTCATCGCCATCAGAAAGAGAATTATTATACTTGCAGATTTTGTTTTTGTTTTGGGGCCAAACTCTGTGGCGCTCAGGAATTACTCCTGGCTCTGTGCTCAGAAATCACTTCTGGCAGGCTCAGGGGACCATATGGAATGCCAGGAATCAAACCCGGGTCCATCCTGAGTTGGCCACGTGCAAGGCAAATGCCCTACTGCTGTGCTATCGCTCCAGCCCCACTTGCCGAATTTTTTCCCCAAATTTTAGGCACCCTAGTTTACTTTACTGTTAATAATACGGCTTCTGCATAACTCAGTCCTCTGTATAACTAACCCCTCACAGCATCCACTTCACTCCATCATTGTCCCAGTGTCTCCACAGATATTTTTAAATGTACATACAAGTGTTTATCTTTGAGCTCTTTGCAAATCATTATATTAAAAGCATCTTTGGGTGCCAGAGAGATAGCTCAATGGGTTATGCTTAGCACGCAGGAGACCTGGATTCGGTCTCCAGAACGGCATGTTCTCCCAGCACCACCAGTAGTGATCCCTGAGAACCAAGCAGCCGCTGAGCACTGCTGGGTGTAAACACAAAACAAATAAAAAAAGAATCTTTCATCTTTTTTTTTTAAATATAGTTGCTGTTTTATTTTCCGATGCACCTGTGTCACCATTTGTCTAAATAGCTCCCTACTGATAGACATTTAGTTTGTTCTAAATCTTTTATTAACATGAAAGTGCTGCAATGATTAATCTTGTACCTACAGAGAACATGTCAATTAAATTCCTGGCAGTAGACCCATATAAATTTGATATGTACTGCCAAATTACCCGCTTAAGTAAATTACTCTCCCTACAGCAATGTATAAGAATGCTGGTTTTCTTCCTTACAAACTCAATTCAGTGTACTTTAAATTTTTGGATTTGAGCCAGTCATCAGGCATCAGATGAAAAATTATTTCTCTGGGGCTGAAGCGATAGCACAGCGGGAAGGGCATTTGCCTTGCACATGGCCAACCCTGAACCAATCCGGGTTTGATCTCCAGCATTCCTTATGGTTCCCTAGCCTGCCAGGAGCAATTTCTGATCACAGAGCCAGGAGTAATCCCCAAGTTCCACCAGGTGGAACTCCCACAAAAAAGAGTGACTTTTCCATATTGTTTCTCTTAAAGCATTTCTTATAAGAAAATATATAATCTTACTCATCTTTAGGAAGTTTTAATTTTTGCTTTTCTTTCGACCATCAACATTATTTTGCTTAATTTTTTTTTTTTTTTGGGTTTTTGGGCCACACCCGTTTGACGCTCAGGGGTTACTCCTGGCTATGCACTCAGAAATCACCCCTGGCTTGGGGGGACCATATGGGACGCTGGGGGATTGAACCGAGGTCCGTTCTACACTAGCGCTTGCAAGGCAGACACCTTACCTCTAGTGCCACCTTCCCGGCCCCATTGCTTAATTTTTTTTTGGTTTTTGGGTCACACCCAGCAGTGCTCAGGGGTTACTCCTGGCTCAAGGCTCAGAAATTGCTCCTGGCAGGCACGGGGGACCATATGGGGTGCCGGGATTCGAACCGATGACCTCCTGCATGAAAGGCAAACGCCTTACCTCCATGCTATCTCTCCGGCCCCCCATTGCTTAATTTTTTAATGGACTTTTGATCTTTTCTGCTTAATATTTAAGAGTTCTTGATATACTCAGGAAATGATTGTGATGAGAATTTGAACCATTCTAACATCTGGGATGTTTTACTCATCTCTCCTTACCTGATCATATTTATTTATTAATTTTTGTATTAAATCCTCACTCAATGATGCTCAAGGACTACTCTGGTTCTACACTCAGGAATCATTCTTGGCAGTGCTCAGGAATGATATGGTATGCCTGAGTTCAAACCTATCTAAGCCTCATGCTATGATTTACTATCACTCTAGTTTCCCTGATCACAATTTTAATCTTCTCACTATAGGGGCTGTAGTGATAGTACAGTGGATAAGGACCTGGGTTTGATCCCTGGTATCCTATATAACCCCTGTGCTCATCTGAGTATGACTCAAAAACAGACAGAAAACACTAAAAATGTTCCTATTTCATTTCAAGGACAGTGTTCGTTGCTTCCTACATTTTGAGATGAGGTGTTTCCATGTTCATTTTTATTTGTATTTTTTTTGGTTTTTGGGCCACACTCATTTGACGCTCAGGGGTTACTCCTGGCCATGCGCTCAGAAATCACCTCTGGCTTGGGGGGACCATATGGGATGCCGGGGGATCGAACCGCAGTCCTTCCTTGGCTAGCGCTTGCAAGGCAGACACCTTACCTCTAGCGCCACCTTCCCGGCCCCTTATTTGCTTTCTTGATATGACTGGTATTGATTTTAATTTTATGTCATTGTGTCATTATATCATTGATTAGTTTGAGGTTTGTTGAGACTTTCTTTGGGTGAATTTTTTAAAATGGTTTGTGTGTGCTTGAAAGAATATGTAGTTTGGGGGCCCAGAGATCTAGTAAGACACTTGCCTTGCATAAAGCTGACTCATATTTGATCCCCAGCATTCCAAACGACCCTTGAGCATCGCCTAGTATGATCCAAAAGCAAACAAAAAGTGTAGTTTTTCTAATTCTTCAGTGCAGGATTATAATTGTGTTCAAATTTTCTTTCTTTCTTTCTTTCTTTTTTTTTTTTTTTTTTTGGTTTTTGGGCCACACCCAGTGACGTTCAGGGGTTACTCCTGGCTATGCGCTCAGAAGTCGCTCCTGGCTTGGGGGACCATATGGGACGCCGGGGGATCCAACCGCGGTCCATTCAAGGCTAGCGCAGGCAAGGCAGGCACCTTACCTCTCGCGCCACTGCCCGGCCCTGTATTCAAACTTTCTTAAATATTTTATTGACTAACTAATCAGTTACTAAAAAGGTTATGTTAAAATTCTCAGTGATAAAGAAAAAAAATTCTCATTGATAGAGGCTGGAACCATAGCACAGTGACAGGGCATTTGCCTTGTACTTGGCCTACCGGGGACAGACACAGGTTTGATTCCTGGATTCCCACATGGTCCCCTGAGCCTCCCAGGAGCAATTTCTGAGCATAGAACCAGGAGTAGCCCCTGAGTGCCACCAGATGTGGCCCAAAACCCTAAATAAATAAATAAATAAATGTTTAAAAAATAAAATAAAATTCTCATGATGAGGCTGGAGGGTTAGAATGGGGATTAAGGCAATTTTCTTCCATGTGACTGACTGTGGTTTACTCCCCAGAACCACTTATGGTTGTTTCCCCTTGCACCACCTAGTCACTGGTAGGTGTAGCATCTCCCACCCTCCCAAATGAAAGAACAAATAACAACAAAATAACCCTCAGTGATGGGCAAATATCTAAATTAGCATCAGGCAGATTAATAGAGAGGGAGAAGCAAAATTAATTATGCATACACAAAGAATTTACCTAGAGGAGGATTCCAAAGCAATGAGAAAAGTTAGGGATATAGATTCTGAACTAAAACTAAACTAAAAAACAAACAAACGGGGCCGGGAAGGTGGCGCTAGAGTTAAGGTGTCTGCCTTGCAAGCGCTAGCGTAGGACGGACCACGGTTCGATCCCCCGGTGTCCCATATGGTCCCCCCAAGCCAGGAGCGATTTCTGAGCGCATAGCCAGGAGTAACCCCTGAGCGTCAAACGGGTGTGGCCCAAAAACCAAAAAAAAAAAAAAAAAAAAAAAAAACACAAACAAATATTTGGGGCCTGGGCTTCAAGAAGGAGACTTGTTGGCTCTCATATAGATAATTATTTTCTGCAGTAAAAAGGTTACTTCTGGGGGCCGGAGAGATAGCATGGAGGTAAGGCGTTTGCCTTTCATGCAGGAGATCATCGGTTCGAATCCCGGCATCCCATATGGTCCCCCGTGCCTGCCAGGAGCAATTTCTGAGCCTGGAGCCAGGAATAACCCCTGAGCACTGCCGGGTGTGACCCAAAAACCACAAAAAAAAAAAAAAAAAAAAAAAAAAAAAAGGTTACTTCTGGCAATCAAGTTAATCTTAGGTACTTTTCATCCTTCTAGGTAATTAAGCAGTGGTAAAATTTCTTTTGAGGGACTGGAGTGATAGTGCTTACCTTGTATATAGCTGACCTGGGTTCAATTCCCCTGCATCCCTTATGGCCCCCAGAGCACCACCAGAAATAATTCCTGAGTGCAGAGCCAGGAGTAAATCTTGAACATTACTAGGTGTGGCTTCTAAACAAAATTCTCATGAACTTACATGACTTCGATTAACCATATCCTGAAATAATCTATTGCCAAATTTATACTGTTTGAGGACACTTGTCTCCAGTGGATTTGGGAATTGGTTCATTTTTTTTCTTCATGAGTTTTGAGGTTATATTAGGTTCATACAAATTCACAATTGAAATATACTTGGGGCCGGCAAGGTGGCGCTAGAGGTAAGGCTAGCCAAGGAAGGACCGTGGTTCAATCCCCCAGCGTCCCATATGGTCTCCCCAAGCCAGGGGCAATTTCTGAGTGCTTAGCCAGGAGTAACCCCAGAGCATCAAACGGGTGTGTCCCCCCCAAAAAAAGAAATATACTTATGGAAAATTATCCCTATAGTCCCTTTGTTTTGTTTTGGGGCCACTCCAGGAGATGCTCAGGGGCTGTACCTATTTCTGTGTTTGGGGGCTACTCCTAGTTCTCAGGGGACCATATGGAACTGGGAATTAAGCCTAGTCCTCCTGCATAAAAAGTACATTCACGGGCCCGGAGAGATAGCACAGCGGTGTTTGCCTTGCAAGCAGCCTATTCAGGACCAAAAGTGGTTGGTTCGAATCCCGGTGTCCCATATGGTCCCCCGTGCCTGCCAGGAGCTATTTCTGAGACAGCCAGGAGTAACCCCTGAGCACCGCTGGGTGTGGCCCAAAAACCAAAAAAAAAAAAAAAAAAAGTACATTCACCCTGCTGGACTTTTTCCAGCCCTTTCCTCTATTTTTCAGCGTTTTGGTCATTTTTATATTTTAAACCATTTTTGAAAAATAGATCACAATAATTTCTGGAATGATAGTACAACAGGTAGAGTTGCAAGTGGCCAACCTTGGTGTCTTAATTTCATGTACTAGCTCTCTGATTCTCTTTGACCTTCTTAATTTTTGAGTTGTTCATTGCAAGTGTAAGGAAATACAGTTGATTCCTATATCTTGAAACCTTATTGAATTCTTCTTGTTTGTTTTGAGCAACACCTGGCTGTGTTCAAGGCTGACTCCTGGCATTATTGTCAGGAATCATTCCTGGTGGATTCAGGAGACCATATGGGTATCGAATCTGGCTCTGCCACATGCAAGACAAATACCTTAACTTCTATCTCTAGCCCCTAATTGAATTCCTTTTATAGTCCCAATTGATATTTTGTGTATTACCTAAAATTGTTATAGATAATATTGGAATGTATATAAATATAGTTTTAATTTTTTATTTCCAACTAGATGCCTTTTAATTTTCTTTTCTTGCATACTACATTAATTAGAACCTTAGTCAATGGGGCTGGAGAGATGGCATGGAGGTAGAGTGTTTGCCTTGCATGCCAAAGGACGATGGTTCAAATCCCAGCATCCCATATGGTCCTCTGAGGCCACCAGGAGCGATTTCTGAGAGTAGGGCCAGGAGTAACCCCTGAGCACTGCTGGGTGTGACCCAAAAAACTAAATAAATAAATAAATAAATAAATAAGAACCTTAATCAAATGTTAGGTAGAAGTAGCATGAGCATATATCCTTGCCTTATTCCTGACTCTCAGAAGAATATTTTTTTCACTATTGAATACTATATCAGCTGTTGGTTTTTGTTTTGTTTTGTTTTGGGGCCACGTCCAGAGGCACTCAGGGGTTACTCCTGGCTCTGCACTCAGAAATTACTGCTGGCGGGCCCGGAGAGAAACCACAACGGTGTTTGCCTTGCAAGCAGCCAATCCAGGACCAAAGGTGGTTGGTTTGAATCCCGGTGTCCCATATGGTCCCCCGTGCCTGCCAGGAGCCATTTCTGAGCAGACAGCCAGGAGTAACCCCTGAGCACTGCCGGGTATGGCCCAAAAACCAAAAAAGAAAAAAGAAAAGAAATTACTGCTGGCAGTCTCAGGGGACCATATTTAATGCCAGGGATCGAAACCTGGTCAGCCATGATCAAGGCAAGTGCCCTAAACACTGTGCTATCAGTCCAGTCCCCTTGATTTTGTTTTTACAAAGGACCAGTATTATTAATTACTTGTGAAACACCACTGCAACAGAAATTAAATGTTGTTGGGGCCAGAGAAACAATATAGGGGTTAAGGCACATACCTAATGTGTTCTGCCCCCCAAATAGATACCTAGCACCATATGATCCCACAAGAATCACTGGATGTAGCCCATGAAGTTTAGATATCCCAGGTATAGCCCTGGAGTTCCCTGGGCACCACTGGGCAGGCTAGGTTCTCCAGCACCGAAGGGTCCCAGCAGCACTACATCTTCATTAGGCCTTGTAGCTGTGGGTTTTTTAATAAATATTTTTTGTCACATAGATGGAGTTCTCTTTCAAATGTGTCAAATGTTTTGATCATGGTGTTAAATTTTGTCAAAAAATTTTGGCAGTGTTGAGATAATCATTTGGGTTTTGTTCTTTATTCTGTTGACAGGATCTGTTAATCATCTTAGTTATTTTTTCAGGGTTCAGTGATGCCCGATGCTCTATACTGGGTTCAGGCCTGATCACTCAGGTGCCTGGACCTGAAATACAGTGCTTGTTTAGACAGAGTATAGCTGTTCAGGCCCAGACAGTGCTTTGGGGACTGGGGCACAGAGGGGTGGGGCATGCAGTGCTGGATATGCAGTGCTGGGGCTCTGGAAGGAAGGAAGGAAGGAAGGAAGGAAGGAAGGAAGGAAGGAAGGAAGGAAGGAAGGAAGGAAGGAAGGAAGGAAGGAAGGAAGGAAGGAGGGAAGGAAGAAAGGAGGGAAGGAGGGAAGGAAGGAGGGAGGGGAGGGGAGGGAGGAAAGGAAGGAAAAGGAAGGAAGGAAAAGGAAGGAAGGAAGGAAAAGGAAGGAAGGAAAAGGAAGGAGAGAGAAAGAAGAAGGAAATAAAGAAAGAAAGAAAGAGAGAAAGAAAGAAAGAAAGAAAGAAAGAAAGAAAGAAAGAAAGAAAGAAAGAAAGAAAGAAAAGAAAGAAAGAAAGAAGGAAGGAAGGAAGGGATGAAGGGAGGAAGGAGGAAGGAAGGAAGAAAGAAAGAAGAAGGAAGGGGAGGAAGGGAGGAAGGAAGGGGAGGGAGAAAGGAAGGGGAGGGAGAAAGGAAGGGGATGAAGGGACAAAGGAAGGCAGGAAGGGGAGGAAGGGAGGAAGGAAGGAGATGAAGGGAGGAAGGAAGGGAGGAAGGGGAGGAAGGGAGGAAGGAAAGGGATGAAGGGATGAAGGAAGGAAGGGAAGGTAGGAAGGGGGAAGGGATGAAGGAAGGAAGGGAAGGCAAGAAGGGGGAAGGGATGAAGGAAGGGGATGAAGGGAGGAAGGAAGGAAGGATAGGAAGGGAGGGAGGGGAGGAAGGAAGGAAGGGGAGGAAGGAAAAGGAGGGAGGAAGGAGGGAAAGTAAGAAGAGAGGGAAGGAGGAAAAGAGGAGAGAGGGAGGAAAGAAGAGAGGAAGAAAGCTTTTAATTTTATCACTTTTTTCAGTTGTATCTTATTTTCTTCCCTTTGTGACTTTGAGTTTGTTTTCTTGCAGTTCTTGTTTGTTTGTTTGTTTGTTTGTTTGGGGCTATACCTGGCTCTGTCCAGTGCTTACTCCTTGCTCTGTGCTCAGAGCTCACTACTGATGGGCTTTGGAGGAACCAACCATATGTGGTCCTGAGAATCAAACAGCCACATACAAGGAAAGCACTCTATCAGCTGTACTTTCTCTTTTTTTTTTCCTTAACTTTATTTATTGATTGGTTGTTGGGCCATACCCAGCAGCACTCAGGGGTTACTCCTGGCTCTGCATTCAGAAATCATCCCTGACAGGCTTGGTGGGGGACCATATGGGATGCTGGGAATCGAACTAGGTCCCTCCTGGGTTGGCCACATGCAAAGCAAATGCCCTACCACTGTATTATTTCTCCAGCTCCCAGCTGTATTTTCTCTTTGGCCCCATTAATAATTCAAATATTGCATTCAAATAATGCAATTGAGCAACTAATTCCTGACCTCCACTGCTAGGCTTAATTTTGTTGTTTGAGGGGCCGGGGAAATAGCACAGCGGTAGGGCATTTGCCTTGCAAGTGGCTGACCCAGGAGCAACGATGGTTCAAATCCCAGCATCCCATATGGTCCCCCGTGGCTGCCAGGAGCGATTTCTGAGCAGAGAGCCAGAAGTAAACCATGAGTGCCGCCGGGTGTGCCCCCCACAAAAAATTTTGTTGTTGTTGATGTTTGAGAGTTTATTTTTTTAGTGGCTTGACTGAATTTTACTAAAGTCTATCTAGCCTTCAGCATGAAACCTCTGTGATCACTGTCTTGTGCCTACACCACTCACCTTAGGTAATAAATGAAGGTAGCAGGGCTCTGAGACATTTCTGGTCATTTGTTTAGCTGTCTGCCTTTATTGGGATTGTGCCCACTATCCGGCTGCATGTAGCTAAGCTAATTTATTCTACAGTTTTTGTTATGTGGATTATAAATTGTTCCATAGTAACTTTGGGTAACTTAGAGTTCCTTTTATTGTTTTTGCTCTGCTGTGTTTTTTGTTTTTGTTTTTAGGCCACACCCTGTGATACTCAGGTATTACTCCTGGCTCTGCACTCAGGCAAAGCTCGGAGGATCATATGGGATGCTGGGGATCTAACTGAGGTTGGCCGTGTGCAAGGCAAACTCCTTACTTCAGCCTATAGAGTCATATATTATGCAAATGTTTGTGGTTTGCTCTGACCTTCAGGAAGCCTCCTACTTGCTGTCTCTTTGCTCTCACTGCTTTAGCTGGTCTGTAGTTAAACTAGTTTAGCTCCTCTAAATTTCTTGCCATCAAAATGCCTCCCTATTTATTTTGTTTTATTTTTCTATCTTTTTGGCTTGGGGGCACTCTCAGCTATGTTCAGAGCTTACTCCTGACTCTCTGCTCAAGGCTGACTTTTGGCAGGGCTTAGAGGAGACTATATGGGATGCATGGAGTGGAGCCCAGGTTGGTTGCATGTGAGGCAAGTCCTGCTATAACTAACCTCCACTCCTTCCTCCTTTGAGTGTCCTTTGGCTTGAGCTTGCCTGTACTCTCTTTGACTTTAAGTTTGTTCCTTCAGAGTTCTGTTGTTCTGTTTTCTTTTGTTATTTTTTTTATTTGTTTGTTTTAGGGCCAAACATGGTGGCACTCAGGGGTTACTTCTGGCTCTGTGCTCAGAAATAACTCTTGGGCTCAGAGAGAGAGCACAGCGGTATTTGCCTTGCAAGCAGCTGATCCAGGACCTAAGATGGTTAGTTCGAATCCCGGTGTCCCATATGGTCCCCTGTGCCTGCCAGGAGCTATTTCTGAGCAGACAGCCAGGAGTAACCCCTGAGCACCGCCGGGTGTGGCCCAAAAACCAAAAAAAAGAAATAACTCCTGGCAGGCTTAGGGACCATATGAGATACTGGTGATCAAATCCTGGTTGACTGCATGCAAGGCAAATGCCCTAACCACTGTGCTATTACTCTGGCCCATTTCATATCTTTAAAAAATATATATTTAGAGGATCCAGAGCAGTGGCACAAGTGGTAGGGCATTTGCCTTGCATGCGCTAGCCTAAGACAGATTACGGTTTGATCTCCCAGCGTCCCATACGGTCTCCCAAAGCCAGGAGCGATTCCTGAGCAAATAGGCAGGAGTAACCTCTGAGCATCACCAGGTGTGACCCAAAAACCAAAACCAAACAAACAAATATATATATACATATACATATATATATACATGTATATATATGTGTATATATATACATGTATATATATATACATAAAAGTACTGTGTAAAAAAAAGTGCTGTGTTGCATTTGTACCTTGCATAGACCAATATTCATTTACTCTCCTGAGAGTAGCTTAACTGAACTTTGTTTCTGTTTTTATTTTTGTTTTTGGGCCACACCCAGTGACGATCAGGGGTTACTCCTGGCTGTGCATTCAGAGATCGTTCCTGGCTTGGGGAACCATATGGGATGTTGGGGGATCGAACCATGGTTTATCCTAGGCTAGCACTTGCAAGGCAGACGCCTTACCACTAGTGCCACACACATGAATATAAAACGACTCAACTCATTTACTATAGATAAGTCAGCTGAGCACAGCTCAGTTCCTGCTTTTATCACTTAATAGTGGGTCATGTCAGAAAAAAAATGTTCTTGAACCCCACAGTTGAGATACTCACTGCCCCTGCCCTCGCTGATTGCAATTAGGAAATGAGTAAATATATACCAAGTGCCATGTCCACATCTGAGCACAGTGCCTGATCCACTGAAGTGCTTAAATATGACAAGGACTCTCAGAATGGAAGCAATGTGCGGCTGGTAATTATTCTTTCCTCCCCTCTCTATCCTGGCAGTTCCTCTGTGACGAGGGTGCTGGGATTTCTGGGGACTACATTGATCGCGTGGACGAGCCCTTGTCCTGCTCCTATGTGTTGACCATTCGGACCCCTCGGCTCTGCCCCCACCCTCTCCTGCGGCCCCCACCCAGTGCCGCCCCCCAGGCCATTCTCTGTCACCCCGCCCTGCAACCTGATGAGTACCTGGCCTACATTCAGAGGGAAACCGGTGAGTAATGGTAAGAGCCAGGAGGGCGAGGGTGGCAGAGTGTGTGCCTGGCATGTGGGGGGCCCTTAGTTCAGTCCCAGCACCACGTGGCCCCCAAGCACTGCAGCTGTGGCCCATCTAAAATGGAATAAAATGAAAGAGCAAAGAAGAAAGACAGCCACGGGGAAGACTCAGCAAAAATAGTAACTGACCTAGAGAAATATGTCCTGTCCCACCCACCCTCTTTTTTCAGGAAAGTCAAAGCAATATGGAGAGAAAGTCACCGAGGAATTGCAAGACCTGGACACTCCAGGGTTGAGTGAGACCAAGTCTGGGGAGCCTAGGGAGGCAACCCCTGAGAAAGCAGGTAAGCAGGGCCTCGCCTCATCTGTACCATGAAACTTGACTCTTTTCTTCCCTGCTCCAGACTGATTGTCTCGTACTGACTCTTGGGACTGGAATACAGAATGCTTTGGGCCTGAGCCCCTTAGCAAAAGAGAAGGGTGTTGTACCCCATCCTATTGGATCCTCTCTTTCTTCTCCCCTCTCAGATTCCTCCCTAACTGCTGTTTTCCAGGTACAAGTCCAACCAAGGATAACAGCAAGGAGTCTGATTTCTGGAAGATACTCCATGACCCAGAGGAGCAGGCTCCAGAAGGGGAAGAAACTCAGGCGGAGGTGAGAGCTTGTTCCTAGTTGTTCTTTGAGGCACAACCTGGGCTTTTTGGGTGGAGACCCCTCAAGTGAAGGGCACTCAGAGGTGACTTATTTAGTACTAGGGATTTCAGTAACTAGTTTGCAAACTAGACTGCCCGGTTTTCTCTCCTTAGGAGCAAGAACCAGTCCGTGAGGCAGCAGATCATGTTCCAGGCCCCACTGATGGTGAGCAGGTCTTTTGCTTCTTTTTTATTTCTGGGTTGGCAGGGGATGTGGGTGAAGAAGAATTAAATTCTAAGATGGGAGGTTATAGGGGCCAGAGTGGTGGCACAAGCAGTAGGGCATTTGCCTTGCACGTGCTATCTTAGAACGGATCATGGTTTGATTCCCTGGCGTCAAATGTGGCTTCCCAAGCCAGGAGTGATTTCTGAAGACATAACCAGGAGTAACCCCTGAGCCTGAGCGTCACCGATGTGGCCCCAAAACCAAAAAAAAGACAACAGTGCTTTTATGTTCTATTCTTTTTCTTTCTTTCTTTTGTTTTTTGAGGCACCATGATTTACAAAGTTATTTATGATTAAGTTTTAGGAATACAGTGTTCCTGTACCCATCCATTCATCAATATCTACTTCCCTCAGGCATTTTTAGTTTTGTTTTTGTCTTGAGGCCATTCCCAGTGATGCTCAGAGCGTATTCCTAGTTCTGTGCTCAGGGATCACTCCTGGTGATGCTCAGGGGACCATATGGGGTGCCAGGTATCAAAATTCGGTTGGCCAGGTACATGGCAAGCACCCTACCCATTGTTCTATTTCTTCGGCCCCTTGGCTCTATTCTAGGGAGAGTCCAGCTAACTTGCTGACTTTGTGATCCTGGATAATTTCACTTAACCTCAGTTTCCTCCCCCATAAAATGTGGTGATAACCTTTACCTTAGAGGGTTACTTCATAAAATGAGAAAAAAAAATTTTTAGTTTGCAATAGAATGCCTGGTACTGTGTAGATGATGGTACATGACTCATATTTGTGGAGGAGGGAGTACAGAAGCTTTGGAAGAAGAGTATTTGGTCCCAGAATCTGCTCTGTGACCCTAACAGAGGAAATGAGGACCAGAATCATCAACAGTACGTGGAAGAGCAGGGAACTGCATATCCATTAGCCTCCTCTCCCTTTCCTAGGCTCATGCTGGGCCAGTGCTCTCCAAAGGGCATATTGGCCCTGTCTCCCTGACCATATTGAAGTTCATTCTTCCAGAGCTCCTAATCTCGTCTCCTTAGAAAGCCAAAGTAGCAGCACTGGAGCACGAGCAAGACATACGATGTTTGCCTTGTGCATGGTCAACTGATTCTAATCTCTGAGCCCTGCCAGAAATAATCCCAAGCACTGCTGAATGTAACCCAAAAGCAAACCAAAATAAAGAAAAAATAGGGGGAGCTGGAGAGATAGCATGGAGGTGAGGCATTTGCCTTGCACGAGAAAGACAGTGGTTTGAATCCTGGCATCCCACATGGTTCCCTGAACCTGCCAGTAGTGATTTCTGAGCGTAGAGCCAGGAGTAACCCCTGAGTGCCACTGGGTGTGACCCCCCCCAAAAAAATAGGGATATAACTCAGTGGTAGAGCATTTGCATTTGCATTACATATGTAAGACTCAGGGTCCATCCCTGCCTCCTTACACACACACATACACACACACACACAGAGTTAAAATAGAACTTAAAATATAACAAACGCATTCTTATACTTTTTTTCTTTTTGGTTTTTGAACCATGCCTAGTGTTACTTAGGGCTTACTCCTAGAGTTGCTTGGGGAAACATATAGTATTCTGGGGATAAAACCCAGGTCTGCCATGTGCAAGGCATGTGCTCTATGCACTCTGTCTCCAGCCCCAATATTCTTAATCTTTTATTTCAGGTTTTCAGAACAACGTTCAAGTCAAAGTCATTCGGAGTCCTGCAGACTTGATTCGATTGATAGAGGAGCTGAAAGGTGGAACCAAAAAGGTGTGGGAGCATTGGGAACCATTCCTTCCCCCCCCCTCTCTTTCTTTCTGTGTGTGTGTGTGTGTGTGTGTGTGTGTTTTGTGTTTGGGCACATCTGGCATTGCTCAGAGGTTATTCCTGGGTCTGCACCCAGGTATTACTCCTGACAGTGCCCCAGAGATGCCTGGGATTAAATCTGGGTTGGGCACATTCAAGGCCAGCACCCTACCACTGTACTGTCACTCACCCATCCCCTCCTATCTTTCTTCCCATCCCCACCCACCCAGGGAAAGCCAAAGGCAGGTCAAGAGCAACCTGCAGATGATGATGTCCGAGTTTCTTCAAAGGAGCCAGAGGTAAAGGAAAAGGATGGCCCTGAATCTCAGAAAGAGGTGGTAGAGGAGGAGGAGGAGGAGGAGGAGGAGGAAGAGGAGGAAGATGAAGATGAGGATGAGGATGAACGGCAGTTACTGGGAGAATTTGAGAAGGAGCTGGAAGGAATTCTGCTTCCATCAGACCGAGACCGGCTTCGTTCGGAGGTGAAGGCTGGCATGGAGCGGGAACTGGACCACATCATCCAGGAAGTGAGCCCAGCTCTGCTCCTGGGGCTTCTGCAGTTGCCCCTCTGGGACAGCACAGGACGGATCTAGGGGCACATGACATATGTCCTAGCACAGCATGGACTAGGCAGAGCATTCCCCACTGGGAGTGTTTAACCTCATTATGGGGGTGTTTGGGGGTGGGGAAGGACTTAAAGGGCTGGAGCTCATGTCAAACCTGCAGAGACCCTGGTTTGATCCTGTCATTGTGAGGTTCCTGAGGTCCACTAAATACATTCCCTGAGCACTGAACTGGGAGTAGCGTCTGAGTACCAACCTGGGGGTGACCCAGAAACAAAAACAAAAAGTGGGGCGGATGGAATCCAACTTTGCTAGTAGGTCTCCTGTGGAGCCCTGACCTCTGGCCTCCACTCCCCCAAACCCGACCCTCTGTTTGACTATTGCAGACCGAGAAAGAGCTGGACCCAGAGGGGGTAAAGAAGGAGTCGGAGCATGACCGGGCAATGCTGGCCCTCACCTCTACCCTCAACAAACTCATCAAAAGGCTGGAGGAAAAGCAAATTCCAGATCAGGTGAAGAAGCATCGGAGAAGGAAATTGGTTCCTAAAAAGCCTCCCCCATCACCCCAACCAGCAGGTAAACACTGTCAGCCTGGAAGGAGAGTCAGTTTGCTCTTTAGCCTTCAGGGATGTCTCCAAGGAACCCCTTCTGAGATTTCTCATTCTCTTTCTTCTTTCTGGAACTCTCTTCTCACTCCTGCCTTCTCCCTGTGGCCTTATTCCCTTGCTTGGTTACCCTTGTTGGAAGACACTTTGAGCATTGGCCCGGCTGGTTCCCTGGCAGAACCTTTGCTGCAATGCAAGTGGGAAATCGGGAGAGTAATTGAGACGGCTGCAATGTCACTGAATGTGCCAAAAATGCACATCCATGGAGGAAGCAGCTTGTAGATAGTTAGGACTTAGCCCTGGGAAAGGCCCCGCCATCAGGGTGAACCAAGTGAGGACCAATGTGATATTGTTTCCTCTCCTCAGAGCCTTTTGGGCCATTGTACAGGCTCCTGTGGATATGAACAGCTCACATTCCAAATGGCAGGGGCCACTTTCAAACTCTCTAGCTTATTCTCTCCGCAAACACAGAAAAGTCCTTCAAGCACCAGCATGTGGTGTGTCGAACTCTACTTTTCTAACCTGGTCAAAACAAACCTTGGTTACCAGCTGCTGAGGAAAGCAGGGTTAAGGCACAGGGAGGGCAGAGGGGGCTGTGAATTGGGAAGAGAATTTTGTAGAATGAGGGTATACCTGTATTTAGAGTCAGACTCCCCGCCAGACCCCATGCAGGATTGCAGAGGTGCCCCCCCACAGCCCCCTCATTCGAGTCATAGCCTTATTATGTTCTCCCCTCTAAGATGAAGATCCTGAGCCCAGAGTCACCAGGCTCTGCCCTGAGGCCCCAGTTAGGACCTCACTGTCCCCGAGATGAATCAGTAAAGCATACAGCTGGGACAGATGGCAGACCTAGAGAAAGCTGTGGGACAGAAGGGACTCACTGCCCCCAGGGTGGAGAGGTCAAGACCCATCATTGCCTCCTGCACCCCCTTTCATTGCTGATCATGGTCCTTCTCAGGGAAAATTGAGATCAAAATTGTTCGACCGGGGGCTGATGGGACTGAGGAGGAGACACGTTGGCTGACCGATGAGGACACGAAAAATCTCAAGGAGATTTTCTTCAATATCTTGGTAAGCAGTGTCCCACCCCATGGGCCTTCTCAAGCACCCTGTTATGGGAACGAAGCGATTTAGACCCCAGAATATTCCAAAGGGGCTGCAGGTGAAAATCAAGTGAACGGGGAACCACTGCCTGAGTCTAAGGGCCAGGATATCCGGAGGGATGGGAGCTTGTGTACTGGAAGGAAGCAAAGTCAGAAGGGGGCCAAGTGGGAAGAAGGTTGAGAAACAAGCTGTTCTGCCTCCTCAGTTCTGAGCTCCTGGGTTCCCTCTCAGCCCAGCCTGGGGTTCCTCTTTGCTCCCTTAGGAGACCTCCCACCTGCCTATGTCCTTCTCTAGCTTCACCTACATTCTCCCCCAGGTCCAGGGCGCAGAGGAGGCGCAGAAAGAGCGGCAGCGGCAGAAAGATCTTGAGAGCAACTACCGCAGAGTGTGGGGCTCCCCTGGTGGGGATGGCACTGGGGAGCTGGAGGAATTTGACTTTTGAGACCAACACGCCAGGCTTCCCCGGAGTCCAGAGTCTTTCCAGACCAGCCTTGCCATCATCCTCACCTTCTGGGGTCCTGATGGCAAAGCAGCGGAGTCCAGCGGAGCTGTGGCCCTGGAGGGGTTCTGGGGGTGTGTGTGTTGGGGCCCTGAGGGAGCACTGCCCTGCTGAGAGCCATCCTCCACTTGCAGGCACCTCCCTCACCCCCTTCCTTACCTCCTCCACACTTCCTGTCACTGTCCCCAGTTTGGCTCCTGTTTGCTCCCTACCTAGAGAGCTGAAAAAACAACAGCAGCGGCTCTAGCAGGACAGCAAGCTCAGCCATGCACAGGCCCCTAGAGGCCAGGCCTCTTCCTATCCCTCCCTCCCCCCCCCCCCCCCGCCCGGCTCTTGGGGCCATCTCAGCCCTACCCTTGGCTGGACTAGGGGCTGTCCCTCCTCCCTCCCTTCCCTGTTACACTGTCAAGACACCCTCACCTCCCGAGGAGGAGAGACTACTACCACCTCTGTGAAAAGCAGGACATTCTTCAACAATCAGGTTTCTAAATAAAAAACTGGACCATCCATCCATGTGTTGTCGTTTCTGTTTTGTTTGTCTTCAGTGGGGGAATGCTCAAGTAAAGATGGGCCTGGTATTTTGTCAGGGTGGGGTGCACTCTCTCTGAGCCTTTCCTGTGTGCTACACTTCCAGGTGGCATTGTTGGGGCCTGTGGTAGGTAGCAGGGACAGAAAACCATGCAGTTTGTATTCTGCCCTTCCTTTCTGTCATCTGTCCATTTCCATTTTTCTGCCTTTCATACCAAAATGCATGGTCTGGACTGAGCCCTCTGGAGAACCCCTCCAGCCAAGTTGTCCCCCCAAACAGACCGCAGTCCACACTCAGACCCACCTAGACAATTCGTTGCAACATACCCACAAAAAGGAGAGGACAGGCCTGGGCAATCTCTTTATTGCCGGGTGTAGATGCAGGCCCCACTCATTCCCTCTCATCTCTAGCTCCCCATCTCTAAGGTGTATTGCTTCATTTTGTGTTTCTGTTTTGGGGCCACACCCCACACTGCTCAGGGTTAACTCCTGGCTCTGTGCTCAGAGATTACTCCTGGTAGGGATCTGGAGAGCATGTGAGGTGCCTTACCTGCTATATTATCTCTCCATCCCCTGATGGCAGACAGTCTTTTGCTAGATACCACACTGAGTTTGAAGCTAAGAGACAGTTGGGTCAGAAGTGGTACATAGCAGTAGTGCATTTGCCTTGCAACGGCTGACTCAGGACTGGCCAGGTTCGATCCCTGGCATTCACTAGGGTTCCCGGAGCCTACCAGGAGATATTTCTGAGTGCGGAGCAAGGAGTAACCCCTGAGCACTTCAAGGTGTGGCCCAAAAACCCAAAAAGAAAAGACAGTGAAGGTGAAGATACAACAGATAAGGGATGTATAACTGGACCCGGGTTTGATCCCTGGGACTCTCTTGATCCCCTGAAAACCACTGGGAGTAATTCCTGAGTGCAGGGGTGACCCCTGAGCATTGCTGGGTATGACCAAGAAAAGCTAAAATAGAGAAGGCCCAAGAGATGGTTGAAAGGACTGAGCACAGGCTTTGTATGTCAGAGCTCTGCGTTCATTCCAGGCACTGCTGGGAATGATCCCTGAGCACTGCCAGATGTCACCAAAAAAATGGGTCAAGGTGATAGTACAGTGGGTATCGTATTTGCCTTTCTTTTTTTTTTTTTTTTTTTGGTTTTTGGGCCACACCCATTTGATGCTCAGGGGTTACTCCTGGCTATGTGCTCAGAAATCGCCCCTGGCTTGGGGGGGCCATATGGGACGCCGGGGGATCGAACCGTGGTCCGTTCCTTGGCTAGCGCTTGCAAGGCAGACACCTTACCTCTAGCGCCACCTTCCCGGCCCCTCGTATTTGCCTTTCATGTGGCTGACCTGGGTTTGATCCCCAGCATCCTATATGATCCCCTGAGCCTGCCAGGGGTAATTTCTGAGTGCAGAGCCAGGATTAACCTGAGCTCTGCTGCCTAAAAAAATAAAAATAAAAAAGGGGAGATGGTCAGAAGAGTGTACAGCAGATAATGTGCTTGCCCTTCCTTACTTGTCTGCAGGCCAACCAAGTTTCATCCCTGGCATCCTATGATCCCTGAAGTACACCATCAAGAGTGGTTTTGGACTACAGAGCTAGGAGTATCCCCTGTGTGTTGCCAGGTGTGGCCCTAAATCCAAAATAAAGAAAAAGAAAATAAAAAGATGAGGCCAGAGGGATAGCACAATAAGTAGGGTGTTTGTCTTGCACAAGGCTAATCCATGTTCTGTCTCCGGTATCCCAGATGGTCTCCAGAGCCTGCCAGGACCAATTTCTGAACACAGAGTCAGGAGTAACCCCTGCGCAGCAGCAATGGGTATGGCAAAAAAAAAAAAAAAGGAAAGAGAAAAAGAAAAAGAAAGAGGAACTAAGGATGGAAGGTAAGGAACTCCAAGATCCACTAGTGGAAATGACAGTTTCGTCTGTTACGGGAGGAAGTGATGAGACTCTCATCAAAAATGACTGTGCTTAGTGGTCATGCTCTGTTCAAATTATTTTATCTGGGAACAAAAGTGAGCACACTTAAAAAAAGAAAGAAAGAAAGAAAGAAAGAAAGAAAGAAAGAAAGAGAGAGAGAGAGAAAGAAGGAAGAAGAAAGAAAGGAGGAAGGAAGGAAGGAAGGAAGGAAGGAAGGAAGAAAGAAAGAAAGAAAGAAAGAAAGAAAGAAAGAAAGAAAGAAAGAAAGAAAGAAAGAAAGAAAGAAAGAAAGAAAGAAAGAGAAAAAGCGAAAGAAGGAAGAAGGAAGGAAAGAAAGAGAGAGAAGAAAGAAAGAAGAAAGAAAGAAAGAAAGAAAGAAAGAGAAAGAAAGAAAGAAAGAAAGAAAGAAAGAAAGAAAGAAAGAAAGAAAGAAAGAAAGAAAGAAAGAAAGAAAGAAAGAAGAAGGAAGGAAGGAAGGAAGGAAGGAAGGAAGGAAGGAAGGAAGGAAGGAAGGAAGGAAGGAAGGAAGGAAAGAAGGAAGGAAGGAAAGAAGAAATAGAAACCTGCTTTCCAGGCCTATTTGCTTGTGCTGAAGAGGGAGATTTTAACCCACATGCGACCTGAGTTCTCTCCAATGTAGTTAGTCAGAAAAATGGGCTCAGGGGGCCAGAGAGATAGCATAGTAGTAGGATGTTTGCTTTGCACGAAGCTGATCCAGGATGGACTGTGGTTCGATTCCCAGCATCCTGTATGGTTCCCTGAGCCTACCAGGAGTGATTCTGAGCACAGAGCCAGGAGTAACCCCTGAGCATAGTCGGGTGTGACCCAAAAACAAAAACAAACAAAAAAGAAACTAAAAAGAAAAATGGGCTCAGATTCTCACT
The DNA here is from genome assembly GCF_024139225.1 of Suncus etruscus. Taxonomy (NCBI): domain Eukaryota; kingdom Metazoa; phylum Chordata; class Mammalia; order Eulipotyphla; family Soricidae; genus Suncus; species Suncus etruscus. The sequence continues at coordinate 87,080,444 of NC_064858.1, forward strand.
ACCTTCGGGCCTTGAACAAATGTTTGTGACTTTTCAGAAGTGACTTCTCATGACTTCACTTCCTCATGGGTGAGTGAATCCTGGATAGCAGTACTGGCTTGGTCGGGTTGTGATGAGGCTGGAGGATTCCAGTCACCTAGAGACCTCCTGAGCTCTGAAGAAACTAGATGGCACCCAGATGTTAAAGTCTTTTAAGAGAATCCCAAAAAGCTGATAAGAGATTGAGAAGAGGGAGAGAGACCCAGAGACCCGGGGGGCAGAAGTGTTAGCTTCCCTTTGATGACAATAAAGTCTTCACATCATCAGAAAATCAAGTTCTGGAAACCACTGGATTTAATAATTTTGTATTAAATATTTTATATTAAAAATTTTATATTCTGTTTCAATAATAAATTCCTTTTCACTTTCCTTTGGCTTTTGGTAAAACTCCTGTGGAGAGAAGCTGGTCAGTCCCAGCTTTGCTCAGACCAACCAAGGGCTGCTTGGGATGGCAGCCTGAGGGAAGGAGGGGATGGAGCTGGCAGGAATCCAGGTAAGGAGACTGGCAGGGAAAGGGGGTGAAGATTTAAAGAAGCAATAGTTGTCCTTCAGCTCTCCAGAGAGCCTCTTTCTTCCAGAGTCCTCTCCTGCCACATCCTAAAAGGACTCCTTGGTTCCCCTTTACATTTTCCCACAAGGCCAGAGAGGCAGCCCATGGTAAACAAATCCAGTGGGTTACTGGATTACTCTTGGGATCTGCTGTGGGGCTTGCTGACATTTCAACCACCTTTGACTGCTAGAATGCAAGGAACTTCTCTTTGTGGTGATTGATCTCCTTACTGGGGACTTGATTTCTCCCTCATATCCTCTCACATTCTCCATCTTCTCTGGGAGGAAGTGAGCTACAGTCACTGAGATGGGGAGTCCAGAGGGTCCGGTCTGACAGAAAGAACCAGTGGAGTCTTGACCACTTTCCCCTCATCTCACCCCTCACCTTCCCACACTACAAACCTGCACCCACACCCATCACAACCGCAACTGAATCCCTCAATGCACCATCTCCTGGGGTGAATACACCCCATCAACCCCCAATGGCCATCCCCTGCTGACCACCCAGCCCAGGATCCTACAGTAGCATAGGTGCTGCCTTGTTAGTGGAACCTGCATCAGGGTTCTGCCACACACCATACACATAACTAAATGTGTGTGAGGCTGTATGAGTCCAGAAGAACTGTAAGGGGCTGCAGCACCAGGTGACAGACCTGGCCCAACTGTTGTGACTTCAGTGACACTGAAGGTGAGACATAAGTAAACAAAGGCCTGCAACGGGGCATAGAGTTGGTGGATACCATGGACATCTGCAGCCTAGAGCTCTTCCACCTCTTTTCTCCCTGCTAGGATATCAATGCCTACTTTGGGTACCAGGAACTGAAGGTAAATTGGCTGGCCTAAGGTTCAAGGCCTCTAGGGCTGCTACAAGATCCCTCAGCAAGTGCTCTTTGAGTAGACATCACCCAAAATGCAAGTAAAGAGAAGCCACCAAGGCAATCAGTTCCAGGGCAACTAACAATGCCTTGGAAGACCTGGTTTCAAAATCAGACCTGTAGGGCTAGAGAGATAGTACAGTGGGTAGGACGCTTCCCTTGCACACAGTTAGTTCACCCGAGTTCAATCCCCAGTATCCCATACCCCAGCACTTCCAGGAGTAATTCTGATCACAAAGCCAGGAGTAACCTCTGAGCACTGAGAGGTGTGCCCCCCACAAAAGAAAAGAAAAAAAAAATCAAACTTGACTCCAAGTCCCTGCTCATAACCAAACCGACACCATCTTCTTCCCTCTCCAATGGGTTTGTCCCCTCTACTCTAAGCACCAAACCCCAACTCCTTCCCAAAATAAAGGTCACTGCTGGGGGCCCAGTTCCTACTGTTGCTCTCTCTGACCTGCTCCTTCCACACACCAGGAACTATCACACCACACCTGCCACCTGAATACCTCCGTCCCAGCCTCCCACCAGCCCCAACTGGAGGCCCACTGTGGGGCCCTCCCCACCTCCAGTTCCCCCACTTAACCAAACACCTCTGCAAGAACACACCAGTGGCTCAAACCCCTAGACAAAATCACTTCCTCTTTAATTGCTGTTAAGATTCACACCAGCTGGCTTGGAGGAGCTGGGGGAGGAGGATTCCCCCTGCCCCTCCCTGCCCCACCTCTATACCTGGTCCCTTGCAAAATATTTTAAAATATTTCAGCCGGAGGAAAAAGAAAAAAAAAAGACCGGAAACCACTGACACAGACAGCCCAAGAGGGGGTTGTTTGAGGGAGAAAGGACTGGGCCCACCCCACTACCTCCTTGCCCCCCAAGGGCAGGAGGCCTGGAATTGCTCCCAGCCACTTTACATCCTCTAAAGGCCCTGGCTGGGAGGAACAACGGGGTGGAGGGACGGGATTGGAACTGCTGGGGTGGGGGGACAGGGAGGGGAGCTGGACAAGAAGAATAGTTGGGGAGGGGTCCCGTTGGGAGGTGCCCCCACCCCGATCACCACGGGGCGCTGCACAGTCACAGGTACGCAGTCACGGTCACAGACACTCACAACCCCAGAGCACCCCCACCCCACCCCACCCCGACCCACCCTTGGCGTCCCCCACCCTGAATCGCCCTCCCCAAGACCCGGCCCGCCCCTTCCCCCTATTTGGGGAACAAAGCAATAAATTACAAGGTCCCTCCCCAGACACCCCTCAGCCCGCTCCTGCTCCAACTCCTGCACCTCCCAAGATGGTAACTGGGGGCTCTCGCTTTCCCCAGCCACCCGTGGGTGGGGGTGCGAGGGGAACGTCCCAATTTCCACTCCTCTTGGTCCCTTTCACGGAAAGGGTTGGGGACCCCTCTACCCCCAAGGGCAGGCAGCAGGGGTCCTGCCCCTCGCTGCCCTTCCCACATCACTGGGCAGTGAGATTAGCATGGAAGGAAGGGATGGGGGGGAATCCCTAGAACTGACCCTGAGTCCCACGGGCGAACCCACCCCTCCCTCTGGCGTGGCGTCGCCCCAGGAGCCGGCCTGGGTGGGTGGGTGTGTGCTCCGGCCGCGGGACCGTGTCTTACCCCGCCACTGAGGGGCGCGCGCGAGCTCGGGGGTAAGAGCGAGCGAGTCCCCGAGTGGGAAAATGAGTGAGTGGGTGGATAGGTGGGCGCCCCCAAGCAGCTGGAAGACCCCGAACGATCAGATCAATCAATCTGAGTGCAAGAGACAGACAACGAGGGGGTGGGCGTGTGCCAAGCTGGGGGTGTCTCCATGCCTCGATGGGGGGCGAGGGAGGCGCTGGGGGGGGAGGCTGTGCCCTCTTTGGGGAGGCTGCAGAGGTGGGGGGGCAGATGTGCTCCCGTGGGGTGCAGGTCGGAGAGGCGAAGTGGGTGCATCTATCTGTCCGGGTTGAGTGGAGCGCAGGGGCGACGCGTCTCTCTCTCTTTCCCGCAACTATACCAGCGCGATTGGGGCATCGGTGGCGCGTCCCAGGCTCGCTGCGCTGCTCCTGCGGCGTGGGCTGGGGGTGGCGACTAGGCTGGGGGTGGTGGTGGTGGCTGTTATGGGGGTCGTGGCACTGCTGCCGCCCTCCCCGGGGCAGCCGTGCTGGAGCAGGATGTCCACGCAAAGCTGGCTGCCCGCCTGGCGGGCGTAGAAGAGCGCGGTGCGTCCTTGCGCGTCGCGGGCGGACACATCGGCGCCGTTCTGGGGGTGCGGAAAGGAGCGCGTTAGACACCCGGGGAGACCCGAACCCCCTTCTTGCGGGGCTGGGGTGCAGCTAGGAGGCTTCCCCACCCGTGCCCGGCAGCTCCACCCTTTGCCTCTCTGCACCCACGCACCCACAGCAGCAGTTGCGTGATGACCACATGGGCGAGCTCTGCTGCGAGATGCAGCGGGGAGCGAAGCTGCGGGTCCTCCAGGCTCGTGTCGAGCGGGCCGTGTCGCGCGTGGGCCAGGAGCAGCAGCACGGCGGCCACGTCCTGGGCCTGCACCGCGGCCCACAGCTGCAAGCCCAGCGGCTCCTCGGCGGCGGTGCCCAGCGGGGCCAGGAACAGGAGTTGCTCGTACTTGGCGCGGATCCAGGACTCGCGCTCCTCCCTGCAAGACCGTGGGTGGGTGGCCGCTGGAGGGATGCACCCACTTGAACCCTCCTTTGCAAAACCCGAGCGAACCCCTCTCCTCCCTGACCCCCTGCAAAGCCCAGGATTGCGCACCGCGACGAGTCCCGCGTGGGCTTGGCACGGCCCCGCGTGTCGCTCTCCCACACGCGGTTGGCCATGTCGTTGCCGATGGCCGTCAGCACCAGGGTCAGCTCCCGCGGCCAGTCGTCCAAATCCAGCGAGCGGACGCGGGACAAGTGCGTGCCCAGGTTGCGATGGATGCCAGAACATTCGATGCAGATGAGGGCACCCAGGTTCAGGCTGGCCCATGTGGGGTCTAGAGGGGAGAGGACTTGAGAGGTGAGCTCCCCGAAGAGCGAACGCCTGGGGGAGGAACACCCGAGCCTCTCTGCAGAGACTCTGGGACAAACCCCAAGCTCCCACCCGGGTCCCTCTGCCAAGCCCTGGTGCTCACTGGGCGCCCCGCAGTCCACGCAGGTGGAGTTTCCCTGGGCGTTCCGGATCGCCTGGATGGCCACAGCTTCGCTTTGGCTGTCTGTGCGCAGCTGCAGAGAGGTTTGGGGTTGGAGTTGGCATCTAGTCTCCTGGCCCAGACTGCTCAAGTTCTCCTTTGGACCTCCCCACATGCTCCCCACTCGTTACCTTGACTTTGCTGCTCTCGCAGCACTGCAGGCTGGCAAGGATCTGGCTCTCAATGGCTTGCACCCAGGCGTCCCGTTCCTCAAAACTGGCCGCCTCAAAGTGCCACGTCTGGCCGGTGCTGGACACAATCAGGAACTCGAAGTTTTCCTCTGAGTGGGAAGGGGATAGAATAGCATCAGAAGGAATCAAGCTGAGGCGGCCATCCCCAAACCCTTCCTCCCCTGATGCCCGTCTCAAGCCCCCTGGGAGAGGGGCAGAGGGGTTGGGGAAGCAAAGGTGGGGTAAAGCAGGAAGCCCAAGCACATGCAGGGGGGAGGCAGGAGCACCCCCACCCCTCTGCACCCCAACTGAGCAACCCTCCCAGCTCCCGGCTTGTTACCTGCTTTATAAATATTTCTTAAACTACCAAAGGATTTTAGTTTCCACATTTTGCGCTTGGCTGGTTTCCCGAAGCGAAGGAGACAGAGATAGAATGGAGAGCAGAACAGAGAAAGAAACCGGGAACGGAGAAAGAGAGGCAGGTGGAGAGGTGGAGAAAGAATGACGGTGCCAGAGACAAAGCGGGACAGACAGATGGGGAGAGAAAGCAGAACTAAAGTCAGTGGCCTGGAGCAGAGCAGAGCGGAAGCCAAGAGCCATGAGAGGAGGCAGGTCTGTAACCGGCCAATGCCCAGCAGAGAGCAGGGGTGCTGGGGACCAGTTATGACCCATGAGGAGAGGGGTTCTCCAGGAGGGGAAAGCCTGGTCAGAGTTTAATTAAACATCTGGAAAAGGGACAGAAATGGGCTCAAAGACCTGAGATGTAAGGCCCTGGAGTTCAGAAGGAATTCCTGAGTATAAGGAATAGAGTTCACTATAGCCAAGAGCAACTAAAGGAGCTTGTTAATCTTGGAAAGTTACTGAGAACAGGGCTGGGGTGATCACAGTGATACAGGAGGTAAAGAATCAATGGGGGACACTGACCCCGGGGGCTGAATTCCTGGAGTTGGGACACAGGTTTTTCTGGGTGTGGATGGTAAGTGGAACAGAGGACAGGAATCTGATTATTAGAAAAGGAAGCAGGAACTAAACTGGTAGGGGACTTATTGAGGACATTGAGGGAAAACCACTGGCTAGGTGGGAAGAAGGACAGGGCTGGGACTCCATCTTTTCACTGAATCATGTGCAAAGTTGTTATGAATCAAGTATGCAACTTGGCCACTTCCTCTCCTGCAGGAGGTAGCCCAGGCTCTAAAGGGGGTTGGTGGTGACCAAGATGGGGCCAGAGCTGCCAGAGCCTCACCTTCAGCCTGTCCAGCAGAGCCTTCCGTCTTGGATGGCGTGGTCAGCTTCTTCTTCCTCTGCTTCTTCACCATGGGAGAAGGAGGGGGTTCCCGACTCAGGGGGCTCAGGTCTCCAGATGGGGTACAGTCTTGGGGAGGGGGATACAGCTGACTCAATTGCCTCCTCCACAGAATTCTTTCTTTCTTATCAGCCTACTGCCTTCCCTGAGCATTTTGGAGGCCACTCTTTCACTTCCTTAGCTATCTATCCTGAGGAGTATCCTGGGTCACTCCAGAGAGGAGGGCAGGTGCACAGTATAGTCGTTCTGACTCTGCCACTCACTGACCTCCAACCACACTTTGAGCAAGTCACTTCTTCGTCAAAGCCTGTTTTTCTCATCTCTCTGGTCCCCCTCCCCCTCTGCTATATTCACTTGTGCTCAGGACTCACTCCTGGTTTTGTGCTCAGGAGACTAAATTTGGTACCCAGTATCAAATGGGTGAACTGTGTGCAAAACAAGTGTCCTACCTGCTGTACTATCTCTCTGGCCCCTCTTGAGTGTGTGTGTGTGTGTGTGTGTGTGTGTGTGTGTGTGTGTGTGTGTCCGTGCTCTCACCCAGTAGTTCTCAGAGTTTACTACTGGCTTTGTGCTCAGAGATTACACCTAGCTGGAGGTCACATGGCATACATCTATGTTGCTGGGGGTAGAACCCAGGTTGGTTATGTACAAATCAAGATCAAGTACTATCTCTCGACCTTTATAATGGGAATATCCTTGACCTGACAAGGTTGCTGTGACATTCTGCAGTCAGGAATCACTCCTGGCAGTACTCAGGCAACCATATGGGATGCTGGGAATTGAACCTAGAATTGAACCTAGATAGGCCTCATGCACAGCAAACATCCTATCACTGTACTGTCACTTCAATCCCTGTTCTCAGCTTTTGGAAGCCTGTCCACAGCCCTCTGAGGTGAAAAATAAAGAACTATTATTTTCGGGGCCGGGCGGTGGCGCTAAAGGTAAGGTGCCTGCCTTGCCTGCGCTAACCTTGGACGGACCACGGTTCGATCCCCCGGTGTCCCATATGGTCCCCCAAGCCAGGAGCAACTTCTGAGCACATAGCCAGGAGTAACCCCTGAGCGTTACTGGGTGTGGCCCAAAAACCAAAAAAAAAAAAAAAAAAAGAACTATTATTTTCATGTTATAAATGAAAAAAACTGAACCATGGAACAATCAAGAAACTTTCCTAAAGGGATGAATCAGATTTTTTTTTTTGTGGTTTTTGGGTCACACCCAGCAGTGCTCAGGGATTATTCCTGGCTCCAGGCTCAGAAATTGCTCCTGGCAGGCACGGGGGACCATATGGGAAGCCGGGATTCGAACCGATGACCTCCTGCATGAAAGGCAAACACCTTACCTCCATGCTATCTCTCCGGCCCCTGATGAATCAGATTTTTAGCTCCAAAAGTGCTTTGGAATCTACTAACTTTTTTTTTTTTTTTTTTTTTTTTTTTTTTTTTTTGGTTTTTGGGTCACACCCGGCAGTGCTCAGAGGTTACTCCTGGCTGTCTGCTCAGAAATAGCTCCTGGCAGGCTCGGGGGACCATATGGGACACCGGGATTCAAACCAACCACCTTTGGTCCTGGATCGGCTGCTTGCAAGGCAAACACCGCTGTGCTATCTCTCTGGGCTCGGAATCTACTAACTTTTAAATTATTTCATTTTATTTTGTTTGCCGGTGCTGGAGATTGAACCTGGGTTTCCTACATGCTAGTCATATACTTTGCCACTGAGACACATTTCAGCCCATTTATTTGTTTTTGGTCCAGACCCATTCCCAATGTGTTGTTCAGGATACATATAATTGCAGGACTGAACCCAACTCTCCTGTAGGCAAAATTTGGGCTCTAACCTTTAAGCCATCTCCCTAGACCTCTGAAGCCCATTTGTCCTAACCATGATGATGAGCTTGGGGTGACCAAAGCTGATCCCTACTTTCTGACAGATGCTTTTGCCCACCCATGCCCAGACTTGGGACCCCAGCCTCCACACCACTCTCATAGCCCACCCTCCTCTCATTTGCATCTGGAAGGCAGAGGATGGAAGGTGGGATCCCACTGACCAGTGCTGAGGGCTCGGGCCAAATTCCGGTCTGGTTTCAGCAGGTGTTTGGTCGTCTGGTCCTGCGGGAGCTGCAGGGAACTGGGACTGGGACTGGGGCTTGGATTGGGAGTGGTGGCTTCTGCCAAGAGAAAAACAACCTCAGTACACTACTCCATCTCTGGTTTCTTCATTGGTTGGTTCCTCTTTATCCTTCCCACTTCCTCCAGCTTTGTTCCCCCAGCCTGGACACTCTCGACCTTTCACATAAGCCTCACTCACCAGGACCTTCCCCCATCTGGACAGTGCTCATGTCCTTGACCAGCCCATTGATGCTGGCAGAGGGGCCAAAAGCAGAGATGGCTCGTGGGGGTCGCTTTCCGGGGACTTTGACTGTTGTTCGTAACAAGTCCATCTCCTTGCCGTGGGTACTGTGGATGTAATCCTGGAGGGGGACAGGGATGGAGAGAGCAGAGAAGGTTGGGTTCCCAGATGGTGTTAGGAAGCAGTCAATAGAATTGTCTAGAGAGGGGCCAGAGAGATAGCATGGAGGTAAAGTGTTTGCCTTTCATGCAGAAGACGGTGGCTCAAATCCCGGTATCCCATATGGTCCCCTGAGCCTGCCAGGAGCAATTTCTGAGCATGGAGTCAGGAGTAACCCCTGAGTGCAGCCAGGTGTGACCCCCCCAAAAAACAAACAAACAAATAAACAAACAAAGAATTGTCTAGAGAGGGAGATAATAGCCAATAGAATTGGCTGACACGATTGCACAATGTGAATAGAGCATTTGCCTTGCACGCGCCTGACTCAGGTTCAATTCCTGGCATTCCATGTGGATGTCTGAGGCAAAGCCAGGAGTAGCCCCTCAGTAGCAACAGGTGTGGCCCCAAAACAAACAAACCAAAGAGTTGGCTAGAGGGGCTAGAGAGATAGCACAGTGGTAGGGCGTTTGCCTTGCATGCGGCCAACCCAGGAGATGGTGGTTTGATTCCCAGCATCTCATATAGTCCCCCGAGCCTGCCAACAGCAATTTCTGAGCACAGAGCCAGGAGTAACCCCTGAACGCCATTGGGTGTGACCCAAAAACCAAACCCCCCAAAAATTGGTTACAGAGATGTGGGATTAATGGGATTGTGGGCTTGATCTGATCCCACCCCACTCAATATAAGCCTTGTTACTCATTGGTTGGAAACATTTTTGAATGTGGCATCTTGGATGGTGTTTAGACCATCTGGTCCTCCAGGTGTGGTCTTTTGCTTCAGAATAAATACTTGGATTTTGAGGAAAAATGCTTCTTTTGTGTTTTCCTCACTTTCACGAAGTTTGCTGCTTCTTAGGAGCAAAGGCCAAACATGTGGGAACTCCTGAAATCTGTTTCTCTCTCCATGTGTGTGTGTGTGTGTGTGTGTGTGTGTGTGTGTGTGATTTTCTAAATCCACATTTGCTTCCAGACCTGGGTCTCTCCAGTGTTTTGGGTTTAGAACCTGAGGATTTAACTCCATCGAGACTGGAGAGAATTCTCTGGACATTGATTGGTTTGTGATGAGCACCTAGGAGAGGAGCAAGTCATTATTGTCTCCTTCTGGAAAATACTCTGGAATTAGAAGTCCTATGGAAACTTTCCCCAGGGCTCCCCTCAACGTTGCAGTTCCTGAGAAGATGATGTTACCATTTCTGTCGGGCACACCAGAAGTGCCTAACACATGCTTGTTCTGTTGAAGGGTAACGGGACTAGAGCTCCCCAGAGGTGAGGCCAGCATTTGCCCAGGAATCTCTGTCACTCACGTTGATGCTAGGGTGGTAGAGCAGGAAGCCATTACTCGACAAGGTCACATACTTCTTCTTCCATTCTTTGTTCAAGGAGTTGCCACTTCGCTTCAGTAGGAAACTCTGGAAGGTGGAAAGAAGCATTTCAGGAAGAAAAAAACAAAACACCATAAAACTTCCCTGATGAAGCTGGAGGGATAGCATGAAGGTGGGGTGTTTGCCTTGCATGCAGAAAGACAGTGGTTTGAATCCCGGCAGCCCGTATGGTCCCCCAAACCTGCCAGGAGAAACTCCTGAGTGCTGCTGGGTGTGATCCAAAAACAAAACAAAACAAAAAAACTTCCCTGACTGGACTTGATCTCTGACACCCCATATGGTCTTTTGAGCCTGCCAGGAGTGATCCCTGAGCATAGAGCTACATCTGATCGCTGCCTGGTCTGGCCCAAAGTCCCCCTGCGAAAAAGGAAAAAGAAAAAAGAAAGAGGGGCCGGAGAGATAGCACAGCGGCTTTTGCCTTGCAAGCAGTCGACGCAGGACCTAAGGTGGTTGTTTCGAATCCCAGCGTCCCATATGGTCTCCTGTGCCTGCCAGGAGCTATTTCTGAGCAGACAGCCAGGAGTAACCCCTGAGCACTGCCGGGTGTGGCCCAAAAACAAACAAACAAAAAAAAGGCAAGCTCCCAAGGCTGGGGATGCTGCTAGCTGGTAAAGCATACACCTCTGATGGGTGAGGCCCTGGGCTTAAAGCTTGGTACCACATACAAGCACATATACACAAGCATGCTCAAAGAGCAGTCCAAAGTGATGGCTTGCAGAACCATAGAATATGTTTTGCATGTTAGAGCTTTGGATTCAGTCCCAGTACTGCATAAATCTCTGAGCACCACTGGGTGTGGCTCCAAAAAGAAAACACACACACAGGGTCTGGAACGGTGGTGCAGCAGTAGGGCGTTTGTAGGTGACCTAGAACAGACCGAGGTCTGATCCCCCTAGTGTCCCATATGGTCCCCCAAGCCAGAAGCGATTTCTGAGTGCATAGCAGGAGTAACCCCTGAACGTCACAGACAGGGTGTGGCTTCAAAACAAATATATATAATGTATTATATATTACATATATGTATATACAATACATATATATTATAACATTTTATATATATATATATATAAAACTTTGAGGCCATTGGGATCTCAGAAGAGAAAAGAAAGAAGAGGAACTTTAAAAAATTATTCTAAGAAAACTGCCCAGATTTGGCAAAGGAGATTAAATCCAAGAAAATCCATGCTCGGGGCTGGATCGGTGGTGCAGTGATAGAGCGCTTGCCTTGCACGCAGCTGATCCAGAACAGACCGCAGTTCGATCTGTCCCATATGGTCCCCCCAAGCCAGGAGCAATTTCTGAGCACACAGCCAGGAGTAACCCCTGAGCATCACTGGGTGTGGCCCAAAAACAAACAAACAAAAAAAACACACACACACACATACACACACACAAAAAGAAAAGAACACACACACACACACACACACACACCTGCCTCCCACCTAGCCCTGTACCCCGAGTCACCCACCTGTTTGATGGGAATGGCTCTTCCACTTCCTGTTGTTTCTCCCCGACTGTCCAAGCTTCGCTTCTCAGAATCACTGCCTCGGCGATTCTGGAATGGACACGTGTTGTATATGAAAATATTTCCGGGGCCAGCGAGGTGGCGCTAGAGGTAAGGTGTCTGCCTTGCAAGTGCTAGCCAAGAAAGGACCTCGGTTCGATCCCCCGGGGTCCCATATGGTCCCCCCAAGCCAGGGGCAATTTCTGAGTGCTTAGTCAGGAATAACCCCTGAGCATCAAACGGATGTGGCCAAAAAAAAAAAAAGAAAAGAAAAAAAATATTTCCATAAGATTCTTTGCCTGTTGTCCCACCTTGACCTTCCAGGTGGGGGCGCTGTTGAGAGCAGAATAAATAGTTAGGGAGTGAGGTGTTCAGGGTCTTTTGCCAGAGTTGTCTGGCTGGCTCAAGGTGTGTTTTGGAGCTAGCAGCAGGCTGACAAAGGGCTCTCTTCACCCAACCTTTTACCCCTTAACCCTCCTGTCTGTGTGGATTATTTGCTGCAGATAAATATTACCAAAATCTCCCCCCCGAAAGGGGACAAGAGGATGGGAATCAATTTCTCATTCTGGGAGCTCTTTGTAGATACACAATCAACAAAGGAGTAAACGGGACCCAACAAATGGGGCAACAGACATGGGCACACTTGAGAGGAAAGACAGAAGGACTCGGTACAGAAGGATGAGGATAATAGGTGCAGGAGGACACACCAGAAGCATCCAGAAGCTAGGAAGGAGGGACAAGGGCCAGAAGACGGTCAATACCGCAAAAAGGCTGGTTCTGCGCTTGGCTGCCCGGTGCAAGGACCCTGGGGTGCTCAATCCAGCCACTGCAGCTGCCTCGGCTCGAAGTTCCCGATGACCAACATTGGGCGAGGATGGGAGGGAAGAGGAGTAGTCGCTTGTGTGGCCTCCGTTGCTAGTCTGGGGACAGAGGGAGGTGTCAGCAGATCAGGTCTCCATACCCACCATGCTCCCCACAGCTAGTCAGGAGAAACTGAAGAAGGACCTTGTGCCATCAGTATTTAGTTACCAGTGTCACCCTGGGATATGGCACTGCTGCCTAGTGCTCTGCCTGGCCTTGCCAAAGACAACCACTCACACCTGCCCTGCAACTGCCCAGCAATCCAGTGTTTTTGGCTGTCTGGCCCAAGGACTTGGGAAACAGTGCTGCAAACTTTTCAAGTTCTTGTCAGATGCGCTTTCTACACAGAGTGTCACTAATTTTTTTTGTTGTTGTTTTGGTTTTTGGGTCACACTCAGCGGCACTCAGGGGTTTCTCCTGGCTTTGCTCTCAGAAATCACTCCTGGCAGGCTTGGGGGGACCATATGGGATACCAGGGATCTAACCAAGGTCTGTCCTGGATCAGCCGCGTGCAAGGCAAATAAATGCTCTACCACTGTGTTATCTCTCTGGCCCAGTTTTTTTTTTTTTTTTTTTTTTTTTTTTTGGTGGGGAGCATCACACCTGGCAACACTCAGGGGTTACTCCTGGCTCTATACTCAGAAATCACTCCTGGAAGGCTTAGGGGACTGTATGGGATGCCAGGATTCTGTATGCAAGGCAAAAGCCATACCTCCATGCTATCTCTCCAGCCCCAGGGTGTCTCTAATTCTGCCTCTGCCCAACTACCCTCACCAAATACTGCAACCTCTTTGCTACTCTGGCCCTGTTCTAGGCTCACAGCCCCTTTTATGCCTCTAGGGGCCCTCAAATCCCAACTCACCTGGCCAGCCACAGGCGTGGAAGCAGCTGAGTGGCTGGGCGAGCTGGGCAAGGACTTGCAGGCAGCCAGAAGCTGTTGCTGTTTGCGCAGAGTCACCACCTTCTGGGCCACTGAGGGGAGGCAGGAGAAGTAACATAAGCAGGGAGGAGCAGGGCAGACACCCAGGCCATTCTTAAGGAGACAGTTTGGAGAAAGTCCCAGGAGATGTCACGGATTCCAATTTCCCTGCTCCCTTGGCCGTTATGTCCCCAATCTGGCTAACTCCCAGCCCAGAAAGGCTTGCTGGCCACAGGGCAAACAGACCCAGGCATGGTTCTGCGCTTGGCTGCCCGGTGCAAGGACCCCGGGGTGCTCAATCCAGCCACTGTAGCTGCCTCACCTCTCCTCACAGAAGCCAGTTTTCTCTTGCACTCACGAGGAGGCCCCTGTGATTCCAGGTCCCTCACAACATTCTTCCCTCACATCCTGGGAGCCGCAACTCACCCTCCTGGAAAACCCGGTCCACATTGAGCCCATAGGTGGCACAGGTCTCGTAATAGCTGCAGCGCTTCATGTCTGCACACAGGGCTCTGGCACGGGCATCAGCGACGACCCGAGGGGAGGAAGCACTGATTCTGTCTGGAGAGCCAGGAGAGGGGGTGTTGGACCAGTGGGTATCGTACCTTCTTTCCTTTTCCAGTCTCCTTTCTCAGACACTCCAACACCAAGTTGGCCCCCTGGGGACAGGGTATGAGGAAGCTGGGCTCTAGAACTATGTTGGACTCAGCAATTGCTGAGTGAGGTATTGGGCAGACATGTGTGTATGTGTGTGCTCTACAGCAGGGTCTCAAATTCAATTTACCTGGGGGCCGCAGGAGACAAAGTCGGGATGAGGCAGGGCCACATAAGGGATTTCGCTTACCGAATATTCGCAATAAAAAATCGCATTAGAAAGAAAAAAAACTGGAGAGATAGCACAGCGGTGTTTGCCTTGCAAGCAGCCGATCCAGGACCAAAGGTGATTGGTTCGAATCCCGGTGTCACATATGGTCCCCCGTGCCTGCCAGGAGCTATTTCTGAGCAGACAGCCAGGAGTAATCCCTGAGCACCGCGGGTGTGGCCCAAAAACCAAAAAAAAAAAAAAAAAAGAAAGAAAAAAAACTGCAAAAAAACACATTAAATATTTGCATACCCTGAACGGAACTGCTCGGGGTATGCAAATGTTTAATGTGATTTTTTTCTTACTAATGCGATTTTTATTGCGATTATTCGGTAAGCAAATAATCGCGAATACTGCGATATTTGAAGGCCGGCTGCGGGCCACAAAATGTTGTACGGAGGGCCACAAACAGCCCGCGGGCTGCGAGTTTGAGACCCCTGCTCTACAGTGAGTGGACTTTTCTGACAATGTGAGAATGCTGATAGTAGCAACAATACCCCAGTCTTGCAAATGTAATGAGTCTTGAACTGAGGGGAAGATAATACCTGGCATAAGAATGATAGGAGAGGGACTGGAGCTATAGTACAGACGGTAGGTCACTTGCCTTGCGTGTGGCCAACTCAGGTTTGATTCCCCAGAAAATCATATGGTTCCCTAAGCCCTGCTAGCAATGATCCCTAAGCGCAGAGCCAGAAGTAAGCTATGAACACCACTGGATATGGGAAGGAAGGAAGGAAGGAAGGAAGGAAGGAAGGAAGGAAGGAAGGAAGGAAGGAAGGAAGGAAGGAAGGAAGGAAGGAAGGGAGGGAGGGAGGGAGGGAGGGAGGGAGGGAGGGAGAGAGGGAGGGAGGGAGGGAGGGAGGGAGGGAGGGAATGTGAGAGAGAGGGAATGTGGGAGGGAGGGAAGGAAGGAAGGAGGGAGGGAAGGAAGAAAGGAGGGAAGGAGTAAGGGAGAGAGGAAAGGAAAGAAAGGGAAGGAGGAAAGGAAGGAAGGAGGGAGGGAGGGAAGGAAGGAAAGGAAGAAGAGAAGGAAGGAGGGAAGGAGGGAGGGAGGGGAGGTGGGAGGGAAGGAAGGAGGGAGGGAAGGAAGGAGGGAAGAATGAAAGGAAGGAGGGAAGAAGGGGCAAAAGGAAGGAGTAAGGGAGAGAGGAAAGGAAAGAAAGAGGGAAAGAGAGAAGGAAGGAAGGAAGGAAGGAAGGAAGGAAGGAAGGAAGGAAGGAAGGAAGGAAGGAAGGAAGGAAGGAAGGAAGGAAGGAAGGAAGGAAAGAAAGAAGAAAGAAGGAAGGAAGAAGGAAGGTAGTAAGGGAAGTTGAAAACCAGGGAGATGCTCAAAGGAGTAGAATAGATGCTTTGCATGTGGGATCCCTGGCATAACATGGTCCCCTGAGAACTTCTAAGTGTGCCCCCCAAGTACAAAGCATTATTAGATATAGCCTCACACCCCAAAAATAAAAAAGAGCAAAAATCAGTTGAAACTGTCAACTGTCCACAGGCAACAGGTGGCCTGCTCACTCTGCAGTGAGAGCCAGAATGCAGGCAACAGGTGGCAGCAAGCACCTGCAGCAAGTATGGGTAGCCAGACAGAAAGTACTGTCGCCCCACACAGAGGCACTGAAAGGCTGGAAAGGGTGAAGGGCTACAAGCCTCTGCATCTCTTCTTTGAAAAGATTGTTTCAGGGCCGACGTGGTGGCGCTAGAGGTAAGGTGTCTGCCTTGCCAACGCTAGCCTAGGACGGACCGCGGTTCGATCTCCCGGTGTCCCAGATGGTCCCCCAAGCCAGGAGCGACTTCTGAGTGCATAGCCAGAAGTAACCCCTGAACGTCATTGGGTGTGGCCCAAAAAACAAAAAAAAAAAAAAAGAAGAAGAAGAAAAGAAAAAAAGAAAAGACTGTTTCAAAACCCTTGTTGGGTGAAAAATAGCTGAGAAGCTGAGTGCAGCTACCACATGCTCTCCCCTAGCACAGTCATAAATAGCCCCCCAAACCACCAAATAAGACCCCAACCTCTCAAATATTTTCAGAGAAAAGTAACATTAGGGGCCTCAAAGATAGCACAGTGGTAGGGCATTTGCCTTGCATGCAGCTGACCCAGGATGGATGGTGGTTCGAATCCCAGTACCCCATATGGTCTCCCGAGCCAGCTAGGAGTAATTTTTGAGCACAAAGCAGGAGTAATCCCTGAGCACCACCGGGTGTGACCCAAAAGCCAAATTAAATAAACAAACAAAAGTAACATTTCATTGATGTTTTCCTTTTATAGATGAATTTCTTTAAACCATCTTAGCCAAGCTAGAACAACAGAATAGCTGGTAGAGCATTTGCCCTGCACACGGCCAACCTGAGTTCAATTCACAGGAGCCCATTTGGTCCCCCAAGCACTGCCAGGCACAATTACTGAGCGCGGAACCAGAGTAGCCCCTGAGCACAACTGGCTGTGGCCCCGAAACAGAAACAAAACCCAATTTTGGCCCTGAGGGCCAAAGAACTAGTGCAGAGATTGAGGTGACTGCCTTGCATGGAACCAACACTGGTTTGATCCCTTCTTGCTCCCCAATATACAGACTCTGAGCATTCTGGGATGTGTCTCCACATATTCAAAATGAATATGTGCCATGTTCATGGCAGAAGAGCTAGCTCCACAGACTGATGACTGCTTTACATGCAGAGCACCATGGTTGGATCCTTAGCACTACCGAAAGTAATCTCTGAGCACTGAGCTGAGAGTGGCCTCTGGGTACCAAGAGATGTGCCCCTTGCCAAAAAATAAAGGTGGGAGGAGGGTTTGGTCTGACCCAATATTAGCAAAAGGAAGATGAGAAAACATACTATTACTAACACTGTAAGGTCATTTGTGTTCCCATTGCAGCATCAGAAAAGGGCAGTGTGAGAACATAAGGTGTCTTATGAGAGGACAGGAGATAGTGCATAACTTGCCCTTCTCTCTGAAGAGTCCCTTTCCCCTGCTCAGATATTTGAGACTTTGGTTTAAAGACTACTTCTTGGAGACCAAGTCCAGGGGGGTACTGGAAGACATGGGCTCATTTCCACCTTCCTCTATTTTGATCACATCCCACACTGGGGTTTGCCTTGCACACAGCAGATCCAGGACAATTTCAATTCCTGGCATTTCATATGGTCCTTTGGGACTGCCAGAAGCAATTTCTGAATACAGAGCCAGGAGTAACCCCTGAGCATTACCAGATGTGGTCCAAAAACCAAAAAGAAAAAAACGAAAAAGAAAAAAAAGAATAATTCTGTGGCTTAGAGAACCTGCCTTGCAAGCAAGAGGCCCTGAGTTCCAGCCCTAGCATCTCCCTGGTGCTATCCTAGCAAGCTCTAGATCTCTCTATTTCTCTAGTGATGGGAAATCTCAGTGGTGCCAGATCAGAGAGATCACAGAGATTTCCCACCACATCACAGCCAGGTGTGTAGGAACCCCACAGTGAGAGAGGTGTGAGCACCACTAAAAGATATGCAAGCACCCCTGCCCTGGAAAGTGTGGCCCTGCCAAGCACCTGTTGGACACTAAGGCAACCCCAAGCACAGCCCAAGAGAGTGTGCCCCAGGGAGCACCAACACAAGCTGAACAATAAAGAGACAACAACACAGAGGGAGTCATTCAGGGAGGCCCAGCCAGAGCAACTAAAATGTGAGACCACAACACAGTCAGGGGACATGCGTGTTGTGCATCCCGGTTGTGACAATGGCAGAAGGAAGGGAAGCGGACGGCAGCCTCTTACTTACCTTGTGTGCCCACCAGAGCTAATGCCAGGCCTCCTCGCCCCTCCCCGCGAAGGGAGCTCAGCTGTCCATGGAGACGACTCACTGCCTGGAAACTGTTCTCATCCTCCAGGCTGAAGACCAAGATGACGGCATCTGCCCAGCCTGAGAACTTGCAGGAGTGAGGAAACAAATAGGTGTCAGACAGGTCCGTTCCTCTGGGGGGCACCCAAAGGAGCCTGAACCACAGCCCAGGGTCTGTGCTCCTCCCAACCAGCCACCTCAGTTTCTCCTTCTCACCTTGGCATCAGGAGACCCGGCTTCCTCTCGAATCAGCACCAGGTGAGTCTGTCCATCCACCAACATTTCTTTTTTGTGCTGTTCACCTGTCCAAAAGGGTTATGAGTGGTTAGCGGTTAGAGCTCACAGGTAGCCCAACTTCCCCAAACATCCTGAACTTGCATGAGGGGGGCCCTATTCTTGATAAGGACAGTCACTGATCTTGAACCCCTGTCCAGAATCTTTGGTTTACATGGCTTTGGAGCACTTACTTTCTGTCTTCTCCAGCATCTGGTAAGAACCCGTCAGGAATCGGTGAATGAGTGATGACTTTCCACTTCTCGCATCTCCCAGCACTCCCTGAAGACAAGATTGTGGAGCAGAGATTGTGGGATTAAGAGGAAGCAGGATGGGACAGAAGAGATAGTATAGCGGATAAAGCACTTTGCCTTGCACTCAGCCGACTGGGTTCGACTTGGGCATCCCATGGGCATTCAAGCA
The DNA here is from genome assembly GCF_024139225.1 of Suncus etruscus. NCBI lineage: Eukaryota > Metazoa > Chordata > Mammalia > Eulipotyphla > Soricidae > Suncus > Suncus etruscus. Next base: position 87,099,082 of record NC_064858.1, read on the forward strand.
CCACCAGGAGTGATCCCTGAGTAGGACCAGGTATGGCCCCAAAACAAAAATAAAAAAAAAAGAGGGCTGGAGCGATATCATAGTGCGTAGGGCATTTGCCTTGCATATGACCAACCTAGGTTCGATCCCCAGCATCCCATATGGTCCCCTGAGCCTGTCAGGAGTGATTTCTGAGCGCAGAGCCAGGAGTAACCCCTGAGCTCTCCCAGGTGTGCCACCCCCCCCCAAAAAAAAAAGAAAATAAGAGAAAGAAGCAGGATGTTTAGATCTAGAGATTCTAGAAAACTCAAAGGGACTGGCCCTATTAAAGCACTCAAGGAAGATTTAAAAGGGCAGACAGGACAGGGTGGTCTGTTAACTGAGAGTGTTCAGGTGGATCAAGCTCTGAGTATGGTAAGAAATGATGCTCAAAGAGGTACTCAAAGTATACTACATAGTGAAGAATGGCAGCAACAACTTAGTACCAGTGTTAGTGTTTTGTTTAGGACACAAACTAGATAGGTAGGTGTGAGTGTGTGTGTGTGTGTGTGTGTGTGAGAGAGAGAGAGAGAGAGAGAGAGAGAGAGAGAGAGAGAGTCAGACAGACAGACAGACAGACAGACAGAGATTTACTAGCTCTCTAATATCGCTAGGTATCAGTTGGAAAGTTTTACCCAGCTCTAGGCAATAAAACATACAGGGCTGAAAGGGAGAGCCCGAAAGAGCACCATATACAAATAGGAAAAAGGAGACTAGAAAAGAAAACAATCGAGGTGCAATATCCTGACCGTGCTAAGAGGGTAGAATCTGAGAAGAAACTGGAAAGCTCTCCTCCATTTTTTGCAGAAAGCAGGAGAAAGCTACGTGCACAGAGGGTGAAGGGGTGCGCGTGGTGGTGGTGATGGGTTTTACCTACCAGGCGCAGTTCAGGAATGGAGCGACTCAGAGTCCATTCCTGGCTATTGACCACTGCCTCTGCAATGAAAGAGGACCGTTTAGAAGGGATGGGATGCTCCAGACCCGGGAAGATTTCCTAAGCTTCACCTTTCCCCCCTCCGCAGCGCCCCTCACGGTGTGTGGCTGCACCCCAGAAGCCTGTGGCTCAGCTCAACCAAGTGGTCCCCTGTCCGCCCATCCTAGCCGCTCTCCCCACAGCTGTTGCTGCCGCTCAGTGGTTGCTTAGCAACAGAGCCAGCAAGACAAAAATACTCCAGTTGGCATCTCCCTTGAAGCACATCCCCAAACGTAGTTCCCTGCTCCAGACCAAGAGACCCGCACTCTGACAGAGTTGGGCACACCCCCCAGAAAAAAGGCTAGAAAGATCTTTGGGTCCTGCCTGGAGACTGATTCTCAAGGCAGATATAGGGCGGGGAGGATGGAACACAGAAAGGAGTGGGCCTGCCTCAATCTGCCTTCACTGGAAAGAAACTGAGGCGAGGGACAGCCCCCCTTTTTTCAAGGTCAACGGCCTGAAGGCAAGGCTTTTGGATTTCCCTGTGCTTCTCTCCCAATGCCTTCCCTTTTAGAATCTTCCCAAAGAACCTTGGGCAAGGGCTCTGCTCTCTCTGGCTCTCTCCGTGACAGAGAGGCCTCAGGACTGGGACTTGGGGCCCGGAAGGATGCTCTTCGCTGTCCCCACGCCTTGCCGGGTCCAGCCCCCGCGCCTGACACTGGCCGGACGTTCCCGGGGTGCCGCAGCTGCGGCGGGAACTCTCGGATCCGGAGCCATCTGCTCCCACCCGCTCCAGAGCCAAACCCGGGGGGCCGCCCCCGCTCCCGGGCCCGCCTCCCCGCTTGAAGAGTGTGAGCTGAACCCAGAGTCGCTCTCGTCTCCTTTCCCAGCATCAAAAATAAGGAACCACCCCAAACACAGCACCACTGCCTCCACTAGGCCCCCCTCTCTCTGTCTCCAGGGATAAGGACTGCCTTTGCAGCAGCTTCACACCCTCAAGTTCCAGAGTCACTGCTGTCACCCAGACAGCCCTGAGCAGGACAGGAAGTGAGGTTTCTTGTGTTCCCCCCCACCACCACCACCCCAAAACAAGGACCCAGCGCGAGTCAGCCCCAAACACTCCCAGCAGCAAAGAGACAACCAGGGCTCTCCACCTGCTGCCTCTCTGGCCTGCTCTCAACCCAGGGAACTCCCAGGTGGGAAATTGTCTGCAAGGTCACTCTACTGCAAAGGAGAAACTGAGGCACCCAGCTCCATTTCCCTTTCACTATCCCTGGGGTAGGCAGAGCCTGCCCCCCAGGTGCTGGAGTCCTAGAGAAACTGAGGCCAGGGTTTCCCTGGGGACAATTTCCTCCCAGCTCACCAACCAAGAGCACTATCTCCCCCCAAAAAACTCTGAGACTTTTCTGAGTCCCCCAAATATCAAACCATCTCTCAAGTCACACAGAGCAGTCGAGGGGTTATCTTTGCTCCCCCACACTAAGCAGAGGACGTGAGATTCACACTCAGCCTGAGAGAGAAGCTCCCTGCGCTCTACATTGAATTCGGGGTTCCCTCCCCTCCTTGCTCTCAGGCCCGGGGGTCCTAGTACTACTCACTAGGGGAGGCTCGAAGCTCTGCGCCCAGCAGTTCCCGGGACCCGCTGCTAGAAGACAAGCTCTGGGGTCCGGGTCCGGGTCCGGGAGGGGGCCCCGAGCCGGGAGGCCCCCCTGTGCTCTTGGTGAAGATGCCGCTGATAAACTTAAGCATCTTGCGGTCTCGCGTGGACGCTCGGCCCCCCTCCCGGCCCCGCTTCAGCCCGGGAGCAGGAGGCTCCAGGGTGATAGGAGGTGCAGGCCCGGGGGTCTGCGGGGAGGCGGCCGTGCCGGGGATGCCCGTGGCCGTGGCCGTGGCCGCCGGCGTGGCCGGGACGATTAACGGAGGAGGCGAGCCGGCAGGTGGTCCGGGGTGCAAGTCACTGTTGTCCAAGGTCTTGCTCTTGCCTTTCCGGGGGGACAGCTTCCCCCGGGCCCCGCCGCCTTGGGGGGTCGTGGCTGCGGCTGCGGAGCCGGTGACAGCGGCCGCCGCTCCGGGGGGGCCCGCTGCGCTCTTCGCCCCCTTGGGTCTGGCCTTGCCCTCGCTCTCGGGCCATGACAGGCGGCTCCCGGGGCCTTTGCCCGCGCCGGCCTTGGCGCCGCTCGTGGTCACCGTCTTGCAAGGCTTGGGCGCGGGGGGCGGCGGGGCCACCTTGAGCCTCCGGCTGCCGGTGCCCGGGTGCGGGGAGGACGAGCCCGGGATGCCGCCGCCGCCGCCGCCCGCCCGGCCTTCGGGTTCGGGGCCCCCCCAGCTCGGGCTGCTGAGCAGCGGGCGCCGGGAGGCGGCGGCGGCACCCCCGGGCTTGGGGTCGGGGCTCAGCGCGCCGGGCGCAGGGGGCGCGGCCCAGAGCGACAGGCGGCGGCCGCCCCCGGGCACGGGGGACACCGGGCGCGCCGGGCTCGCGGCCGGGCTGGCCGGGGCCACCAGGCTGGGGGGCTCCGCGCCGCCCCCCGCGCCCGCGCTGCTCGTGCTGATCCACAGCGCATCCTGCCGGTGGAAGAGCCGCTCGTGCCGCTTCTTGCCCGGCTCGTCGGCGCCCCGGGGGCTGCCGGGGTCCCCGGGGTGGGCGCCGCCGGGGGTCCCCGTGGAAGGCGAGGGCGAGGGCGGCGGCGGCGGCACCGACTCGAGCTTGACCAGGGTCAGCGAGATGAGGTAGGTGGTGGTCCGGCGCTGCAGCGCGCCCGCGCCCCGGCTCATGGGGCCCCGAGACCCCCGGGCTGGGGAGCGCAGGGGACGCCCCCGGATCGCTTCAGGGGGGCCCGGCCATGGGGCCGCCCGGCCCGCCGCCCCCTGCCCTCGGCCCCCGAGGCGCCCCCGGCCCGGCTCCTGCGCCGCCCGCGCCTACGCCCCCCGCCCATCACACGGGGCGCCCCCTCCCCATGCTCCCCGCCCCGAGCAGCCCCCGGACCTGGGGTGGGGGGCGCGGGGAGGACAGGACGGACGGGGCGCGGGGGGCGGCCGGAGGGGAGGGAGGAGAAGGGGAAGGGGAAGGGACCGAGGCGAGGGATGGCTGGGGTGTTGGCTGGGTTTTGGGGGGCAGGCTGGGGTGGGGAGCGGGGACCCCCCAGGGGCGGGCAGCTAGCTACCGGGGGATGCGATGCGCAGGGGCGCGGGGAGGATGCTGGCTGGGGATGCGGAGCGGCGCGCGCGCCGGCGGCGGGGGAGGCAAGGGAGGAGGCGGAGGGTGGGACCCCGAGATGTCAACCCACGGGGCGCGGGCTCTGGGGGTGCGGCGGGGAGGGAAGGAGGGAGGGAGGGAAGGGGCTGCGAGGCGGGATCGGGGTCCAGGGGGGGCTCGCCCGGGGCTCGGCTGGGTCCCGATGCGCGCGCTGGCTGGCTGGCTGGGTCCGGGCGCTCCCCTCGCCGCCCGAGAGGAGGAGGCGGCCCCCCGCCCCCCTCCCCGGCTGGCTCCCCCCCAGCCTTCGCTCCACCAGCGCCGCTGTCTTGCGAAGGCGGCGCGAAACCCAGGACTGGATCTCTTCCCTCCCAAATCCTGGGCTGGATTTCCTGGAACAGGGACAGCCACAGCCACAGCTGAACCCCCCGATCCCGTCGGCGAACCCCCAGACGAGAAGAACCGCTCGTCGAGAGCGCCCCTGCTGGACGGGGCAGATGGGGACCAGGCTCAACGTCCACGACGGGCAGCCGCAGGCATAGCGGGGCCAATACTAGGGAGGCTAAAGTGGGAGACTGGAAAGCAAGCCGCCGCCCCCCCCCCCCCAAAAATCCCTTACCCAAGACCTTTGGGTAGGAAGATATGCTTCTTGCAGGAAAGACCAGCTCCCTTGCTCACCCCTAATGCCCCACATGAAACGTTGACCAGGCCACGACTTAAGCCCAACTGTCCTGTCCCAAAGTGAACTTGGAAAGTGTTCCCAGGGGGATGGGGACAAACATGGGACTTAGCAGAGTCGGAAGCGGGTGGGAAGGTCTCTGGAGGAGGGAAAGCTGGAAGCCCCAGGAACCCTAGGCCCTAAGTGAGTCAAAGGCTCCAGCTACAGAAGGAATTATGTCTAGAGTGTCACCCCCTTACCAAAATGCAACTCGTCTCCATAGCAACCGGAGCTCCAAGAGTGCCTCAGAAACAGCGGGGATAAGCAGGGAAGAAGGATCGGTGTATATAGTAGGGGGCACCAGGGGATTTGGGGGTAGGCTCTCTCGTCAGATCTGATAAGCCACATGTGAGGTCCTGAGCACCCTAGGTGATAAAGGACCGGGACCCCTTCAGGGGAGGCAGCAAGAGCAGGTCTCTGGGGGTTCCTATTCAACCTCCTGAGATTTTTTTTCAGGTTGGGGCGCTTTAAGAGGGCTAAAGAGGAGATGGAACAGAAAAACCGACAGCTCCGTGGCCCCCACACATCCAGGGTCCCTGGACTGGGAGTAGGGTCTTCCAAACCCAGAGAAGAATGAATGAGTTAGACCAACATGGTCAGAGACCGAGATGGGGTGGGGTGGGAGTTGGGAAAAGTCTCCCCAGGAGACCCCTCCCTGGGGACTCAGAGTCTGAGTTTTTCCCCTAATTTGGCGTCCCACCCTCCCTGACGCAGCCAGACTATAATAAGTGCTGTCGTGGGCGGCTCTTGGAGGCAGGAGCTAGGCGGCATGCTTGGCCTGGTAGGGGGTGAGGATGGGGGTGCAGAAGCAGGATGCTCACTGGGTGCCCTTTGTGCTCTCTGAAATCTGTCCCAAGTCCCCCCAAGATCCTGCAGCTTCTCCCCTCCCCTCTCTCCCCAATAACAAGAAAACTCTTCATTTGCCTTTCACCTTTTCTGAAAGCCTGGAGGTGGGGTGTGCATATACATGAAAGACATTTGTTGATTCAGATTTCTTTATCTTTATCTTCATTTCTTCCACCCTTCCTTCCTTCCTTCCTTCCTTCCTTCCTTCCTTCCTTCCTTCCTTCCTTCCTTCCTTCCTTCCTTCCTTCCTTCCTTCCTTCCTTCCTTCCCTTCCCTTCCTTCTTTCCTTCCTTCCATTAGCCTCAGTTTTCCTTTATGTTCAATGGAAACAAAATCTTGATTCTTATGGAAGGAATGAAACAACTCATATAAAAAAGATTGGAAGCTTCTCACAGTTCCAGCCAGAGCTTCTCAGAGCTTCTCCACCCAACCTAAACATTCTTTTCCAGCCCCCCTTTTTTTCCCTTCTAGAGGTGGGGCTTAAGGAGTTCCTTCCAAGAGACCCCTTGGGTCCAACTCCCTCTTCAGTCAGCCTTTCCAACCACTCAGGCAAGCTAGAGGGTGTCAGCTGCAGTTCCTGGCAAAGGGTAGGCAACCAGAAGCGAGAGGGGCACGAGCCTCAGAGGGGCCCTGGGAAGAGGATCAGACTGTTCCCATAGACCCCCATGCAAGCTGTTCCTTCCCCATGTTATGTTCTGGAGATCTCTACCATCAGAGAAGTCTGGCAGGAGGCATCCTGGGTGGAAAGAAGGGTTTCTAGGCCCTGTCGGCAAGCAGGTGAAAACTGAGTCTGGAAGTGGCTGAAGATGACAGAGGACGTGCCTCTCCTGGGCACCCTCGTGAGCAGCAGCAGGCCTGCTTTCATTAGCCCTTGGCTTCCTCTGGGGTTAATGGGCTGAGAGCCCACTAGAGGCGACCTCCAGTTCCTCCCGTTTTTTTGAGTGGTGGAGCCCCTGAGGTTGGTTGGAGAGAAACTGTTCCTGCCGGGGCCCCACCGCAGGATTGAAGGCTGGGGTGGGCAGGAGGATGTGGCTGATGGTGTTGCCATGGCAGCACTTCCTCCCTATGTTGTCATCACTTGCTCTAATGGCACTAAGGAGGTAGAGTGAGCGGAAGGTGTGTGTATGGGGTGGGGGGAAGAAGAGTGGGTTAGGAACAGAGAAGGGACAAAGATGAGTGAGACCTGGGGCAATCACAGCACTCACGCTGAGCAGAATACGGTTTACCAGTGTGTGTCCTCGAGCCTGGGAACCTGAGATACTCCATGTAGTGTGTTTCAAATGCTGTGCATGTGCGTGCGTGTTTTTCTCTTTAACTGCCGAACTAAAGGTCACTGATCCTTCATGGGTCCTGGGAAGGAACGCAATATCCAGTCCCAGAACTTCCTGGCCCAGATTGCTTCCTGCCCCGGACACCCAGGCAAGTTCAAGTCACTCGAGGTCTATAACAGCTCGTTTCCCACTACCACACTCACCCACTTCTCCATTGCCAGGAGGTTAATATGACAGTGACCTGGATTTTAACCCCCTGGGATAAGGATGAGAGCTGGGGAAAGAGGAACAGTGACACCTCCCAAGTCTTTTCCTACCCTTTGCAAATAAATGCAGTCTCTTGAGGCCCAGCTCCCGCTCAGACTCTACAAAGTAGCTGGCTAGAAGTGTGGTGTCCCCAGCAAACCCTGTAGGCCATCTCTGGTTCCTGAGACACTCGTGTTGGAAACTTGACCCCTCTCTTACCTTGCACACTGTCCAATGAGGCCTGGATACTGTCTCGAAGTTCAGGGTCACTCACCCTCTCTGTCAGCTTTCTGAGGCGGCGCAGAGCCTGTTTGGCCACCTCATGTCTTCTGACTTCGGCTCTCACGGTGGCTATAGCCAGTTGCCTCTGGGCGTGCATGTTGCTCAAACTTGTCTTGCCAGGCTAAGAGCACTCTCTGGCCTCCAAGTCCATGGTCCCCATTTCTCTCCCCCCCCCCAAAAAAAAAACAACCTCCAGAAGGCCCCTTCTCCTGTGCCCCAGAATTCTCCGCCCCTGCCCGCCCTTCCGTCTGTTGGCCTCACTTCCTGACCGAAGACTTCAAACCCACAGCCTGAGACAGCACTACCTCCTGTGCCTTCCACCCCCTCTAGCGTCAGACTATCAGTTCGACCGGCAGCCTGTGTGGCTTCCCCAACCAGGTGCCTGAGAGCTCTTAACAAGCATCTTAGGGCCTCCTGTGGGAGGTGGCTCATTAGTTGGGTGTTGGTCCTGGGAGAGTGTGGCAAGCCATGTCCCAGGTGCGGTCCCAAATGCTTGATGACCTACAGATATGCCTTGCATCTCCAGTACACACACATTTGCAATATATGCACACTTGGTCTGTCAGCCTCATAGCCCCACATTCCAGTACAGTGGGATGTACTGCCACTTGTACTACCACCTGCCACTTGACATTCAAATAGTCTGTATTTATTTTTTGTGTGTGTGGGGGTCACACCCGGCGGTGCTCAGGGGTTACTCCTGGCTCTGTGCTCAGCAATTGCTCCTGACTTGGGGACCATATGGGATGCTGAGATTTGAATCACCGTTCGTCCCGAGTTGGTGACGTGCAAGGCAAATGCCCTGCTGCTGTGCTATCTCTCAGGCCCCACAAATAGTCTGTATTCTTTGTTTGTTTGTTTGTTTTTGTTTCTGGGTCACACCTGGCACCACTCAAGGGTTACTCCTGGCATGCACTCAGAAATTGTTCCTGGCAGGCATGACGAATCATATGGGATGCCGGAATTTGAACCGGAGTCCATCCAGGGTTGGCTCCATGCAAGGCAAATGCCCACTACTGTGCTATCTCTCTGGCCCCAAGTCTGTATTCTTTTAACAATTTTCTTTCTTGGGTCCAGAACCATAGTGAGCTGGAGAGATAGCACAGCGGTAGGGCGTTTACCTTGCAAGTGACTGACCCAGGACCAACAGTGGTTCGAATCCCGGCATCCCATATGGTTCCCCATGCCTGCCAGGAGCTATTTTTGAGCAGAAAGCTAGGAATAACCCCTGAGCATTACTGGGTGTGGCCCCAAAACAAACAAACTTTTTGGGGGAACTGGAGTACTTTGGGAAAGGCACTTGCCTTGTATTTGACCAACCAGGGTTCCATCCCTGACATTCCATATGATCTCTTATGTACTGCCAGGAGTGATTCCTGAGTATAGATGTGGAGTGATCACTGAGCACCACCAGGTGTAGTCCCCACCCAAAAGTATCTTTTTTGACCTCAGTCAATGATGCTCAGATTTACTCCTATATCTACATAGGAAGTACTCCTGACAGAAATTGTGGGACCATATGGGTCGCCGGGAATCAAACTTAAGTCTGCCATGTGCAAAGCAAGCATCTTACCTGCTGTACTATCTTTTCAGCCCCTAAAACTTTGCATTCTTTTTTTTTTTTTGAAACACCATGTGATGTTCAGGGATTACTCCTGGCTTTGAACTCAGGAATTATTTCTGACAGTGTTCAGAGATCCTGGACTATAGTTACAGCCCCAGTATTTTTTTTCTATTGTGTACTATCTCTCTGGTTCCAACCCCAGCATTCTTACATCTTGCAACACAATTTTTTCTCAATCAGAGCCACCGCATTATACCTGCTCTGCTCAAAAGGTTAAGTAATCACATACAACAGACAACAACAGACAATAGGTTATGTTGGTAACCTAGAACAAAACAAAACCACTGTTGCATGTTCTTTTGATTTTATAATAACTAATTTGTTATAATGGTTATGTATAATATACATATATGTATATATGTATAATATACATATATATGTATAATATACATATGTATGTATAATATATATACATATATCTCATCATAGGCCTAAAGATTGGATTATTCCTTTTCTGCATGAATAGAAACTAAAGCTTTGAGAGGTCAGTAGAGGTGAAGTAAAGATACGGATCTAGGTCTCTCTGGTTATGATGCCCTTTCCCCTACACGTCATAACCCAAATGCTTATTCACCAATTTTCTTTATCTCTAATACCATTGTCTTGCTCTTGATTTAGGGTATGAAAAGAAGATGATTGATAGAAAAAAGTGTAGGAAAGAATGAAGATGTAGAAGGGATAAGAGGGAATATGTGGGTGGTTGAAGTTGCAGGGCTCAAACCTCTCTGGCCCTGCCAAATGTCTCTTTGGCAAATTTATTTTTAATTTACAAAGGGTTGTACATATGAGAATATTTATATAGCTTGAGATAAGAGAGTTGGCATGGGGCGACCCACTGGACCAGCGAAACCCTGTAATAATAATACTGAGTGTTTTCATGTGCCAGGTTCTGCTCATAACATTTCTGTGTCTTACCTCATGCAATCCTCACAACAGCCTGAGAGGCAGATGTGTGGTTATTTATCCCCACTTTACAGATGAGAAACAGGCACAGAGAGCCCAAGTGGTGGAAAAGTAGCACAGCCAATGAGTGGCAAAGACAGAAATCGTATAGTAATAGTATTGAAAGTAGGAAGATTATTCCTATGTAGTTATGGAATCTAAGAAACACACACACCACAAAATTTTATTTCTATGAAAGGATGGTTTTACTTTTTCTTCTCATTAGAACTGCTTTTTTTTTGGGGGGGTGGAGGCTGGAGTGAAAGCACAATTGGTAGGGCATTTGCCTTGCATGCTGTTGACCAGGTTTTGATCCCTGGCATCCTAGGTGGTCCTTCAAGCTGCCAAAAGTGATTTCTTTTTTTTTTGGGGTGGGCACACCTGTTTGATGCTTAGGGATTACTCCTGGCTATGTGCTCAGAAATTTCCCCTGGCTTGGAAGGACCATATGGGACACTGGGAGATTGAACCAAGGTTCGTCCTAGGCTAGTGCTTGCAAGGCAGACGCCTTACCTCTAATGCCAACTCTCCAGCACCCCAAGAGTGATTTCTGAGCGCAGAGCCAGAAGTAACCCCTCAGAGCCGTCAGGAGTAACCCCTCAGAGCTGCCAAAACCAAAACCAAACAAAAAACCTTGCCCCCCTTTTTTTGATGGGGGAAACACTCTCAGATGTTCAGGGGTTAATCCTGGCTCTGGATTCAGGACTCAGGAATCACTCCTGATGGTGCTTGGGGAATGATAGGGGATGTTGAACTCTGCTCAGCCTCGAACACAAGTCAGCCCCTTTTGTTTATTTGTTTTCATTTCTTGGGGGGGGGGAGCGTACTCAGTTGTGTTCAAGTTTTACTCCCCACTCTGCACTTAGAATTCACTCCTGGCAAGCTTGGGGACCATATGGGATGCCAGGAATCTAACCTGGGTCAGCCATGTGCTAGGCAAACTCCATAGCTGCTGTGCTTCTTTTTCTTGTGGGAGAAGGATCATGCTTTTCTCCAGCCACATGGTAAGGATGTTGTGTCCAAGAATGGATGCTATAACATACTGATCACCAATCTATCCACCCCGAGTAAAAATGTGGAGACTTTCTTCTCCTCACATGAATATTCTGGAGGAAATTTTTTTGGGGGGAAGGGTGACACATTCAGTGATGCTCAGGGGTTACTTCTCACTTTACACTCAGGAATTATTCCTGATGATTCTCAAGGGACCTTATGGGGGGCCAGGGATCAAACTGGCTGGTCCGAATGCAAGACAAATACCCTACCCACTGTACTATCACTTGGCTCCTTCTCACAAGTATATTCTGGCCCCCTCCTTTTGTCATTGTTTTTGGTGAGTCCCCGAACAGACATTATGTGTGCTGAGTACATCCATATATGTACTTATGGCTTCTTCTTCTTCTTCTTCTTCTTCTTCTTTCTTCTTCTTCTTCTTCTTCTTCTTCTTCTTCTTCTTCTTCTTCTTCTTCTTCTTCTTCTTCTTCTTCTTCTTCTTCTTCTTTTATCTGTTCCTTCCTTCCTTCCTTCCCTCCTTCCCTTCCTTCCTTCCTTCCTTCCTTCCCTTCCTTCCTTCCCTCCCTCCCTTCCTTCCTTCCTTCCTTCCGTCCTTCCTTCCTTCCTTCCTCCCTCCCTCCTTCCTTCCTTCCTCCCTCCCTCCTTCCTTCCTTCCTCCCTCCCTTTCTTTTTCTTTCTTCGTTCTCTTTTTCTTTCCTTTCTCTCTTTCTTCCTTCTTTCTTTTCTTTATCTTTCTTTTTCTTCTTTCTTTCTTTCCTTCTTTCCTTCCTTCCTTCCTTCCTTCCCTCCCTCCCTCCCTCCCTCCCTTCTTTCTCTTTCTTTCTTTCTTTCTTTCTTTCTTTCTTTCTTTCTTTCTTTCTTTCTTTCTTTCTTTCTTTCTTTCTTTTCTTTTTCTTTCCTTCTTTTTGTCTTTCAGTCATTGATGCTGAGCAAGGAAGAAGGATGTGAGGAAAGGACCACTCCCTGAGGTTCACATAAAATTTCTAGAATCTAAACATCCACTTGGAAGGGACACGAAGTTAGCCACACTTGCAAAAGCTCGAGAATTCATTTACTGGGGGGGAGGGGGTGTGTGTGGTGGTGGCTAGGCAAAGAATGGCCGGCCAAAATAGCCCAAGATACTGCTCCTCGGGGGGAAGTGGGGGTGTGTCCCGGCGTGACGTCATGCCCACAGACGATGACGTCATCGTGAGGTCACTGCGGGTCTAAACTAAAGGGGTGGGGCAGGCCACGCTCTCGAGGGGGCGGAGCCCGTCCCGCCAGGCTCCAAAAGCCCTTAAACTTTCCAGCCGCCTCCTCCGTCCAGTAGCCATCAGGTGGGCCTCGAACCCCGGCTCGGACGAGAGAAGACTCGGTTTCCAACCCGGGTCCCCCCAAGAAAGAACCTGGAGGGGCGGGACAGTGACGACATGGAAGTGATTGGCACCCGGGGCCGGGCCGGCCAGGATTAGACCGGGTCTCGCCAATCGGGAGGCGAGGGTGGGCCGGTGCAGGCGCAGTGCCTCGGGTTGGGCGAAAGGGATTTAAAGAAACAGAAGCTGTTGGGGTTCGAGCAGGCCGCGCCCGAGACCCTCCCCCAGCCCCCAAGTCCTTGGGACCGTTCGGGTCCCCCCCACCCGCAGCTGGGGAGATGGTTTGCGGCGACTTTGCCTGTTCCAAGAACGCGCTGTGCGCGCTCAACGTGGTCTACATGGTGAGGTTTGGGAGGTGGGGGGCCAGCGGCTGGGTGGGGAGGCGAGGGGGGCGCAGCTGCTGCAGGGGGACTTCCGGCGGGCTTAGGGGGTACGCTGGGCGTTCCTGGAAGATGCCAGGACGCTTCCGGCGAAGAGGGAATTCCTAGGGACTTCCGTGGGAAGAGAGGAAAGACATCCGGTGGCTGGAGGTTTGTCTGGGGGTGGGGTGCATGGCTGTGTGCAAATAAAAAACAAAACCCAACCCTGCTTGTGAACTTCAGTTTCTCCCTTTACCCCCCAAAATAAAGTGCTGGCAGAAGCTAAAAGTTATTTATCCTATTTATGAACTGCTGTCTACCTACCACCTTCTCCCCCTCTCCCAGCCTGATCCCTAATAGCCTGATCTCCCTCTCTGATCACCACTAGGTGGGAGGAATGATCCTGGATGTCCCTGATCCCCTTGCAGTCTACTCCCTCATTCTTACTCAACAGTTCTCTTTTGTGTTAAGACCCTCTTGCCATTTATTTGGCTGTGCTGCCTGCTGGAATCCTTCAGAAACATATTCTGTTCTGTTTCAAGTTGGTAGGCTTCTTGCTTATTGGAGTGGCTGCCTGGGGGACCGGCCTGGGCCTGGTGTCCAGCATTCGGATCATCGGAGGAGTTATTGCAGTGGGAGTCTTCCTTCTCCTCATTGCCGTGGCCGGACTGGTGGGTGCTGTCAACCACCACCAAGTTCTGCTGTTCTTTGTATCCTGACCTGAAGTAGTGAGGGCACCCATGTTCTGAGGGGTCGAAATGTCTCTGAAAAGTAGGGGCTGGAGTGGTAGTGGTGGGTAAGATGCTTGCTTTGCATGAGGCCAAGCCAACCACTGAGCCAGGAGTAAGCTCTGAGCATCCTTAGATGAAACCCCCCTCAAAAGCAATGATGGGACTGGACAGTACAGTGGATAGGGTGCTTGTTTTGCATGTGACTGACCCAGATTTTGTTCCCTGGCATACCATAGGGTTCCCCTCAGCACCACCAAATGTAGCACTTGAGTGTAGAACCAGGACTGTCTCCCTCCCCCTATCAGTATGTCAAAAAGTAAAAATAAAATAAAGAAGGGGCTAGAGCCGTGGTGCAAGTGATAGGGCGTCCGTCTTGCATGCACTAGCCTAGGATGAACCATGGTTCGATCCCCGGCATCCCATATGGTCCCTCAAGCTAGGAGCGATTTCTGAGCATATAGGCAGGATTAACCCCTGAATGTCACCGGGTGTGCCCCTAAAACCAATAAATAAGTAAAGAATCTTGGAAGTTTTATTTTTTTCCCCAACTCCTCTTTCCAGTACATGATCATCCTTGGTTTGGTCTTCATTTCCCAGTTTGTAATTTCTTGTTACTGCCTGGCTATGAGCCGAAGCCAACAGGTAAGGAGATACTCGACTCACTTTTTTCATTAACCTGCAATACCCACCCCTTTGGTCTCATAGAACATTCTTAGGTTCACCAGCGTTAAAACGCTTGAGCCATTTGCTTCCTCTGAGATGTTTGGCTACATTGAAGAACCCGAGGTTCATATTTATCATTATGTCTATGTCATTGTAATATACTTTGGCTCCTTAGAGAATCCCTTCACTGAAGCAGGAATAGGAAACTTTAACCAAGATCAGTATGTAGAATGCTTAAGGTTTAAGCAGCAAAAAAAAAAAATTCTTCTCTACCTATCTATGTTCTCCAGACAGATGTCATCAGTGCTTCTTGGTGGGTCATGAGCAATAAAACCCGGCACGAAATGGAAAGAAATATTGATTGCTGCGGCTTGTTCAACCATACAACCCTGAATCAAGATTATACTTGTGCTGCAGTGAGTTGGAGGAATATGGGGAGAAGCCTGGGAAAGACAATGTCTAAATTGGCAAATGTTAGAGTCTGAATGTGGTTACCTCTAGGAGTACCAGGGCTCTCCGTTGCTGATCGCGGTGGGAAGAATAAAATGTAGTTAGATGGGATAAATCTCTCATGCCATTCATTATAGGTTCTGGTAGCTATCTTTTAACATTTCGTAAGATGCTAACTCGGAACGATTTTTATTCTCAGATTTGCATGAAGACGAATACCTGCCTGTTGTGTGGAGAAAAGATTCTTAAGCATTCAGATGAAGCTCTCAAAATCCTGGGAGGTGTTGGTCTCTTCTTTAGCTTTACAGAGGTAACACTCAACAGTTTCCCCATACATATACCCCTTGACTACAGAGAGTGGTACTTATCTTTCTCCCTTTTCAACAGATTCTTGGTGTTTGGTTAGCAATGAGATTCCGGAATCAGAAAGACCCGCGAGCTAACCCTAGTGCCTTCCTATGAGACTCTGGATTCTTCTGGCATAGTTCCTGCTCAACCTAAGCATTTTCTTCTGCCCCTAAAGAAAACCTAGGGTGTATTGAACCCTTTTTTGTTTGAGAAAAAGGAAAGGCCTTTCCCCACCTCTCCTAATGGTGGCTGAGATAAGACACCCCAGTCAAGTGTCTTAGCTAGGCTTTATGCCTTGAAATGTTTTAGTGGAAGCAAGAACAAATTTTTTTCCTCTCTCCCCGGATGGATTTGAGGGTGATCCTGGGAGTGCATGAAATGTTATGGAGATTGTTCTCATTCCTGGCTTGGTTTCTCTTTTTTCCATTCCACATGCTGGGCCACCTCAACACGTCTTGGCCTGGCTCCAAAGGTAAATCAGATCCAGAGTCACGAAAGAAACCTACCAAGAATTTTTTTCTTGTAACAAAGGTCCTGTTTGGGGGGGGGATTCAGTAATGTAAAAATAAAAGCCATTTTAACTCCAGATTCAAAGAATCAGCTTAAGTGATTTTTCTTCTCTTTTACCTGTGAAGGGGGCTCCATTAACTATGAAGACCCCATAGTTCAAAGAGGAAGAGAGTGCAAAAGCTTTACCTTCTAAGTGGTTTTTCCAAATCCCCAATGGCCGTCAATCAGAACAAGAAACATTTGAAGGGTAGCAAATAGAAGACTACATGTTTGTTTTTTTTCTTGTATCAAAAAGGACTCCAATATCAAGTAGGGGAGGGAAAACAAGGCACACCCCCTGGTCTAAGGAAAGGCAGGCAGAAGGATAAACCTCAGAAGGAGGGGTGGAGGAAAATGTCATTAAGGCAGCAAAATATTCTCTGTAAAAAAGTTGGTGGTGGAATTCCCCAGCCTCAGATCAGGCGAGATGGCCTCGGTGAAAGGTTCTCGGAGGGAAATGACAGCTTCTCTTTTGGTTCCATTGTAGCCACTTCACTGCTCACTCGGGGTTACCTTCTCCATTTTGTAGGTAAGGGTGCTGCAGGGCTCGGAACGCAGAGATTCGCTTGTGTGGGTTAAAAGTCAGCATCTCCTGAGGGAAAACGCAAAAAGTCAGAAGGGCTTATAAAAACAAAGTCTTACAGATGTTGGGGATCTAACTCAGTAGCAGCAATGCTATATGCCTCACATGCAAGACACCCTGGGTTCAATTCCCAGTACCCATACAAAAATGGAAGTTTCTGTTACTCTAGGAGGATTCTTTTTTGCTTGGTTAGTTACTACAGCGATACGATTTAGCCCATCCACCAAGTCTCAGTAAGCATGGTTTGGATCCCTTTTATACTGTTACTGTTTTCACCCCACTGTTTCCCCCCCATCTACGCCCACACCCAAGCCCCGTACCAGCAGCAGCTGGGCTCCAGACTCTTCCATTTCTGGTACCACTGACTGTACTGGGCGGGGGCTTCTGGGAGAAAAGGCTCCTCGGGGTAGAGACACATCTCGGGGCCAGTCTTCTTCTGGAGGCAGCCCGATCAGGCTGTGGAAACAGAACCATTATCAATAGCTCTTTTCTTGTCCCCAGCTTCAGAGTCAGCCAACTACCACCCAGGGTGCAACAAGCAGGAAAGGGTTAAGAATGAAAAATTCTTCCCCTTGGCTGTCACTTACTCAAAGATTTTGCCTAGCTGATCAGCTTCAGAGTTTCCACAGAAGAGAGGTCTACATGAGAAAGGATACAAAATAGCAATGAAAGACACGGCAACAGCACTATTAATGTTTCGAGGTTCAGAATAGAGGGCTTTACAACACAGAGATGAAGAAAGTATACTAAGAATCAAGTTCCAGGGACCCGAGTGGTAGCACAGCTGCAAGGCGTTTGCCTTGCACCTGGCTGATCCAGGACAGACCCGAGTTCGATCCCCGGCATCCTATATGGTCCCCTGAGCCAGGAGTGATTTCTGAGCACAGAGCCAGGAGTAACCCAATTTTGCCGGGTGTGGCCCAAAAACAAAAGCAAAAAAATGAAGTTCTAGAGGCCAGAACGATAGCACAGTAAATAGTGTTTGCCTTGTACACAGCCAACCTGGATTTGATGCCTGGCATCCCAAATGGTCCTTCTGGGGGCCGGAGAGATAGAATAGCGGGTAGGGCGTTTGCTTTGCACACAGCTGACCTGATGTCCCTAGTTCGATACTGGTCATTCCATATGGTCCCTGAGCCTGTTAGAAGTGATTTCTGAGAGCAGAGCCAGTAGTAGTAACCTGAGCACCGCCAGGTATGGCTCTTCCCCTACCCCCCTCCAAAAAATGGTTCCCCCGGCCTGCCTGAAATGATTTTTTTTTTTTTTGGTTTTTGGGCCACACCCAGTGGTGCTACTGCCTGTGCGCTCAGAAATCGCTCCTGGCTTGGGGGACCATGTGGGATGTCAGGGTGTCGAACTGAGGTCAGTCCTAGGCTAGCCCGCACAAGGCAGACACCCTACGCCCTGTGCCACCGATCTGGCCCCGAGGAATACTTTCTGATCAGTCAGGAGTAACCCTGCACACTACCAGGTATGGTCCCCCTCCCCCAAAAAAGAATGAAGTTCCAAGTTCTACAGTATTCTTGTTGATTATGGATGAACTGGTTGCATTTAAAAGCAGGCAGTTTGAGGCCCGGAAGGATAGCACAGTGGCGTTTGCCTTGCAAGCAGCCGATCCAGGACCAAAGGTGGTTGGTTCGAATCCCAGTGTCCCAAATGGTCCCCCGTGTCGGCCAGGAGCTATTTCTGAGCAGACAGCCAGGAGTCACCCCTGAGCACCGCCGGGTGTGGCCCAAAAACAAAACAAAAAAAAAAAGCAGGCAGTTTTTTGGGACTCAAGTGATAGTACAATGGATAGTTTCGATTCCTGCCACTCTATATGGTTCCCTGACCCTGCCAGGAAGATCCCTAATCTCAGAGTTAGGAGGAGTAAGCCTTCTGCACTGTTTGGTGTGACCCAAAACAAAGGAACGAGCAGGTATTTTCTGCCATACCTGGTTGTGTTCAGGACTTACTCTTGGCTCTGTGCCATATGGGAGCCTTATGAGGTACCAGGGACTGAATCTAGGTCAGTAGCATGTAAGAACCCTACTACTATCCTGCTATATTAACTTTTTGGTTCGCAAAATGGGCAGCTTGCCTTTTTTTTTCTTTTGAAGAGTGTCACAACCTCAGCCATATGTGACGCTGAGAACTGAACCCAGGTTGGCTGCATGCAGGGCAAGCACCCTGCCAGCTGTACTATCTCTCTGGCCCCACCAACAGACAGTTTTAAAAATAAGACAGTTGAGGGGCCGGAGCGATAGCACAGCAGTAGGGCGTTTCCTTGCACGCAGTTAACCCAGGATGGACCTGAGTTTGATCCTTGGCATCCCATATGGAAGGGGTCTTCAAACTACGGCCCGAGGGCCACATATTGTATTTATTCCCATTTTGTTTCTTCACTTCTAAATAAGATATATGCAGTGTGCATAGAAATTTGTTCATAATTTTTGTTTTTACTATAATCTGGCCCTCCAACAGTCTGAAGGACAGTGAACTGGCCCCGTTTAAAAAGTTTGAGGACCCCTGCCATATGGCCTCCCGAGCCAGGAGTGATTTCTGAGCACAGAGTTGGGAGTAACCTCTGAGTGTCACCGGGCGTGGCCACCCCCCCCCCCAAAAAGAGAATAAGACGGTTGAGAAATTTAAGATAGCTCAAGGTACTTGGGTCCCATACCTGCGACGAAACATCTCAGCAAAGATACAACCAACGCTCCACATGTCCACTGGTGTTGCATATGTAGACTGCAAAAGAACCTCTGGAGCTCGGTACCAGAGTGTAACAACCTAATGGGAATATCAGTGGATGAGGGCCCTATAGGTTAAAAGTTAATGCAACTACTCGATTGACTGAAGTCACAAAGGGAGGGGCTGGTTAACTGCAAAGGGCAATTACACTTTCACCCACAAACAGACCCCGATTTTGGCTTCCATCTTTCTACTGACCACAGGTGTGAGTGCCATCTGGTAGCTGTAGATTCTCGCCAAGCCAAAGTCAGCTAGCTTGACAGTTCCATTACTTGTCACTAGAATGTTCTCTGGCTTCAGGTCCCGGTGGACAATGCAGTTGGCATGAAGAAAATCCAAACCTCTTAAAAACTGGCACATCAGATCCTGGTTTAAAAGGGAAAGTAAGGTATTGAGGATGTAGAAACAATATGTCAGGGTACTTGCCTTGCACAAAACTGACCATGGTTCAAACCCCCGGCATTCCATATAGTCCCTTGAGCCCATGAGATGTGATTACTAGTGCAGAACTGAGCATTGCCGGGTTTGGGCCAAAAAACAAAAAATTGAAATAAATAAAAATGAGGGGTATAGATAAGACTAGAAACTCGGTGCCACCAAGATGCCAGCTGGTTCTACTACATCAGTGGCAATCTAACCCTAAGTGTCTGTTCATCTCACCTTGATGGTCTCCACTGGCAAGCCCGGTGAGGGGGCCTTATCCAAGTAAGTCCTAAGGTCTTGGTCCACATGCTCAAATACCAGGGTCACTTTGGTCTCCCGATCCGTCCGAGCGGTGGCACATACATCCATCAGCCTGGCCAGAATAAATGGGCACACAATGATCAATCCCTTTGGATGTGATTGATCCGTTAGGGCCTCCCATTTGCTGGGGGTGGGGTGGGGTGGGGTGGGGTGTGCCACCTGGTCTCCTAACCACACCACTCCCAACCCTGCACCTTCTCACCGGACAACATTGGGGTGCTCAAAAGCCTCCAGCCGCCTCAGCAATGCCACCTCCCGGACGGTGCTGATGGGGAGACCCCCACCAGAGCCTTCTCCATTGGGGACCCTCACGCTCTTCAGAGCCACAAAGTGACCACTGTGGGGGTCCCGGGCCTTGTACACCGTCCCATAGGCACCGACCCCAATCTCAGCCACGGGTTCATAGCGAGAGGTAGCCATTCTTCAGATTCGGATGAAATCCTACAAACAAAGAAAACTTTTTATCGAAGTTTTTATCGAAGCAAGAGCCTGCAAGCAACCAAGTGACTCCCTCAAAAATGATCCCATCGCCGCCGATCGTCCCCTCTAAACCCCCCCCCCCCGAGCCAGCGCCCACGAGGCAGGCCGGCCCCTGAGCTCACACACAAAGGCCATCCCAGGCCTTGCTGACCACGTGTGGTCCCAGAGCAAGAAATCGATTGCTTTTGGGGGGCCATCAGGCTCTTCATAAAAGAGACACACCCCCAGCACCCCAACCCTTGCACCCCAATCCTGAGATCACCCCTCCCCCAGGGCCACAAAGGACATGCATGACACTGTCCCCCTCCTCCCCCCATGATCCACCCTTCCTGCCACTAAATCCATGCTGCAACTCTGCAGGGTGAGGCTGGACCCCCCCACATTCCAGGATGAGAGGGCTGCACCCACCTCACTCCGTGCCAGGACTTTTGGGGGTCTTTCCTGTTATCGGTGCCCAGCCTCGGGTTCTCGCCACGCCATATACTTGCAGCACTGTCCGAGGCAGCTGGACCCTGCAGGCCAGACCATAGACACGCAGGCCAGGCCGCAGGCTAGAGAGGCCCCCTCTCCCCCCACCCTCACCATGTGACCAGCTGCCAAAGAGGCGCGCGGAAACCGCGGGGGCGGGGCGAACGCCGGATGTGTGGCGCACGTGACGTTCCACGCATGCGTAGAGGGGCAATTGGGCGTGGCTTAGGCTGCGAGGGGCGGGGAGTCGGGGGTGCGGGTGGAGGCCTGGGATCTGTTGCTAGCCCACGTGACTGCTTTGACAGGGCTCGGTGGACCACGTGACCAGCTGCCTGCCATTCCCCAGGTTGGGGAGGGAGGTGGTGGACTGGGGTGGAGCTCCTCTGGGTACCATGGTAACCTGGGCCACCCAGATTCCCAAGTCTGGGCTCCAGGCCCAGCCTAGGCGCTTTTCCAGTCTCCCCTAGACATCATCTCACTCTTTCTACCATGGGGAGGGATGCCTGGATGATCAGGGACGAGAGGTGGTGCTGTCGCCCTTCTGCTTCACCATCATAGGCAAACACGCCCATCTGAGTCTTTTGTTTCATTCACTCATTCCCTAAATGTGTGCCCAGCGCTTGCTTGCTGGCTTTCTGGGTCCAGAGGGTGTTCTTGGGTTTTGTTGTTGTTGTTGTTGTTGTCTCAGCTAAAATTGTTGGCTTTTAAAATAGTGTAAAAGGATGGGAGAGATAGCTCAATGAGGCTGAGTTTACTACTCAGCAGCCGCGAGGACCGTTAGATCCCAAGGCACCACCCCATAGTTGCCCATAGCTGGGAGTAGAAGCCCTGATCAGGCACTTTGGGGTGTGACCCCAAACCCAAGATATATAAAGGAGTGATAGAACTATCTGCAATAATATGTAGTCCTATTGGAAACAATGCCATCTGAGGCGGACAAGGACTAAATGACTGGCAGAAGGTAGATTAAAACCCAGTAATACAAGAGGAAGCGTGGCTAAATAGTCGTTTTCTTTTCCCAGTTTCCTGAGTGTCAAAAGCAGAGCCTAGTTCTGGCAGGCGGGAATATAAGGAGACAGCAAAACTTGGTCTTTAAGGTTCTTTTAGCACTAAGATGTTATGCTACATATGTGTTTGTGTGTTTTAAATATTTCACATAAATATATTTCTTTGTTTTCTTTTTTTTTGGGGGGGGTCACACCTGGTGGTGCTCAGGAGTTATTCCTAGCTCAGTGCTTAGAAATCGTCACTGGCAAGCTTGGGGGACCATATGGGATGCCAGGGATGGATCCCACATTCGTCCTGGGTCAGCCGCGCACAATGCAAACTCCCTACTGCTGTGATACCACTCGGCCCCAAAATATAAACATTTTATGTGGAATATTGTGTGCAAAGAATTTACCTCTACCACCACCCCATACAACTATATCGATGAGAATAAAGTGTACCCACCTGTAAACTTTGTGGTTCTTTATTTAGGATCACTGTACTGGTCTGCTTTCTCTGTTTTCCAGAGCAAGTCTTTTCACAAGTTCCTTCCCCTTGCTCAGAACAGTTTTTCACAAATGACCTTTGTGCACATTTGGGTAAACAGAGGCAAGTTTCTCTGGCATTCCTAGGCGGGAATCTAACTTCTTTATTGCTGAGCTCTTGGGTCAGAGAGAAGGAACTAGTGTCCCAGTGTGAGAAAATCTAAAATCTTTTTATTTTTTGAAATGTGGTATATCCCAGTTGTGCCCAGGGATCTCTCTTGGGGGTGTGATTTGATCTGGGTCAGCTGCATGCTAGGCAGGTACCCTACCTGCTGTACTATTTCTTCAGCCCCTGAAGTCATCTTATTCCCACCCTTTTTCATTTTTTGTTTTTGGCCAAACACAGTGCTACTACGAATTACTCCTGGCTCTGCACTCAGGAATTACTCATGGTGTGCTCATGAGACCATATGGCTTGTCAGGGATAGAATTCTGCTTGGACACGTACAAGGCAAGCACCCTACCCTCTACCCTCAATACCATATTTGCTTAATAGCACTTTCCACCCTAACTTCTCTTTAACCATCTAGGAAATGATGTCAGAGTTCAGGCATGAGAAAAATATAAACTATTCTCCAGGATAAAATGGAATGTAGATCAGTACAGATTCCACCCTTATTTTCTTTCTGTGTAGGGAGCTAGTAAAAATAAATAAATAAAAATATAAAATAGAAACCAAATCCTCAAAGTGTGAACTGATTAAGGGGCACTGAGGTAAATCAATGGTTATTTGCAATGTTTGCTTTTATTTATTTTTTTGCTACACCATTGAAGCTCTGTGCTATAGGATTGCTCCCCAGGGGACCAGGCAGTGACTAACCTGGACCTCTGGTATGTAAAGCATGCTTTGCATGCACTCAGCCCCATTTAAAAAAAAATATGGTTGGCTTGTAAACCGTCTGGAAGACTCTCTGTGTCAAACTCCCCCCTTATAGCAGCAGTCTACATTTTGGCCTCGCTTTCTACATAAGCCCACCAAAGCCAATTGTTGTGGACTAGAACTCATCCTCTATACTGATTCCAGCCCCTTTTACTCATTCATTCATTCATTCATTCATTCTTCCAGTCCAAATATTTCAATTACGAGAATATTACTCCGCATGTGCACTTTTACCAAGGAGAGTCAGTCTGGCAGTCTGTCCTTGGTCTCATACCTTCCTGACTCCTGTTAATTACTCTTTCCTAATTAATTTTCTCCCAGTGTGTTTGACCCAACAGATTTCCCCCGGAATCCTTTTCCTTCAGCATTTGGAATGGGGAGACGATGGAGGGGACGCACGTGTCAGATAGAAATGATGTGATGAGGGCATTGAATGGTGCTCAGGGCCACGGCTCCCATAAAAGCACAGAGCGTGTGTTGTGTGTGTGTGTGTGTGTGTGTGTGTGTGTGTGTGTGTGTGTGTGCGCGCGCGCGCGCTAGGCTAGAATCCAGGTTGACCTCTTTAAGGCAAGCTTTCTACCTGCTCCAGCTGTGTGTGCGCATACATGTGTGTGTGTGTGTGTGTGTGTGTGTGTGTGTGTGTGTTTGGGGTGGTGCGTCCACTTTCCCTAGAGTGGTGGCAACCGAGGTCCGTCTTGTCTTTCCACCCAGGGGCGTGCAAAGAAAGACAAGGTTCATTCACGCCCATCCTTTTCACACACCGCACCCTCTTCCATCCATTCCCAGGCATGTCTCCTCTTCCCAGCAGCCCCTCGGGCGATGCCATTCCTCGCACCCATCTGTCTTCCAGCCCCGGCTCCTCCAGCCTTTTGTGTCAAACAAATAAAGACTAGGCTAACCGGGGACCCTCCTCCTCCTTGCTCACTCGCGTGCCTCGAACCCTCGACCAGTGGTGACGGCTGGGCACACGTGCCCGCTGCGGGACACAACCTGAACCTACCCGGGGCACCCTATGCACCTGGCTTGGCACCCCATGCACCTGTGCCGGGGCACCACCCACCCATCGGGCCCGACCACACCCTCCTCCTCCTCCTCCTCCCCTTCTTCTTCCTCCTCCTCCTCCTCCACCTCCTCCCTCTCGGGGGGACACCTGCTCGTGTGCGGGGCGCGGCGGGGCGGGGCTGCGCAGCCGCGGCGCCCGGGCCCGGCTCCCCCTGCCCTCTCCCCGCCTCGCCTCTCCCCTGCCCCGCTCTCCCCGCCGCCGCACCCCTTCCTCCCTCCATCCCTCCATCCCTACCGGCTCCCTCCCGCCGCTCCGGGGTGGGGGGGTCCCCGCTGCCGCCGGAAGGAGCCGCCATTTGCCACCTCGGCCGAGCGCGCGGGCCGGAGCCGGAGGAGCCGCGATCGTCCTGGGTGGGGGACCCCGATCGGGGATCGGCCGGCGTCGGGGCGATGAGGGGGCCCGGCCCCGCCGCTGCACGCTCGGGGCGCGGCGCCCCGGGGGCTCGGCCCGCCCCGGACCCGGACCCGCGGGGCGCGGCCCCCTGAGCCCCCTCTTCCTGCTCTCCCCGCACCCCCCGGCCATGGCCACGGCTGTGCACCCCGGGCCGCCCGCAGTGGCAGCCCCGCCGCCGCCCGGGCCCCGGGAGCAGCAGCTGCCGCTGCAGCAGCAGCCGTGAGCGCCCGATCGCAGCCCCCCCGCAGCCCCCCGCCAATCGGACGATGCTCAAGTCGCGGCTCCGCATGTTCCTGAACGAGCTGAAGCTGCTGGTGCTCACGGGCGGCGGCGGCGGGGGGCGGCCCCGGGCAGAGCCGCAGCCCCGGGGGGCCGGCCGGCGCGGCTGCGGCTGGGCGCCCTTCGCCGGCTGCTCCAGCCGGGACGGCGACGGCGACGAGGCCGACGAGGACGAGGAGGAGTACTACGGGTCCGAGCCGCGCGCCCGGGGCCTGGCCGGCGGCGGGGACAAGGAGCCGCGGGTCGGACCCCCGCCGCCGCCCGCGCCGCTGCCGCCCGCGCCGCCGCCGCCGCCCCCGGGCGCGCTGGACGCGCTGTCGCTCAGCAGCAGCCTGGACAGCGGCCTCCGGACCCCCCAGTGTCGCATCTGCTTCCAGGGCCCCGAGCAGGTCAGGCCCCGGTGGCTGGCTGGCTGGGTGGGTGGGTCGAGGGACGCGCCCCGAAGAGACTGACTGGGCCAGGAGGTGGGGCCCGCGGGGGGCGGGACCCTGCACCCCCCCACCGGGCCCCGATGGTGAAGTGGGGGGTGCTGGCCTCGGGTTGGGGTCCCCAAGAAGGGAAGGAAGGGAAGGGAAGAAAAGGGAAGGTTAGGGGTGGGGCTCCCCCGCTCTCCCCACCCAAAACGGGGGACCCAGCCTTTCTCTCCTCCACTGGCCACCCCAGCCAGGGTCATCGAGGTAGAGCTTTTGGGGTGCTAGGGTTCTCTCCCTGATAGGCAGAGAGGACCGAACTCTAGGCCCACCACCGACCTCGAAGGGAGGGGTCGGCCAGCGCCCTTTGCTTGGCTCTGTCTTCCCACTCCCTGGGACACTTTTTTCTTACTAGAGGTGCCCCCAATCCTGGCAACTTCCCTCCCACCTCATTCCAGAGAGTAATCTTGCTTGGGAATGTCGTGGGCACCGTTGTCCTGAGATAGTGCCAAAAGGGGGGGATGTCACTCTGTCGTGAGATATAATGGACTCAAGAGAAGCATTTTTCTTTCACGCCCCCTCCTTGCACCCCATCTCTCAGGACCTCTGCCCCCCCCTCACCCCCATGCTTGGAAACTCATTTCAGTAACTTACCCCAGTTTTTACATCTCATCTCTGAGAGACTAGACCAGCATGTGACCGGGTGAAAGGCCTGGCTACGAGTCCTTCCTCTCCAGACCCTAAAGGACAAACTTAGATTTGGGGGTCCTCCCAGTGGGGGGGACCTCCCTAAATGTTGGGCCACTCTCCCCCCAAATCTCTCTCTGTCTCCCATTTGTTTAGTCTGGGGGGGTTTACCTTGAGATCTTCTTTCTTTGCTGCTAAGATCTTCACTTCTGGACCACTTTGGGGGTGACGGACCCGAGAGGTTTGGGTTGGCTTTGAACCTGTGACTGGTCTGGAGAGGTCAGAGAGGTGATACCTGATTCGGACCCCCCTCACTCTTCCTCCAGGGGGAGCTCCTGAGTCCCTGCCGCTGCGACGGGTCAGTGCGCTGCACACACCAGCCCTGCCTCATCCGCTGGATCAGTGAGAGGGGCTCCTGGAGCTGTGAGCTCTGCTACTTCAAGTACCAGGTCCTGGCCATCAGTACAAAGAACCCCCTGCAGGTGAGGGGCAGCAAGAGGGTTTACAGACTTAGGCAGGCAGGGTCGAGGGAGCTGGTTTCGTCCTTGGCCTCCAAATGGGTCGAGGGAGCTGGTTTCATCCTTGGCCTCAAAATCATCCCTCACAACTACTACCACAACTTCTCTCTGTTCATCCTTCCTTCGCTTACTCACAGGCAATTTTGGGGTGCCGCAGATATTCCAAGCACTGTCCTAGGCACTGACAAAGTGAAAAGATTCCTAGGCACTGGCAAAGTGAAAAGATGTTCTTAATGGAGAGAATGATAGCCAACGTGAAATGTTGTCTGTATTAATGTTTCATCTTTTTCATAATTCTATTAGTTATGTAATGTTGTTGTCCTCATTTTAAGTGTTTTGCCTTTTTTGTTTGTTTGGGGAATTTTTTGAGGTTTATATTTGTTTTGGGGGCACAGCTGTCAGTGCTGAAGGCTTACTCCTGGCTCTGTGTTTAGGATCAGTTCTGGTGGGACTTAGGGAACCTTAAGGGGTCCCAGGGATCAAACCTGGGTTGATCACATGTAGGGCTGGTAGCTCCCTGGAATGTTACTCTGGCTCCTGGTTAGTTTTCTTTGTGTTTGTGAACTACCTTACTTAGGTTTACTCAGAGTTTACTCTTGGCACTGTGATCATATATGGTGCCATGAGACCATAGTTGGTGTCAGGAATCAAAACTGGGTCTGCCATATGCAATGCACATACCATACTTGCTGAACTGTTTCTACAGGCTCTGCTTTTTTTTTTTTTTTTTGCTTTGGGGCCAATTACAGCAGTGTTCAGGGGATTGTGTGTGGTAGTGGGGATGGAACCTGCTCCTCGTTCCTCATCCCAATCCTCTGAGGTAGACAGGAAACACCACAGCAGAACACTTCCCCCCCCAAATCACACAACTCTTGTTGTGCAGAGCATGGGCTCAGCCAGTTAAACAATCTCTCCAAACCCTATTCCCAGTTAAAATTTTGAGGGCAGGGCTGGAGAGATAGCATGGAGGTAGGGCATTTGCCTTGCATACAGAAGAATGGTGGTTCGAATCCTGGCATCCCATATAGTCCTCCAAGTCTGCCAGAGCGATTTCTGAGCATAGAGCTAGGAGTAACCCCTGAGCACCACCGGGTGTGGCCAAAAAACCAAAAAAATATTTTTTGAGGGTATTGGTGCTGGAGCAATAGTACATAGGATAGGGCATTTGCCTTGCACATAGCCAACTCAAGGTCAACCCCCAAAAATCCATACTCTCCCTGCACCTGCTAGGAATAATCCCCAGGGGACATTTTTGGGCACCACCAGGTATAACCCAAAAACAATATCAACGAACAAATAAAAGTTAAAGGCTTGGAGCCAGATAGTGCAATGGTAGGGCATTTGCCTTGCATGCGGCTGATCCAGGACGAACCTCAGTTCAATCCCCAGCATCCCATATGGTTCCCCCAAACCAGGAGTGATTTCTGAGCACAGGGCAAGGAGTAACCCCTGAGCATCACTGGATGTGCCCCCCCCAAAAAAGATAAAGTCTTGATGCACAAAGAGATTTTGAAAACTTGGTCAACATTACTCAGCACTGTTAGTAGATGATGGAGTTGTGTGTGTGTGTGTGTGTGTGTGTGTGTATGTGTGTTTTGTTTTTGGGTCACACCTGGCAGCGCTCAGGGTTTACTCCTGGCTCTATGCTCAGAAATCGCCCTTGGCAGGCACAGGGGACCATATGGGATGCCGGGATTCAAACCACCGTCCTTCTGCATGGAGGCCTTACCTCCATGTTATCTCTCCAGCCCCAGATGATGGAGTTTAGATTCAGAGTTCAAACCTAGATGAACTAGTGTCAGAACGCTTGCCCGGTCCTACCTTTCTGGAACAAGACAGGAATGTGGTGTCAAACAGTGCAAGAGGTGCCACATTCTAAGTTTAACGAGGTCAATTGGAAGGGGGTGTTGGAAGGCTCCCTTGAACCTGGCTCTCCTGGCCCTGACTTTTTTGAACATTTCCCCCCACACAGTGGCAGGCCATCTCCCTGACGGTGATTGAAAAGGTCCAGATTGCCGCCATTGTTCTGGGCTCCCTTTTCCTGGTTGCCAGCATCTCCTGGCTCATCTGGTCCTCACTCAGCCCCTCAGCCAAGTGGCAACGGCAGGACCTGCTCTTTCAGATCTGCTACGGCATGTACGGCTTCATGGATGTTGTCTGCATAGGTGAGGGTACCTCTCCCCCTTATTTGTTCAAAATGTCTTTCCTTCTTACACACTTAACTTCCCATGTCCACGCCTTCAAACTTCATGCCCACACTTTCTATCGTTGATATGCTTAGGGGTTCATTTGGAGCATGTACCTACCCACCCACTTTCTGCTTCTTTTGTTCCTTTTGTAAGTCTTTCTCTTCTCTCTGCTTGCTTGCTTAATATTTTTTCTTGGCTTGTTTTGGGGGGCTATTCTTATCAGTGTTCAGGGCCTATTTACTGGGGGTATTTTGGTACTCAGGGGGGAGTAACTTCTGGAAGGGGTTTGGGAACTTTGTGGTGATGGGCTTGGAATCTAGACTTAGTCTCTTGCATGCAAAACATGTGTGTCAGCCCATTGAGCTCTTTATTACTCCAGCCCATCACTCTGCTGACTTTAAGCACTTACACAGTCTAAGTCTACGTAGCAGTTGATCCTGGATTTCTCTTTCTCCTTGCTCAGGCCTCATCGTCCATGAAGGCTCCTCTGTCTACCGCATCTTCAAGCGCTGGCAAGCTGTGAACCAGCAGTGGAAGGTCCTAAATTATGACAAGACCAAGGACATTGGAGGAGATACAGGGGGAGGGACGGCAGGGAAGACAGGCCCCAGGACCTCACGGACAGGCCCCCGCTCTGGGGCAACCGGCCGTCCCCCGGCCACCCACCGCATGCGGACGCTCTTGCCTCAGCGCTGTGGTTACACTATCCTGCACCTCCTTGGACAACTGAGGCCGCCAGATGCCCGGTCCAGTTCCCATTCCGGCC
Source organism: Suncus etruscus (assembly GCF_024139225.1). NCBI lineage: Eukaryota > Metazoa > Chordata > Mammalia > Eulipotyphla > Soricidae > Suncus > Suncus etruscus. The sequence continues at coordinate 87,128,320 of NC_064858.1, forward strand.
GAGAGGTTGTCATGAGGGTGACCACGGTCTGAACTGGATTCCCGGAGCGGTTAATCTTGGGTCAGTGCATTGGCCAGAGATGCTTTATCAGCCATCGGGGCTGCTGGAAGTGTCACCTGGACGCACCACTTCCACCACTGAGGATCTCTGCGGACAGCCTCATGCTGGAGATACCCCGCTGGGCACAGACATCTGGATGCCACTCCAGCCCCACTGACAGCTCCTGACATTCATCCTGGGGCAGCCCAGTGCACAGACGGAGAGAGCAGCTTTTCTTCCATAGAGAACCGTTCTTACCTCAGCTCCTGGGGCCTCCAGCCTCCCAGCTCTACCACATGACTTGGTGAAGAGGGACCAGTGCCAGAAGAAAGGGGCTGTAGACCCCCCCAAACCCCCCACCCCATGGCCACAGGGCATCTGGCAATAAGACTAGATTACATTGACCACCTCCCGTTCCCTGCATGAGGGCGGGGGGCTTCCCCGAGCCTTCCCCCCACTGCATGGGGGAGGGCATAAAGAATCATTTATATGCATATAGAGACTCTTTCCTCATGCGGGGCTTCTCTGGAGGCGTGGGAGGTGTGGGGAGGTTTCTCTACAGAGGTTGCAAGTCCAAATGCAGCTGTGGGATCTGAGTCGGAGGTGTAATTCCCGCTGGGGAATAATTCGCATAGGCTGCTAAGTGGCAGTGCTCAAGGGGCTGCTAAGGGGTGGGCCTGCCACCTCAAGAGTTGTGTGATTTGGGGGGGGAAGTGTTCTGCTGTGGTGTTTCCTGTCTACCTCAGAGGATTGGGATGAGGAACGAGGAGCAGGTTGAATGACATCGCAAAGGAAAGCAGTGAGGGCATAAACAATTTTCTAGACTAGTCGATAGTCCATTTGTTTTCAATAGTAGACGGTTAACAGATTGCCAAATGTGTTTTTTTTTTTTAAATCTAGAGTCGCGCAGATCCTTGGAAATTTGTGTTACATGTGATAATAGATCCAGAGATGGGAAGTAGAATGCAGTGTGAAAAATGATGGTTATTCGCAAGCATGAACGTTCCTTTAGCTCTCTACACGTTGGGGCTGGGGGACTTAGGGAAAGGCTAGAGCTATCTTTCTTGCTCTGGGGATCACGTGGGTTGTTTTAGTCCTTTCCAGGTAATATGTTCACCAGAGAAATGGTGTAAAATGAATTTGGAGTGAGATTGACAGAATTTCCCAATGTTCTACATCTCCAACTCCTTCTGGCTACTGGAATTTTAGACTACAGGTCTGATTTGGTGTTACTCAACCAGTGGCAACAGCTGGAAGGTGTTGTGCTTGGACGCAGCAGATAGAGAACTGGTATTATATTTATATTTGGGGAGTTTGGGAACTAGTGGTTAAAATATGAATCAGTTTAAAACTTTATCCTGAAGTCTTGAGACTGTATATAGAGTGATAGTATCTTGGTTTTATTTTGTTTTGCCACATCTTCCTGTGCCCAGGGCTTGCTCCAGGTCAAGTAGTACCAGGACTTGCATCTGTAGTACCAGGTATTGAGTCCAGGTTGACTGCATGCATCATTCAAGGCAAGCACTTACCTGCTATGCAATCTTTAGTTCCATGATAGTATTTTTTTTTGTTTGATCTTTTATTTGCCAAATGATACTCTGGTTACTCCTAGCTCTGAAGCCTGGAATCACTCCTGTCAGAGCTTGGGGGGAACCAAATGGGATGCTAGGAATCGAACCCAGGTCAGCTGCATGGAAGGCAAATACCCTCCTCATTGTACGATCACTCTAGCCCTCATGATAGTATACCTTTTTTTTTTTTTTTGGTTTTTGGGTCACACCCTGTGACGCTCAGGGGTTACTCCTGGCTATGCGCTCAGAAGTTGCTCCTGGCTTCTTGGGGGACCATATGGGACGCCGGGGGATCGAACCGCGGTCCGTCCTAGGCTAGCGCAGGCAAGGCAGGCACCTTACCTCCAGCGCCACCGCCCGGCCCCGATAGTATACCTTTTAAGTGAATTATTCATCAGCAATTCAAATAATCATGCCTAACACTGATAGTTAGACCTAGACTTTCCCCATTACTGGTTCTTCTTTCAGGGAAGGTTCTGCCATATCTTGTCCCCAGTGAATGCTTTTTGGGGAAGTGTTTTTTGACCTCGAGTCGCTTCTCAGCTAGATCTCCCTCCCTCGCCCAGGAAATGGTTATCTGCCCTTCCCAAGACAGGGTTTGGCCTCTGTCCATGGTACTGGCAATCAAACCTGCCTGGGAGCGTAGAAACAAAGCTGGATCCTGTCTGAGTCACTTGAAAGCATAGAAATGGATCCCTTCCAACCTCTCAGGAGGTCAGGGTAAAGAGGGGATTGAAGCCAAGCACCCGTTCTTTCCAGTGAGAAATTGCTGCTTCAAAGAGCAAACTCTTTACCTTCCCCAACTGGGAAGCCAAAAAGAGCCAGATTCAACTGATTTTACAAACCAGCTGGCAGGGACCAGAGGGAGAGAGAGAGAGAGCAAGTCAGAGGAACTATACTGGCAGAGAGGGCAGGTATGACATAGGTGGGGTTTGCTTTGCCAAACCTGTGCTATCCCCACAACTCCCACCATGGAAGCTTAGGCACACCCAAGAATATAAACACCCACATACACAATTTTTCCATTGCCACTCTGGGTCCTAAATTCAGTGAGACGGTTTGTTCCCTTCTCTTTCAGCACCATGGGAGGTCTTCATGAAGTGGCTGGGGCCAGTATTCAAAATGGTCTCTCCTTCCCTTTCTCCCATGTAGAGATTCTTTTTCAGATAAAGAGATCCTAGGAATCACTGCCTTCCACAAGGGAATAGCCCTGTTTGCCCCATGAGGAGCAGATGTGCAGCATCTCACCCCTAATTCCAGTGGCAAAGGCCCAAGAGGAAGATGACATTTATTCCTCCTCAAACTCAAATCTACTAAAGAAACTCACTTCAGTGTGGGCCAGAGAGATAGTACTAGAGTTAAGACACTTGCTTTGCATGTGGCTGCATCAACAACAGCAAGCAACCCTGCTTTGAATGCTCAGTATCACACAGGGTTCTTTGAGCATGACGAGTGTCTCCCAGTCCTGGGCACTGTCAGGTGTGGCCCAAGCCCCATCCTAAATCAAATTTGGGGAAGTATAAGTAGAGAAAGTTTTGAAAAGCATTGGTATCCTACATTATTTAAATTAAAGCTGAATTTAGTGCCAAGGGAGTGGAGAGTAGAGTAATACAATTAATCCCTAATAATAGAGAAGTTGAGGGGAGAGGTGGTAACATAAACTTTGGTATCTGCCGAGAGTCTTACATATCACCCCGCCACCTTTTAGATCTTATGAAGGTCTCCAAGAGGGGCCAGAAAGATAGCAAAGTGGTAGGGCGTTTGCCTTTCACGAAGCCAACCCAGGACGGATGATGGTTTGAATCCCAGCCTCCCATATAGTCCCCCAAGTCTGCCAGGAGCAATTTCTGAGTGCAAAGCCAGGAGTAACCCCTGAGCACTGACTAGGTGTGACCCAAAAACACACACACACAAAAAGAAGGTCTCCAAGCGGGGGCTGGTGGCTAATAGAGTGACCCAAACCAGGGCAAGAAACTGAGTAAATGGGGAGGGAAAGAAGAGCAAAGTGCATCTTAGTCTAGACCCAGCTAATTGGAATGGGGTGAGGAGAAAGAAGGTGGCAAGTCCTGACCTGGAGAGGGTAATCTGGGATACAGAGGGAGGTTGGGAACATATTGAGAGATTTATTTGTGTGAAAGATGAGTTCATTTGTGTACATCACAAGTGGAGGACTGTGCCCAGCACCTGGGAGGCCAGGTTGTGCTGACTCAGGCAAACAGGTTCCCTCAGCCCACCCTCTACTCCTGCCCTGGGGCTTCGGCCACCTCCACATTTGGCTTTCATGCAGTCTGGCTCACTTTTCTGCCTGGAGCTCTGTCTTTGCCCAGTGGAAGTTACTTCAGGACAGTTGGCCAGGGATGGCAGAGTGGACTTTCTAGGACATCATTTGGTCTTAGAGCTTCAGATTCCAAAAACGCTTTTTCTGAAGAGTCACTGGTTTAAGGTATGCCTGCAAAGCCTAGTTTCTGATCGTGTTTACCATACAGCCCTTTGCATTACTTTCCCCACCACTCGTTGTTTCTCACTGGGAGTCAGACTTGGCTGTTCCTACGAGGAGAGAAACTGTCTGGGCTGGTGATGCAAACCTTCAGGTGTCTAGACTTCTGCTGTGACTTGGTCATTCACAAGCCCTGAGAAACCAGATTGAAGGGTTGGGGGGTAGGGTCTTGTTTATGGAATGTGAGTGAAAGAGAAGTCAAAAGTTAAGGTTAAAATGTTTCATTTTTTTATTTTATTTTTTTTTTCATTTTTTTATTTTCAAAGTTATGAATATTAAAATATCTTTTTGGGGGTCACACTTGGCAAAGCTTAGGTTTTACTCTTAGTTTTGTACAAAGGAATTACTACTCCTGGTAGTGCTTAGGGGATCATATGGATTACAGGGAGCACACCTGGGTGAACTGTGTGTAAGGTAGTGCACTACCTGCTTTACTATTGTTCTGCCCTAAAATATCTTAATATATTAAAAAAAAAAGTCTTGGGGGCCCGGAGAGATAGCACAGCGGCGTTTGCCTTGCAAGCAGCCGATCCAGGACCAAAGGTGGTTGGTTCGAATCCCGGTGTCCCATATGGTCCTCCGTGCCTGCCAGGAGCTATTTCTGAGCAGACAGCCAGGAGTAACCCCTGAGCACCGCCGAGTGTGGCCCAAAAACCAAAAAAAAAAAAAAAAAGTCTTGGAAGGGGCACGCTCAAAAATACCTTTGCCTGGGAACTAAATTCCAGGGCAACCCAACCTAATAGCTACTCGTGAGTCAAGGAGAATTAGTTTAAAAATTGTGTGGTTAAAAAAAATAATTGTGTGGTTAGTTAGGGATTAAATCCAGAACTTTATAGGGTTAGGGTTATAAAGGGCATATAAAGCATGCACTTTACCACTGAGTTTCACTCAGTCTCTCAAGGAGAAGTGTTTAATTTTTGTTTGTTTAAAATTATTAGCCAGGGGCCAGAGTGATAGTACAGTGGTAGGGCGTTTGCCTTGCACGCGGCCAACACAGGACAGACCCCAGTTCAAATCCCTGCATCTCATATGGTTCCGAGCCAGCAGGAGTGATTTCTGAGCCAGAGCCAGGAGTAACCCCTGAGCGCTGCCAGGTGTGACCCAAAAAAACAGAAATTAGGAAATAAAATAAGGGGCTGGGCGGTGGCGCTAAAGGTAAGGTGCCTGCCTTGCCTGCGCTAGCCTTGGACAGACCGCGGTTCAATCCCATATGGTCCCCCAAGCCAGGAGCAACTTCTGAGCACATAGCCAGGAGTAACCCCTGAGCATTACCGGGTGTGGCCCAAAAATCAAAAAATCAAAAAATCAAAAAAAATAAAATAAAATAAAATAAGTTGGGGTGGGGTTGGAGCAATAGTACAGTGAGTATGGTGTTTGCCCAGCATGCAGCTGGGATTGTATATCTAGCACCTCATATGTTTTTTTGTTTGTTTGTTTGTTTGTTTTTGCTTTGTTTTTGGGCCACACACAGTGGTGCTCGGGGGTTATTCCTGGCTCTGCATTCAGAAATAACTCCTGGCAGCCTGGGAGGGGAGGAACATATGTAATCATATGTAATGCCAGGGATCAAACCTGGGTCAGCTGCTTGCAAGGCAAATGCCCTACCTGCTGCACTATCACTCAGGCCCCCATGCATGATTTCTGAGTATAGAGCCAGATAACTCCTGAACACCTGAACTGGGTGTGACCAAAAAACAAACAAACAAAAAATCATAAGCCAGGGCCAGGGAGAATGCTTAGCATGCAAGAAACCTGGATTTGAGGCTGGAAGAGATAGTACAGTGAGTAAGGCCTTTGCCTTTCATGTGGCCAACCTGGATTTGATCTGCATCCCTTATGGTCCCCTGAGCATGACCAGGAGTGATTCCTATGTGCAGAATCAGAAATAACTCCTAAATACCACCAGATATGATCCCCAGACAAAACAAAAAACAAACAAACAAGCAAAAGGAATCTGGATTCAATCTCACACCACATGGCTCCTTAAGTAACATAGGAACAAGTCCCAAAAACTCAGCAGAAGGTTATAGAGCTTCTGCATACCAATGGGTATGGCCCAAAAAGCAAAAACAAGATGAAAACAAAAAACACGAGCCAGGTAAGGTCAGATTCAACATCTAGGGGAAGAAGAATAAATAGAGGTAAACTACTTCTGCTGCATGGTCCACATTCAACACAGAAGCCCTATGGCTTTGCTAAGTTAAGCATTGGGTCTGGCAGAGAATATATAGACGGAAGCCTCTTTTCTCAGAGAGTTCACAATAGAGAGGGCCAACCAGGTGCAGACCAGATGCACAACTACATAGCAAAGGCCATGATAAGAATTGCTTAGCCAGCAGCAATGAAGGTCACAGAAGTCTCAAAGGCGTAGTGGTTGAATTCTTCCTCAGGCCACCAGCAGTTCTAGTTAAGATCTGATTTGACTGAGGCATTGATGACCAGGAAAAGGGCTGAGTTTGCAGAAGGACATGATGTTTCATGGTGTAGACCGACTATATGCTTCATACACAGATCAGAATTGCTTCAAGTACTGGGCTTTAGTCTTTCTATCCAGTTTGGTCAGACAGGCCTGAGGTGTATATGCGTCTCCCTGTTTTGCACCTAATAAAGGTATGAGAAAGGCTGGCAATGATGGCTTCCTTCTGCAGAATTATCTGTCCAGGAACTGAAGGTTTATGCTCCTCTCAGGCACCAGCACTGTCCGGGTCATGGGTTTGATTGGGGCAGCACCTGGCTCAGGTTGTACCTCAAAGTGGATCAAGATCTGGAAGGGCAGAAAGAAGACAATAACAGTAAGAAGTAAAGTATAGGACAGTGAATTTTGAAGTGGTGCTGCATTGCGTAGGATGGTATTGGTTAAATAGGGTGATGTTATTAAGATATTATGCCAGGATATATTATGGTCTGAATAATCTCTCACCCTCCAATAAGGCTCCAACACAAATGCCTTATTGCTGGTAATTATATCAACCAATTATTTTGTTGTTTGTTTGTTTAGGGGTCACATCCAGTGGTGCTCAAGGCTACCTCCTGGTTCTGTGCTCAGGGGTCACTTTTGGCAGTGCTTGTGGATCATATGTGATGCCAGGGATCAAATCTGGGTCAGATGCATGCAAGGCCAATGTTCTAGCCAATGTACTTTCACTCCAGCCCTGGTCAACTAATTTATTGTTTTTCATTTATGAATGGGCTCACTCCCAGAAGTACATGGTGGACCACGTGATGCCAAGGATCGAACCCAAGGCTTCCCCACGCAAAGCATGCACTCCATACTTCAAACATCTCTCTAACCCTCCTATGCTAGCTAGAGGGAGCTCTCCTGATGTGAGATGTTAGGGACTCACATAATGGCGATGGAGATGCTTACCTGGGCCAAGGCCACTTGCAATTCAAGCTCAGCCAGCCTTCTCCCCATACAGCTGCGTTTGCCAAAGCCAAAGGGCAGAGATGCAAATGGGTGGGGGGCTGGGTCTTCCCCCAGCCAGCGAGCTGGGCGAAATGAATTTGGCTCTCGGAACTGGGCAGGGTCCCTTGAAGTGGCGTAGTGACAGAGTGTCACTAGTGTCTGGTGGGGGAAGAATAGAAACTTGTGAGTTGAAGTCAGGAACGCAGAACAGAATATATGGACTGGAAGAAAAGGCGGGTTCTGGCTAGTGGTGGGCAAGTTTTGGGGGGCTACTTTTTATTTGGCCACACTCAGCAGTATTCATGGCTTACTCCTGGCTCTGTGCTCAGGAATCACTCCATGTGGGGCTTAGAGAACATATGGGGTACCAGGGCACAAATCTGGTTTATTTGTGTGCAAGAAGGCTTGCTACACCCTACCTGCTGTACAATCTCCCCAAATCCTTGGTTTTTTTGTTTGGAGTGTTTTTTTGTTTGTTTGTTTTGGGGGGGCACACCTGGTGACACTCAGGGGTTACTCCTGGCTATGCACTCAGAAATAGCCCCTGGTTTTGGGGACCATATGGGATGCTGAGGAATCGAACTATGGTCTGTCCTACCTAGATTAGCGTGTGCAAGGCAAACACCCTACAGCCTGCGCCACCGCTCCAGCCCTTGTTTTTGGTTTTAGACCACACCTAACAATGTGAAGGGCTTATATCTAACTATGTGGGATCACCTCTGAGATGGTCACTTCTGAGATGATCTTATGCATGCTAGAGATCACCCCCCCACCCCCACCCCATCAGCCCTGTGCAAGGTAAGCACTTTACTCGCTATGCTCTATCTGTGGCCTTGAAGTTACTTTTGGAATGATGGTTCCACAGCCCCAGTTATGGCCCAGAGAAAAACATCCAGGTCAAGAGAAGGTTGAGAATGAAACTGATGTTCCATGTAGTCAGGGACAGCTAGGACAAAAGGGGAATTGGGTTCTACTCACATTTTTGGGAATAATGTAATCACCGACACGGATGTCTTTGTCTGGAACACGAGAATTTCCTGGTACCACAGGATACAGTCTGCCTTTCAGAAAGCAAGAGGGAAAATACTGAAGGGAGGCTGACACTAATTCCTCTCATCTGTCACCCCAACTTCCAAACCCATTCTTGGCTGAAGGCAGATATCATTTCTCTCTGCTCTTTCTGCCTGCTCCCATCCACTCTACTTCTTCCACCCTTCCAGCCTCTCTCTAGTGCTTCCTCCTGGGCTCTCACCTTAGCACCTCCTTGATCACGGCTTTTAGTAGTGGTAGCTGAGACAGAGCAGCGGCAGGGTACTGGGCACCAGGATCCAGAGCCATGGTGATTTCAGAGTGAAGAGCCTTCTGGACCTCAGGGTGCTGAGCAAGTTCATAGAGGGCCCAGGAGAGTGTGTTGGACACCTGAGGGAACAAGTAAGTGAAAGCATCAGAAGTCTTGAGCCTGGGGATCCAAGACAGAGGACAGAACACCAAGCCAAACTGCAGCGTAGGAGGAGCGCAGCTGAAAGGCAACGGTGAATTCCCTATAGCGGAAATCCCCTGGGATTGGGGAGGCCAAACTCTGGGGCTGAAGCTTATGGACAGAGAACCTCACTTACTGTGTCAACTCCAGCCAGTAGCAACTCTGTCACATTTCCCAGGATGCAAGGGACAGGCAATTTCTCCCGGAGCATGATATGGGTGAGGTGCTCCCCAGGTCCTGTGTCCTTGCCAGGCTTTCCTGGGTCCCTCTGGGCCAGCTCAGCCGCTTGTCGCTCCACATGCTGCTGGGCTGCGTGCAGAGAGAGAAGTCCAGGGATGCCTCTCTGAACAAGCTCCGTGTTCCCATCACCCCCAGATCATTTGTGTGCCTTACTAAATGCAAACATCTGGTCCCAGTCTCGGCAGAGGCGGCTCCAGGGTCCGGGCACCAGGCGATGCAGCCAGGTGGGCATCGCCATGGTCAAGAGCGTGGACACAAACACGGATCCCACGGCGCGGATGAAGGTCTCGGTGTCTTCGGGGACCTCGGCCTCCAGGCAGCCCAGGCGTGACCCCAATAGCACCGCCGCGATGCCTGCCAGGAGGAGGGCGCTGTCAGGGCGCTGGGTGGCCCGCGGGAGGCACCTCCAGCCCCCCACCCCGGGCGCTTGGAGACTTACCTTCGAGGCCGAATTTGTAAAACTCTCCGGCTACGTCCCGAACCAGGGTGGGCGGCCCAGCGCCCCGTCCCCGCTGGCGCCGCAGTCGCCCCACGAGGTCCCGGACCACCTGGTCCAGGGTGCCGGCGTAGCGGGCGGCCGCTGGAGGCCGGAGAAGGAGCGGGGCCAGGAGGCTCCGGAGCCGCTGCCATTCCTCGCCCTCCCTGCGCAGGGTCCGGGAAAGGGGAAGGGAGCGTCAGGGCAGATGTTGTGGGGTGGCCCGACGGGGCCGACGTTGCTGGTGGTGATGGTGGTTGGGTGAGGGGCGTGAGCAGCTGGCTGGGGCGATTGTATCTACACCCACTCTGGGTACAAGACCTGCCCCTACCTGCGCCCTCTTTCCACCCCTCGTGTTTATTACTCATTTCCTGCCCTGGAGGGGCTTGGGTTTCGGGGTAACCTGAGTCAGTCTCCCAGCCCATCTAGATGCTGGGACCGTGGCTCTTCCCAAAGGTTTCCAGGTATCTGGTTACTCTGGGGATAAAGGTAAAGCTAGGAACCTGAGCGGTGGCACAAGCGGTAGGGCGTTTGCCTTGCATGCGCTGACCTAGGATGGACCATGGCTCGATTCCCCAGCATCCCATATGGTCCCCCAAGCCAGGAGCGATTTCTGAGAGCATAGGCAGGAGTAGCCCCTGAGCATCACCGGGTGTGGCCCCAAAACAAATCCCCACATACACAAAAATAAAGATAAAGGGGGAGAGGACCAGAGCTCTCCTTCAACTTGAGCCAAACAGAGCGAGGTGGGAAGCCCTAGATGCTTTCCACAAGGGTGGGATGGAGGAACTGCCCTGTCCTCCCAACCCTGGAGAGGTTCCGACCCGGGGCGCGGGCTCTGCAGCCGGGAGACTCACGCGGTGAGCAGCCCGCAGGCCCGCTGGCCCCGGCGACGATGCTCGGCCCAAGGCGAGAAGCTGCAGCGCTCGGGCCGGGGTCCTTCTTGTCGCAGCAGCTGCTCCACGAGCGCGGGGCCCGCCAAGTACACGGTGCGCACCTTCCCGAAGCTGGCCAGCCACACCGGCCCGAAGCGCGCGGCGCCCTGGACCTGCAACGGGCGCACGGGTCACTGCGGAGCCAAGCTGGGGACTGACTCCCGGTACGGCCGGGCTTTGGAAGAACCACTTGCTGCTCTTGGTCTAGAGTCCCGGGTAAGGATGCTCGCGGGGCTGCAGGCCCCCTTCTCATCTCCCCCACCGGTTCCCACCCCGGAGGAGTTTGGAGTGTTAAAGGGGCAAACGGGTGTTTCGGGAACTCTTTGGGTTCAAGCAGAGGAATTCTTTTAAGTTTCCTGCCGTGAACTGCCCATCACACAGGATCCGCAGGGGCAGAATATATGCAGAATGCAAGCAAGCTTTTCCCCAGACTTGAATTATTCGTCTTGGAGCTGGTACCACGCGTCTCTTCCTCCCGCGCGTGTGTCCTGGTTCCACCCGTCCCCCAGACTTGCGCTTAGAGACAAGGCGCCTTTCTAGCTTCTTGGCTGGGGTTTGCAACGGGACCCTGAGCTGGTCCAACACCACCCCACATCTTGCCTTCTCAATAACACCTGGACATCCATGCCCAGGGGTCCTCTCTCCCTGCATCCTACCCAAGTCTGCCCTTTTCTGGCGTTCTCAAATCCAAGTCACACTCCCCTGGCGCAGCGTCCCCTCATCTACCTGCAGCTCATGTAGCCGCCACAGCCCCCCCTTGCAGAAGAGTTCAGCAAGGACACTAGGCGTGGAGGGGCCTGGGAGGTCCGCCAAACTATGGGGTGCTGCGCCGGAGTCTCGTTTTGGAGCCCAGCGGGCGCGATGGAATATTCTGGAAGCGAACTTGAGGTTCTGGGTCATGGTGTGGTTCAGGGCACCCCCAAGATAGAGTGCGTCTCTGGAGCGGCTGGTCTTGCACCCTTACTTAACTCTGGGGCGAGGGAGTGGCGACGCCCCTCGCCCAACTCCCCAGCCAATGGCTTCTCCAGAGTGGTCCGAGTTGGGAGTAATAGTGGGCGGGGCTGGGGCTGTCTCAGCGGCTCCCCTCGGGTCTCTGGTTGCAAGGATGACCCACCGGAAAAGGAGCACTGGCCTGTCTCACTTTTATCTAGCTGTCAGATGCTCCAGCCCAACTGTCTAAAAGATCCTTTTCTGGGAAAGGGTATTTAGTAAGGTTTGAGTGACAATCCCTGACAGCCCTCCACTTCCTCAGAAAACCAACCGCCTCCAGCCCACCCTCAGGAATTCCCCCATCCTCTCTTTTCTCAGAGAAACTGAGGAGATCCTCTGCACCTTCTATGAGCACAATTTACGTGTATTATGTATCATCGACTAAATAAATGTAAATGGCAAAAGTGTGTTTGTATGGGCTGATTATAGGGGCTGGAGCGACAGCACAGCGATAGGGCATTTGCCTTGCAATTGGCCAACTCAGAACCGACGGTGGTTCGAATTCCGGCATCCCACATGGTCCCTTGAGCCTGCCAGGAATAATTTCTGAGCACAGAGCCAGGAGTAACCTCTGAGAACCACCAGGTATAGCCCCCCCCCCCAAAAAAAAAAACCCCTCAAAATTAGTTGCAGAAAATGTCATCTTTGGGGAATGGGTGACTTCTAGTCCAGAGCTATCCCTCCAACTCTTGTCATCTATGGCTTGAGTATCAGAAATGAAGAAATTTACTGCCAATGAGAAAAGTTCTGAGATTGCTCAGAACTCTGGTCAGACAACAAGAATTAAGTGAATGCTCTGCATTGCTAACTGATTCATTTTTGGGTCCTTTTGGTAGGCTCCCTTTCCACTTATAGCAACAAAACCCTCCACAGTTTAGCAGTTTGTACCTAACTCCCCTATTCCCCACCCACCCCCATTAGGCTCTGTGCCAGTAGGCTGACTAAAGTTTTGGAATCAAAGGTCAACGTGATAAAAAAAAAAAACACCATGAAACACCCAAAACACAAGAGGGGGGTTGAACAGATAGTACAGTGGTAAGGCACTTGCCTTGCACATAGCTGATCCAGGTTCAATCCCCAAGCACCATATGGTCTCCCAAACCCCACCAGGAGTGATTCTTAAGTGCAGAGTCAGGAGTAAGCCCTGAGCACATCTGGGTGTACCCATCCTCCCCCAAAAAGAAACAAAGAGGCTCTTTACCCCAACACTTCCCAAGGAGTCTCCAAAGACACAGATTCTCAGGGTCAGCCAATGGCAGAGAGGACAGAAGGTAGTACTGTCCTTGCTCGAGCCTTTGAGGCGGCTATGCACACATTAGTGAATACAAGTGGACAGGTGATTTGAGCTAAGCAGGCTGTTTAGACAGTGCATTCCTCACCCTAGGTGAGAAGAGTTATCTTAGAGGGGAAAGGGAGCGTGAGACCCTCCCCAATTTCCTTTATGATCCACCGTTCCAATTGCCCAGTCATTTGCTTGTAGTAGAGGGTGTCTTATGAATAACACTTGTTTTGTTGGGGGTAGTGATGCAACTTCTTTTCTTTCGGTGCTAAGGGCCTCATCCCTACAAGGCAAGAGTTCTTTTGGGAGTGGGTATTATGTCTCTGTCTCAGCAATCTCAGCCTGAAAGAATCTGGGGACCTGATCTCCTTCCAGGCCCTTGAAGAGGAAGTCCAGCTTATGCAACAAAGCAGTCATCGGCCAGGAGAGGCAGGATTGGGCATCGCTGCCTGCAGGGTGGGGTCCCGTATTCTTCGGAAGATAGCAGGGAAATTCTTTCCTCCATTGCGCAGCACTTTCTTTCCCTCTTCTGTGGAGGTGCCTAGATGTCCCACAATGGGGTCTTCACTCTTGGGGAAAAAAGGGTTCAGTAAGTCCTTGCCTCTCTTTCAGATGGCCCCTGACCCCCCAACCTCCCCTCTCCTTCTGGCAGAGTTTGAATTAAAGAACCTAGAAACACTCAACAAAGGGCAAATATCTACACAATTTCCCTTGGTCCCCAACATACCAGTTCTTCCAGAGGTACCCGCTCAAATAGTGGGTGTCCTTCAAAATGGGTGCACATCCATTCATGAAGTTCCTGCACATCTGTGATGGTATAGACCAGCCCCTACAAAGGTGACAACAGCCAAGAAAGGAGGGGGCTTTCAAGGGAGCAGACAGAGGGTGGTGACTCCCAAGTGGAAAGTTTCTGAAGAGACCAACTGCCATACATGCCCTCCCAGTCCCGTCTCACCCCGACTCTCAGCACATAGGCATATTCGGCCAGCAATGTGGGACTGATGATTCGCCATTTGTGCTTTGTCCGCTTGAAATGTGGGTCAGGGAAGAGGAAGAACATCTTCGTTAGCTGTGAGACAGACAGGGTGGTGAGATCCTGAAGTCTGCGCCCCGCCCGCCTAATCCAGCCTAACCCACTGGGGCTGCTTCCCACCTGGCCCTTGCGGAAGAAATTCGGAAGGTGTTTCATGGCATTGCTACGGAGACAGGCAATGTTCTGGAAGCCACCTCCAGGAGCTGCTCTCAGAGCCCGAATCCGATCTTGTACATAGTCAGAAACCTTCACCCGGATCTCTAGGCCCAGAATCAGCGTGTCTGGGAACAGTGGGGACAATTCCACTGGACACAGAAATAGATTCATTAGGTACAACCTTGTAGGAAATGCAAAGGGAGTCAACACAGGAGGCCTCCATCTACAACCACCTGTATCAGGGAGGGCGAGTGTGGACACAGACATTTATTTACCTGGAGGATTGATTCCCTGATGGAGAAAAGGACTGGGGGAGAGCACAAAACTCTTCCAAGACTGCAAGAGGGAAGAGCTGGAGTGAGAGAGTCGGGACCTCTGATCGATTCCTGACAACCCATATGGTCCCCCAAGCCTGCCAGGGGTGATTTCTGAGCCAGCGATAACCCCTGAGCGTCACTGGGTGTGACCCAAAAATCAAAAGAAAAAAAAAAAGATCGTAAGAGGGAGGGTTCAGAAAATGTGTTTCTTTGCAAGTGCTACAGAGGTTTCTATGTGTTTCACTTAATCATAACCAATCATGGAAGACTGTGAAGACAAGGAAACCAAGGGATAGAGATGCTTAAAGGGGTAGAACTAGAACCTGCAGCAAGGTTTTTCAACACCTAGTACCATGTTCTTCTTCTCGGTCATACTGTTACTGCTATGAAAATAAGGAAGTGGGCAGCAAGCAGGGCTGGGGCAATCAAGAAACCAGAGGACTGTGAAAACAGGAGTGGGAATGAATCCTAGTGAAGAAGGGGGGAGGGGGAAGAGTGCTGAGAACCCAAGAAAAACAGTTCAGGATCATTGGCCACAGGGCTCATCTATGACGCTCATGCTGACCGGCTCACTGACCCGACACCTGGCAAATCAAGGAGGGTGAGGAGTGGGACCAGACAGAACAATCCAAGTTCTACGAGGCCCTGGAGGCAGTGCCCTCCCTTCTCCAGAGCAAAGGCCACAGCTTTCTATGCTGATGTCACAGCACCTGTGTCTGTTCCAAAGGGGAAAAGGCCAGTCTGGTCCCTGATCAGACCTGCTGAGGTGACCAAACCTAGGTGTCACCTTTCTTAGTCCCAGAGAAAGGGACAGAATGTTACCTAATAGGCCGCCATAGCCACAGCCTATGTCTGCAAACTCCACTTGGATGTCAGCTTTCTTTTCTTTCTTCTCCTTTGGGTCATCATGGCTCTGATTGGAAGTTGGTGGAGCAAAAAATTCAGGGTAGAGCTCTGACCAGTCCATCTCTTCTGGCTTCACAGGGCTAGTGGAGAAAAAAATGTTTGATGGAGAAGAGGATTGCCTATATCAGTACAGAAAGTGGTACTGCTTGTGTGGGTGATGGATCAAGGGTGGAGACAAATGGGAGGAGAGTTTCCTGAATCATTTTTGTACAGCGGGCCTTGTGACCTCAGGGAGAAATCATGGAAACCACCTTCAACCCTCAGCTGTGTGAATCATAAGCCCATCATCAGTGACCAATTGGTCTATTTTCTAGGGCTGATAAGAATCTAGGGCCTGGGAGATAGGTTGATGGACCAGAAACAAGCAGTCTGGCATGCAGAAGCCTCATGCTCAATTCCCTAAGGAAGTAGCCCCTTATCACTGGTACATAGCTCAAAAACAAAAACAAACAAACAAAAAAAAAACAAACCAAAAAAAAAAAAAAAAAGAAAAAAATGCTTCAACTGTAGTGGCTTGTTACATAGCAAGATTTAATACTTAGATGGACTGTTTTATGCAAGAAGCGTTACCAGAACAGTATTGTACATTATTGTGCTTAAGATTTAAATTAAAAAATTTTTTTGTTGTTTTTAGGTCACACCTGGCAGCGCTCAGGGGTTACTCCTGGCTCTACACTCAGAAATTGCTCCTGGTAGGGCCCGGAGAGATAGCACAGCGGCGTTTGCCTTGCAAGCAGCTGATCCAGGACCAAAGGTGGTTGGTTCGAATCCCGGTGTCCCATATGGTCCCCTGAGCCTGCCAGGAGCTATTTCTGAGCAGACAGCCAGGAGTAACCCCTGAGCACCGCCGGGTGTGGCCCAAAAACCAAAAAAAAAAAAAAAAAGAAATTGTTCCTGGCAGGCTCGAGGGATCATATGGGATGCCGGGATTCGAACCACCTTCCTTCTGCATGAAAGGCAAATGTCTTACCTCCATGCTATCTTTTCAGCCCCTAAATTTAATTTCTAATCTCCAGGAGTTCTAGGAAGGCAACCAAGTGATAAGAAACCACATAGGCGAAGGTAAGGTAACCTTGCTAAAACTATATATATATATATATATATATATATATATATATTATAAACGTGCATATAGTACATATTGTATGTAGTTTTCTTTTTGCTAGTAATCTCATCCCACTTCCTGCCTATAAAAGTCTTCCATTTTGGAAGTGGAGCAATAGCATAATAGGTAGGGTGCTTGCCTTGCACCTGGGTTTGATCCTGGCACCTCCTATGGTACCGAGCACCATGAGTGATTCCTGGCACCCATTATGGTTCCCCAAGCCTGCCAGGCATGTTCCCTAAACATAGAGGCAGGAGTAAGCCCTGAGCACTGCCAGATGTGGCCCCCACATAAACAAAGATCAGGTAAAAATAAACACTCCTGGGAGTGTTTTTCTACTTGATGGATGCTGCCTGCTGCCTGACCTGTAAGTCATTTCATTTCTTTTTTAATGTTTTTTGAGCTACACCCGGCAGCACTCAGGGGTTACTCCTGGCTATCTGCTCAGAAATAGCTCCTGGCAGGCACGGGGGACCATATGGAACGCCGGGATTCAAACCAACCACCTTAGGTCCTGGATCAGCTGCTTGTAAGGTAAACACCACTGTGCTATATCTCCAGCCCCGTAAATCATTTCATAAAGCTAACTCGATTTTCAAATATATAGCTAGTAGCTATCTGTGGTGGTGGTGGTGTGTTTGCATGCATGCTTGTGTTTGTTCTGTTTTATAGTCCGTTAGTGCTAAGGATTATTCTTGGGTTCATGGGTCACTCCTGGTGGTGAAGAAATGGAAGTAGCCTCAAGCAAGGCAAGTGCTTTACTCCTATATGTCCAAATGTAGTCAGTGGAATTTGGTGGGTGTCAAGGATCCAATCCAGGAATTCATATGCACAAAGCATGTGCTCGACCACTGAGTAACATCTCAGATACTTTTTTTTTTTGTTTTTTTTTTTTTTTTGTGGTTTTTGGGTCACACCCGGCAGTGCTCAGGGGTTATTCCTGGCTCCAGGCTCAGAAATTGCTCCTGGCAGGCACGGGGGGACCATATGGGGCGCCGGGATTCGAACCGATGACCTCCTGCATGAAAGGCAAATGCCTTACCTCCATGCTATCTCTCCGACCCCCTTTTTTTTTTTTTTATCATGAGGTGGGTGGGTACACCTGAGATGCTCTAAAGAGCACTTATGGGACCATTGGGTGAAGGTACTGAACCCGGGTCTCCAGAGCAGGCAAATATGCTTTCCAACCCTACATCCATCTGCAGGGCCTGAAATTTTATTTTTGTCTGGCTTCATCGTTGCTTAAGGATCACACTTGACGATGTCAGACCTATGCTGTGCAAAGACAGAAGGAAGTTGGAAGCATACAAGGCACTAGTGTCTTATATTTTTTATTTCTTTTTTGGGCTACACCCAGTAGACTCCAGGCTCTAAATTCAGAGATCTCTCCTGGCCAGACTCGGGGGCCATATATAGGGTACTGAGATTGAACCCGGGCCAGCTGTGGGCAAGACAAGTGCCCTTACTCACTATGCTATCTGACCCTACTGTTCTATCTTATGACAAGGTTGATATGACTGCAGAACAGCTTTTCTTCCAGGGTCACAAACTCCCCTTCTCCTACAGACTGGCTAAATTCTTTATGTGTTCAGTGAGAAAGGGATGTGGATGGAGTTTTGTACATGCTTGTGTGTTTTTTTAATTATTATTAAATCCCATTCAACCTCCATCACTCCAGCAAGGGTATCCTCTCTAGTGCTTCCCAGACTGGCACACTTACCCAGACTTTGGCCAGAAAGCCAGGGCCCCTCCTAAAACACCAACTCCCAACTCTACCAAAGCTCAATGACCAACCCATGTGACGTCATCAAGCGGCGCAGGGCCAGAGCCATCCCTGATCCACCCAGCCGGAAGTCCTTCCTCCCCCGTCCCGTCCGGCCTCTCCTCCCTGCCCTGCTCACTCACTAACGCAGCGTGTGGTCGGCCATGGGGTTGGAATGCGCACGCTGCCGATAGTAGCGCTTCTGAGGCTGCTGGGCCTGGGCTGCCGCCATGATCGTCCCCAAGTTCCGCGACCGCTTCGGCGCACCCACGTGGAAGCCGAGCCCGGGCGCACGGTGATGACGAAAGAGGGTGTGACGATCTAAAACCACGCCCCCTTAAAAGATCAATTTCTTGTCAATTTCGCCGACCTGGTAAAGCATCCCGGAAGCCCTGGGCGGGATGGCGCTTGGCACTGCTAGAATCTCTTTGGACCTGCAGGACCGGACCTCGCAACTCTGGCCCATTCTTCGCCAGTCCTGCCTGCCTGGTCTGGGTTAGCACCCTGGTCGCAGGCATTTGTTTATTTGTTTGTTTGTTTGTTTTTATCACTGCCCCTCCCTCCTTCCCCACCCCTGCCTGTATTTTTTTTGCACTTGCTTTATTAGATGTGAGCATGCATAAGTATATCACATATTTTTTTATCCATACAGATATCCATGAATTCATGCAAGTTGTGAGCATACTAGAGCATGAACCTGAGCTCATTTGGGATCAAAGCTAGGCATTGAGATATATAGAGCATCTACTCTACTAATTGAACCACATCCTTTGGACACTTCGCAAGTGACAAATGTCTGCGGATCTTCCTTTCTTTCTGCGCTTTAGAACTTATTCGCGCTCCTTTTCTTTCTCTCTCTCGGCTTCGGGACCGCGACAGTCCGATCAGCTGGATCTAAAAGTCGGGTGTGGGGGCCGGAGCGGTAGATAGCAGGCTGTAGGGCGAAGTCCGTCTTGCACGCGGATTGACCCGGGTTCCATCCCCGGCATCCCATAGGGTACCCCCAGAAACCTGCCAGGAGCGATTTCTGAGCGCAGAGCCAGGAGGAACCCCTGAGCACCGCCGAATGTGACCCCAAATCATAAATAAATGAATAAAAGTCGGGTGTGCACTGGGGACCCCAGTGGGAGGGCCAGCTCCTCCTTCCATCTCCGGGAGGGAGTCTACGTGGTGGAAGGAGGTGCTCAGGAGGCGGAGCTGGTCCCAGGGCAGCAGATCCAGGCAGGAGAACCCGAGTACCGGCCACGGTGGCATTCCCCCCCCCCCAACCCCCAGATGGCTCACCGGCTCCCGGATCCCGAATCGGAGCTGGAATCGGTGTTCCCGCGGGAGGACGGGCTCTTCGCCGACTCTTACTCGGAGAAGAGTCGGTTCCGGTTCTGCGGACACGAGTTGAACATCACGCAGAACTTCGGGTCCCGCTTGGGGGTGGCAGCGCGCGTGTGGGACGCGGTGAGCAGGGGCCCGGGCCACGTGGCTCTAGGGCGAGGGTCCGTCCCCACTTCCAAAGGGAGTTATTCTTTCTTCCAAACAGTTTATTATTATTATTATTATTATTATTATTATTATTATTTTCTTTTTCTCTCCGTAGGCTCTGAGCCTGTGCAACTATTTCGAGAGGGAAAATGTGGATTTCCAAGGCAAGAAAGTGATTGAACTGGGCGCTGGCACGGGCATCGTGGGCATCTTGGCAGCGCTGCAAGGTGCGTGCAACCTCGTGGAAGGAGGTTGGGGTGTGGGGGAATGCCTAAGCACTCTAGATGGGGGTAGATCTGGGCCAGGACATAAAAATCCGGAGAAGCAAGTCTACTTACCATTTGGCTCTTCGTGATTTTTATAGTAAACATTTTTATAGTACAAATAAATGCTTATCATCTTTGCTTTGCACAAGGACTTCTGCCAAAAAGCACATATGGGAGTGCCTTAATATATACAAATGGGATTGCCCAATAGGGGCTACCCACTATATATATATTAACCTTCAAAGATTGCTTTTTTTAAAAAATAACTTTGTTTTTGTTTTTGGGTCACACCGGCGGAGCTCAGGGGTTACTCCTGGCTCTATGCTCAGAAATTGCTCCTGGCAGGCTCTGGGGACCATATGGGATGACGGGATTCAAACCGCCGTCCTTCTGCATGCAAGGCAAACGCCCTACCTCCATGCTATCTCTGTGGCCCTAAAATAACATTATTAACATGTTAGGTTCTTTAGGTTTTGATGGCTTGGGAGAAACAGTCTTAAGGATTTCTCCAGGCTTAGGTTTATACAAGTAGGTCATATTCAGGATGACTTCCGGGGCAGGTTTTTATTGTCCTAATTTCTAGCCCTGAATTGTGATGCAGTGGCGAATAAAACAGATTTCTTCTCACGTGAGGACACTGCCCTGCCGGGAAGGCAGGAGTGCAGGAACTTTGGGGAGCCTGGGCAGTCTATGGACACCCTTCTGGGCAGTCTCCCTCGGCCTCCCAGGAAACCATCAGGGTTTGTAAAAATGGTGAGCAGTGGGGCCGGAAAGATAGCATGGAGGTAAGGCATTTGCCTTGTATGCAGAAGGCCGGTGGTTCGAATCCCGGCATCCTATATGGTCCCCTGAGCTTGCCAGGAGCGATTTCTGAGCGTAGAGCCAGGAGTAACCCCTGAGCGCTGTCGGGTGTGACCCAAAAACAAACAAACAAACAAAAATGTGAGCAGTGTGAGAACCAAGTGCAGAAAGAACAGAGGAAGGGTCAGAAGCAGTTTCCTATTAAGAATGAATACAGAGCAAATTGCATTTGTTCTGCTGAAATGAGTAAAAGGCCTGTGATGCAGACAGACACCTTCTCTTATGCCCAGAATGTGTTTTCCTTCCTCCATTTTGCTTCTGAGTTAAATATCAGGGTATAACCTCACCTTGTTCCCTTCTGCACCACATTTCTGCCATCAGCCAGGTCTGTGAATCCCTTGTCCTTACTGAATCGTCCCCTACTATTTACTCTCATCATCTCTGATCTAGTCTCCTGGGTTTCATAAATTGCCATCCAGCTTCCCCTTAGCAAAGTTAGACATGCCCAGACTGGATCTGGTGATCTTTTTCCACCAAACCTGTTTTCTCTCTCATGCTTTCCCCATCCCAGTGATCAACCCCCATCAGTGGGAGACCTAGACATGACCTGTTGTTTTAATTATAAAATATAAAGACTAAAGTCCTAGTGTCTGGGTGAGACCTTCCTCGGCAAGGCGCCTATAGCCCCTTTCGCCGGTGGGTCTGAAGAAGGGTAGTAGTGGTGAAATAATTTCACAGGCAGTCAGTTAAAGTTTCACCGGAGACAGCTTGGTTTATTCTATGGCCCTATCCGCCATATGCATTTCCTCACATGGCTTCTATGCTCAGCTTATTCTGAGCTGCTTCTCCTCTGGCTCTCTGCCTTTTTCTCTCAGGAGCTCTCTGTCTCCCTTTCTGCTGCTCTTCATGCTTCCTTGGTCCTCCTTTCCCCCAGCTAGCACCTTTTATTCTTAATTCCAGATTTATTCTTAATTTGCCAGATGTGGGTGCCAGGTGTGGTGAAATTAATATAGGGTATCTCCCAATGACCTTTGACATATTACTTCTTCTCACTCTACGTCCATCATTCATGATTTCATTTCCATAATGTCTCTTGACTTTCCTGATCTTTTTTCATCCATACCAATGGATTCCCACATCATCACTGCCATTTGTCTGGACTACTACTAGTGATTCGTCAGATTGTACTTCTGGCTTTGACTCTGTGTTGTCAACTCATTTACACAGCATTCAGAGTGATCTTTTGAAAATACAGCAGTAACTCCTTTCTTCCTACCCCCCATCCTACCATTCACCAGCTTGCTGCTTTCCCATCCCCTTGCCCTCTGAGGTCCTTCCTGGCTCTCAAGCCTCTTTCCTGTATCTCCAAACCTACTTTGTAGGTGCTGCCCATGATCTTTCAGTGAGGTCCTCAAGATTGCTTAAGGTTTTTTTCTCAGAGCCTTCACACTAGCTGTATTCTGCATCTGAAATCCTTGTATCACATGCCTTTTTTTGTGGGGGGGGCCACACCTTGCAGCGTTCAGAGGTTACTCCTGGCTCCACACTCAGAAATCACTCCTGAAAGGTTCGGGGACCATATAGGATGCTGGGAATCGAACCCAGGTCCATCCTGGGTCGGCTGCATGCAAGACAAATGCCCTACTGCTGTGCTATCTCTTCAGTCCCTCACATGCTTAATGTACATGCTTCCTTCAGTTTCAGCACCCTTTCCCAGGGAAGGCTGCTTGGACTCTGTCGTCGAGGTCCACTTGATCCTAATTTTGGGGGGAGGGGAATAGAAGGGTCTTCCCAATTGTTGCTCAGGGAGCCTAGGACGACTCCTGGTGATTCTTAGCCAACTGGACTATTTAGTTGAAATCTAGAGCCTGCAGATGAGATGTTGGTCAGGACGCTGGTGGTGCTTGGGGATCTCTAAAGCTATACTTGGCAATTCTGGGGAAACATTGGGAGAGATATATGGTACCAGGGATAGAACTACAGTTGGGTACATATGGGGTATGTGCCTTAACTTCTTTAGTCTCTCCTCTGCTCACCTGCTTGCCCCATTTTGCTTTTGGGCCATACTCAGCAGTGCTCAGAGGACCATATGGGATGTTGGGAATTGAATGGTTGACTGCATGTAGGACAAGAGATAATATCTGCTGTACTATTTCTTTGCCTCTTTCCCCCTTCCTCGTTCCCTCATTGTGTGTGTGTGTGTGGGTGGGTGGTGGGTGGGTATGGGTGTGGGTGGGTTCGTACTGTGGCCTACTACTACTAGCTCAGTGGTTAGGGGTCATTCCTGCTGCCATAAGGGAATCACACAGATATTGAACGTAAGCTGTTTTATGCATGCAAAGCTTTATTATGGCCCTTTTGAGCTATCTATTCCTGGGTTGTTTTGTACTTTCTTGCCATTCAAAACTGCAACTGCCTTTTCTCCTCTTTTCTTTCCACCTGTAACTTTATTCTTTCTGTTTTCTTTCTTTCTTTTCTTTTTTT
This sequence comes from Suncus etruscus, assembly GCF_024139225.1. Lineage (NCBI taxonomy): Eukaryota > Metazoa > Chordata > Mammalia > Eulipotyphla > Soricidae > Suncus > Suncus etruscus. The sequence continues at coordinate 87,151,538 of NC_064858.1, forward strand.
TTTCCTGGAGTTTGGACCACACCTGGAAATGCTCAGGTGTTACTCCTGCCTCTACACTCAGGAATTACTCCTGGCAGTGCACAGGGAACCATGTAGGATGCTGAGGATCCAACCTGGGTCAACCATGTGCAAGGCAAGCCCCCTACCTATTTCTCCATTCCCTCTATTTATTTTCCTTCCTTCCCTCCCTCCCTCCCTCCCTCCCTCCCTCCCTCCCTCCCTCCCTTCTATGCTGGAGATTGAGCCCAGAGCTTCAGACATGGCAAGGTAGGTTAATTACTGCTGAAGTATGGTCTTGGCTGCTTTTACTTTACTTTTTCCTTTCTCTACCTATTCCCCTTTTGCCTGTCTTCCCTACATTATTAACTTTCCCTTTTCTTTTCTTTTCTTTTGTGTGTGTGTGTGTATGTGTTTTTTTGTTTTGTTTTGTTTTGTTTTGTTTTTTAGGTCACACCTGGCAGCGCTCAGGGGTTATTTCTGACTCTATGCTCAGAAATTGCCCCTGGCAGGCACAGGGGACCATATGGGATGCCGTGATTCGAACCACCAACCTTCTGCACGAAAGGCAAACACCTTACCTCCATGCTATCTCTCCGGCCCCTAACTTTCTCTTTTATTTGAACCACTCTTAGTATATGTGAATTAATGGTATATATAGTGCATATTAATATACTCTGATATTCCTATTTAAAAAAAGAAAAAGAAAACCTCTTGATCCAGCATACCCCTCTAGTTACCACCTGTCTCTCTACTCTACTTTATAATAAACCTCTGAGGAGTTTGCACTGTCACAGTTCCTCAATTCCTATCCTTTCCTCAGTCCAAACCAGGTCTCCTCCCCTCATGCTGCCCTGGTCCAGGTTAGGAGCCTCATTTCCAACTTCATAGTAGTAAAATTGGGACTCAGCTGGGAGTACAGATTACCTGACTTTGCAGCATTTCACCTTTCTTCCTCCTTGATACAGTAAGAAGCAGAAACTTCCCTAAGTTTTCAGAGTGCCATGCTGTGGTTTGTGTTCTCCCGGGCACCCTACCCTTCTACTTTATGGACTCCTTATCTTTACAGCTGAGATTTGAGTGCTTTGTTCTTTTACTCTCTGCTCTCATGCTCCACCATCCCTTCATAATTCAATGCCCTGTCTATGACTTTCTCTCTCCAGCCTGGCTGTCACTTTTGATATTTGCAATATCAAATATTATAATATCAGCACACTTGATCATGTGGTTGTCTGATAGACATCTCTAACTTAGTGTGTCTGGAAACAAACTTGTAATGATGATCTTCTTTTTTCCCTCCCTTTCCTCTTCCTTCTCCTCCTCACACCAGACTTTTTTCAGGGCTTAATCCTGGTTCTGTGCTGAGGGATCACTCCTGGCAGGGCTCTAAAGACCATATGCAATAGTGGGCATTGATCCTGGTCAACTGTGCAGGGCAAGCTTCTTACCTCCTTTTACTATACCTCTCTGGCTTCCTGTTTTTTTTTTTCTTCCTGTAATAGTCATTGTGCTTGTGATTAAATCATTATTGAAAATCCTACTGTCCCTCTCTCCCTAGGAGAGGGAAATGAAAGCTGAGGGTTATCTTGCTTGTCACTGTACCCTTGGAACTTAGTAGTTACCTGACACACATCGATTTACTGAATGAAGCTTTCTGAAATGCTAATCTAATCATCATCATTCCTTACTTTTACTATCCCCTCACTTTTGTTATTGCCTTATTTTGGGGGAAACATGCTCGGTAGCACTCAGGGTTTACTCCTGGCTTTAAGTTCAGAAATTACTCCTAGGGCTGGAGCAATAGCAGTGTTAGAGCATTTGCCTTGCATGCTGCCAACTTGGGACCAACCAAAATTCGATCCTCAGCATTGCATATGGTCCCCTGAGTCTGCGATGAGCAATTGGGGGGGTGGTTTGGGCCACACCCAGTGGCACTTAGAGGTTACTCCTGGCTCTGCGCTCAGAAATTGCTCCTGGCAGACTCAGGGGACTATGTGGGATGCTGGAGATCAAATCCAGGTCTGTCCTAGGTTGGCTTCATGCAAGGCAAACGCCCTATCATTGTGCTATCGTTCCAGCCCCCTTACTGCTATTTTTTAAATTTTCTGTCTTTAGCATTGAGCCTGAATTTTCCTCAAAACATCATAATTTTCCTCCTTGGCCTCATAACCAATACTTCCTTATTTTTATTTTCTGGTTTCAGGGCCATATTCAGCAGTGCTCAGGTGCTTCTCTTAGCTGTGTGCTGTGAGTTTCTCCTGGCAGTGCTTGGAGGCCTCTGTGGAGCTGGAGTTTGAACTTGGGCCTCACCAAGCATCCTCTCTCTAGTTCATGGCTGACATTGTTCCTATGGTTTGCAGAGCCCGTGAATGACTGTCTTAAGCTACATCTCATCTCACCAGGCCTTTGACTCTGTTCTCTGCCTGGAATATTTCCTGGACTAGCTCCTTCTTGTCCTTGAAGGCTCGCTGAGGTCACATCTTTTTTAAGCTCCCTGAAGGTTACCAGGTGTCAGGGGAGGTGGGGGCACAGCCTAGCTCTAGCTTATTCCTTATTGGCTTCTGCTCACACCTCAATGTGTTGGGCCAAGAGGTTGAAGTTTGGCTTGGAGACAATGTTGATGTTGTCAAATGTAGAGTAGTGAGAGTTGCAGTGGGTGAGGTGGAGATCAGAGAAACCAAAAGACAAAAGATGGCCTTGAGGCTGACAAACACACTGACCTCCAGGACCTGAGGTTTTTGGACCTTTGACCTAGACATGGAGATTCCTGGGCTGACCCCTCTGACTCAAATTTCTCTTCTTCCTCTCTCAGGAGGGGATGTCACCATCACTGACCTGCCCGTGGCCCTAGAGCAGATCCAGGGAAATGTCCGGGCCAATGTGCCAGCTGGAGGCCGGGCCCAGGTCTGTGCCTTGTCCTGGGGGATTGACCAACATGTATTCCCTGGAGACTTTGACCTGGTGCTAGGGGCTGATATCGTTTACCAGGAACCCACCTTCCCTCTGCTGCTGGGGACCCTCCAACACCTGTGCGGGCCCCACGGCACCATCTATCTAGCCTCCAAGATGCGAGAGGAGCACAGGACAAAGAACTTCTTCCAGCACCTCCTGCCCCAGCATTTCCAACTGGAGCTGGCCCAGAGGAATGAGGATGAGAATGTCAACATCTATAGAGCCAAGCACAGGGAACCAAGACCTGCTTGATGTCTGCCATTGATGCCACTGAACTGCTTATCCCAGTGAAGAAGCAGTCAGCCCCTGAAGCCCTAAACCAAAGACCAAAGGACCAAAGAGGATGGATTTCTGTTGCCCCTCTCTTTGCCTTTTTTCTTCATTCCCTCAGATGCTCATGAATCCTTGAGAACCTTCATAGCATGGGGATAGAGCACAGAGGATGCTTTCAGCTCTTGTTCTCAGCAGATAGGAGGGTGTCCAGGTGTTCAGGGACAGGGAACAGAGTGGGATATGACTAGTGGTTCAAGACTCACCCATCACTTCCAGACTGGCTGTGGTCTGTTTATACAAGGTACAATTTTTGTCATTGACAGATTTAATTTTGGGGAAGGTCTTGGCCACACCCACTGGTGCTCAGGGGTTACTCCTGGCTCTCTGCTTAGAAATCGCTCCTGGCGGGGCCGGGTAGGTGGCGCTGGAGGTAAGGTGTCTGCCTTGCAAGCGCTAGCCAAGGAAGGACCGCAGTTTGATCCCCGGCATCCCATATGGTCCCCCCAAGCCAGGGGCGATTTCTGAGCACATAGCCAGGAGTAACCCCTGAGCGTCAAACGGGTGTGGCCCAAAAACCAAAAAAAAAAAAAAAAAAAGAAATCGCTCCTGGCAGGCACGGAGGACTATATGGGATACCAGAATTAGAACCACTGTTGGTTCTGGGTTGGCTGGTTGCAAGGCAAATGCCCTACAGCTGTGCTATCTCTTTGGCCCATATTTTTGGGGGGGTCACACACGGCAGCATTTATGAGTTACTCCTGGCTCTACATTCAGAAATCACTCCTGGCAGGCTCAGGGAACAATATGGGATGCTGGGATTCAAACCACCATCATTTTGCATGCAAGGCAAATCCCCTTCCTTCATGCTATCTCTGGCCCTCTGGCCCAGATTTAATTTTTTTGAGGGGTGGGTTCATATCCCTCAATGCTCAGATGTTACTCCTGGATCTACAGTAAGGAATTATTTCCGACTGTCTCAGAAGACCATATAGGGTGACAGGGGTTGAACCTGGGTGGGCTGCATGCGATTCAAATACCCTAACCACTGTACTATCACTATGGTCCCAGTTGCTGCCACATTTCAATGGGAGAATGAAAAAAATAACTTTAAGGGAAAGAAAGGAATGTTAAAGATCCCTTCTTCAAATCTCAAGATTTGCTCTTTAGCTGAGGAGAAAGAAGCCACAGACCCCCAGCTTCTTTCGAGAGAAAGTCTGGGGGAAACCATGATTTCAACCAGGCAGAGTCCTGCCCTGCAACCAGGGATGGGCAGCAGTACTGTCCTTTGGACTGTAGCTTCTCTACCTTCACATTGGAGCCACAGTCACTAAGAACCAGGGTCTTTGTTTTTTTCTAGCTTGCCATGCTCCGTCTTTCCTCTGACCTACTATATTTGCCTTCACTTCCTTTCCTCTTCCCACTGTGGTACCTCTGGGTGTTTTTTTTTTTTTTTTTTTTTTTGCTTACTTCTTAGCAACATATCACCTTCTCTGGACCCCTGCCCTTCAAGCCATTTGCAAATTTTTGTGATCTTCCCAAATCAACTCAAATTAGCTTTTGCTTCCTACAGAAGCAAGACTGCATGATTCTCAGTTTGTCCCCGATGATCTACCCTTCCCTTCAGCTTCATCTCTTACTGCCTTCTTTTCTGCCTTGCAGTCACTGATCAACTGAGCAAAAGTTGTTCTCTAAATTCACCCCATAATTTCCTGAATCATTCGTTTTTGATTACTTCCCACCTGAAAAGGTTATTTTTATCTTAAATCCTCATTATTCTTTGCCACTTTCCTAAAAAGCAAATCTTTCCCTGAGCCTTCTGTTTGGATATGATTTCTTTCTTCTTCTTTTTTTTTTCTTTCCTGAAGATGCTGCAACCATTTGGTAATCGGATGGGGCTTTCCTTGTCTATGCGTTCCCATGAGACCATTATCTTAAAGGGTGGGGTGGTAGTGTTCTCACCTCTAATTTCTTAAAATCAAACACAGCTCCTGGCCACATATATACTCAACAAATATTTTACTCATTCAACATTTTTTTTTTTTTGTCTTGGGGTCTCACCTAGCAGTGCTCAGGTGCTATACCTGGGCTCTGTACTCAGGGGTCACTCATGGTAGTCCTAAGGGTACTCTTTATGGTACCTGGGATCAAAATGGGGTCAGCTGCAAGCAAAGCATGCATCCATCTCAACTTCCCAATGCAATCTTGATGAAATGTATGAACCTTTAGAGTAATTTCTACCTCACAAGCTTACCTGGTGCCCTAAGTGGTTAAGGACTGTGAAATAGCATTGAAATAAAATAATAATGAAAAATAAAATCAAAGTGTCACAACAAGGTTGGAATTCTTATTTTAGGGCAACTTGACCTCAAAAGTTTCCATTATCCGGGCTTGGGGGTGGGTGGGTGAACCATTCCCCCCACATTGAAACCTGTTTCCCCAAGACCAAGTCAAGGAGGCCAAGAGCCCCTCCAGCCAGCAGGGGGTGCTGGGCGCGTTCTGATGGGGCGCTGGGCCCTGTCGCTCGCCGTCGACCGGTGACCTCATCTGTGCGCCTGCAGAGTTGGCCGGGCATGGCGGCCACCACGATGTCCCTGCTGCGGGCCCTGCGCTCCTGTCCGATCGCACGGCCGGGGAGCTGCCGGGTGAGAGCTCGCAGTGACCCCGACATCAGTCGGCCTTGGGGGCCTTCCTCCCTGGAGCTCGGGTCGTACCCGGCCCTTCCCCAGGCTCCCACCCAGGGCCTTCCTTTTCCGATCCCATGGCCTGGACCGTCCCCCTTGGGGCCCTCTCTTGCTACCCGCATGCATGCTCTGCAGCTCCAGCTCTTTTCGGCTACATGCTCTCCAGGTCTCATCCCTTTCTTTGTGCCCCCAGACAGGGTCCCCCCTATTGCACTGGCCCCCGCCATGGAAAAAAGCGTTCCACGCCGCCCCCGCGCTGTCCACCGCCGCCCCCAGCAAGGAGCAGCTCCAGACCCTGCGCCGGAGAACGGGCTACTCGTTTGTCAACTGCAAGAAAGCCCTGGAAGCGTGCGGCGGGGACCTCCAGCAGGTGGGGTGGGGGGTAGTGGGGGGCCAAGGGAGGTGGCCGGGCTGGGGGACTGGGCAAAGTCTCCCTAGAAGGCCGCGGAGTCAAACTTATAAAGCCGGGAAGTTGAGGCTTCTGGCCCAAATGGTCACCTTGGCTTTGGGCTCCTTGGAAGCATTTGAATCGGGGCCACAGCCTTAAGGACCTTAATCTCATGTGGTCTCTCCCGTCTTCCAGTTTTTAATGTCTTTTTTAAGTTGTTACTTTATTTAAAAACACTGTAGTTACCAGGTTGTTTATAATACAGTTTTTTTTAATCTTAGATATAAAGTTATTCATGATTGGGATTCAGACATGCAGTGTATAACACTTTTCACTAGTGCACTTTTCTCCTTTCTCTTTCTCCTTCCCTTTCTTCCTCTCCCTTCCCCTCTTCCTCCCTTTCCCTTCCTTCCTCTCCCTTCATTCCTCCTTCTCTCCCTTCCTCTCTCATTCTCACTCCCTTTTTTTTACTCCCCCCTTTTAGACACTGGTTTTCACTACTGTTACTGAGGGATATCATGCCTATTATTTTATCTCCATTTAATACCCAGTTCTCGTCCTGAGTGATCCTTTCTAGGGCCCGAGGGATAGTACAGCAGTAGGGCCTTTGCCTTGCACATGGCTGATCCAGGATGGACCTTGGTCTGATCCGGGCCCCCCAGCCAGGAACGATTTCTGAGCGCATAGCCAGGAGTAACCCCTGACCGTCAACGGGTGTGGCTCAAAAACAAAAAAAAGGGGCCGGGCGGTGGCGCTAAAGGTAAGGTGCCTGCCTTACCTGCGCTAGCCTAGGACGGACCGCGGTTCGATCCCCCGGCATCCCATATGGTCCCCCAAGCCAGGAGCGACTTCTGAGCGCATAGCCAGGAGTAACCCCTGAGCGTCACCGGGTGTGGCCCAAAAAACCAAAAAAAAAAAAAAAAAAAAAAAAAAGAGTGATCCTTTCCAAATATCACAATGGTCCCTTCTCTGCCCTAACTGCACTCTCACATTATTTGTGGAAAGTTCCCTACCATGGACTGGCCATCCTAGCCCTCATCTCTATTGTTTCTGGTTATATTTACCATATTATCTTCTTTTATTTATATCCCACAAATGAGTGCAATCATTCTATATCTATCCCTCTCCCTCTAACTCATTTCACTCAACAGAATACTCTTCATATCCAACCACATATAAACAAATTTCCTGACTTCATTTTTCGTAATGGCTTATAATAATTCCATTGTATCGATGTCCCATAGTTTCTTTATCCACTCATTTTCTTTTCTTTTTTCTTTTTTTGGTTTTTGGTTTTTGGGTCACACCCGGTAGTGCTCAGGGGCTACTCCTGGCTCTACACTCAGAAATCACCCACCCCCGGCAGGCTCGGGGGACCATATGGGATGCCGAAATTTGAATCACCATCCTTCTGCATGCAAGGCAAATGCCTTACCGCTGTGCTATCTCTCCGGCCCCTATCCACTTATTTACATCTTTTCTCAGGCACTTGGGTTAGTTCCAGATTCTGGCTGTTGTGAATGGAGCTGTGATGAACAGAGGGCTTTTCTACAATTGGGTCATTTCATTATAGATATTCTATTTCAGGGCCTTACATATATAAACATGTGTTCTCCTGCTTGAACTATTTCTCCAGATCCTTTCATTTCTGTTTTAGAGTTGAGGGCAAGTAGAATAAACTGGGGAACCAGAACTTATTTTAGACCCTCTGTGTGGTTTGATATTACTGACGGCCTCCTCTTTGCTCTTTTCTTCTAACTTTCTAGGCAGAGAGTTGGCTCCACAAGCAGGCCCAGAAGGAGGGCTGGAGCAAAGCTGCGAAACTCAGTGGGAGGAAAACAAAGGAAGGTCTGATCGGGCTACTGCAGGAAGGAAACACAGCCGTGTTAGTAGAGGTAAGTGGTCAGAATTCCCAATTCAGGGGCCAGAGCGATAGCACAGCGGCAGGGCGTTTATCTTGCATGCGGCCAAATTAGGACAGACCCTGGTTCGATCCCCAGCATCCCATATGGTCCCCTGAGCTTGCCAGGAGTAACTCCTGCACACTATCAGGTGTGATCCAACCCCTCTCAATATCAATAATAAAGGTTTTCTTAATCCTTACAAAAAAAAAAAAAGAATTCCCAATTCTGACCTGGGGAGAAGAGTAGAGTGGATTTGGGCTCTTGTCTTGCATGTGGCTGATACTGGCTGGGTTCAATTTCCAGCATCTCATATGGTCCCCTAAGCCCTGCCAGGAGTGATCCCTGAGCACTGAGCTAGGAGTAGGCTCTGAGCACCACCAGGTGTGCCCCATGGATAAGAGGATCCTAGGTTGTTTGTCTTACTGAGCATATGTCTTATTTGTCTGTATGTCTTGTCTAGTACATACCTCCGAATTCCTTGATTTACCTGTTGTATCCTCTTAATTTGCTTTTGGAAGCTGCAGTAGATAACTTACACAGCAACATCTGTTTGATCCTACAGGTAAATTGTGAGACCGATTTTGTTTCCAGAAATTTAAAATTTCAAGAGTTGGTCCAGCAGGTCGCCCTTGGAACCATGTTGTATTGTAGGAGCCTAAAGGATCAACTCTCCACATACAAGAAAGTGAGTTGTTTTGGGGGAGGGGGGATCTTTGCTTGTTTCATTTCTTACATTGTCTTGTTTCAGTTCCTTGCTTTATGCCTCTGATGATATGGCACCTCTTTGGAAAGGAGTGCTCTTCTTTCCTCATATTACTGTAGTACCTTATATTTTTGTTGTTGTAATATGTTTCTATTAAATTTCATTTAGTTGTATATTGTCTGTCATTCCCAATAGAATGTGGGCTTCAACAGGTAGTTATTTTTTTGTTTTTTGGATCAGCGCTCAGGGGTTACTCCTGGCTTTATGCTCAGAAATTGCCCCTGGAAGGCACAGGGGATCATATGGGATGCCGAGCTTCGAACCACCATCCTTCTGCATGAAAGGCAAACGCCCTACTTCCATGCTATCTCTCCGGCCCCCAGTTTAGATAGTATTTTAAAATAAAATATCTTGGGGCCGGAGAGATAGCATGGAGGTAAGGCATTTGCCTTGCATGCAGAAGGTTGGTGGTTTGAATCCTGGCATCCCATATAGTCCGCCAGGCCTACCAGGAGTGATTTCTGGGCATAGAGCCAGGAGTAACTCCTGAGCACTGCTGAGTGTGACCCCCCCCCAAAAAATAAATAAAATATCTTGGGCCGGAGAGATAGCATGAAGGTAAGGCATTTGCCTTGCATGCAGAAGGATGGTGGTTCGAATCCCGGCATCCCATGTGGTCCCCGAGCCTTCCAGGAGCGATTTCTGAGCGTGGAGCCAGGAGTAACCCCTGAGCGCTGCCGGGTGTGACCCAAAAACAAAAAAAAATTTTTTTGGGAGGCTGGAGAGTAGCACAGTAGTAGGGTATACCTGGGTTCGATCCCCAGTATCCCATATGGTCTCTCAAGCCTGTCAAGAGCAATTTCTGAGCAAAGAGCCAGGAGTAATCCCTGCCAGGTGTGGCCCAAAAACAAAAACAAATAAATTTTTTTGGTTTATTTTTCGGTTTTTGTGCTACACCTGAGGGTAATGAGGGCTTCTCCTGACTCTATGCTTAAGGATCACTCTCAGTGGTGCTTGCAGAGATGTATGCGGTGCCAGCAGTTATGTCCTCATAAATGTTATTACTGGCATTAATCATAGTTTGTGAAACTGTTGAAACTACTTCCTAGTATTAAATTGCTACTTTATTATCAAACTTTGAATCTCTTTTTTTTCTTGTTTTTTGGGTCACACCCGGCAACACTCAGGGGTTACTCCTGGCTCTATGCTCAGAGATTGCTCCTGGCAAGCTCAGGGGACCATATGGGATGCTGGGATTCAAACCACTGTTCTGCATGCAAGGCAAATGCCCTACCTCCATGCTATCTCTCCAGCCCAAAACTTCGAATCTTGCTCTTGCCAGAAACTGCTGTTGGTGTGAACAACTATCTTGTTCCTTTTCTCATTATCTATAATAAAGGCTTTAATTTCTCTTAGCTTTACTTATTTCCCTTTTGGTCTTTACATAAATTTCCTTTTAACTTTTTTTGTTTATTTTTGGGTCATGCTAGCAGTGCTCAGGGAGTACTGCTGGTTTTGTGCTTAGGGGACTGTGTATTGCTGTGGATGGAATCAAGTCTCCTGCATGAGAATGTGTGCCCACTGAACCATATCTCTGGCCCCTCTTTGTCATTCTGAAGAAAATATCAAATCAAACTTGGGACTGGATAATAGTACAGTGAATAATATGCTTGCCTTGCCCATAGCCAACTTTGGTTTTATCCCTGGCAACTCACCTATCTGTTCACTGAACTCTACCAGAAAAACCCTACCCTGAGTACAGACCCAGGTATAAACTCCTAGCATAGCCAAGTTGGACCCAATCTCCTTTGCCCACACACAAAAAATTAAACTTAAAGAAAAGTTTCTTGTTTTTTTTTTTTTTTTTTTTTTTTTTTTTTTTTTTTGGGTCACACCCGGCAGTGCTCAGGGGTTATTCCTGGCTCCATGCTCAGAAATTGCTCCTGGCAGGCACGGGGGACCATATGGGACGCCGGGATTCGAACCGATGACCTTCTGCATGAAAGGCAAACGCCTTACCTCCATGCTATCTCTCCGGCCCCAAGTTTCTTGTTTTTTATAATAAACTATAACACTTTTTGGGGGGTGGAGGGCCCCACCCAGTGGTGCTCAGGGCTTACTCCTGTTTTTTGTTTGTTTGTTTTTGTTTTTCTGGGCCACACCCAATGACACTCAGGAGTTATTCCTGGCTATGCACTCAGAAATTGGTCCTGGCTTGAGGGACCATATGAGATGCCAGGGATCGAACCGCAGTCCGTCCTAGATTAGTGCTTACAAGACAGACGCTTTACCGCTAGCACCACCGTTCCAGCCCCTTACTCCTGGTTTTGTCCTCAGGCATCACTCAGCCAAATTTGGTGGACTATATGGATGTGGTTGGAACCAGTGTCAGCTGTGTGCAAGGCAAGCGCCCTACCAGCTGTGCTACCACTCCAGCCCCTTTGGTTAATATTTTGTTTCTTTCCCCCTTTCCCTTCTCTTTTGTTTCTGTTGTTGGAATTACTGGGTGTTGTCCATCTGGTTGTGGGGCTGGTAACCCAAGAGTGTGCTGGCAGCCTGAACAGTAGAGCAGTTGGGATAGCACTTGTGGTGTACAGGTGGCATTGGGCTCCAACTCATGGTTTCATGTTTATAAAGCAGGCACTTCTTTTCCTCTTATTTTTATTTAAGCAAGCCCTTATTTAAAAAGGTAAAGAAGGAGCCCAGAGAGATAGTACAAAGGTTAAGGCACTTGCTTAGCATGTGACGTTGGACCTGAGCCTAGTCTGAATTCTGAGTACCACCAGATATAGCCATAAAAAAAAAAATGGGGGTCAGAGAGATAGCATGGAGGTAGAGCATTTGCCTTGCAAGCAGAAGGACGGTGGTTCGAATTCCAGCATCCCATATGGTTTCCCTGAGCCTGCCAGGAGAGATTTCTGAGTGTAGAGCCAGGATTAACCCCTAAGCACTGCCAGGTGCGACCCCCCCAAAAAAAACAAAAACAAAAAAAACAAAAAATGGAACAAACCAACCAAGCCAAGATTTTCCTTCTCCCTTTATATTAAGTAATTTATTTTGTACCAACATTAAATCTTGGATTCTAATTTTATAAACAGATTACAATTACTTTCTATAACTTAGGTATATTTAATCATAATGAATAATGTAATTTATCTATTCTGAAGCATAAATGATTCCTGAATTTGACTTTTCTGTGCATGCTGGCTTCATTGTCCCTTGGATTCATCTTCATTCTTTTTTGTTTGTTTGTTTGTTTTGGTTTTTGGCCACACCCAGTGACACTCAGGGGTTACTCTTGGCTATACGCTCAGAAATCACTCCTGGCTTGGGGGACCACATGGGACACCAAGGATTGAATCAAGTCCATCTGGATCAGCCACATGCAAAGCAAACGTCCTATCACTACACTATCGCTCCAGCCCCTCATCTTCATGCTGTTCTGAATATTTCCTTACTTGGGTTGTGTTTTGGACCATACCTGGCAGGTTCAGAGGTCACTCTGGTGGTGCTGGGGATGGAACCCAGGCCCCTCACATGCAAATCTAGCCCTCTGAGTCATCTTACTATCTCTATTTCCTTAAGATACTTTGGACTCATGATATATATTGTTTACTTTTTTTGCCCCAGTCTTAGAATTGGCTGTTTTCCCCCCAAGGAAGCCTGATCTTTTGATCCTTTTTGTTGAAGAAATAGTTTTTATTTTATTTATTTTTTTATTACAGTCATTGGTGCTCAGGGGTCACTCCTGACCCTGTACTCAGGAATTCCTGGCAGTGCTTAAGGCATCATATGGGTGCCAGGGTTTGAACTCAGGTCAACTACATGCAAGGCAGGTGCCCTACTGATTGTACTGTGTCTATAGCCATGAGGGAATGGTTTTTAGAAACCAAGACCTTAGTATAAATAAATAAATAAATAAATAAATAAATAAATAAATAAATAAATAAATAAATGTTGTATGCACACATACACACACACAAACACAGAAATTCAATTCTAATACTGCACCATTTTGCTTCCCTTATTCCATATTTGTATCCGCTGTCATATTAAGTACACAGGCTACTGGCTCCTAGCAGATTTCACTGTTTACTTATTAAGGCTATGATATATGCAAACGTGTTTCGAAGGTGTTTAACTGACCTCTTTTTTAAAAAAATAACTGACCATGGGGCCAGAGATATAGCACAGTGGCATTTGCCTTGCAAGCAGCCGACCCAGGACCTAAGGTGGTTGGTTCGAATCCTGGCATCCCATATGGTCCCCTGTGCCTGCTGGGAGCTATTTCTGAGCAGATAGCCAAGAGTAACCCCTGAGCATTTCCGGGTGTGGCCCAAAAATTAAAAAAATAAATAAATAACTGACCACTTCAAATCTAAGAAGTTCAAGATTTGTTGATGTCCTCGTCTCTATATTGGAGTTTGGTGGTCAAAGACCCAGTATTGAGAAGGGCAGGAACTAAGGCACTTGCTTTTTGTGCCACTAAGCCTGGTTCACAAAAGGTCCCCCTGGGCACTGCCAGGGGTCACTACTGAACATAGAGCCAGGTTAGCCCTTTAGCACTGTGGATGTAACCCAACATTATACGCCCCCCCCAGGGTATGTGGAAATTTTTTCTTTCCTTTGATGGTTTGTTATTGATTTCAAATATAATTAGAGGCATATGTTTTTGTTTAGTCATTTTCACATCAAATCCTTGTTCATTTAATTACTTTTCTTGGGAGGACACACCCAGCTGTGTCCAGTGGCTACTCTCAGCCCAGTGGCCTGAAGTTGCTCTTGGTTGTAATTGTCAGAGGTGATCAAGCCCAGATCTCCCACATGCAAAACTTGCACTAGCCCTTTGAGCCTTCTTCCTGGCCCCAATTTATTTTTTGAATATGCAAAACAGTAATAAGATTCTGAAACTTAAAAAACATACACAGGGGCCCGGAGAGATAGCACAGCGGTGTTTGCCTTGCAAGCAGCGAATCCAGGACCAAAGGTGGTTGGTTCGAATCCCAGTGTCCCATATGGTCCCCTGTGCCTGCCAGGAGCTATTTCTGAGCAGACAGCCAGGAGTAACCCCTGAGCACCGCCGGGTGTGGCCCAAAAACTTAAAAAAAACAAAAACACACACTAAGAAGTCTTTGTTTTTGTTTTTGGGTCACACCAGGCAGTGCTCAAGGCTTATTCCTGACTCTGCACTTAAGGATCACTCCTGGCAGGCTTGGGGAATCTTATGGGATACCAGGGATACAACTGGGTTCAGCTGTATACAAGGCAAGCACCCTACTTGCTGTACTATTGCTCTGGCTCCAATACTAAGACATATTACAATATTACTCCCCCTTCTCTCCTGTTTTTGTTTGTTTGTTTGTTTTGTTTTTTTGCTTTTGGGGCCACACCTGATGACACTTGGGTTACTCCTGGTTATGTGCTCAAAAATCGCTTCTGGCTTGGGAGACCATATGGGATGCCAGGGGATTGAACTGCTGTTCGACCTAGGTTAGCACATGCAAGGCAAATGCCCTGCTGCTTGTGCCACTGCTCCAACCCCTTCTGCTTTTTTCTTTTTGAGGGGCTCACACTCAGTAGTACTCAGGACCTAGTTCTGTGCATCAGGTGGTGCACTGGAAACCATATGGGATGCTAGGGATCAAACATGGTTGACTGCTTGCAAGCAAAGCAACCTACCTGCTCTACTATTATTCCAGCTTCTCTCTCCTGTTTTTAGTCGCTCATGCAGATAAATGAGCTTCTTGGTTCCCTTTATGTCTTCTGCAAAAAAAAAAAAAAAAAAAGATATTTTATACAAATACTTTATTATGCAAAATGGTGGTATGATATATATATATATAAACTTTCATTATTTTTCTTTCACCTTTCCTTCTTTTTTCTTCCTTTTCTTTTCCTCTTTATTATCATGCTTCCTCTCTTCCCTCCCTTCCACCAGTGCTAGGGCTTACTCTGAGCTCTATACTCGAGGTCAGGATCCAACTGGAGTTAGTTGTGTGCAAGGCAAACATCCTACTATCCTACCTGCTATACTATCACTTCTAGTGGGACTTGGGAAACCATATGGAATGCCAAGGATTGAACTGGGTCAACCATGTACAAGCAAGCACCTTCCCCACTGTGCTATCTCTTTGACCTGTTTTCTTCCTTCCTTCCTTCCTTCCTTCCTTCCTTCCTTCCTTCCTTCCTTCCTTCCTTCCTTCCTTCCTTCCTTCCTTCCTTCCTTCCTTCCTTCCTTCCTTCCTTCCTTCCTTCCTCTCTCCCTCCCCCTCCCTCCTCCTCCCTCCCCCTCCCTCCTTCCTTCCTCCCTCCTTCCTTCTTTCCTTCCTTCCTTCTTTTCTTCCTTCCTTCCTTCCTTCCTTCCTTCCTTCCTTCCTTCCTTCCTTCCTTCCTTCCTTCCCTCCTTCCTTCCTTCCTTCCTTCCTTCCTTCCTCTCTCCCTCCTCCCTCCCTCCCTCTCCCTCCCTTCCTTTCTTTCTTCCTTCCTCCCTCCCTCCTTCCTTCCTTCCTTCCTTCCTTCCCTCCTCCCTTTCTTCCTTCCTTCCTCCCTCCCTCCCTCGGTCCTTCCTTCGTCCCTCCCTCCCTTCTTCCTTCCTTCCTCCCTTCCTTCCTCCTTCCTCCCTCCCTCCGTCTTTCCTTCCTCCCTCCCTCCCTTCTTCCTTCCTTCCTTCCTTCCTTCCCTCCCTCCCCCTCCCTCCCCCCTCCCTCTCCCTCCCTCCTTCCTTCCTCCCTCCTTCCTTCTTTCCTTCCTTCCTCCCTCTCTCCCTCTCTCCCTTATCCCTCCCTCCCTCTCCCTCCCTTCCTTTCTTCCTTCCTCCCTCCCTCCCTCCTTCCTTCCCTCCTTCCTTTCTTCCGTCCTTCCTCCCTTCTTCCTCCTTCCTTCTTCCCTTCCTTTCTTCTTCCTCCCTCCCTCCCTCTGTCCTTCCTTCTTCCTTCCTTCCTTCCTTCCTTCCTTCCTTCCTTCCTTCCTTCTTCCCTCCCTCCCCCTTCCTCCTCCTCCCTCCCCCTCCCTCCTTCCTTCCTCCCTCCTTCCTTCTTTCCTTCCTTCCTTCTTTTCTTCCTTCCTTCCTTCCTTCCTCTCTCCCTCCTCCCTCCCTCCCTCTCCCTCCCTTCCTTTCTTTCTTCCTTCCTCCCTCCCTCCTTCCTTCCTTCCTTCCTCCCTCCCTCCCTCCGTCCTTCCTTCGTCCCTCCCTCCCTTCTTCCTTCCTTCCTCCCTTCCTTCCTCCTTCCTCCCTCCCTTCGTCTTTCCTTCCTCCCTCCCTCCCTCCCTTCCTTCCTTCCTTCCTTCCTTCCTTCCTTCTTCCCTCCCTCCCCTCCCTCCCCCCTCCCTCTCCCTCCCTCCTTCCTTCCTCCCTCCTTCCTTCTTTCCTTCCTTCCTCCCTCTCTCCCTTCTCCCTCCCTCTCCCTCCCTTCCTTTCTTCCTTCCTCCCTCCCTCCTTCCTTCCTTCCCTCCTTTCTTCCTTCCTTCCTCCCTCTTTCCTCCTTCCTTCCTTCCTCCTTCCTTCTTCCCTTCCTTTCTTCTTCCTCCCTCCCTCTGTCCTTCTTCCTTCCTTCCTTCCTTCCTTCCTTCCTTCCTTCCTTCCTTCCTTCCTTCCTTCCTTCCTTCCTTCCTTCCTTCCTTCCTTCCTTCCTTCCTTCCTTCCTTCCTTCCTTCCTTCCTTCCTTCCTTCCTTCCTTCTTCCCTGCCTCCCTCCTTTCCTGCCTCCCTCCCTCCCTCCCTCTCTCCCTTTCCTTTTGTTTTTGGGCCACACCCAGTGGTGATCAGGGGTTACTCCTGACTCTGCACTCAAAATCATTCCTGGCAGGCTTGGGGGACCATATGGGATGTTGGGGCTTGAACCCGGATTGGCTGCATGCAAGGTAAACACCCTACCCACTGTGCTATTGTTCTGGCCCCTCTCTTTTCCTTTTTCCTTTTTATTATTTTGGGGCTACATCCAGTAATGCTATATGCTCTACGCTCAGGAATCACTCCTAGACTGCTCAGGAGACCATAGAGGATGTTGGGGTTGGAATTCTGCTTACCCAAGTGCAAAGCAAGTTCCATACCTGGTATACTACCCTTCCCTTCTTTTTTTTTAATTTAATTATGTACATTAGAAATTCTGTATAGAGGGCCCGGAGAGATAGCACAGCGGCATTTGCCTTGCAAGCAGCCAATCCAGGACCAAAGATGGTTGGTTCAAATCCCGGTGTCCCATATGGTTCCCCGTGCCTGCCAGGAGCTATTTCTGAGCAGACAGCCAGGAGTAACCCCTGAGCACCGCCGGGTGTGACCCCCCCCCCCCAAAAAAAAACCAAAAAAACCCAAAAAAACAGAAATTCTGTATAGTGGGCCCGAAGAGATAGCACAGCGGCGTTTGCCTTGCAAGCAGCCGATCCAGGACCAAAGGTGGTTGGTTCGAATCCTGGTGACCCATATGGTCCCCCGTGCCTGCCAGGAGCTATTTCTGAGCAGACAGCCAGGAGTAACCCCTGAGCACTGCCGGGTGTGGCCCAAAAAACAAAACAAAACAAAAGAAATTCTGTATAGCAGCTTTTGGAGAGTTTGTCTCATTTTCTTTTTTCAACTGGAAAAAGATTTTTCCAATTTAACAAATTATTAGTGTTGCAATAGGACTCATCAAAAACTTTTCTCCAGTGTTTGGTGTATTTGGGCTGTTTCCAGAAGCTTACAATTACAAATAATTAGTTAGCAGTTTTGTGAAGATGTTCTGAAATAATGTTGGACACAAATTATTAGGGTAAATTCATAGGATTTTAAATAGGATTGTGAGGTTAAAGAATAAAAGTATGGGGTTGAAGTGATAGCACAATGGGTAGGGCATTTGCCTTGCACGTGGCCGACCTGGGTTCAAGCCCCGACATCCCATATGGTCCCCCGAGCCTGCCAGGACTGATTTCTGAGCACAGAGCCAGGAGTAAACCCTGAGTGCCCCAGGTGTAGTCCAAAGACAAAAAAAAAAAAAAGAATAAAAGTATATATTGCTAGCTTTGTACAAATTTTTCCATTGGATTTTTTTATTGTTTTGTTTTTATTTTCTGAGCCACGCCTAAAAGTACTCAGGGGCTACTCCTGGCTCTGACCTTAGGAGTCACTTTTGGTAGGGCACGGGGGACCATAGAAGAATCTGGGTCTGCTGCATGCAAGGCAAATGCCCTACCTCCTGTACTATTTATTGCTTTTAGCCCTTCTCCATGGGTTTTGCAACATTTTGTGTTCCTCCCACCTGTTAGCAGAGCTAGTTTTAACATCTTACCACTGTATAAAAAGTCTTGGGCCCGGAGAGATAGCACAGCGGCGTTTGCCTTGCAAGCAGCCGATCCAGGACCTAAGGTGGTTGGTTCGAATCCCGGTGTCCCATATGGTCCCCGTGCCTGCCAGGAGCTATTTCTGAGCCAGGAGTAACCCCTGAGCACCGCCGGGTGTGACCCAAAAACAAACAAACAAAAAAAAAAAAAACAAAAAAAAACAGTCTTTGTTTTGGGGGCCGGAGTGATAGCATAGCAGTAGGGCATCCCATTTGGTTCCCCAGCCTGCCTGAAGCGATTTCTGAACACAGAACCAGGAGTAACCCCTGAGGACTGCCGGGTGTGGCCCAAAAACAAACAAACAAAAAACATCTTTGGTTTGATTTCTAGGAAATTGTATTCTTTAAAGTTATGCCAGAGTGGAATAAAATTGAATGTGATGAAGAGAATTAAAAAATTTTATAAAGATGAAAATATTGGGAATTGGAGAGATAATACAGCATATAAGTCACTTGCCATCCTTGTAGCCAACCTGGGTTTAATCCTTAGCACCCCATGTGGGTCACCTGAGGCCCCATCAGGAGTGGTCTCTGAGCACAGATCAGAGCTAGGAGTAAGCCAGTCACACAAAATAGGGAACTCGTTTCTGGCTTTTAACATCCTTAACTTCATGAAAACATCTGTTTATGTTTAGTTGTCTTAGTCATTTTTTTTTTATTATTTTGATGTTTGGGCCACTCCAGGGCGTACTTCTGGTTCTGCACTCAGGAATCATTCCTGCAGAGCTCAGAGGGACCATATGAGGTGCAGTTAGGGATTGAACCTGTGTCAGATGTTTGGGAGTCAAATGCCCTGCCCATTGTACTATCTCTCCAGCCCCAGTCTTAAGTCATTTTCTGAGAAATAGGCCATTCTTGATTAGTCCTTGCTCATTGGAGACGTGCAAATGGATTCATGTTTGTTTTCTTTGTTTATTTAGGGCTTCTTAAATTCCTCTGAGCTCTCTGAACTTCCAGCTGGGTCTGAGAGAGAAGGGTCACTCAAGGATCAGCTGACTTTAGCCATTGGTAAGTATTTTTCTAAGGAATCTAGAAACTGCAAATGTAAAAACTTGATCTTCTTGTCTCTTTGGTGTTCCTCCCCATCTAGATCAAAAATTGCAAGCTCGGGCCTGGAATGGTGGTACAGTGGTAGGGCTTTGCCTTGCAAACAACTGACCTAGGTTGGACCACAATTCGTTTGATCCCCTGGTGTCCCAGATGGTCTCCCAAACCAGGAGCGATTTCTGAGTGCAGAGCTAGAAATACCCTGAGTGCCACCGTGTGTTGGCCCAAAAACAAAACAAAACAAAACAAAACAAAAACAGTAACAACACAATTTAAATCCTGACTTTATGAAGTTTCCTTTCCAGAACCTATTGACTGTGAACTAGATTTGGATGGCTGTGGTTACCCTCCTTGGGTTCTGCTCTCTTCCTATGCATTCTTGGAAAAGAGGGAATTTACATGCTTGGAACTGATTGCTCATTCCGTTTAAGGCACCAAGTCTGTCTTTATAAGATTATGTCTGATGTTTTAGTGAGTCATGGAGGAGAGACCAGATAACTGTATATGGCACTTATTAAGAAATTCTGAAGGAAATGGGCATGTTAGCCCTGTCAGTTTCTGGGAATTAATTATTGTGCAGATGCTTTGGGCTTGTTTGAGGGGTATGTACACGCATGTTAGTTCAGGGGTTAAGGCATTGGCCTTGTTTGCACCCAGCCCAGTTCAGTTCCCTCCCTTGTCGAGGGGCCAAAGGGAGTACAGTGGATGGGGATCTGGCCTTGTATGTGACCAACCTGATTTCAGTCCCCAGCATCCCATATGATCCTATGAGCCTCTCCAAGAATGATCCTGAGTGCAGAGCCAGGAGTAAGCCCTATGTCTAATGGGTGTGGTACAAAAGACAAAATCCCCCAGGAGTGCATGGAGTAGCTTTTGAGTATAGTATTGCCCCAGATCTCCTCTCCCTCACAAAAAAAGAAGATTCTGTATGGTTTCTGGATGCCCTCATGTTTGCTTTGTTTTTATTGTTTTTTGTGGGGGTCACGTCCGGCAGTGCTCAGGGGTTACTCCTGGCTCTGCATTCAGAAATTGCCCCTGGCAGGTTTGGAGGACCATATGGAATATCAGGAATCAAACCGGGGTCCGTTCTGTGTTGGCTATCGCTCTGGCCCTGGATGCCCTTTTATGATTGTTAAGTATTACTATGGCTAATGCAGTGGTTTGAATTCAGACTCTCCATCCCCTTTATTTATCTGCTGCTTCTTGTGGCTTATTTGGAATTCTGTTAAAGATTAGCCTCCTGAGAGACTACGGGAGAGGACTGAACTCTCTTCTTGGTTCTCATATGTGAATATGTTCTTTTGATATTTTTTTTGTTTTTGTTTTGGGGCCATACCCAAAATGGTGTTCAGAGCTTACTCCTGGCTCTGCACTCAAGAATCACTCCTGGAAGGGTTTGAGGGACCGTAGAGGGTACCAGGGATTGAACTCAGGTCTGCTGTGTGCAAGACAAGTGCCTTCCCTGTTTTACTCTCTCTCCAGCCTCTATTCTTTTGATTTTTTTGATGTGAGGAAGTTGAAACGATTTATTGGATGACATGGGGTTTGGAATTTTCTGGGGTTTTCAGTTGTGGATTTTTTTTCCTGATAGGAATGAGGATAATGAGCAACTGTCTGTCAATTCTGCTGGGATTTGGGACGTTTGGTAATTTGATGCAGGAGAACTCAAATTCCTTGAAGTCAAATCTGAGTTTTAATTTTAGTTCTGCCCTGTATCATTTATATAACCTTGAGGTACTTGAACTCTCAAGCGTCAGCTTAATGCATTGATAAGGACCAGCATTTGAGTCTACTATGTGCCAGGAACTGTACGAAGTGCTTTCATATATATTATTTATCTTGTAACCTTGCTTTCAGGTTATTTTAAAAGTCAGTGTCAACATTTTATGGGTGAAGTTTTGATCAATTAGTAAATGCAGGGTCAGGGAGATAGCTCAAAGGCCAGGAATGCTTGTCAAGTGGACATAGAATTGCATTCCATCTCTGTTCTGAATGCTGCCTGCCTCCTGTGCCAGCATTCAGTAGCCCTGGTGGCCTTCCTTATATTTCTGGGGAGCCCCCTACTTACTAGGTGGAATTGCCATTAAGTCATTTAAGTCACATGATTGTATAAGAAGCAGAAGAAAGAATGTCTGTTAGTTTCTGTGCATTTACTTTTATGTATTATGGGGGCCAGAGAGAGAGCACAGTGGTAGGGTGTTTGCCTTGCAAGCGACCAACTCAGGACCAATGGTAGTTCAAATCCTGACATCCCATATAGTCTCCTGTGCCTGCCAGGAGCAGAGAGCCAGGAGTAACCCCTGAGTGCCATCTGGTGTGGCCCCAAAACAAACAAAACAAAAATTTATGTATTATGGTTTTTTGGCCACACTTGGCTGTATTCACGGCTTACTCTTGCTTCTGTGTTTAGGGATCACTCTTGGGGGGCTTGGAAATGGAGTTCCAGGGATCAAACCCGGGAATATATTCAAGTCTAACTCCTTACCTACTATTCTATCTCTCTGGTCCCTGTGTGTGTATTTTAAATATTAGAGTGCCTGGCACATGTTTGAGGTTCCATAAAGCCATGCTCTCCACCATCCCCATTTCCTTTTTAAACTAGAGTGAAGAATGTAGTTACAGTATTTTCATCTGATGCTATCCCCACTGTAGAAACACAGGACTGTCTCCCAAACTTGACTTTTCTACACAGTGGCACTGCTGCTAGAAGCGAGTCCTGGAAGCCTCTGTTGATGTGTTTGCTTCTTTTCCCTTAGGGAAATTGGGAGAAAACATGACTCTGAAGCGAGCGGCCTGGGTGAGCGTGCCAGCTGGGTTCTACATCGGTTCCTATGTCCATGGAGCGGAGCAGAGCCCCTCACTCTGCAATCTGGTGCTGGGGAAATACGGGGCACTGGTGGTCTGTGAGGCAGCCGAGCAGAAAGCCAACCTGGAAGATGTTGGCCGACGTCTAGGCCAGCATGTGGTGGGCATGGCCCCTCTCTCGGTTGGCTCCCTGGACGACGTGCCTGGGGACGAGTCTGAAACCAAAATGCTGTCCCAGCCGTATTTGCTGGACCCTTCCATCACGCTCGGGCAATATGTGCAACCCCAAGGGGTGTCTGTAGTGGACTTTGTGCGATTTGAGTGTGGAGAAGGTGAAGAGACAGCAGAGGCTGAATAGAGACTCGGGCCCACGAGAAAGTGCTTGAACTAAGCTCTGGACATCATTACATTTCGAAAAGAGTTAGGTCCTAAACCTCTTCAAACCCAAAATGGTGTTTCTCATTTTTGAGTTTATAATAAAATTAAAAGCATCATAAATAAAAATATTAAATAAAATAGTATAATAAAGTGAGTAGATTCTTTCCCTCACCTTTCTAATTCTGGACTTAGCTTTTGTTTTGGGGGGATTCATTAATCTGTACCCCCAAATTTCTCTTTTGTTTCTGGCCATACCTAGCAGCTCAGAGTTTACTCCTGGCTCTGTGCTCAGAAATCACTCCTGGCAGGTTCGGGGAGCCATATGGGATGCTGGGGTTGGAACCCAGGATGACTGCATGCAAGGCAAATACCCTACCCACTGTGCTATTGTTTTGGCCCCCATAGGCCCCCTAAATTTCTGACTCATTCTTTCTTTTTTTGGGGGGGGGGTTTGGGTCACACCTGGCAGTGCTCAGGAGTTACTCCTGGCTCTGCGCTCAGAAGTCGCTCCTGGCAGGCTCAGGGGACCATATGGGATGCCGGGATTCAAACTAGGATCCGTCCTGTGTTAGCTGCGTGCAAGGCAAACTCCTTACCGCTGTGCTATCTCTCCGTCCCCCCTGACTCATTCTCTTAATCCAGTGATCTGGAACTCTCCTGCTCAGCTTTTTCTCAGTTCTAGCTCAGAACTTCCTGTTTCTACCACATGGATTTCTTTGGAATTGTTGACTCAGAGAGTCGTGTGGAAAATATGGTTCCTTCCTTTGTGAGTAGTGTGCTTTGAAGACGTCAGTGGTACAGGGGCTGGTGTGGCCTCATTACTGAAACTAATAACACATGATGATGGAGTGTGTATGGGTGGGAACAGAGGTTTCCTTCACAGCTGTGAGACACATTTGGACATTCTTGTGCCAGAAATGGGAATCATGGTCCAGTTATCCAGTAAATTCACTCAGTAGTGCCGCATCACGTTCCCAGTATTGAGACATTTCTTCCACCATACACATAATTATCTTCATAAGCAAATCCCAAAATAATAAGAACACCATTTGGTTATACAGGCATGTTATTTGTAAAGTTAAAAAAAAATCTCTGGCACATACAGATCTGGATTTTGATTTTAGGATATATGTTACATATAGAGAGAGTATGTATATATATAAAATACTTTGAAATTAGTGTTTTGTTTTTCGTCCTCTTGTGACTTCTTTGGTTTCATGCCAATTTAGTGCTTGCTTCTGTGACTATCCAAGAGGCGACACCATCATAAAGGGGATAGTTATATTAGGCTACAATAGCTAGGGAACCCAGGGTTGAAGAATGAAGAACAAGCTGAGATTTGCAAATCTTGCTGTGTCTAACTTGGTGCTAGGTAAAAATTGGCAGGTAAGTTCTTTCCTAATATTGGCACTATTTGCTCTCTTCTGGGATTCTACCATCAATCAGCTCATGCCTTCTTGCCTTAGAAAAGCCCCTTTTCTTTCTTCATTTGCAGCTGCTTCCAGCCAGGCAGAGCAGCAAATTGTCCTCTTGTGATGCCAAATACAGAAACAAAGTCCTGTTCAGAGAGATAATTCTGAGAGAGAAAACAAAGTTTTCTGTTATAGGGAGCGTGCAGCAGGGTCCATACCAACAAGATGAGAGTGGGGTAGAGAGGAGTCTTGGGGAATTCCTTGTGAAGGGGCAGTGGAATGGTCATTGAGAAAGTCTGTGATGAGCTTGTTACTCTTTGAAGAGTTCTTTGGGTGGTGAAGCCCATGTGGAAGAAACTGAATTTGTAACTCATAGTCCCAAATAACAATGGATTTGAATTATAGACAGTTTGACTGGAATTCTGGTTTTCCTAGCAGGCTCTAGATCCTTGCTTAGGTGTCGTTCCTGATGGTGCTCAGGGCACCATATGAGATGCTGGGGATCGAACCTGGTTTGGCTACATGCAAGGCAAATGCCCTACCCACTGTGCTATCATTCTGCACTGCCATTTTTATCTGACGTATTTTAGATCACATCCAGTGATGTGCTTAGGAATCATTCCTGGAAGACTTGGTATGGTAGATTTTAAACCTGGGTTAGCTTTGTGCAAGGCAAGCACCTACCCCACTGTACTTTTTTTTTTTTGAGGGGCATATCTGGTTCTCAGGACTTTCCTGGTTCTGTGCTCAGGGGTCACTCTGGCAGTCTCAGGGGACCATATAAGGTTCTAGAATCTACCTAGCTGAACCTTATGCAAGGCAAATGCCCTACCTGCTGTACTAACTGACCCCATATTACAACTTTTTTTTTTTTTTTGGGTTTTTGGGCCACACCCGGCATTGCTCAGGGGTTACTCCTTGCTGTCTGCTCAGAAATAGCTTCTGGCAGGCACAGGGGACCATATAGACACCGGGATTCTAACCAACCACCTTTAGTCCTGGATCGGCTGCTTGCAAGGCAAATGCCGCTGTGCTCTCTCTCCGGGCCCATTACAACATTTTTCATTTGAAAGATCTGAGGGATCTTGTTAAAAGCATAACATTCAGGGCCGGAGAGATAGCATGGAGGTAAACCATTTGTCTTGCATGCAGAAGGATGGTGGTTCGAATCCCGGTATCCCATATGGTCCCCCAAGCCTGCCAGGAGTGATTTCTGAGTGTAGAGCCTGGAGTAACTCCTGAGCGCTGCCGGGTGTGACCCAAAAACTAAAAATAAATAAATAAAAAAGTAAAGAAAAGCATAACATTCTCCAAATGTTCACTGACAATGATTAGTTCTCTATTCATGCGAAATTATAGGCATAAGTCTTGTGTTTAGGAAAGTTGTAGTTCAGACACTTTAGAATTGACTAAAGAAATGTGTGTGTATGTGGTGGGAGGACGGACCCAGAGATCCTTTCCCAATTAGATACTTCATGGAGAAATTATATATATATATATATATATATATATATATATATATATATATATATATGATAATGTCTTAACTTTAGGGGTGCCAGGCAGGTGCTAAAAGCTGAGAATACAATTATGTACAAGATAAAGAAGGTATTTGCTTTTTTTTTTTTTTTGGGGGGGGGGTCACACCCAGCAGTGCTCAGGGGTTACTCCTGGTCTACGCTCAGAAATCACTCCTGGCAGGCTCGGGGGACCATATGGGATGCAAGGATTTGAACCACTATCCTTCTGCATGCAAGGCAAACGCTTTACCTCCATGCCATCTCTCTGGCCCCAATTCTTTGCTCTTGAGGCTTCTACTAGAGAGTCTGAAGTGTGGAGGGAGTGACACCGGAGCAGAGATCTAAATAATAGTGTATGTACAAGCAGAAAAAATATCTAGTGAAAAGGACCTTAGGCAGGAATGAGCGTGTTTTAGACTTTAGGGTGAGGAGAAGGGGAAAGAGTTACCTGAGATAAAACCAGAGGCAGGAGCTAAAGTGTGTGGGCCCTGGAGACTCTTGAAAGGACTTTGTCTTTCTTGTTTTGTTTGTTTTAGGTCACACCCAGCAGTGCTTAGGGGTTACTCCTGGCTCTGTGTTCAGAAATTACTCTTGGCAGGCTTGGGGGGGACCATTTGGGATGCTGGGGATTGAACCTGGGCTGGCTGCGTGCGAAGCAAACATCCTACTGTTGTGCTATCACTCTGGCCCTGACTTTGCATAGTGAAAAGCCATTTTGTGGGGTCGGAGAGATAACATGAAGGTAAGGCTTTTGCCATGCATGCAGAAGGATGGTGGTTCAAATCCCGGCATCCCATATGGTCCCCTGAGCCTGCTGGGGGGCGATTTCTGAGCGTAGAGCCAGGAGTAGCCCCTGAGCGCTGCCGGGTGTGACCCAAAACAAAAACAAAAAAAAAATAAAGAAAAGTAATTCTATATTTAATTTTATTTAATTGGGGGTAGGGGAACACACCACAGTGCTCAGGAGTTGATATGGCGCTAGGGATCAAACCTCTGAGCTATCTTCCTGGCCCCTAAAGATGTTTTAAATAGCATGACACTTTTTTTTTCATATGCCTTTTGACCATATGTATGTCTTCTCTGAGCAGGTTTCTGATTGTTTCTTCCCTTCATTTTTGGATGGGTCTGTATATGGAGGGAAGCGGACACTGGTGGAAAGTGTGATGCTGTGATGTTCCAGGTATGAAACCCTATTAATAACAATTTTGTAAACCAAAGTACCTACAAGAAAGTTAAAAAAATAAAATAACCATATCAAAAACAAATAGCACCTCTGATTTAAAAGTCTGTTGGGAGTGGGGAGTAGAGAGGCCGTGCAGCAGGTAAGGTGTTTGCCTTGCATATGGCTGACCCAGGTATGATCCCAGCATCCTATAGGGTCTTCTGAGCACCACTATATAGTAATTCCTTAGTGCAGAGCCAGGAGTAACCCTTTTGTAACTCTAGATATGAACCAAAAACAAAAACAAGAAAACCTCGTTGATTGTCATGTGGGGAAGAGATGGTAGGACAGAGCTGAAAACCAGTTTGGGGATGATTGCAGTTAGTTGGTGATAGCTGGAGCAGAGTGGCCACAGAGAGCAGTAGAGAAGTGTACAGAGGTAAACTGAGGAAGACATGTGGGAGGTGAGAAAGATAATGGAGCCCTGGGGTGTGGAGTGGAATTACTGTGTAGCTGTGGTGACTACTGAATGTTTACCATGTGCCAAAAGAATCCTCTGTCACAGAATCTCTGGACTCTCATACTTGTGGAGGGCCGAAGAGATAGCACAGCGGTAGGGCGTTTGCCTTTCACAAAGTCAATCCAGGATGGACAGTGATTCGAATCCTGGCATCTCATATGATCCCCCATGCCTGCCAGGAGCAATTTCTCACTTTGTGGAGAACTCTAATGGTCTCAGACACAGCTCCACGAGCCACTCACCTCCTTTTTAGCAGGGTTCACACCCTCAGGTAGCTCCTGGTTTTGGTTTTTCACCAGAACTTCAATCGGATAATATTTTGCCTCTCCAGCATCCAGGGAGAGAGTTGTGTTCTTCATGTCCTAGGGAAGACCACAGACACGAGCTGAGATACTCCTGGAGGTCCTTTCACGACCTGCCTCACATCACTGCATCCTTAGTGATCATCTCTGAGACCAGTGGTCCCCCCAGCCCGTTGCCTCTCAGGATAATCTGGGAACCTAGATAACTCGAAGAGAGGGTTCCTTCTCAGGAAAGCTGATTCAGTAAGTCTGGAAAATCTTGCCGAGCCAGTTTGGTGTAAATGCTGCACTTAAACTTTATTTAAATATTGTGATTACATCCCTTCTCTTGGCACTTAAATACATCTCCAGCTTTTAAATTACTGCAGATTGAAGTTACACTTTTCTTAAATACATTTTAATGACACTCCTTCGCCATTAGCTTTGGAATCTCGAGTCTGTAGAGCACAAAGGAGAAAATTGCCAGATGGCGTGGCCACCAGGTGCCAAGCTCTCTCCCCTTGTTAGAGCTGTTGGATTCTTGGCCAGAGGCTGTAGTTCTTTAACCCTTAGAATGGGGGGAAGAAAGCAAGGGAGTCAGAACAGTGGGGACAGCCCTTGTCTTGCATGCTGTGGGGCCTTATTTGAATCTCCAGCACCACATGTGGTCCCTGAACACCACTAAGAGTGATCCCTGAGCACAGAGCCAGGAATAAGCGTAGCAGGTGTAGCCCCAAAACAGAATAGGGGGAAGGAATTGGGGGGATATGGCTTTGTGGTAGAGTACTTGGCCTTGCATGTCTGAAGTCCTGGGTTTAATCCTCCACAACAGGAAAAAATACAGAAAGTTGGCATGGCCTGTAATTCTGTGTACCCCATCATCAGAAACTGATAAAAATCATTTCTGGGAAAATGTCGGTAAATTGAATATTTCTGAGTTGATAATAAAATTCATTTTGGGTCAAGAAAATAATACAGGGGTTAAGGTACTTGTGTTGTACACATCTAGCTTGGGTTTGATCTCTGACATCCTCCTATATGCTTCCTATATCCCTGCCAGGAGTTATCTCTGAGCAAAGAGCCAAGAGTTAGTTTTGTGCATCACTGGGTATGACCCCAAAACAAAAAATAATTTTTATTTTGTTTGTTGTTCTTTTTGGT
Source organism: Suncus etruscus (assembly GCF_024139225.1). NCBI lineage: Eukaryota > Metazoa > Chordata > Mammalia > Eulipotyphla > Soricidae > Suncus > Suncus etruscus. The sequence goes on from NC_064858.1 coordinate 87,180,032, forward strand.
TTTGGGGCCACATCCAGTGACACTCAGGGGTTACTCCTAGCTATGTGCTCAAAAATAGCCCCTGACTTGGGGGACCATATGGGACACCGGGACTCAAACCCAGGTCCGTCCTGGGTCAGTGTGTGCAAGACAAACACCCTACCGCCTGCACTACCGCTTTGGCCTCGTAAAACTTTTATTTTTAATTTTGGATCTCCCCAGCAAACCTGGGGGCTAGCAGGATTGCATCCTCCTGTTTTCAGGAGGACACAGGATGTCAGGGACCAAACAGGCATGTTCTCTAATCCTTTGAGCTATTTCCTAACTCTCAGTTGTTGGGTATTTTGTTGATGCTTTTGAGCTTTGGAGCTCAGTGATATGTGTGTGTGTGTGTGGGCTCAGTTCAGTGAGAAGCTAGGGGATGTGGTGCTTTGGGGGCAGAGCTTATCTGGCTACCCAGGTGGTGTTCAGGAGCATCAGGGACACACTGTGGGGTGTGTGTGTGTGTGTGTGTGTGTGTGTGTGTGTGTGAAGGGGGGAAGGTGTGTGGAATCAAACTCAGGCCCTCATAATAAGTAAAGCACAAGGGCTGGAGCAATAGCACAGCAGTAAGGCATTTGCCTTGCATGCTGCATGCGGCCAACATAGGACAGACCCCAGTTTGAATCTCAGCAACCCATATGGTCCCTCGAGCTTGCCAGGAGCGACTTCTGAGCACAGAGCTAGGAGTAACCCCTGAGTGCTGCCGGAGATGACCCCCCAAAAATAATAAAAGTAAAGCACAAGCTTTACTACTGAGCTACTGTTCCAACTCATTTATCTGTTCAATAGCTTGTAGTGCCAGCATCAACCTAGGACTTTGCCCTTGTGAGAACTGCCTCCCCACCTTTTTTCAGGTGCTGGGGTATGGAGCCATGCAGTGTCTGGGATCAAACTCAGGGACTTGAACATTATTTTATATTAACAATTGTTTTAATTAAGAGATTTGGTGTTGGGGGCTCCCATGCAGTGCTCAGGGGACATATGGACCTGCCTAGCAATTCTCAGTCAATCAAGTTGGCAGCAAGGGCTGGAAGTTACAGTGCTGCTCGGTCCTGGGATGCCAAAGAGATTCTGGGCTAGCTCAGGGGAGCTCAGGGAGCCTCTAAACAACACTGGCTACTACTTCAGTGTTGACCTCATGCAAGACAAGCACCTTAACCCTGTACCATTTCTCCAACCTCTCAAACATTACTATTATTATTATTATTATTGTTATTATTATTATTATTATTATTATTTTTTTTTTTTTTGGTTTTTTGGGTCACACCCGGCGGTGCTCAGGGATTACTCCTGGCTGTCTGCTCAGAAATAGCTCCTGGCAGGCACGGGGGACCATATGGGACACCGGGATTCGAACCAACCACCTTTGGTCCTGGATCAGCTGCTTGCAAGGCAAACACCTCTGTGCTATCTCTCCGGGCCCTATTGTTATTATTTTAAAGCCACTTTTATTGAGATGCTGAGATGAACACTATTTATTAATGAGTAATATCTTTTTGGTTTTTGGCCCACACTTGGTGGTGTTCAGGGCTTACTCCTGGATCTGCACTCAGGGATAACTCCTGGCAGACCCAGGGAACCATATAAAGTGCCAGGGTTTGAATCCAGGTCAGTTGCATGCAAGACAACCACCCTACCTGCTATGCTATTGCTCTATCCCTGAACATTATTTTTTTTGGGGGGAAGGGGACAACACTAAGCAGCTCTAAGTGATGCTTGGTGCTTTTGGCTATGTGCTCAGGAATTACTCTTGGCTGACTTGGGGAACCATATTGGTGCTGGGGATTGAACCAAGTTGGCCACAAGTGAGGTACCTTATCCAATACTGTACTATCTCCCTGGCCTCAGGGATTTTATTTATTTAATGGGAGAGCCCCCTATCCCTGGAGCAGCTTGTTTCTGAGACCAGCCTTTGTAGATGTTAACAGTGCTTGTGTGAATAAGGAAACTGTTCACAATTAATATTAAGTAATTTGGAGAGAGGGCCACACTCGATGACCTTCAGGGGTTACTCCTGGCTCTGCCCTCAGGAATCACTCTGATATTAAGGAATTGAGAAGGGCTTTGCTCTGGGCCCATTCTCACTGCTCAATGGCTTCTCCCATCTTCTCAGTGACCCCCCCCCAACTCACCGAGGTGATTCTCTGTATGGCTGCAGCATCGCCCAGCTCTGCCTTTAACTGTTCATATGTTTTCCCTTCCTGAAAAGGAGAGAAAACCATGATTAATAGGAGAGGGCCACCTCACACGTTGCCTGAGCCATGGGAAAAGTAAAATAAGAAGTAAATAAACAAATAAGAGCTGGGGAATTTGAGAACATTTCAGGCATAAAAAAAAGTGATGATACCCCCTAGTATACTCCCCCACACCCCAGGCTGGAGAAGGTCCTTAAATAGGACCAGCAGGCTTTGCTGGGGCTCCTCAGAGGTTCCTTGTAAGACAGAAAAATAGTGTAGGTGGCTTCTGCCTTTTGGTGAATTGTGGCTATTTCATTTGCTTTGGGGTCAGACCTCTAGGATTAGGATTACTCCTGGCTCAATGCTCAGGGGCCCTGCACAGTAATAGGATCATATCTGGAACTCTCCATGTGAGGTGTGCCCTCCTGGTCCCCATTGTGACTTTAGATAAATAGTTTCTCTAAACTTCCTCTTTTCTGACAAAAGAAACAATGTTTTCCTGACTGTAGGGGAGGCTGAAAAGCTCAAAAACATGCCTGGATACATTTGAATAACTTTGTATTACTGCCACAGCTGATCACTACTGAGACAAATTGGAGATTTTCTAACTACTGGGCTTGGTGCTGGGGGTGGGGTGGGAAAGGAAAAAAAGCACCAAAATAGGGGCCAGAGTGGTGGCGCACCTGCATAGGGCATTTGCCTTGAGTGTGCTAACCTAGGACGGACTGTAGTTCGATCCCTCTGCATCCCATATGGTCCCCCAAGCCAGGGGTGATTTCTGAGTGAGTAGCCAGGAGTAACCCATGAGTGTCACTGGGTGTGGCCCAAAAACAAAAACAAACAAAAAGAAGCACCAAAACAAGACCAAACAAAACAAAAACAAAAACAAAAATATAATATAAAATTGAAAAAGGAGCCCAGAGTGATAGTATAGAGGGTAGGGCTTTTGCCTTGCATGAAGCAAACTTGGGCTCCATCCTTGTCATCTCAAATGGATGAGCACTGCTAGAAGTAATTGAGAGTGCAGAGCCAGGAGGAACCCCTGAGCACCTCCAGCTTTGTGCTCCCAGCCTGCCCATCAAGAGAAAAGGAAAAAAAAAAAAATAAAAGTGAAAAGCTGGGCATGGAGGGTCAGGGGAGAAAGAAGGTTCTGGATTGACTGGGCCCTGAGTCCCCAAGCCAAGTCTCTGTCCTTACACTCCAGATGAGAGCGTCCCAGGCCAAGAACCAGCCTGTGAAGGTGGGAGGCTCAAAGCCTTGCTTGATGATCAGGATGGGAGTGTCGGGGTCCCGGCCGCTGGGGTGTGTACGCAGGTATTCCTGGGCAGTAGTGAGAGCTTGTTCCTTTTCCTTGGAGTTTGCCTCGGCTCCAATCCACAGGAACACCTGGTGGCAGAGAGAATGTGAAAATAAGCTGACACCAAGGACAAGCACTAGCTCTGGCGCCAGCCCTGCCCTCCCTCTAGCTCTTAGGCCGTGAGAATGTTTTTAGTCTAATTTATTCAGCAGGCTGAAATGTTTTCCCAGAATCGCTGCAACTTGAATTATCACATGCATCTCGCAAAATTATAGCTCGGAACTTCCTGTAAAATACTTCCTCTGGGTTGTCTCCATGTCCCTCAGTAGGACATTCCTCTCCATCCTTCCTCCCCAAATGTTGCCCCTATTTTCTGGATTTGTGTTCTTTATTTTTTCTTAACTTTATTTATTAATTGATTGTTTTTTTTGGGCCACAACCAGTGGCACTTAGGGGTTACTCCTGGCTCTGTGCTCAGAAATCTCTCCTGGCAGGCTGGGGGACCATATGGGATGCCAGGAATCAAAACTGGTTCTTCCCTGGTCTACCACATGCAAGGCCAACGCCCTACTGATGTACTAGCTCTCTGGCCCCTGGATTTGTGTTCTGATCTCTGTTCTCTTTTATGTAGAGGGGGACACACCCAGTGATGCTCAGGAATCACTCATGATGATGCTCAGGAAACCGTATGGGGTGCCAAGATTTGAATCCAGGTCGGGCATAGCCCTACCCGCTACACACTCTCTCCACCCTCTGGTCTTTGTTCTCGGTGATTGTCATTTATCTATCTAGTCAACTAATGCAATAAGCTGGGAGTCATCCTAGATACTTCCAGATCGAATGAGTCACCTAGGTTCCAGGTTCCCTCCTGAGTTTTTGGTGTGTCCCCAGTTGCCTCCCTACTCACTGACTGTTAGAGGTCACAGCAGATCTTGCTCCACTTTGTTTTGGGGCCATACCAAGGGGTGCTCAGGCTGTGGTATATACTCCTGGCTCTACCCAAAGAGCAGGTAGTACTAGGGGGATGATATGGGACACCTGGGATGGAAGCCAGGTAGACTGTGTGCAAAGAAAACACCCTACCCACTATCTTATGTCTCTGGCCTCTCTTGCTCCATTCTTTTTTTGGGGTTAGGGACACTCCCGGTGATGCTCAGGGGTTACTCCTGGCTATGCGCTCAGAAAGCACTCCTGGCTTGGGGGACCATATGGGACACCGGGGATCGAACCACAGTCTGTCCTAGGTTGGCGCATGCAAGGCAGATGCCCTACCGCTTGTGCCACTGCTCCGGACCCATTTCTTGCTCCATTCTTAAACTTGTCTTCATAGTTCCCCATCACCATCCTTTTCCTCATTCCTCCCTCCTCTCACACTCACTGGACTGATTCCTCTAAAGCCTAGCTTCTTATTTTGTTGCTGCTGACTTTGTTTAGGGGCCACATCTGGCAGTGCTCAGGAGCTACTCCTGGCTCTGCGCTTAGGGGTTTCTTTCAGTAGTACTCAAAGAAACTGCAGAGCCAGGGCTCAAACCTGGGGCCTCCCATATGCAAAGCATAAACTCAGCTTCTGGACTCTGGGCCCAGGCTTAGGAGTTTGAAACAATATCCAAGGATTTGGAGAGAATCTAAGGGGGTAGGTTGCTGCCTTGTGTGTTCTTGACTCCTGTCAAATTTCTGGGCACCTTATTTGGTTCCCCCAGACTACCAGGAATGACTCCTTAGCCCAGATTCAGGAGTAAGCTGTGAGCCAAGTATGGCTCCAACCGCTCACATGTCCAGCAAAAAATTAAAAGAACAACCTCTGTTCTTTCCAACCCAGGTCAGAGCAAGCTCTCATCTAGTCAACATTTGACAAATGTTTGACTCACTTGGGAGTGACCCAGGACTAGCCTGGGTGTGTGCTTTTGTTGTTGTTTGTTTTGGGGTCACAGGTGATAGCACTCAGGAGTTATTTCTGTCTCTGAGTTCAGAAGTTGCTCCTGGCAAGTATGGGAGACCATATGGGATACTGGGATTCGAACCACTGTCTGTCCTGGTTTGGCTGGTTCTCAGGCAAACATCCTACCATTGTGCTATTGCTTTTGGCCCCAACTTTGCATTTTTTTCTAGGTGTAGTAGGAAGCCATTCAGTGTGTTTAATTTATTTAATTGGGGATGGGGGAGCACACCACAATGCTCAGGGGACCATATGGTGCTAGGGATCAAACCTCTGAGCTATCTTCCTGGCCCCTGAAGATGTTTTAAATAGCATAACACCCTTTTTTTATATGCCTTTTGACCATCTGTATATCTTCTCTGAGCAGATTTCTGTTAATCTCCCTCCCCACATTTTGTTTTGTTTTGTTTTGTTTTCTTGGGCCACATCTGGCAGTACCTAGAGGTTACTCCTGGCTCTGTGCCCAGAAATTGCTCCTGGCAAGTTAGGGGACCACATGAGATGCTAGGATTCAAACCGCTGTCTGTCCTGCTTCGGTGTGCGCAAGGCAAACACCCTACTGCTGTGCTATCTCTGGCTTTCTGGGATGGAGGCACCATCTGTGAAATAGCCTCAACATCACGATCCTTGTCTTGGCTGATTATTTTTAATGTCCTGTGGTGTCCTACCTGGTCCCAGGTATCCAGGAGCATCACGTCGCCTGGGTTCAGGTCATCCTGGGTGAAGTCTGTGATCTCAGTGACTAGGAAACGGCCAGTCTTATTGGTACATTCAAAGAGACGGGCCTGGGCATCCATTTCCTGCTGGAGTCTACAACCAAAGCAGTGGAGAGGCGCTAAGTTAGAGTTGTGCAGTTCACAGGCCTGGGAGGCAGAGGGACCCAAGAGAAGGGACACCAAGGTACGATACCTTTTGTCATTGGCATAGGGAGCTTTCCCTCCCAGAAGGTCCCAGAATTCTGAAGACTCCTGGCCCTCAGCCATGGTGTCCTCCAAGCCGTCACAGAGCAATGTGGCCAGTTCCTTAGCCATTGTCCGCTCGTCCCCATTGGCCCCCTGGGAGTGGGTGAGGAGAGAATGCAGTAGTTAGTCCAGCACAAACATTTTGATGGAGGAAATAAAAGCTTTTGAAACTATGATCAGGTCAGGATAGCCAGGGTCAGCCACCATACTCCATTGCCTTGGGTTGGTGCACTAGTGTGCTATGCTGGGAAGAGATCAGGATAGATGGTGCTAGGAGGCTACAGTGTGTGTTGACAAGTTGTTTCAGCATTGATTTTTTTTTCTAGAGGGAAGGGCACACTGGTGGTGCTCAGGAGTTACTTTTGGCTCTGCACTCAGAAATCACTCTTGATAGGCTCAGAGGACCGTATGGAATGCTGGGAATCGAACCCAGGCTCCTGAACACAGTCCTCAGTGCCTTGGACCTGCTCACAGGAAGAAAGGTGCAGGGCTGGGCACTGAGCAACTGGTGTGAGCCCCACACCCTCTGTCCTACCTTGCCATACCACAGGATATGCTCCGTCTGGGTCCGCAGCAGGAAGACATCATTGGAGTTGAGGGAAGAGGCGAGGGCTGGCACCTCCACCGCTTTGGTATTTGATTTGTCATTTCCTTGAATCTGGAAGAGCCTTACTGGGGGGTCAGGCTCAGCATTTCCCTTTCTGGATGTTCCACCCTGGAGAAGAGAGAGGCAGATGTGGCAGGGGCCTCCTGCAGGTGGAGCCATATGCTCACTGTACACAGAACCTGCGAGTTTGGGGCTTCTCAGGGGAGGAACGTCTGGGCTAACTGAGACAGTCGGGGTGAGCTGCAGTTGTGCTTCCACTAATGATATTTATTATGTGTTTGTTATTATATGTCAGACATTAGGGCTGGTGCCTTCGCTGCATCATTTCATTGAGCCACACAATAATTCTATGAAGTAGCATTTTTTTTTTGTTTTTTTTTTTTGTTTTTTTGGGTCACACCCGGCTGCGCTCAGGGGTTACTCCTGGCTCTATGCTCAGAAATCTGGCAGGCTCAGGGGACCATATGGAATGCTGGGATTCGAACCACCGACCCTCTGCATGAAAGGCAAATGCCTTACCTCCATGCTATCTCTCCAGCCCCCCCTGAGGTGTGACTTTTATCTGAGATTTTTTTTTCTTCGATTTTTGGGTCACACCCAGCAGCACTCAGGGGCTACTCCTGTCTCTACACTCAGAAATCGCTCCTGGCAGTCTCAGGGGACCATATGGGATGCCGGGATTCGAACTAATGACCTTCTGCATGAAAGACAAATGCCTTACCTCCATGCTATCTCTCCGGCTCCTATCTGAGATTCTTACCTCGAAGATGACCAGCTTCCCTTTGAAGATGGCCATGAAGTGGCGAGGCTCCTTCCCCATGGCAACCCGGACTTGCACAGGGGCCCCATTAAACTGTTGGTCCACCTCTACGGCCTGGTATGCGGAGGCTGCCAGCTCATCCTGAGAGGCATGACGGCCCTGAGGGCAGGAGAGGGGAGGAAAGGACTCTGCTCACCACAGCCCCAGCAGAGTCCAGAGCCGAGTGCTTGCCCCAGGCTTACCTGCCAGATGTACAAGATGTAGTTCAGCTTGCCATTCACCTTGTACGTGTAGAGAACCAAGTAACAGTCTCCCCCATAAAAGAATCCATACCACTTTCGCTCCACAGGGACCAGTTCCAGGTTTTCAATTCTCCAGACCTGGGCAGAGGAGAAGACATATTTTTCCTGGAGCAGGAGTCCTAGTGGAAGAGACACCTCAAGGACACTGGACCGGGGCCCGGAGAGATAGCACAGCGGCGTTTGCCTTGCAAGCAGCCGATCCAGGACCAAAGGTGGTTGGTTCGAATCCCGGTGTCCCATATGGTCCCCCCGTGCCTGCCAGGAGCTATTTCTGAGCAGACAGCTAGGAGTAACCCCTGAGCACTGCTGGGTGTGGCCCAAAAACCAAAAAAAAAAAAAAAAAAAAAAAAAAAAAGGACATTGGACCACATTTAACAGAGGCTTCAGGTGGGACCAGTGCTAATCTCCACTCTACACCCCTCCAACCCCACCCCTTTTTTCTTTCCCAATGCAAAGGCTGGTCACATTTGCATGATTTGAATCCCGAGAAGAACTGGATTCATTCCTAGTCAGGTGCATCTCTTTTGTGGCTCACAGAATATTTGAATATATCTGCTGTGGACAGCATGCAGGGAAGCGGCCTTTCACTTCCCCTGAAGATTGTGGAGGTGGGCTAACGTGGGTAGGATGCATTTGCACTTGACAAATCAAGATTCAATCTGTAGCAAGCCATGTAGTTCCCTGAACCCTGCCAAGAGTGATCTCTGAATGCAGAGGCAGGAGTAAGTCCTGAGCACTACAGGGCATGGCCCCCCAACAAACCAAAACAAAATAAAACAAAACGAATTGTGGAGAAATGCTGCAGACTATAGCAGTTTGTATTGAGTGTTATTCCTGTCAGAGGGCAACACGGAAGCAGACCAAGAGCAGCCAGCAAGGCCTGGACTCACTTCCCCACGCTATGCATGGCTGGGCCTAACCCTACCTCAACCTGTCCACTGCCATTGTCTACCATTCTCTCCTGGGCTGCCACTTCTGGCTTGGCATGCAGTAGAGTCACATCAAATTTATTCTGGAAAACTGTAGCTGTAAAGAAGGGGTGAAGAGGAGTCAAATGAGTGAAAAGCAATCTGCCTTTTCTAGAAAGTTCTAACAAGAAGGAGTGACCTGAGTCAGAGAGGAAGTACAGGGGTTAAGTAAGCCAACTGGTGTGATTCCTGACACCATAAGATGGTTGAGGGCCAGAGAGAACCCCCCCACAAACAAGCAATACAAGGTATGGCCTCCCCTCCCCCTCTCCTAAGAAAGAAGACAAACAGAGATAAGCTCACCGATTTTACCAATGTTGAATGTTTTTCCCAGGCCAGTGCTTTGGCCCTTCACTGACCATTTCTGGAACAGTTGCTTGAACATGGCCGACTCAGCGCCATCGTTGACGGCCTCCACGTTGGTGCTGCTGGGATAGCCCTTCATGCTGATGAAGCCCTGCAGACAGACAGACACGCACCCCACAGCAGGTCGGTCAGGGAATGCTCCAGGTTTGTTCTTTGCCTGGCCATTCATTCCTTTGTTGTTTGCTTGTTTGCTCGTAGGATCCCCTTAAATTGCTGCCCACTTCACTCCCTGGTATTTCAGAGTGGAAAAGCAAAGCTGGGGGGGGGGGAGGGAAATGATACCATATGGGATGCCGGGACTCGAACCATTGTCTGTCCGGGATCAGCTATATGCAAGGCAAACGCCCTACCGCTGTGCTGTCTCTCCAGCCCCTGGAGTTTCAAACTCTTTTTTTTTTTTTTTTTTTTTTTTTTGGTTTTTGGGCCACACCTGGTGTTGCTCAGGGGTTACTCCTGGCTGTCTGCTCAGAAATAGCTCCTGGCAGGCACGGGGGACCATATGGGACACCGGGATTTGAACCAACCACCTTTGGTCCTGGATCGGCTGCTTGCAAGGCAAACGCCGCTGTGCTATCTCTCCGGGCCCGAGTTTCAAACTCTTAACTGTTCTGATTCTCCACAAGATCAACACACTGATTTACAGTGCAAAGTACATGGGGGCAAATGATGGAATTCTTGAGGGAGGATGTTTGCTTGGCTCAGATTTACTCCTGGTTCTGCATTTTTGGATCACTTCTGGCCTGCACAGAGGACAGTATGAAGTGCCAGGAATTGAATCTGAGTTGGTCCTGCTTTTGAAAAGTTTTTAGGTTTTTGGGCACACCTGGTGGCACTCTGGGTTACTCCTATTCTGCACTTAGAAATTGCTTCTGGCTGGTTCAGGGAACTATATGGGATGCCCAGGATCTTACCTAAGTTGGCTACATGCAACGCTACAAAAGAATCTTCTTTCCTTCACCTGTGTCCCAAGGATCCTTCCCAAATATTTACCCCTTTGAAGTAGGGGTGGATTGGTTTATTCTGGGAGTCAGAGCTCAAGTATAACTCACATCTGCCTAGAGACCAAGTTACCCTCTTCAAGGAATAAACTGAAATTTGGGTCAGCCTTCATTTCTTCATTTTTGTCATAATCATTGTTCTCTTTGTATTCATATTCTTTTTCTTGTTTTTTTTTTTTTCAATTTTTAAATTATTGTTTTGTTTTTGACCGAGCTTAGAAGTGCTAAGGGCTTACCCCTGATTCTCAACTCAGGGATCACTCCTGGTGAGATTTGGATTGCTGAGGATCAAAACTGGGTATGCTGCTTATAAAGCAAGTGCCCTACTTTCTTTATTATCATTCTGATCATTTTTTAGGTCACACCTGATGGCACTCAGGGGTTACTCCTAGCTCTATGGTCAGAAATCGCTCCTGGCAGGCACGGGGGACCATATGGGATGCCGGGAATCGAACCACCTTAGGTCCTGGGTTGGCCATATGCGAGGCAAATAGCCTACCACTGTGCTATCTCTCCAGCCTCTCTGATCATGCTTTAAGAAAAAATTGGGGGCCAAACCTGGCAGAACTCAGGACTTAGTCTTAGCTTTGTCCTCAGGGATTACTCCTTGAAGTGCTCTGGAAACCATATGTTGGGGATTGAACTCAGGTTGTTGGTTGCAAGCTGTGTCTATACTCATGTACTCTTATGACTTCGAATCATATCCATTTGCTCATTACTGCCAGTGCATCCTACAAGTTCTACCGGTATGGTCTGCAGAGCATGGAAAGGGTAGGAACTGAACCTGGACCTATGTCACCCCCTTTGATATTAATAGGCACCTTTTATTCAGCACTTAAGTGTAGGAACTATTCTGAATGTTTGACACAAGCTGTTTAATCCTGATGGGATTAAACCTGGGTCTGAGTCCCAGTATGTAACTACATATCATATACTCATGTGCCTAGTACTACAGGACTCCAGACACTTCTAAAGTATTACTGGCAGAATCCTGGCTTGATTCTGTCCACCTGCAGCTCCTACCAAGGCATTTGACATGGCGGCTTGTTTCTCCTGCTTTGTGGCTCCTCTTCCTTTCCATACGTAGATCTTGGTCCCACTTTGGTCTAGGATATAGCAGTCCTGAAGCAGTGAGGGGAAAAGGTGGTTATTACTTCTCCAGACCTTTAGGAAGGCCTTTGATCAAGAGCTGGACCTCAGAAGCCAAGTCTGACTACCCCTGCTAAGCCCTCCCAGGCTCTACTTACATCATGATTCAATAATTCCTGGACCAGAGGCCTCGATGCTATCTCTTTGACTTCCAGCTGCCCAGCTGAGTCTGACACACTGGAAAAGGGGGGACATTAGGCTGTGCTGCTCGTCTGTGGAGCATCTTGTTATCACTTGATATTTTCCAGCTTTATCTTAGTATGAAGTTTCTCAGTTGTTGAATGCAGACAGGAATGTGGGAGACTATTTCCTCTGGAGGAGACTTTTTATTTTATTTTTATTTTTTAGTTTGGGATCACACTCAGCGATGCTCAGGGGGTTACTCCAGGCACGACACCTCAGAAATTACTCCTGGCAGTGCTTGGTGGGCCATCTAGTATGCTGGGGATTGAATCTGGCTTGGTCGCATGTAATGCAAATGTCTTTCTTTTTTCTTTTCTTTTTTTTTTTTTTTTTGTGGTTTTTGGGTCACACCCGGCAGTCTTCAGGGGTTACTCCTGGCTTCATGCTCAGAAATTGCTCCTGGCAGGCACGGGGGACCATATGGGACGCTGGGATTTGAACCGATGACCTTCTGTATGAAAGGCAAACGCCTTACCTCCATGCTATCTCTCCGGCCCCGCAAATGTCTTTCTTACCTACTCTATTATCACTTTGGCCTCTAGAAGACTTATTTTAATTCTTTCATTTTGATTTTTTTGGGGGGGGCAGGCTTAGCAGTTAGAGGCTACTCTTTGCTTTGTACCCAGAGATCATATCTATGGCTCTTACCAATTCTGTGTTGATGAGAATGAAACCAGGCACATGCAAGGCATATGTCTTAGCCCTGTACTATCTCGCCAGCCCCTCTAAACTAGACTTGCACCTCTGTCCTAAATATTATCCTCTCCACATCTCTGGGCACAGACATAGACATCAATAAAGGAGGGATCTCCCACTGGAGAGTAGGAAGAGACACTGCCAAGAACAGAGAGGAGATACCTTGAATGTGGAGAACTGAGCCCCTCCTAGAAGCTGCGTTTGCAAAGGAATAAAAGAAAGTCATAAGCCTGCACCCAAGATGCGGCAAAGATGTGCCTGGTTTTCTAGAGGACACCCATTTGTCCCAGCTTCCAACTAGCAGCCAGGGTGAGCTACTCACTGATACAGCATGATGTTTTCTTTCTGTTGCTGATCCAGGCTCTCATCTGGGACCGCAGGCTTGATGACAGAACGATAGCCCAGGGTGTCCTGAAGGATCTTCATCAGCTTTGGACTTGCTGCCTCATTGTCTCCCTCAACCACTCCAATTTCAGCACGGCCTCCACGCTCCCTGTCCCGGATATCCTTGGCCAGAAGCATAGCCTGTCAAAGAAGCCAGGGATGCCCTCAGCTCCCAGGGCTTCCTCTCTTCTCTGCCTGCTGGCTTGGGCGGACACAGCCTGGAGTGCAGACACAATCTTCATTCTTCAGTTGATGCTTGTAACTCACGCAATTAAGTTGCTGCTAAAACAGATTCTACTCAAAGGCAGGGTCTGGCTTGCATGTCAGGGAAGATTTAGTGGATAGGAAAGAAGGAAAATGTGGGTGCAGGGATATTTTAAAGGCCTTGAATATACTACAGCCTGCAAAGCACAGGACCTCAGGTTTGATTTCCAGTGCTGCATGGCCTCTTGAGTCCAACCTTGTTGGCTCCAGCATGCTGGGGAAAGCCCCCACAAAACAAAACAAAACACAGTAGGAAAGGGTGGTAGAGAAAGTTTACCACTAAGCAAGAATATAAATTGAGATGATCCCACCTTCAGGCGCTCTCTGCTGTTACTCTCAGGCCCGTTCCACTGGAGGATGACTTGTCCCAAGTCCAGCAGAAAGACATCTCCTCGGTTAAAACTGTCCCAGCACATCTCCACCTGGGATAAGGGGAAAGAATATTCAGGAAGAATATTTGGGACAGTGCCTGGGTCATACCAGAGATGCTCAGGGTGGGTGAGTGTATGTGGGGGTACAGAATGGACCAATCCATGTCAGAATGGAACTCTGGGCTGCTTGCTACACACAGAGCATGTACTCCAGCCCTTTGAGCCATCTTTCTGGCCCCTGAAGAGGGGTTCTTAGATGCCAGGTGTGGTGACAATGGTTTGAGAGAAGATAGGAATTACCTCAGTGGCCCTGATATTTCTCTTCCCTTTCACGTGTAGCAGCCTCTTCACATCATAGGTGTTGGTCTCTACGTGCTTCATCCCAGAGGCCATGCCGCCCTTCTTATAGCTGAGGGAACAGCCATTTGTTATTTGTGGAAGGATCACTCTGTGCTCATGCTTCGAAACACAGATGTGAATGACACAGAGCAGTCTCTGCCCAGGTGGGTGACACATATGAAGCAGCAAGGAAAATCCAGGTGGTGGAGCCCTGCCTACCCACAAAGATGCTGGGACAGACTCAAGGCAGAGTCACACATAGGAAGGAGTCCTTAAAGAGTGAAAAATTACACCATGTGCCTCAGGATGCAGCTCTTGGTTCATGGACAAGCCTGTGGCATTCTAGGAAGTTTTTAGACAGCTGTGTGACAGTGTAGGGCATCACACACTTGCAGTAGCAGACCCATAAATGGTTCCACTGCCTAAGGTCCATACCCCCAACCCACTCCAGAATCAGTTCTCTTGCACCCCAAGCAGGCCTCACTCCCAGGCACCCACATGGGAAGGACATACAGAAAATGACCAGGAACTGGTGTGTGTGTGTGTGTGTGTGTGTGTGTGTGTGTGCGCGCGTGCGTGCGTGGACCTGCAAACAGACAGCTTTGTCCAGACTCAGGATTTTTGAGTCTGTTGTTACCCCACTTTTGTCTCCTCACAAAAGGCATTCAGTCTGGTAGTTCAATATCTAGCCTTTAATTTTCATTCTGGTCAAGTGTATCCTATTGCTTTGTGAGCATGTCTTAAAAACATTGTCGTTTTTAAGTGGGGAGGGGGGATTGGGTTATACCAGCGGTGCTAAGGGCTACTTCTGGCTCTGTGCTTAGGGATCACTCCTAGCATTGCTTATGGACCATCTGTGATATAGGGATTAATCTGTAATTGACATGCAAAGCAAGTGCCCTAAAGCCTATACTATCTTTCTAGTCCTTTTGATTATTATTATTATTATTTTTGGTTTTAGGGCCATATGCAGTTATGATTAGGATAACATCCCTGCTAATGATCAGATTCAACTAAGGTCAGCCATGCATCTTATGCTGTGTATTATCTTTCCAGCTAATTTCTAATTTTTTATTTTGGGCCACACCCAGCGGTACTCAGGCTTTACTCCTGGCTCTGCATTCAGGGATCATAGCTGGTGGGCTCAGGAAATAATATGTGGTGGTTGGGATAAAATAAAGCAAGCACCTTACCCTCTGTACTATCTCTCCAACTCTGCTCTAATTTTTTTTCTTTTTCTTTTTCTTTTTTTTTTTTTTGCTTTTTGGGCTACACCTGGTGATAACTCCTGGTCTCTGGAACAGCATGCATGTGATATGAATATATTATGTACATTTATTAAATTTCCTTAGGAAGAGAATCTTTTATTTTAGGGTCATGACTGGCAGTGTGTTCAGGGTTTACACCTGACTTGGCACTCAGGAATCACTCCTGGCAGCATTTGGAGGATTATATTGGGTGTTGGAGATCAAACCATGTGAGAAGTATGCAAAGCAAATGTCAGAAATTACTCCAGGCATGAGAAGTAATGTGGCTTGAGGAATATATGGGATGCTGGCTATCGATCCTGGGTCAGCTGCATGCAATGCAATTGCTCTACCTGCTATGCTATTGCTCCGCTCCCCCATACACATATAAAGAGAATTTTGGTCTGAAGTGATAGCACCGGAGGTAGTGTTTGCCTCACATGTCGCAGACCTGGGTTCAATCCCTAGCACCCCATATGGTCCTTAAAGCCTGTAAGAAGTAATTCCCAGTGAAGAGCCAGGTATAACCCCTAAGCACTGCCAGGTGTGGCCCAAAAACCAAAAACCAAACTCAAACATAAAAACCCCACAAAACACCAGAATTTGGCGGGCTGTTCCTCAGTCTATTTCTGCCCTGTTTAAAACCTCACTGTCTGGTGGGTATGTATCTAATCATTGCTTCTAGAAGCTACTCAACACTTTCTGACCATGATCTCCTAGGGATGGCTCCTCTAGTTATCTGCAGCAGGTCACCCTGCTAAGGACTCTGCTGGGAATATTCTGCCTTTTGTGTAATCCTGGGTGTGTGCAAATCCTTTTGGGTTGTGTGCCGTGCTTCATGGCAGCACTCTGCTCTCAGAGCACTGTGCCATCCTCACTCCCCAAAGTGGGCCAGAGCCTCACCCACACTTGGCACCATCCAGCTCTCAAATCTGTGCAACTTCAGCCAGGGGAAGTGGCAGCTTAGTTGATTTGCGCTTCTCTAATTACTCTCTTCATAATTAATTAGCCTGTGGGGTTCCTTCTCTGAGAACCCGCCACTGCTGTCTCACTCACATGATTCCCTGCTTGAAGTAGCCTCGGAAGGTGTCCGACTCGTGGAACTGGACCTCCCGGTGCTGTACCGGGCTACCTCCCAGGTAGTCATCCAGCTGCGTGGTGTAGATGGCTGCACAGCTCTGCTCATCTTGGGAGGAGTCCTTGCCGATCCAGAAGTGGATGTCCTGGGACAGGCGGCTGCCCGATTTCCGTGTCTGGAGGTGGCCAGAGAGACAGGTCAGGGGCCAGCTCCTGCCCTGGCCAAGGAAGGCTTGAATCCTACAGACAGGGGGTTCTGCCTCCTCAGTGTGACTCTGCCCTATGCCCCCTGCCCTGGCAGTCCAAATTCTAGAGTTGGGAAAACTGACTGCTCTTTTTTTTTCTTTAAGAATAAGTGGTGATCAGTGAGATCTTTTTTTATTTTATTTTTTTTTGGGTCACACCCGGCAGCGCTCAGGGGTTACTCCTGGCTCTATGCTCAGAAATCGCCTCTGGCAGGCACGGAGGACCATATGCTGGGATTCGAACCACCATCCTTCACCTACCTCCATACTATCTCTCTGGCCCTGATCAGTGAGATCTTGTCCAGCTTAGATTTCAGACTTACTCTGCTTCTTCCTAAACTCACTGCACATACACAGTTGCTATCGGGTGCATCATCCATACGTACAGCTCTGCCCCATGCTCACCAGATGGGCACAGGGCATATGATGGCCTGAGATAGTCTTGTATTGATCTGACCTCCCTTTACACCACCTTTTTGGGGGGTTTTGGGTCACACCTGGTGGCGCTCAGGGGTTACTCCTGGCTCTGCACTCAGAAGTTGTTCCTGGCAGGCACAGGGGACCATATGGGATACTGGGATTCGAACCACCATCTGTTTGAATCAGCTGTGTGCAAGGCAAATGCCCTACCGCTGTGCTATCTCTCTGGCCCAACACACCACTTTATTTTATTTATTTATTTATTTATTTATTTATTTATTTATTTAGGTTTTTGGGCTATACCTGGCAGCGCTCAGTGGTTACTCCTGATTCTGCAGTCAGAAATTGCTCCTGGCAGGCATAGGGGACCATATGGAATGCTGGAGAATCCATTCCAGGTTGGCAGTGTGCAAGGCAAACGCCCTACTGTTATGCTATCACTCCAGCCTCGCCACTTTATTTTAAATTAATTAATTATTTTGGTTCTTGGGTCACACTTGACTGTGTTCAGGGCTTACTCCTAGTGGGTTTGGGGGCTTATATGTTGATGGGGATCAAACTACATGTCAGCTGCATGCCAGGCCAGTGCCTAGTCACTGTATTTTCTCTTCAGCTTCTCTCCACACCATAAAAACTTGATAAAAGGGGTCGGAGAGATAGCATGGAGGTAAGGCGTTTGCCTTTCATGCAGAAGGTCGGTGGTTCGAATCCCGGCATGCCATATGGTCCCCCGTGCCTGCCAGGGGTGATTTCTGAGCACAGAGCCAGGAGTTACCCCTGAGGTGTGACCCAAAACAAAACAAAAAACAAAACAACAACAACAAAAAAACTTGATAAAAACTTAAAACAAAAAAACCAACCCAGGAGCTGAAGATAACACAATGGGTAGGGCATTTGCCTTGCTGCCCCAATTCAATCCCTAGCATCCCATATGGTTCCCCTGAGCACTACCAGGAGTAAATTGAGTGCAGAGCCAGGAGTAGCTCCTGAGCATTGCTGGGTGGGTCCCCAAAACAAAATAAACACCCCCAAATCAATGACCTCTGAGAGTCCAACTAGATGCCTTCTTTGCACAAGGCCGATGAAGAATCAAGCTAAAAGCCAGAGGCCTGATGGACATTAATAAGAAATTGCTCAAAGAAGTGCAGGAACTGGGTGTTGGGAGATGCTGATGGGAACAGGGATGGGGGCTCACCGAGAGGATGACGTAGCAGTCCCCCTCAAAGAAGTTGCCATGGGCACTCAGGGGCACCAGTGCCAGCTCCATTTTCTGAAAGGACAAGGGGCGTGTCAGGACTGAGTCCCCTCACACCTCACCAGCCCACTTTCTTCTGTCATGTGGTTCAGAGGAGAGCCAGGGGAGAGTTGCCCTCCTGTTGGCCAGGATTTGGAGCCGTTTCCCAGTGTCCCACCTTTCTGGCATCTGCTGCGCTCTGATTCCTTGGCCTGGGGCCCAAATCTCAGGGCCTGTCCCCCAATTCTCTTCTCTGCCAGTGATTTTTAAGGAGCCTTGGGAACATATGCCAGCTCTTTGCAGGAAGCCCTGGACACAAGCAGACAGGAAATACCTGCCTCTGGGCCTCGGTATGGGTTTTGTCACAAATTCCCAGAGCAATCTGCAGTCAAACCTCTGTGTCTTCTGTATGAAACGTGTGCAATGAATGTAAAAATGTTACTATCTCACTGTTACCACTCTTCAGTACCTTTTAATTTGTTCTGTTTTGTTTTGGGGGGAACCACAAATTGACTTTTCTCAGGGATCACACGTGGTACCAGAAATCAAAGTGAGATCTGACACATGCCAGGTAAGAGTCCTACGCTCTGTGGGTGCCTTCGAGTTTGTAAATGGAGAGCCTTATAAATGGAAGAAGGGGGGCCAGAGTGGTGGCGCAAGCTGTAAGGCATCTGCGTTGTGCCCTCTAGGCTAGGACTGACTTCGGTTGGATCCCCCCCCACCCATATAGTCCCTCAAGCCAGGAGCGATTTCTGAGCGCATAGCCAGAAGTAACCCCTGAGCATCAACGGGTGAGGCCCAAAAACCAAAAAAAAAAAAAAAAATAGGAAGAAGTGGGGCTGGAGAGATAGTACTGTGGTAGGTTTTGCACATGGCTGACCCAGGAGGATGGATGGTGGTTTGAATCTGGCATCCCATATGGTCCCTCGAGCCAGCCAGGAGCGTTTCTGAGTGCAGAGTCAGGAGTAACCCCTGAGCACCACCAGGTGTGACCTCAAAACAAAACAAAACAAAACAAAACAAAAAAAATGGACGAAAGTGGCTGGGATGTGACTCTGCGGTAGAACATGCGTGAGACCCTGGATGGATCCTGGTAGCACAGAAACAGAAGAGTTGACCTGGGCAAGCCTGCTGCGGGGAGCTCCTGCTAGCAGGCATTGTGAAGTGGGCTTCACACTGGGTTTCAGGCAGGCTCCGACTCCTCGGGCTTAATAGAAGAGCAGGGGTAGTGTGTGTGTGTGTGTGTGTGTGTGTGTGTGTGTGTGTGTGTCTGTGTCTGTCTGTCTGTCTGTCTTCACTGCCAAGGCAGGCTCCCACTCCTCGGGCTTAATAGAAGAGCAGGGGTAGTGTGTGTGTGTGTGTGTGTGTGTGTGTGTGTGTGTGTGTGTGTGCCTGTCTGTCTGTCTGTCTGTCTTCAGTGTGTGTGTGTGTGTGTGTGTGTGTGTGTGTGTGTGTCTTCACTGCCAAGTTTCCCCTGAGGTTGAAACTCAGGTTGTTAGAGCCTGAGGCCATCAGAGGCGCTCAATCCATGAGGAGCAGTGCTCTGATAAATGCAGAAATGTCCTCACCCCTCAAGGGTCCCCCACCACTTTGCAAGAGCTGTGTCGTGGCCCCAGTGTGGCTCCAGGTTGCTAACAGAAGCAGCTGGAACCTCCTGGGTGGGTCCTGGCCCCACCTACCCTGCAGGGCATTTCCTGGCACTCCAGATGGAGCAGATGGCCTAGATAAAGGCCTTTCTTGCTTTTGTCTGGAGTTGTGCTTGCCAGCACTTTCTTCCACCTGCCACCACCTGCCGTGAGCACCCAGGAAGGGCAAGGATTGGAAAACAAGCTCTTTGACGTGCTTCCTGCTGTTCCCTAACCACAGGCAGGAGACCAAGGAGAGAGGCTGCACCCCCACACCTGGTGGTCCGGAAGGAAGGTTTGCCTGCTTGCTCCCCACTCACCTCAATTCTCCAGGTGATGATCCCGGGGTCGCTGCCCACAGCACTGAAGGGGCTGCTCAGAGACATGACACTTGGCTTCTTGGAGCTGCAACATGGCGAAGGAGATGTTGCTTTGCAGCGAGTGAACATTCAAGATTTCAGTTCTTCCCCCACCGTCCCCCATTCCATCCTGTCTGTCCCTGTGGTGCATTTGTGCACCCTCTCTCTTACTGAAGCGGTGGGAAGCATTAAGCCCTGTGCTGTTCCACTTAGTTATCTCACTTCATTCTCATAAACTAAGTAAAAGCTCTTCATAGGAAAATTGAGGTTCAGAGATATTCATTTGCCCAAGGTTACACCTTAGAGCAAACTGCATCATCTCATCCTTAAACTTGTGCTTTGTCACTTAAGGGTCTTTGTTGTTGTTGTTGTTGTTGTTGTTGTTGGGCCATACCCGGCAGCGCCCAGGGGTTACTTTTGGCTCTATGCTCAGAAATCACTCCTGGCAGGCTCCAGGGACCATATGAGATGCCGGAATTCGAACCACCGTCCTTCTGCATGCAAGGCAAATGCTCTACCTCCATGCTATCTCTCCGGTGACTGGGAAATGGGAGTAAAACTTATGTCAGAATTAAGAATTTCCAAGCTGGGTGCTGGAGAGATAGCACAGTAGTAGGGCATTTGCCTTCATGCGGCTTACCAAGACAGATCTGGGTTAGGATCCCAGCAACCCATATGGTCTCCCCGAACCTGTCAGGAGCAATTTCTGAGCGCAAAGCCAGGAGTAACCCCTGAGCTCTACCAGGTATGGCCTTTTAAAATAAAAATTTTTCAAGCTGGGATGTCCTCATGCTCTCCTCCCCCAGTTCTTTTGATCAGAGGCCCTGTGCGACACTCCACCATCAACTCTTGGACTTTCTCTTTGGGTTTTTGTTTTCTCTCTCTCTTTTTTTATTTTAATGTCCTAGACATTGAAAATAATTCTTCCTGACTCTGTCATAGGACCACTGTAGTCCCTACACTCCCAAAGAAGAAAGAGAATGTAAAATGGCAGGACTGGGCTGGGGAAGAGTTCAGGGTACCAGTGGAAGAAGGGTGTGGCCTGCTCCAGCCTGTGGACAGATGACCTTCTCCCACAAATCTCAAGGGACAGAGGTGCTGGGACCCATGCACCAGCATAGTGCAGGGAAGGGTGAGGAGGAAAGAGCCAGAGGAAGTCAGGTGGATCTCACATTTTCTTTTTTTTTTTTTGGATTTTGGGTCACACCCGGCGTTGCTCAGAGGTGATTCCTGGCTGTCTGCTCAGAAATAGCTCCTGGCAGGCACGGGGGACCATATGGGACACCGGGATTCGAACCAATCACCTTTGGTCCTGGATCGGCTGCTTGCAAGGCAAACACCGCTGTGCTATCTCTCCGGGCCCCGGATCTCACATTTTCATAGGAGGGTGTTGGGATTACCAGGCACTCATACATGTCCATGGTCACACAAAGACTTTTTTTGTGTGTGTGTGTGTGTGTGTGCTTTTTTTGGGTGACACCCGGCAGCGCTCAGGGGTTACTCCTGGCTCCACGCTCAGAAATTGCTCCCGGCAGGCACAAGGGACCACATGGGACCCCGGGATTCAAACCAATGACCTTTTGCATGAAAGGCAAATGCCTTACCTCCATGCTATCTCTCCAGCCCCCACACAGAGACTTTATGTCTTGTTGGAGGAACTTGCGATCACATAATGCCCCCAAGAAACAAAAGGTAAACAATGGACTTAGGCTGACTCAGGATTGACAAATCATCAGGAGGGGCTTGAGCAGTAAGACAATGGGTAGGGAGCTTGCCTTATACCCAGGTTTGATCCCTGACACTCCCATTTGGTCCCCTGAGCACTTTGAGGAGTGTCCTCTGAGTCCACGAGCCAGGGATAAGCCCTGAGTGCCATTGTGTGTGCCTCCATCCCTCTAAAAAAAATAAAAAAACCATCAGGAGGGGACTGACTGGAATTCTGCTATTTGAAGGCAAAATATCATGTCTGCCCTTTCTTGGTGGATGAAACTAGGATGGAGAGTATGCACCACTGTGTAGAATGAAACACAAAACATATTTTAGTTTACTGGCAGGACTGGAACAGAGCAATGATGCATTTTTTCTGAGTATTTAATTTGATAAATAGTGCCTCCCATCTTGTGCCGCCTATGTTCATATGAAAATATATTCATATTTTCTCCAGACTCCAGATTTCAGTCCTTAAAGGTAAAATCAGTGACCCAACTAATGGAAGGGGAACAAGGACCAATTAATTCATTGGTGACAGTTTACTTTTCCACCTGATAAAATCCAGATCTCCTGGCACTGAGGATGTCAGAGTCTCAGAGGCCCAAAGCAGTTCCATTTCCCAGCAGGGACGTAACAAATGGGAGGAATACATTGTGTCAGGGTCCACACTAATGCAGGAAAACAGAACGTCTGTTTTTGGAACATCTTCAAAATCTCTCTGTGACATTCGAATTCCCCTAAATCCATTCTCTTCCTCATTATTCTCCAAGTTTGAACTTCCTCCAGCACTCTGAATGACTGCAGAAACAGTACGATGGTTTTAAATTTCCCGGTTAAAACCCAGGTCCAGGGCTGGAAAGACAGCACAGCAGGTAGAGTTTGCCTTGCACGTGACTGACACAGGTTTGCTCTCCGGCATCCCATAACCTACCACCACCAGGAGTAATTCCCAAGTACAGAGCCAGAAGTAAGTAATACCTGAACATTGCCGGGTGTGTCTCATAAACCAAAAAAAAAAAAAAAAAAAGCCAGAGTCCCATAATGCTTCCGGAGTTACCCACAGAATGATACCAAGCAGAGGAAACTGTTTAACTCCTGCCTTATGGCAAGCCAAGTTTCTAAAGTAGGTGAAATGGGTTTTCTCTAGTTTTCCTAATTTTTGAAAACAAAAACAAACAACAAAAACGAAAAAACGAAAAAATACAAGAAACCCTGTTCATGTGTGGGCCAGTGGTGCAATGGATAATGCGTCTGACTACAGATCAGAAACCCTGTTCAGGGTCTCTTGAGTTTCATTTTCTTAGCAGGAAGTTTCAAGCTTCAGATCCAGCCCTTTCAAAAAATACATCCAAGCAACCCAGGAAATTTCTATCTCCTTTCCCTTCTGTTACTTCCTTGCTCCATACGATCGCTTTACTGAGAGCACCCAGAAACTAAGTAGATCTTACCTTGCCTTCTTTCCCACTGGATTCGCAGTTTTCAGGCTAGGAAGCCACGGTGGTATTGAGGAACCAAGTGGAAGCTCCAGGCCCCTCCGCCTTAATTTAGTAATGGCTGCACAGACACTGGGTTCTATTTGCTTTGTGTTTGCATCTTAGCTGCATTTTCCTAGTTCTGGCCAATCACAGCCAACCTAGCCTTGGGCTTGACTTATTCAAACCAGAGGGAAAGCTTTATCTGTTCCTATTCAAAACAGCAAAGAGAAGAGTGGACTTTTAAAGGCTTCTTTTCTCTTTTTAACTGGAGCTCCACACCCTGATCTAATTGATTTTTTAAAAGTGCATAGCCCATTAATAATGCAGGAAGGAGGGTGGGAGGATATGAAAGTCGCCATATTGAAGATATGGATGCATTATGCTGATGACAGGCTGCCTGGAGCTGGAGCAGCAACTGAGCCAGTGTGGTTGGGATGTCTAGGCTGGAAAGTGCTCCTGAGAAGCTGCTGGAGAGCTGAGAGACAAAGTCTAGTGGGTATTCTTAGATCATCCTGTTTTGATCTTTAGTTTGGGGTGGGGGGGCAAATTGACATGCCTATGTGCCAAGAACTGGGCTATATTTCAGGTCACTTGGTTTGGGTGAATCAGTAAAGGACAAAGCAGTAAAAAAGACTCTGGGTCTGTGGGGATTTGGGCTTCCTCCCCAACAGTAAGAAATCAAGCATATGCTTATTAAGCACCTGGCTGGCAGTGGAGTTGATGGCAAGGGGGGGCCAGGAAACAGCTGAGAGAGCCTGACTCCATGACCTTGAGCAGTGGCCCAGGGCCAGTGTGATGCCTGGCACATACCAGAAAGCAGCAGCAAGGACAGGAGAAAGAGCCCAAACCGGGGAAGGGTTTTAAAACCAATTTTATTAATTGTAAGTAATACAAATATTCCAAAAATATAAACAGACACTTGGTGGCGTCCTACATTTCAAGTTTTTGAATACAACAAATTTATCAAACCATGAATCTGTAAAGAGGGTGGTCAGGATCCCATCACGTCATGGTGGGAAGCAGAGCCCCCGCCCTCCGATTGGCATCTTGAAGGGGGAAGAGTAGCATGACATGGGAGGCGCCAATCTTGGGTAACTATAAGCAAAGAAGCTCAAGGGACCCAAAGAGAGGGTCTGCGGGAGGCTGTAATGCTATATAGCACTACAGAAATGGGAGAGCTGGTCAGACCTCTGCCTTCCCTTCCCTGCTTGAATGCAAACATTTGCTGGCATGAAACACAAAATAAAAAGCCCAGTTTATAAAAAGGAAAGGGAACTGGGGGACGAGATTGGTGACAACTGATGACTTGAGGGGAAAATAGGCGTCTTGTCCTTAAGCACTTGGTTTGGCCAGGACATAGGGTGCAGGACAAGCCTGTTGGACTGAAGCTTCAGGAACAAAGATGCAGCATAATTGAAAGATAACTGAAAGAAAAGGGTCTAAAATGAAGAGGGCATGGCTGCCTTCACACTTCACATGCTCTGAGCACAAAGAAGCTTCTGGGCCACTTAGGAGGTTTAGTTCTACGCTGACAAAATGGTCAAAATCTTTGGGAGGCGAGAGGGAAGGAAACAAGGTCCCTGGTGAAACGGAAAAGCAAATTTACTCTATCGTGAGGGACCCAGGGGCCTCCAGAGTGTCCCCTCTACAATGTGCAGAGTGGCCACTCCTAGCGGACCCTTTCCACACTGGTCCTGTGTCCAGAGCTCCCCCTATGAGAGGGACAAGAACATCAGGCTTTTGATTTAGAAGCCCAATCAGAGAGACACACTGTGTCCCTGAAGAGGCACCTTAAAGAACGGAACCTGGCAGGCGGACAGATTCGGGGCATGGCTTGAGACGGTGCTGGCTACACATAGTGGCCTGCCTCCTGGAGACCAGCCCCTGGGGAAAGGGCTGGTGGAAGCCCTGAAACAGATCCCGGGGATGACCTGGCTCCCCCTGATCTTGCCCTCCTCCAAAGCTGAGGTTAAACCGATTCCTCGGGAGCAAGGCAGACATCGCCACCTGTCCTGGACACACTGAAACTGAACCCAGACAGCAAATGTCCACTGTGCGCTGGCTCTGAGCCACGTGGGTGGGTCCAGTTCCGATGGATTTGGCCGAGTTGCGTCTCTGGGGAAGGGAGGAGAGGAAGCCAGGGAGGGCGTTTTTGGGAAGAGGGACTGCAGATAGGTTGGGTTCTGATGGGTGTGAGGCCTAGAAACAGAGGCTAGTTAGGAGTTGACAGACCTGACAGGAACAGGGTGGCACAGGTTCTTCCTTCACCCGGAAAGAGAGATCCAAATGAGGGCAGGAAGGGTTTGGGCTCTGGATCAGCTCAGAGCCTCTTATTGCTTAGTGGGGAGAGCTTGGCGAGCCCAGAGGCATATCCAGCCCCAAGGGCCGGTAGATACCCTTCTGATGGGGCTTGGGAGAGAGAGGCCCCTCCCAGAGGATTAGGATCCTTCCAGAAGATTAGGACAGAGGCCCTGGATGGAAGCTATAGCTGAGGTGGCCTTAGAATGGAAGCTCTACTTTCCTTCAGGAAACAATGCTCTTGGCTAGCAGCTGGGGCACTTCTCCCCTTTCTGCTACAGCACCCTTAGAGCCCCCCCAGCCCCAGGAAAGGATGCCTGGGGCCATATTACTGGGGATTTGTAGATTTGCTTTACTGTGTGACAGACACCACAAGGAAAAAGTAAGGCCTCACAACCGTGGGAAAAGGGGAGGTAATTAGAGAAAGGGGCCAGCCAGCCAGCCAGCCATCGCTCAGACCTCACGGCTGCTGCTGCTGCGGCTGCTCCACCACCGTTTCCTTAAACCTGGTTAGTTCATTATCACACCGGACCTAGTAAGTGGGAACTGAATAAACGAATGGGGCTGAGTCCTGAGTGGGAGATGTCCTAGCACCTGTAGCATCATACAAATGCTCTGTAACACCTGCCTCCAAGGGGGGGCCACCCCGCCTGGGGGAGGCCACAATTAAGGCAGTGATGCCGAGGTGGGGCATCCCTTTAGGGAGGGGCCCCTTGTGCTCCCAACTGTAGCAGCACCCTCCCCTCCTTTGGGCAGCGCTAGGACAGATCTGGGGCCCATGCAAGCAAGGCAGATGGGTGCCTTATGCTGAGCCTATCCCTGATCCCAGCACTTTTCCCTTTAAAGTTTTTCTTCTTGGGGAAAATTTCATATATGTAACTTTTTTTTTTTAAAGCATTCACTTAAACTTTGAAAGCCAGAGATAGGAAAAGTGCAGGTATGAAGCACGCATCCACACCTGTGACCAGAGACAGGAGCACGTGCATTAGGTTGGCAAAATGAATGGTGACAATATTTATCCCTGCAGCCCTGGGAGAGAAGAGCTTCTAAGGGCCTGGACAGAGAAAGCCGGGAAGGACAAAGACTAGAGCAGAAAGCTTGGCAGAAGGCAGGCTCTGGGGAAGATACCAGGCGGGAACCCTGCCCAAGAACAGGAGGGCGGAGCGAGGTGTCTGCCTTCCCGGATTCTGGAACCTAAGTCCTTGCACCAGCGGCAATCCCTGAAGAGCAGACTTCCAGTCCGAACCCAGCTGATCTACAAGCCAAGGGGATGCATATTCATGCTTTGGGGGATTTCCTTCTTCCCATATTTATCTCAGGCCCAGGATGGCAGCTTTGTCATAAACAGAACAGGTTCAACACTCCATGTTTAGAAAGAGAATTTTAAGAGTCAAAAGAACGGAAATCAGTGATCTGTCCTCTTCCGGGTCAGGGAAATGACCTCCTTCCTCATGTGGTGATGACTATGGCTAGGTGATGAGGAAGGCAGGCCTGGTACCCAAGTCTTAGGGAGACAGGGGAAAAGCTCGGTACCCAGACTGGAGGCAGGCACAGCGCTTGGGCCAAAGGGCTTGGTGAACACTGGGGCAGCCAGCTGTGGAAACAAGTCTTCTTCCTAGAAGCATTATCTTTCTGACTGCAGCAACTGGCTGGAGAAAGGTTTCAGTCAAGTGTGTGCCTGGATAGGTACCTCTGACCAGAAGGCAGCCTCTGATCCTTCTCTTTCATCTTGGCAGAAGCCTTACAACACTGAGGAATCATGGGTATGGCAACAGGCCTTCAATAGTCTTCATCCCTAGAGCACGCAGGTGGCTCTTAGGATAACTGGATAGGAGACAGACTAACATGGGGCGAGTGTTGATCTTTCCTCCCAAGTGGCAAGACACACATCCGAGGTTATGGTTCAAGGTCACACACACAACACCCACATCTGCATCCACACATACATACAGCTTGGGAACCCAACTCAGGGAACAGGTGGCTCTCTCTGGGTATTCTTGGTTTGACATCTGCCCATTCTGCCCTTAACCTGTCCTAAAGCTTTGCAGTAACTTCTGTTTCCAGGCCTGATTTGGTGAGGTGCTCCAACTTCCGGCTTGTCTGTCAGGCTGATCATGAAGGCACAGTGTAGAAAGTCCCCTACTGGGAATGCCATTGCTCAGAAGCAATGAAGGCTAAGGGGCCCGCAGCTGCCCAAGGCTGGTATAGACATCCTCTGCTCCACTCAACTCCTCAAAGATCGGAATCAGGTTCAGCAGCTCAGTGTCTGCCATGTCATCAAACCAAGACTGCACAGGTACCTGAAGCAGGAGAAAAGAGGCATCAACCTTCTGCCTAGTTTTCTCCTCCCGGTCCCAAGGCTCTGGAGAAAGGCTAGTCCACCTGGGCAGTTGTGTTTCCCTGGCAAGGCCCACAGCTCCCAGTCATTCCTCTCCTTCCATAAGCAGGTACTCTTCCCAACCCACTGAGGAATCACTTACTGCATTCTCAGGGTGGAAGATGTACGAAGCAGGGGAGTTGTCCAGGATGAGTGTTTTCCTCAGGTCCCTTCCCAGGCGGCTGAGGTCCTTAACATAGCAGCCCTGGTGGAACACGCAGGACTCCCGGAAAAGGCGGGCCCGGAACACCCCACACCTGTCCAGCAGATCTGTCACAGGGTCAGCATACTGGAAGGAAGAGGAAAGCTTTTATTTGGATACAGTCCTGGTCCCCCAATTGGCATCTCATGGTAGGAACTGCTGGACCAGGAGCCCCATCAAACATCCCGACCTGCCACACCTGCCCTGGTCTTTCCTTCCCTCCTACCCCTGGGGTACCTTAGCCAGGCTGGCAGTGAAGAGAACACATTCAAAGAGTTCCCCCATTCGTCTCAGGAACTCGTCCACATAAGGCCTCTTGAGCACATAAACCTGAGGAGAAGCAGAGGGGCCTGGTGATGACATCTGTGAGAACATTGGAAACAGTCTCCGTCACCATTCACAAAGAGAACTGCCAGTAGGTTCAGACTTTCCTCTGTAACACCCCATGTTCCACCTCACTGGAAGCCTTCTGCCCAGACCAAGGTAGTATGACCAGCATTACTTCCTCACCAGGCTTCTGCTGTGTGTGTGGGTGGCCCCCAAATTGACCCAGCTCAGGAAGAGAAACATCCGCCTCACTCCCCGGGGCCAGCTCTCGTTTCCGGCGAACCATCAGCTGCCTCCAGAAACAAGTAATCAAGAATAGGCCTCACTGATGGAAACAGCCTATCCTGGATTACTTGAATCCAGCCACAGCCTCTGTGGGAACTTCCTGTCCTTGGATGTGGCAGGACAGTGTGTCCTGTCCAACAGCAGGCCAAGTTTTCGGTACTTCCTTGAACCTCTCACAGCTTTAATAAAATCTGCCAGATAACCTTTTCCCTGAAGAACAGATTTGACTCGGCAGTGTCCAAATCTAGTGATTAGTATCCTGGTGCTCCCGAGTATCCTATTTTCTGCTGGCTTCTGTCAGTCACTCATCCTATTTGTGTTTACTTCCAAGATCCTGCAGTTTGGCCTACAAGGTTCACTATTAAATGTTGTCTATCAGTTTCCACTGTATTGCTTCCTTCTCTGTCTACATAGATGCTCCTAGTCCCTTCATAGGCAACTCTGTCCATACCATTCCCCCCTTTTTTTTTTTTGGTCTTTGGGCCACACCTGGTAATGCGCAGGGGTTACTTCTGGCTATGCGCTCAGAAGTCGCTCCTGGCTTGGGGAAACATATGGGAAGCCGGGGGATCCAACCGTGGTCCGTCCTAGGCTAGCGCTGGCAAGACAGGCACCTTACCTCTAGCGCCACTGAGCCGGCCCCACCATTCACTTTTTGAAGCATCTGTCGTAAGTCTTCCTCTGGAAGGTAGCGTAATTTGGCCACCAACTCATCTTAATTCTACAGCAAGAATACTCTGCTTCTGTTGCAATGGCCAGATTCCCTTTTAACTATTCTTCAGCCTTCCAGACATCCCGCACTTTTTCGTCTTAGCTATTCATCCAGTCTGGCATTCCCTCCCTGTGCTTCCTACCCCACCAACTCCTGCAGAGATCCAACCTCCTCCTAACTTCATCCCTTTTACATTATGCACATAAATACCTGTTAACAAGGAGTTCACACTGTTCCTTTGTCTCTTTGAAAATATGCTTTTCCACCCATGCAAATCTATATATATTTTAAATTAAATTACATTTAAATGTATTTATTTGTTTGGTTTTTGGGCCACCCCTAGTGACTCTCAGGGGTTACTCCTGGCTCTACACTCAGAAATTGCTCCTGGCTTGTGGGACCATATGGGATGCTGGGGGTCAACCTGAGGTCCATCCTGGATCTGCCACGTGAAAGGCAAACACCCTACTGCTATGCTATTTCTCCGACCCCAGCAAATTTATATACTTCTTTTTTTTTTTTTTTTTTTTTTTTGGTTTTTGGGTCATATGTGGCAGTGCTCAGGGGTTATTCCTGGCTCTACGCTCAGAAATCGTCCCTGGCAGGCACGGGGGACCATATTGGATGCCGGGATTCAAACCACCATCCTTCTGCATGGAAGGCAAAACGCCTTACCTCCATGCTATCTTGCTGGCCCCAAATTTATATACTCTTTTTTTTTTTTTTTTTTTTTGGTTTTTGGGCCACACCCGGTGGTACTCAGGGGTTACTCCTGGCTGTCTGCTCAGAAATAGCTCCTGGCAGGCACGGGGGACCATATGGGACATGGGGATTCGAACCAACCACCTTTGGTCCTGGATCGGCTGCTTGCAAGGCAAACTCCGCTGTGCTATCTCTCCGGGCCCAAATTGATACTCTCTTAACCAAGCTGTAAAACTGCTGGGAAAAGACTGGTACTGATCAGGAGTTGGCATATAGCCTCACAGAACTGCTCAAGTGGGGGTGGTGCTACTGAAGAAAGTATTAGAAAAAAAGGGACAAAAAGATACAGGATAGTGACAGCAAACCACAGAAGCCTAAAACTCCATTTCCTAGGCAAGGGAAACACATGCCAGGAGTATGATCCCAATGTCTCCCAGCTTCTAGACAAGGTCTGTGAGTAAATGACTTTTCACTACCTACACCATAAGTTCTATGATCCTTAACACAGGGCTGAGCAGGTTATATAGGGCCAGAACGTGACTCAAGTGCTTTGTGACATACGTGTACTGAATACTAAGTGGGGGGGGGGGCAGAATCCAGTGCATAGTCTCAAGGGATGGGGAGAAGTATTCAGAGAGAAGATGCCAGGGCAAGTCACTAGCAACATGGGGGAGGAGGAGAAACAACTAGTACAAAGGCAGGTACACCAACTCTTCAGGATGAGAGAAAATATAGCAGCACTCAATAGATGAGTTAACAGAGTTAAGTAACAATGGTTAGTGGTGGGGAAAGGACCTAGAGATGGAACCTGAGTGGCAAGAGGAGTCGGCATCCTCGGGAAGGACGTGGGTCGGCAGGCAACTCACCTGGTGAGTGGTTCCCTCAATCTCTACAGGCACTATGAAGTCAGCATTGTTGATAGGCTGGAAGGCAGAAAAATTAATGAGGCCAGTATGGAAGTCAGGAGACCCAGATCCCTGCGAAAGCCACTGCACTACTCCCAGGCAGGGGTAAGGAAGAACAGACCTTAAAAATTCTATGGTGCTCCAACTACTAGGCAGTTCTCAATCCAGTAGAGCATGCAATCTCCCCCTACCTCTATATACAAATTCCTTTTCTTTTTTTAGGCCACACCTGGTAGTGCTCAGAGCTCACTCCTGGCTCTGCACTCAGGTTCATTCCTGGTAGTACTTGGGGGATAATAATGGGATCCAGGGATCAAATTCAGGTTAGCCACATGCGTATTTATTGAACCATCTCCCCAGCACCAACCAGAGCAAAGAAAACCTCAGGGTTTGTGCTTGTCTGGGGGCCATACTGGCTGTGCTCAGGGCTGACTCCTAGATCTGTGCATAGGAATCACTCCTGATAGGGTTTGGGAAAGCGTCTATTGTGCCAGGAATGGAACCTCGGTTGTCTGCAATCAACGAGTTCCCAAACCAACTGGACAAGCTCTCTAGTTAGGGTGTTCTTGAATTAGCAAACATCCTTATAAAACACAGGGGGGGCAGGATCTACGGCAGATTCAAACCCTTTTGATTCTGGCAGCCCTCTGCTGCGTATGTGTGGGGAGGGGCATGGCACAGATAAGAGTCTGGTTGGAGAGTGGGAAGAGCTTGGGGTTTCCACTCTACATTCTTCTATGATGCCAGTGTGGCTCAAATGTCTGAGGCCCTGCTTCTCCCATGGACCTCAGGCTGCCTCCCAGCATCTGTAGGGAGATTCCCAAGAGTCTCCAGTATGTATACCAAGGGTTACAGGCCTCAGGTTACCTTAAAGGAGCTATGCACAAGGGTTTCATCCAGGTCAATAACTACACAAATCCTTCCTTGATCTTCCTCTGTCACCTCTGGGAGCAGGCAGGTCCCTGGGATCTACAGACAGTTGTCAGCAAATAAAACAAGGATCTGTTAGACACTGAAGTTACCAGAAAAGGGGTGAGGTGGTCAAAGGAATGGACAGTGTCTGACAGCGATCGTAGCACCAGAACTTTGGTTGTGGCGGAATGGATGACAATTGGAAGCAAACATTCAAATGGAGGTATTGAAGCTTTATTACTGAAATTACATACTATTATAAACCAACGAGAAATTAAAAAAAAAAACTATTAAAAAAAAAGGCAAAATAATTGGGAAGAAAATGGGGGCAAAAGGCAAAATAAAACCAGAGCCAAACTGCTGAAATCTGCCCCAAGAAAGATCAATTGTTTCCCTCAGTGGAACTCCAGAAGGAAATGGGCTCACTGAGAAGAGGACCCCCAATTTTATCAACCCAGGAGAGGCCACACTGGAAGGCCAAGCGGCAGAGAAAAGAAAGTGCAGAATTCTTCACTGAATTTAGCTTTACACTGGGATCAGATTTGGACATGAGAGATGGGCCCTTAGCAAATACTGAAATAAAAGGCTTTCTGGGGCAGGGAAGACAGGCAGCTAGCCACTGGGAAATGAAAGGCCTCACCCCACTGGGGTTATTTGCAGGGCCCACAGGGTCTTAGGCTTCTCAGCACGTACCCTGTCAGAGTCACACACCTGGTAAAACTGGTACTGGAGACACTGGAGCAGATCCGACTGTGGGAGAGAAGAAGGCAGTCAGCGCCAGTCCAGTCATGCCTAACCTAGCCTGGGAAAGCAAAGCCCACTGCCTGGAGTGAATGGTCAAGACCCCAACTCCTGGTAGGTACTGGATGGCATGACATTTCTTCTTTTTTCTTTTTTAATTTTTTTTTTGTTATTGGGGCTTACTATTGGCTCTGTGCTGAGGGGTCACGCCTGAGGGGTCTGGGTGACCGTACGGAGTATATATAATAGGGCAGTGATGACTAACCTTTTTGAGCCCGCGTGCCCAAACTGCCGCACAAAACCAAAGAATTTCCTCAAAAGTGCCAGAGCATCAATTAAACCTTAGTAACAAGTTTTTAGTTCTTTATAAATTTTATACATTTATTGTGGACCTCCCTGTGTGCCAGCTGCAAGGCCTTCGTGTGCCACCGCTGGCACGCGTGCCCACAGGTTCGCCATCGCTGTAATAGGGGATCGAATCCAGGTGGGCCACAAACAAGGCACACACCCAAACTGATATATTACTGCGCTGGCCCCAAAAGTTACTTTCTTTTTCTTTTTCTTTTTTGGGTTTTGGGCCACACCTGGTGATGCTCAGGGGTTACTCCTGGCTATGCACTCAGAAATCGCTTCTGACTTGGGGGACCATATTGGACGCCGGGGCATGGAACCGAGGTCCACGCAAGGCAGACGCCTTATTGCTTGTGCCACTGCTCCAGCCCCCAAAAGTTACTTTTCTAAAGAGTTGGGCAAGAAAGGGGAAAAGCAAGAGTCTCCTCTCCACTGATAAAGGAAGACCATCCCTGTTCTCAGTGCCACTGTCTTTCCACTGGAAAAACTGAGGACCAAGGAACAGGGACACAGGTAGAAGCAAATTTCTAACTTTGTTGGATTAACTTCTTGCTTGTAGTCTTAGAACCAGATTTCCACTTTGAGAGTATCTGCCTTTTAAACCTGCCTTAGAGGCGGAATGTTTGTGTGGAAGGTGGGCTGAGCTGAGATATGAACTCACACTGTGAACTCAGAGTATGAAAAGAGGAGTACAAAGGGCTAAGAAAGGCTTCTCTGTTTCTTGCTAATAGTAAAAATGTGGCTATAGTTGTAAAATGAAGAACAGTTCTTAACCAGAAAATGCTGGGGAAAAAAATTTTAGATTAAGAGAAACAATGTTGGTATTTCAGTTCTTCAAAGTTATTTAAAGAGTCCTTCCCCTCTCCATAATAATGTTGCAGTTGCATTCTCAATATAATAATGTTGCATTCCACCTTTTAACTTCATGTTGCACCTTAAATCTTGTTTCCTGGAAATCATTACTATAAACCATAAAATTTAGTTTATATTAAAACTTGAATATAATCATGTTATATAATTCAACCATAAATCTCCCCTCCCTATTGGATAGCAAAAAAAATTTTTTTTCACCAATGTGTGTCTTTGTCTTTTAGTTTGTTTGTTTTGGGGCCATAACTAACAGCACTCAGGGGTTCCTCTTGGCTCTGTGCTCAGAAATCGCTCCTGGCAGGTTCAGGGGGCCATATGGGATGTTAGGAATTGAACCCGGGTCTGTCCAGCTGCCAGGCAAACGACCTAACACTGCGCTATTGCTCTGGTCCCTTTCATTTATTTTTTAAGGAGAAAGGACAGCTAGATCTTGGCATTTCAGAAATAAGGTTCAATGCCGTTGGAGGCTGAGTCATTTTTTGTTCAGGCTGTTCCCACTCTTGAAATGCCAGACATATCTTCTGATCATTGTTAGGATGATATATCACATCTTCCTGAATCTCTCACAGATAGAGGAAAAAATTATGGAAGGAGTCATTAAAGAGACAGATTTTTAATTCTGTGTTTCCTAGATAGTCAAGTAACTTGGAAGGCAGGTTCGCAAAGAAACAACAACAAATAGGATATAGCCAGAGATCCAAATGTGCACCTTGAAATGACTTTTTTTTTTTTTTTTTTTGCTTTTTTCATTATTTGGGTCACACCCAGCGCTCAGGGGTCACTCCTGGCTCTGTGCTCAGAAATTGCTCCTGGCAGGCATGGGGGTGCATATGGGATGCCAGGATTCGAACCACCATTCATTCTGGATCAGCTGCTTGCAAGGCAAGTGCCCTACTGCTAAGCTATCTCTCCAGTCCCATGAGATTATCCTTTCTTTTGTTTCTGGGCCATATGTGGCATTGCTCAGGACTTATTCTGTCTTTGCATTGAGGGATCATTTCTAGTGGTTCTTGGAGAAATATATGATATGTTGGATATTGAAGCTGGGTCAACTAAACCTGCTTGTCGTGTACAAGGCAAACACTCACCCACTGTACTGGCCTGAAATGGTCACTTCTAAATCATTAACTCTTTAGGTACCATATAAAACTACTTTTCTAAGTGGAAGTCTTAAAAATCTTCTAGGAGGGCTGCTCTATGGATCACAAATGACAATTTCTATGCCAAATGGTTTCCCCAATTCCTATAACCTGAAAAAAGACTGCACTGAAGGAACTCTAAGAAATCACAGGGGCATCTAAATGGGACACAATAAAAATGGGAAACAAGAGAAAGAAGGTAGAACTGTTACAGGGAAGACAAGGAGGGGCCTCCCTTGAGCATTCGAGAATGCTGCCACCTGAAGCAAAGCTACCTGGCCTACTGGCTGTAGCTGCAGGTAGTAGTTTCTTCCTTGCTGGAATCACACCCTGAGTCAGCTACCTTAGCAATGGTGTTGGCTTCCTCCTTATATGCAGAGAGCTCAGTGGAGGAGCTTGACTGGCCAACATGCTGGGCACGGAAACAGCAGAAAAGGGCCTTGAAGATGTTACGTCCACGAGGTTTCTTAGGAGAGGACTTGGAGACCAGGCCTAGAGTGGAAGAAAGGACAGAGCCATTAGTTACAGGGCACCTCTTTCCATGGACACCTCACCCCTACCTGCCAATGGCATCAAGGCACACTACACTGTTGGTACCTGGTGAATGCGTAACACAATGAAGAGGGAAATGGATATGTTTCTTCCAGCACCTTTTGTCTCAAACAGAAAGGAAGAATTCCCACTTCCTGGCTTGGGAAATGGATCACAGAAAATCTGTTCTTCCTTCTAAGGTAACAGAGGACAGACTGAACACAGAACATACCCCTTTAAATAAATTCACAGTCAAATATTCCTCTTTGAAATATTTGTATCTTTAAGTTATTGCAGCTACGATACATTTCAAGATTGCTTTCCCAGACCTGTAGCAATGGCAGAACTGAGCTGCCTCCCTCTCATAGATGGTGTAGAGAATACAAAGCAGGGTTGGCCACATGCAAAGTAAGTGTCTTAACTCCTATATACTATCTCTCTAGTTTGCTGAATCTATTTCCACTAGAAACAGACCAGAAAAAAAACAACAACCCCGAAGCCTTAAGGAAAAAGTTGTATTTCATTCACATCCATGTCTCCTTCCTATGCCCCAGCAGCTTTCCTTAATATTCTTTGCCCAAAAACTCAAATCCTAAGAAAATCTTGGCAGAGACACACATAACCAACTTTGGCTGATATCTCTACTTCCCAGACTGCTGTTCCTTAAGTTCTGCCTTTGGACTTTGGAAATAGTAATTTTAAAAGGAGGGAGGCTTGGCAAAGAAGACACAGAAAGCCCACCTGATACAAAAAAGCTACGGTATCATAGGATCAACCAGAAATGAAGTTCAAAATGGTTCTATGTACTATGGAATCAGACTAGAGAGATACAAGGAGCATTGTGGCCAGAAGGTGGCGCCACACAACCACAACCACTGGTGGAGTCAGTCTCCCCCAAAACCCGGGTTGGAGCCAGGCCTGAGGACTAAAACCTAATACATATTCCACTTGAAAGAAATAGGAAAATGGGGGGCCGGGAAGGTGGCGCTGGAGATAAGGTGTCTGCCTTGTAAGCGCTACCAAGGAACGGACCGCGGTTCGATCCCCCGGCGTCCCATATGGTCCCCCCAAGCCAGGGGCGATTTCTGAGCACATAGCTAGGAGTAACCCCTGAGCGTCAAACGGGTGTGGCCCAAAAACCAAAAAAAAAAAAAAAAAAAAAGAAATAGGAAAATGAATGCTGCATACCCCTGTCTTTGTGGGGGGAAAGGTAAAGAAAGTGGTACTGTTCCCTTTAAGAAGTGAAAGCGGAAGGCTATGTGGGGGGAACCACCCAGGAGCTCACTGGGGCTCACAGCTCACACAGAGGTGGTCTTGATGAGTCAGGAATGAGTCACTTTAACATCCCCTTATTGGGCTGCCTGCAGCCCTGCAGAGTGGAGGAAAACAAACTGTTTTCCCAGACCAGGGAAGCACATAGATAGACCCAGACAGCAGAGGGTTAGGGTATTGTCAGCACTGTCTTAGGATAACTTAGCCTTGACCCAGCAGAAAGGTGGAATAGTTCAATCTTCAGCATCCCATATGGCCCCTGAGCACTACCTCTGAGGTCAGAGCCAGGCAGGAGGGAGGGAGGAGAAAGGGGAGGGGGAAAGGCAGAGAAGTAAAGAGGGAGAAGAAAGGGAGGGAGAAAGGGGGTGAGAGAGAGAAGAAAAAAAGAAGAAACGTGGCGGAAGGTTCCTCCAAGTACAGACCAGTTGACCCCAGTCAGACCAGAAATTACTTTATTATACCTTTCATTTGGTAGGATTTTAGAAGTCTTTTTGAAAATGATTAGACCTTCCCAGCAATTGGACTAACAACCTCAATATCACTCAAGAAAAAAAAAATAAGATTTTCAGGAATTCTGTCAGAAATAAAGGTTACATTGGGGGTTGATCCTATTCCCCAAGTCTTGGTCCCAAGGAGACAAACTTCAAAACAAAGCCCAGGATGAGAGCCTGATTAGATGCTCCTAACTCTATTTTTGTTTTTTTATTTTTTGGGGGAAGGGCCACACCCAGCAGTGTTCAGGGGTTACTGCTGGCTCTGTGCTCAAAAATCAGTCCTGGGAGGCTTCGGGGGACCATCTGGGATGCCAGGGATCGAACCTGGGTCTGCCTCAAGTCGGCTACGTGCAAGGCAAACACCCGACCGCTGTGCTATCACTCTGGCCCTAATGTTCCCAACTCTAAATAACCTACATCAAAACTGGAAGGAAAGGACAATCCACCTGCCTGTATGATCCATATTCATTTCCAAGTTTAGGAGCTCAGTAGATGCTGAGTGACACAAAGCTACAAGTGCAAAGATGAACCATCACTTTTCTTTTGGTTTCTGGTTTCTTCGCACCGAACCACAATCAGAGGCTTAACTCAGGCATGGGGCTGTTCTTAAAAGAGAGGCCATCTCAAGAATGCACTCAGCATCTTAGCGACAGACTCTGTGAGGCCGAGTAATCCTGAGAGTAATCCTGGAAGGTGAAAAAAGAAATTGGCTGAGGCCAGTGAGGGTCTCATGTGTGCCCACTGCAGAGGCCCAAAAGGCTTCAGCTTCAGTGAAGGAGCTTGGTGGAAGGGGTAGAGAGAACTCCTCTATCTCCTCAGCTGAAGCCACTGCAGGTCCTGTCTTTAGGAACCACATTAGGAGGGGAAGCTAAAAGAGGCCCTTCTCAGAGAAAGTCTTTTTTTGTTTTGCTTTGGTTTTGGCTTTAGGGCACACCTGGCAGTGCTCAGGGGTTACTCCTGGCTCTGCACTTAGAAATCATGGTAGGCTGGGGTTCGTGGTAGGAGCGAGGGATCGATCATATGGGATATGTTGGGGATCTAATCCGGGTTGGCCATGTGCAATTCAAACGCCCTACCCACCATGCTATAGCTCAGGCGCCTCAAAGGAAGTATTTTTGGCTGGCTAATTTTGTTTTGCTTATTTGTAGTGCTGGGGATTGGAGTTAGGACCGCATATATGTAAATTCAATGAACTGAAGCATGTGTTTTGCATGTAGGAGCACTGACTTCAATCCTGTCATTAAATGGTCCCTCGAGCACCATCAGAAGTGATTCACCAAGCACTAAGGGGATGGAGGAGGGCTAGAAACAAACAAAATACCAACTAAAAACTAGAGATCTTTACTTCATTTAATCCTCACAACCTACTCTTCCAAGCTCAAGTGCTGAGAGTTCACAGAATCTATTCAGAGAGATCTAGGAAGTATGAGAGCTTTGCAGGACTTGAACCTAGATCCACCTGAGCTGAAGTTAGGGTTCTTAACTGCTACAAAGAGGGGTCCTGGCATCTCAGGGCATTTTGTGAACTTACTCTCTGCAAGAATCAGAGATTGGGAGGAGAAGGGGTTCAGAACACTTGCTCTACTCTATAACTGGAGCCAATAAAGAATCAGAGTGGGGCCCTGCCTCCACTTCTTTGCTGGCTTCTGGTGTGGGCTGTGAAAAGTCCAAGGGGCAAAACGGTACAAGGTTTTGAGACTTTACTCCAGAGACTCTGCTCTGCCCCCAGTCCTGCATTTCCTCAGAACCAGATATCCCTGGGAGGGACGGGGAAGGGGCCAGAGCCTCCGAGCTTTGATCTAAAACCTTTTTCTTTCAGTGGGTTTAAGGGTGAGAGGGCATCCATACCAGAGTGGATCTAAAACTTACGTCAAAGAGCCTCTCAAAGGGCTCCTTTCAGTCAGCATTCAGCATTGTGTCCCTGACAGCCAGGTGCAGGCCGCACACCCCCACCCTAACTGTGTGATGGAGACAGGCCCAGCAGTCTCTCCCCCAGGGGTAGAACTCTGCACAAGAGGATTTACAGGCTGTTAGGATTTAACTATGCGCAGGGTCCCCAATAAGGAAAATAAGGATTTCCCATAACCAACTGCTCTCCCTCCATCCCCTTCCTGCTACCTGCATCGTGAACACTGGGCTTCCTTTCTTTCCCTCTTGACCAGTTGCTCTCCTCCTTCAAACAAGGTCCTGACAAACCTCACAGGAGAGCACCTGTTTCTGAACAAAGTGTGGCTTAAGTGTCTGAGAACAGAAGTCAGGCCACTCCTCCATCCAGGTCAGTTTGCAAAGCTTCCTACTGAGGCAGAGGATGAAGAGGGCACAGAGGAAGGACATAAGTTCTCCCCTGAGGATCACTAAAGCTGGTGTCCATACTTGACCACTTACTACTTCAGAACAGCCTCTTTAAAGCCTTGGTTTCCTCATCCATAAAATTGGTATCCAGGAAGATCATACCCCTGACCGTAAAGACAAACAAAATCTAAGGAGCACTGTGCAATCTCTACAACTGGTGTGCTCATTTAACTGCAATATCTCCTAGGGGATGATCTCTCCTTGGCAATAATATGAGCCTCATTCCAGGAGACTAGCAACAAGAGACGAGGAGCCCCGTCCGGCCCCAGCAGGTGGCTGAAGCTAAGAGCAGAAGATGAAAGAAAGGCGCCAGAGGAATTCTGATCACAGGCACATTTCTCAGAGTCCAAACAACTCCTGAAGCTTCTTCCAAGTCCACTGTTATTCCCCAGCCTACAAACTCTCTGGCTGAAATTCTACGAATAACAGGAAATCAGGTAAAGGCTGTTTCTCTTCCTCTCCTGTGTCCACCACCATTGCAACCCTAAGAAGCACTAGGTGGGGACATTATTTACCTCTGCCTCTTACATGTGTAGAGGGCCAGAAAAATAGTTCCAAGAGCTGAAGCGCATGCTTTCCAGGTGGTAAGCCCTGGGGTTTTTTTTTTTTTTTTTTTTTGGGTTTTTGGGCCACACCCGTTTGACGCTCAGGGGTTACTCCTGGCTATGTGCTCAGAAATCACCCCTGGCATGGGGGGACCATATGGGACGCCGGGGGATTGAACTGCGGTCCTTCCTTGGCTAGCGCTTGCAAGGCAGACACCTTACCTCCAGCACCACCTACCCGGCCCCAAGCCCTGGGTTTTAATCCCTGGCACAGTGTGGTTTTCCCAAGCACCACTAGGAGTGAACTCTCCCCACTGGAAGCAGCCCCCAAGCACCATCAGATCTGATCCACAAAAAAGCTACACTTACATGTATGTGGACGCATGCGTGCGTATGCATGCATCCAGAGCCTACGGAAGTCTCGCCGGCTCAATGCTATTTTTAACCTTCTGAAGGTCAGTCTCAGATATCACAGTTACCAACAACACAGCAAAGGTTGCTCCTCCCAGACCCTCCTGGGATTCTACAAAGGCAGCCTCTCAGGTTATCAGATTTTGCCAAGTCCATTCACAACAGAAGGGAGCATGCTTCATTTCATCCCTCAGGAAGTACTTTCTTCTTCCCCATCACCTTCCAGCCTCCCCCAGAGCAAAGCTCCAGTCCCAGAGCAGAGCTCCAGTCTGGCCACACTATAAAATGGCCTCTAGAAAAGGCTCCCCTCCCTTTAGCTAGTGGAGAAAGAGTATTTGGGGCATTTCCGGCCCTTCTTGGCCAGCTGCCTGGGTCCTGCAGCC
Organism: Suncus etruscus; assembly: GCF_024139225.1. Lineage (NCBI taxonomy): Eukaryota > Metazoa > Chordata > Mammalia > Eulipotyphla > Soricidae > Suncus > Suncus etruscus. The sequence continues at coordinate 87,221,013 of NC_064858.1, forward strand.
AAGACACATCTGATTGGGGCTTCCCACAGAGAGAAGTCCTCCTAGGTCCTCAGCAAGGGGCATCTGTGCCTTGGCGAAGAGCAGGGCCTGCACTGCCAGGTGGACGGAAGGGCTTTCTGGGCCAACAGATGAGTCGGCAGGAGAACAAGAGGGTGAACGATGCCTCAACATCGATGCAGAGAACACAGGGGACAATGGGGAGGGTATACAGTTGCCATAATGACCTACGGTTGACACAGATTTTTTTTTCAGGCAGGTAGGGGCTACTCATTTCAGCATTAAAATTCTAAAGAGCAGTACAGACCTCACACCATGGGCCTTCAAGTACTTTTAGGGCCAGAGAGGACACTTTCCTGGCACATGGATGACCTGACTTGGGTTGAGTATAGCTCACACCAGCACGGTCTACACTTAGTACCCTTCCATGGCCAGTTTGTTTGCCTCCCTCTCTTTCAGCAATCTGGTCATTGATCTCAATACAGGGCCTCAATTTTGTTTTATTTTTTTATTTTTTATTTTTTTGGGGTTTTTTTTGGCCACACCGGATGATGCTCAGAGGTTACTCCTGGCTATGCACTCAGAAACCACTCCTGGCTAGGGGGACCATATGGGGTGCCAGGGGATTGAACTGCAGTCCGTCCTAGGCTGGAGGGGGCAAGGCAGACACACACCTTACCGCTTCGCCATCGCTCCAGCCCCAGGGCCTCAATTTAAAAGCATTTCCCACAAGGAGGATTCCAATTTTGAGGGTGGGAGAAACTGCTCTAAGGGATGGAGCATATGCTTTGCAGGCAGGAGCCTCAGGTGCAATCCTCTGCTCCTCTCTGAGAATATCCACTTATAACCCTAGTGTTCATGGAACTGAGCAGACCCTGAGACTGCATAGCATTGGGGGTGGCACTTACCTCAAAATTCTAAAAACTGATCAAGATACAGTAAGTCCTGCGGACCAAGGAACCACTCAAGAGGCCTGTTTGTTTGTTTTTTTGGGTCATCCCAACAGCGCTCAGGGGTTACTCCTGGCTCTACCCTCAGAAATCGCTCCTGGTAGGCTAGGGGGACCATATAGGGCCCGGGATTCGAATCACCGTCCTTCTGTTTTTTTTTTTGTTTTGTTTTTTTGTTTTTGGGCCACACCCGGCAGTGCTCAGGGGCTACTCCTGGCTGTCTGCTCAGAAAGCTCCTGGCAGGCACGAGGGACCATATGGGACACCGGGATTCGAACCAACCACCTTTGGTCCTGGATTGGCTGTTTGCAAGGCAAACACCGCTGTGCTATCTCTCCGGGCCCGAATCACCGTCCTTCTACGTGGAAGGCAAATGCCTTACTGCTGTGCTCTCTCTCCCGCCCCTCAAGGCCTGGGTTTGACCCCTTACCCTGCTGCGCAAGGGTTTGACTCCTTGCCCTGCTGCGCAAGCACCACCATGTCGACCAAAACAACACCCCCCCCAACCAAAAAATAAAAGCAATACGGTTACATTCATACTTAATGCCTCTCTGAGGTCTTTGGAAAGTGTAACTACAAATTTATCAATATATAACCAAAGCCTAGTTCTCCAATGATGTCTTTCCCCCATGACTGGGATTCCTTATTTTGTGTTTTGTTTTGGAGCCACACCCAGTGATACTCAGGGTTACTCCTGGCTCTGAGCTCGAGTCATTCCTGGCAGTATTTAGGGGGCCATATGGAATGTGGGGGATCGAACCTGGGTCAGCTGCGTGTAAGGCAAGCACCCTACCTGCTGTGCTATCCCTCTGGCCCCAAGGATTCTTTTTGGGGGTGGGCTTTGGGTCACACCTAGTAGCACTCAGGCACTTAGAAACTATTGGCAGTCTCTGGGGACCACATCGGATGGGATGCCAGGGACAAACGTGGGTCAGCCACATGCAAGGCAAACAACCTATTCACCGTGCTATCACTCCGGCCCGAGATTCCTTTTTATATTCTTAGTTTTGGGGCCACACCGTGAAATGCTCAGGGCTTCCTCTTGGCTCTACATTCAGAAAAATTACTCCTGATGGGGCTCAGGTGACCATATGGAATGACAGGAATCAAACCCAGTTTGGCCTTCTCAAGGCAAACATCTTAGATGCAGAACTTTCTCCCTTTGTCCTCATGGGATTTCTTTTTGAAATTTTGCTTTTTGGCCAGAGACAATGGTGCTCAAGAATTTACTCCTGGCACCCTGCTCCTTGATGTAAAGCATGTTCACTCTGAACTCTCTGCACAGCTCCCTGGCCCCCCACAGGGGCCTTCCTAGTGGTATTGAGGCATGGGGATCACTCCTAGAAATAGTCCATGGAGTAGCAGTTGCCTCGTTTAGTGCTCATGCCAGTGATTCGGTGCTGCCTATAGCCAGCAGAGCTGAATGAGGAGGCGTGCAATGCCAGGAATGAACTAGGGATTTTGAGGTGCAGGCACTCTGCCCAACTCCCATCCTCTCTTTCTTTTTTTTTTTTTTTTCTTACTAGTATAACAAAATGATACTATTTGGACCTGCTATGTTCTATCCATTTCAGAACCAGCCTGTAACAGATTTATTCCCAAAATTACCCTTCTGGGCAGCAGTAATATACTTAAACACATTCTGAGATTGCGGATGAGTTGGGAAGGCTCCAAAATCAGCAACAGGTCCTGGACAGAGGCAGAGGTAGGGAGCTGTGTTCAAACAGATGAGTTTGGGGCTCAGCCATAAGGCTCTTGGTCAAGAAGTGAGAAGCTCGAGCCGGAGAGATAGCATGGAGGTAAGGCGCTTGCCTTGCATGCAGAAGGAAGGCGGTTCGAATCCCAGCATCCCATATGGTCCCTGAGCCTGCCAGGAGCGATTTCTGAGCATAGAGCCAGGAGTAACCCCTGAGCGCTGCCAGGTGTGACCCAAAACCAAAAACAAAACAAAAGTGAGAAGCCTGGAGCGGTCAGTAAGGTGGCCTCACTCCAAGCAGTGTCAGACAGGGCAGAGATGTCATTATGGACGTTGGGCATCGCACTTGCCCACCGTGAGGCTCCCTCTCCCCTAGAAGTAGAAGTAGCCCTGTGAAGAGTGTTAGATGAAGAGAAACATGCCCAGCAGGATACAAGGACTCTCATAGTTTGAGATTTCAGCCACTGCCTGGCTCTGCCTCCATCCTGGAATGTATGAACTTGATGGAAGTCCATTCAGAAAACTTCTCTTTCCTCTCAACTCTGTAAAGCCTTCTTTGGGTGATTGATGGAGAAACAGGACAACACAGTGACTCTCAACTATTTCTCTTCAGAGTAGCAAATCATGGTTAATTATACTAGAGGTTCATGAATTTGGACATTTTTTTAAATTCTGGGGTCCTTCCAAGAGGTATTGTTTATAAGCAAAGTTATACACAGCAGTGCTCAAGGACTCATGCAGCTATGTGGTGCCAGGGATCAAAATCTGGGCCTTATACATATACCAGGATGCTCTCTGGTCATTTGAGATCTCTCTGGCCACTGCCTGGGTTTAAATCCTAGCTCTACCACTTTTATGGTGGTGGCCTTAGGTGTCTGCTTCTTCATTTGTAAATGGAAAAATGAAACCCTAACCCTACCTATATACTTCCGTTTGAGAGAAGGAAGTTTTGGGACCACACCTGGTAGTGTTTGGAGGCTGCTCTTAATGATGCTGGAAATGGAACCTGAACTACTTCCATGCCAGGTGCAAGCATCTTACCCCTTGTACTACCTCTCCAACCCATTTAGTACTTATTTTTATAGAACTGTGATAATTATCAGGATCCTAGGTTACTGTCCTTATCTCAGTAAACCCTCAGTGCTAGCTGCTAGTCAAAAAACCCTTTTTTATTTCATCTCAATCTCAAGGTGTCACACTGAAAAAGGCCACACAGACATGGCATTCTACGTATCACATGGAAGTAACAATGTCAGATCTGGGAAATGGTCTTTCCAAGGATTTTAAAAAACCATCACAGTTTCACACACATATATACTAATTAATACACAGCCTCCATGAGGTTGGAAAACCAATTCCATTCTCCCTCTTCTCTCAACCCCTGCAGTGGTTTAGAAGGACTGTCTGACCTCTGAGGACATTCATCTGCTCCTCCACACCCCTCAGAGTCAATTGGGATCAGTCATCCTGTATAGGAGTATATGCCCCAGAGAGTGCCGAGCTTGTTAGAAGTAGGCAAAGCTGGTTTTGCCCCATGTCAGTCACTCATATGGCTTGACAGTCCTGCCCAGGACACAACCATCCTGCAGCTGGTTCAAAGGTGAAGCAGAAAGGCCTTTGCTGTAACTGCCAATTCATGGCCTGTTATATAGGACAGGTGCCAGTTCATAGGCATAAGAAGGCTGAGGAACCCTAATGATCCTCAGACCACCTGAAGAATACGGTTAAAAGTTATCTAAAACATGTAATGTAATGTAACATAGGTTCAGAGGTAGTTCCAAGAACTAGAGAGTAGTACATGCTTTGCAGAACTCTGGGTTCAGCCCCCAGTACTACATGGTTCTCTGAACACTGTCATGAGTGATCCCAGAGCAAAGTGTCCCCTGCGCACCACTGGCTGTGGCCTTAGTAAAAAAATTAAATAAATAGAATGTCTAAAGCATAAAGTCTGGGGATGTAGCTCAGCACTGTGAAAGTAATGAGTCTTGGGTATGTGAGCCTTGGGTTCAATTCCTGGCCCTGCAAAAATAGATAGATTGAAAGTGTAAAGTACATGAGGACCGAGCAATAGTATAACAAGTATGGCATTTGCCTTGCATGTGTCCAACCCGGGTTTGATCTCTGACATTCTATATGGTCCCCGGAGCCTGCCAAGAGTGATTTCTGTGTGCAGAGCATGAGTGGCCCCCCATAAAAATAAAAACAAAGGAAAAAACACAAAAAAACCCACCATAAACAAAATCAAGCCACCTCACAACCACACAACTAAAAACCTATGTAAGCAGTGGGTAGGGCTCTTAATTTGCATGCAGCCGACCCAGGTGTCACCCAAAAATGAACAAAAAAGGACAATTCTTTTTTCCTTATCCCCTCTTCTAAGAATCACAGTTTACAGTTCTCCCAAGTTACATAGGTTTCAATTGAAGGAAAATAATTAAAATAAAGGAAGACTTAAAAAAATACTTTGTGAAGGGCCAGAGTGATAGCACAGCAGTAGGGCATTTGCCTTGCACGTATCTAATCCTTGACGGATCCCGGTTCGATCCCTAGCATCTCATATAGTCCCCCAAAGCCTGCCAGGAGCGGTTTCTGAGCTTGGAGCCAAAAGTAATGCAAGTGCCACTGGGTGTGACCAAAACCCCTCCTCTCCCCAAATAAATAAAAACCTTTAAAAAAATATTGTGTGGGGCCCGGAGAGATAGCACAGCAGCGTTTGCCTTGCAAGCAGCCGATCCAGGACCAAAGGTGGTTGGTTCGAATCCCGGTGTCCAATATGGTCCCCCGTGCCTGCCAGGAGCTATTTCTGAGCAGACAGCCAGGAGTAACCCCTGAGCACCTCCGGGTGTGGCACAAAAAAAAATATATATATATATATATTGTGCGAGGGGCTTGAGTGATATGTACGGTGGTAGTAGAGAGTTTGCTTTCAACACACTTTCAAGCGCCACATCCCATATGGCTCACCAAACCCCGCCAGGAGTAAGTGAAGTGCCAGAAGTAAGTCCTAAGCATTGATGGGTGTGACCCAAAAATCAAAAGAAAAAATAAAACTATATAATAAGTATTGACTGAGAGTTTCACTTAGTCTGTCTGTTCAACTCAAAATTTTAGGAGTCACAGGTCCTCAATAAACAGCCAAACTAGATTCCTCCAAGAACTCTTCCTGATCAGACTAAACAGGCAGTCAAGGCCACTGCTGTGTTCATCTGGCTCTTCTCCAGGGACACCTGTCAGAATTACAGGGAACATTTGGAACACACACATGCCCAGCCCACCTGCCCGAGATGATTCAGAAGAATCCAGGTGGGATCCATATTTTTAGTAAGTGTCACAGGAGATTCTGATAGCTGTCCCTGGCTGAAAGCCAGCACCTAAAGGTTGCCAGTGGTCCTTGACTAACCCTTCCTGGACTGGACTGTGCTTAGCCAGAGTCCCCTAGCCCCACAGTCTCTGCAGGTTTCTAGGAGTGTTGCCCCAGGGTCTGGTTTTCCTTGCAAAAGGTCTAGCCTCTTCCTCTAAGCCTGCTCCTGTGCAATAAAAACAGACCATGCCTGCTTATGTGTTTGCTTGGCTAACATGGGAGTGAAGTGGGGAGGCACAACACACTGATTTTCCGAGGATGGAGTGGGTATAAAAGAACAAATTCTAGAGGATGCAAAAGCAATGAATGTCAAGAGAGAAAGAAGATCTAGAATAAGAGTGAGAGTAAATTTTGATTTTTGGAAATAAAGGGAAAAGTGGGAGCATCTGGGGAAAGAAAATCACTCAAATATCTGACAAATACAGCAGGACACAGGTTGCCCTTCCCAGACAGCAGCTACTGGGCTAGCTGGAGGACCCTTTCTTCAATAATCACAGATCTGGGGCAGGACTCTCAGACCCAAAGGGCTGGGCACTGCCAAAAAAACTGTTCCTGTTGGCCTCTGGTTCAAAGAGGTTTCCCAAATCAAAAGGTCAAAGTCTCTAACTTTTATTTTTACTAGGTCCTTCATAAAAGTGGTGTGCCAATGAGCTCATCTGCATCCTAGTTGGAAGTTATTCCTCCATTTCAGGAGAGAGGCCACGCCCAAACTCATGTTCTCAGGACAAATGAGCCAATTCTGGTTTTCTCAAGCCCAGAATTACAGGATAAAAAGCAATGTACTGTTGACTTTTTTTTTTTTTTGATTTCTCAATGTGGTGCCCCAAACCCATAACACCATAGACATATGTTAAGAACATCTCTTTCTCTTCAAAAGTTCAGTTTTTCCCCCCCTCTCCTTGTTACTACAATTACCTAAAAGAACCTGGAATCTCACTAGGCTCATTAACTCTCAAAACAAATGCAGAGGATAAGAGAACACTGTAGCACAGCTTTCTGAAGTTTTCATTAGACTTCATAGGAGGTACACGGCTCCCTGGCCCCCTCCCACTCTCAAAGGCCCTTGCCTCACTCACAGCTCATTCTACAAGCACCAGTGCAGAGAGAACCCTAGCCCAAGTCCCAATGGCACAAAAAAATCTTTACAGCAAGCTCAGAATTTGAGCCTTCCAGAAGGCTCAACATCAGTGTCCCCTCTGACCTCTGGCCACCTGTCTTTCAAAATAAAACATACACGACATGACCATGTGCTTTCTGCACTATGTCCTTGGACGGATGGAGAATGAAACAGTGGCATAGCCTAAGTGTAAAAAAGGAGAAAAGAAGAATGTCAGGGATATTATTCAAATGGTAGAGCATTGGAAGAGTAAGGCCCTGAAGTTCAATTTTTATCTCTGCCACTACTGGGTGTGGCTCCCACAACAAAAACAAAAAGAAAAAAAAATATTACTGGCTCTGTGCTCAGAAGTGATCTCTGGTCTCGCTCAGGGAGCCACCTGGCAACATCAAGAATTTGAACCAGGGTCATCAGAAGGCAAGGCAAGTGCCTTAACCCCTGTACTATCTCTGTGGCCCAAGACATTAATATTTATAGATCATCTGGTACTAAGTACCTGGTATTATAGAAGTTACAGTGTATGAATATTCTCATTTTACAGGTAAGTCACTCAGAATACTAACGTGATTTGTTAAGGCATACTATAAATGGGGAAGGCAGAGATTTGCACTTAGGCCTAAAGAAACTAAACCTGCTGCTGGAAAAAGTCTGAAATTACTACCAACAAACACATTAACCTCTGTCCCTGAACTGTACATAGCACCCCTTCTTCCCTTTCTAAACACCAAACAGCCCAAGATAGAAATAAAACACAATATCCCCAAATAACCCAAAAGCCAGTAGAAAGAAACTTAAGGATGAAAAAAAAGAATTATCTATGTGTATATAAATACATATTTATTCACATACTATCTTTCCAATAAACTTTACAAACATTCCTATTAGACCATCAATTCCACTCTGACTTGTAGTATTTATCATTTTAAGAAAATCTACAGTCTGAAAGAACTTGTAAAGTTCCAGAGATAGGACAAAATGAAACTTCTTTATCACCCTGTTTCAAGACCCCTACAGTTGATTCCTGCTTAAGGGGGAGAGTTCCACTACCAAATTCAATGGCAAAAAATGGCGAACATCCAGTTCTGTGGTGGATGTTAAGTATTTGCAGTTTGCTGCTGGGGTAGCACTTTCCTTGGGGGTTTTCTGACAGGCAAAATACTAAAGGTCACCACATAGATCACCTCCCTACTGCAAAACTTGGGGGACACTCTGGAGACGAAAGAGCAAATCTCAGCAGACAAAAAAGATCAAAACTAAGGGCAAGGAGAGAGGAACCAGTGAAGCAAGAGGGGCCAGATATAAACACATACCCTGGATACACAGAGACAACTAAGAACAACGTTCCAATAAGTCACATTCTAAGCTTTTCAAACTAAGACCCAGCAATAACTACAACAAAAGAAAGATCTTACAGGTTTTTGTTTGTTTTATAATGAGGATTAAATAGAAATCCTCCTTGATGGGAAGAAAGCTAAAGTCAGGGAGCTGCCATCCTACTAGAGATGACCAGCTTAATATCTGGTAGGTGAACAGAACTAGTTCCTAAATAAGATGAGGTCTCCTTCTCCTAAGAAAAGGGGCACCAGGAGGCAGTGCTCCATTCCCAAAGAACCTGGGATCACTTTTGAGTTCTGGAAGATGCTTCACCCTTTCAATCCACGTAGTGAGGTTCTGGGTTGGGTTCCATTCATCTCAAAGAGACACCTTGATATGCCACTGTACAAAATGATCATTCTCTACAAACGGGTATTAACTTTTCTTTTTATTGGTATTGCACACAATCCTGTCCTTGCTGTTTCAGGATGCCACTGCACTGTCTGGCAAGATGATTCAATTTTGGTCCTTTTATCACCAAAGCTTTCAGCAACTTTGTTCTATGTTCTATGTACCCTACTGTAATTACTTTTGAATCATCAACACACCTAGTCAGCCTTAAAGCTTTGGGAACAGAATGCTGAGAGAGAGGGAGAGAGAAACAGAGAGACAGAAGAGGCGGAAAAGGGAGGTAAGGAAGAAGAGTAGGAGGAGAAATGGGAGGAGGAGGAAAAGAAGAAATTAAAAAACTTTCAAGTGCAAGCAACTGCATTCAAAACCAAACAAGGAGCAAGTTTTTCTTTAGAAACCTGCTCATGGATAAACTCCCTCACACACTTTTCCCTATTTTCAAAGGAAGGCGGGGAATGGATGGGATGTCCTAGAGGAGGGAGAGCAAAGAACTCCTAAAGTAGCTCATTAAAACATCCGGTCCCCATCCGTGTTTTTTCTTTTTTCTAAAGTAGTAGATTTGTTTGTGAATGATGTGCAACTCTTGGCTTGGCGGGCTTGGTGCCTAACCAACCCCCAAATAAAGTGTGCCTTCCCTGGAACACAATTATAGGGGGAGGGAAAAATCCTTGGGCACTCACTGGCTTGAGATTTTAGATTCCAACAAGGATTAAACTATTCTCATCTCTCTCCTCTCTCCTCTCTCTCTCCTCTCTCTCTCTCTCTCTCTCTCTCTCTCTCTCTCTCTCTCTCTCTCTATTCTCATCTCTCTCCTCTCTCCTCTCTCTCTCTCTCTCTATTCTCATCTCTCTCCTCTCTCCTCTCTCTCTCTCTCTCTCTCTCTCTCTCTCTCTCTCTCTCTCTCTCTCTCTCTCAGGAAAATCAAAGCTCTAATTTCACAAAAAAAATCTAAGCTCTATCAGTAAACGAACACTGCTAAGAATCCGGCGCTTCTGCTCTAGTCTGATCCATCCATTTGCTTGGACCAATGAAAGTTTCAGCTCTGATTTGTAAAGATGCCTTCAATAATGCCTCCATCCATAACTCCCTCCCTCCTAGTGGGGGTCCCAATAAAGACCCTTAAGTGAAGAAAGCACCCTAGCTTGGAAAACACAAGTGGATCGTCAACTGGCACCCTCTTCCACACCCACAGTTTATCTCCTCGGATCAAGCTCAGTTCTTAGGAGCCCTTTCCAGGGACCAGGCTGGGAACTTATCGACCTGGAAGGCCCCCCCCCTCTTCGGGCCACCTCACAGGTGTCAAATTGCCACCGGGCTTACACAGGGTAGTCCTGAAGCAGCCAGATTTTCGGGTGGCTCAAAGCAGATAAGGCCCGACCTGTTCTCATGAGGGCTGACCTGAAAGTTTGAGGAGCACAGCATTCTGGTACCCCTCATCCCTTTCTAATTTCTCCAGAATTCGGCTAAGGCTGACCCCCCACTCAGCCTCTTAAGCCGCTAGGCAAGTCGAGGAAGGTCTTAGGGATTCTGAACCCCGGATTTGTCCAGAAAGGCTGCCAAACAGGGGGATATGGAGTGACACCAGAGTCACCGCTGGACTCCCACCGGGCTATGTAGGCCTCAGTGTGTTCATCCCCAGCTCTGGCCCTTCCAGGAAGGCGGGGAAGCGAGGTGGAGGGGGGATAACGTCATCCTGGGAAGGGCAGGCCCGCTGGGGATGGGGACCCCACAATGTGCTCAGCTCTTCACAGCTTCAGAGCAGGTGGCCCCAGTTTCTCCAGGAAAACTCAAACACAGGTCTGGGCCCCCCATGGAGATTCTATCCAAAGTTGGGAGTTGGGAGAAGCATTCAAGACCCCAAGCAGAAGTAGGGGGGCAAAGGCAGAGTTGGGGAGCTCCCCCCCCGCCCAAACTAGGAGAGCCCCCCAAAATTTGGGTTGTCTGGCAGCCCTGCACTCTTTCTTACCTCCGGTGAGGCCTCGGCTACAAGACTACATGCATGCACCAAGTTCCCCGAAACCCCCTTTTGCGCGCGGGTCCGTGGGCGACCCCTTGGGCACCATCTCCACCCCCAAAAGGCGGGGCACGAGTGGGCAGGCCTTGGGGGGGACCTGGCGCTTTCCCGTGCGCGTCTCAGAGCCTCGGCGGGGCTGATGCCACCCTAAGAATTATGTAACCAGGGGACACGGCGCGAGCTGGAGCTAAACAAACGCCGACTGTGTGCAACTCGGGGGGGGGCCCAGGAAGCGCGCGGGGGGCTCGGGGTCGTGCGAGGGGCAGCAAGGGGGGTACATAGCAAACCGGGGACCCCCCCAAAAACCCTCCCAACCATGCCCGCCCCCCACCATTCGCGATGAACTTGATTCCAAGTCCCACCAGTGAGTGGTACACCCTCAGGCTGGGGCGGGGGAGCAAGATATTCAGGGGGGGGGGCCCGGGTTAAGTGCAAAGCGCCAGTCCCGGCTGCATTCCAGCTCGGGACCTCCGTTTCATCTTGCACCCCGACTCTCCAAGGCGGTGCAAGGCCGGCCGCGCGCAAGTGGGGGACCCCATCCCCGGACTCTGGGGGGCCTTAACGGGGGAGGGGTGCAGGCCGGGGTGACAGCTGCGTCGCCGGAGGCCCTCCCCCTTAGGACGCTGGGAGTCTGTGGGGCGCATGCGATCCCCCCCCCAAACAAACACAGACCCGGGTCCGAGTTGCAATAGCAGCAGCAGCCACAGGCCAGAGAGGGAGAAAGGGAGAGCTCCCCTAGGTCCGGGGTGGCATGGCAGCTCCCCCCGACCTTAGCTCCGGGTCTCAGAAGGGGGGATCGGGGGAGCTCCGAGCGAAGGGGGGGTGGACGCAAAGTTTTTCGGGCAAGTTGGGGCCCCCTCCCTACCTTGCTTGGTGAGCACCAGGGCGTCTTCCCTCCGCGCCTGGGTGATGATGGAGCCGTGTTCCATCTAACAATCCCGCGGGCCCGGGCTGGCTGGCTGGCTGGCTGGCTGGAGGACCGGGCAGGACTGGGGGGGCCCCGATCGGGTCCGATTTGGGGGGGATCCGATCGCGCACTCCCGATCCCGCGGCTGCTCGCTCACATCCCGGCACCGGGGCAGGCGAAGGGAGACGAGCCGGGCCGCTGCAAGGAGGGGTCGGAGGACGGGCCTGCTGGGGCAGCGGCTCAGCCCACCGGGGTCCCCCTCCCGGGCCCCGATCCCCCCCGGAGGCGGCTCTGGGGCTCCTCACTTTGGGTCCAACATGGAGAATCCGGAGCGAAAACAAGAGGAGGAAATGGGACACGGGGCGGTTTCCAGGCTCCCCGCGCCCCTCCGTACTCCAGATAAACAACCCCGGGCAGCCCGGCCCAGCCCACCCCCGCCGGGCCGCTCCGCACGGGGCCCCGCCGCCTCGGTGCGCACGTCCTAGGCTACCTCGGGGGACCCTCTCGGCCTCCCGATCTTTCCCCGATCGTCCCCCCGAAGCGATTAAGAGAAAAAAAAAAAAAAAGCGACTCCCGGAGGGGGGTGGGGAAGCGGGCGGGCGAGCGAGCGAAGGGGAAGACTTGAAACTGCTCCGGCGCTCCGATTGGTCCGCGCCGGGAAAGGGGGTGTGGCCAAGCCTTACTATGCGGTGCGAGGGCCCAACAACATTCCAGCCGCCGTGGCCACGCCTCGGACACGCCCCCTTTGCTTCCAGGCCACGCCTCCTTCAACTCCCTCCCAGGATGCCCCTTCCAAAGCAAGCTCACGTTTCTAGAACCTTTGGGTGCTGGAGTGTGTTTTGTGGTTTGTTTGTTTTTTTGTTTTTTTTTAATAATGATTTTTATTTTGACCAGAGTGAATTATAAATCTTTCACAGGCATATTTTAGGTACATAGTGACATTGAATTAGAGGTAGTCCCACCATCTGTGTTGTTTTCCCTCCACCCCTGTTCCCAGCAGGCATCCCATATTTCCCCTCCTTTGCCCCCTGAACTGCTAGTATAGGTGGTCCCCTCTGTGTCTAGCTTGTTGTAGATTGCGTATCGATTCTGTTGTCGTTGGTTTGGATTTGGTGTTTACAACTGATCTTTTTTTTTTTTTATTTCTACTCAATCTTCATACAAGTGTTTGGTCTTGGAACCATCTATTACTTCCTCCTCCATTTATTATTTTAGAGCAAGGTAGAGTGGGCTACCAGCGACGTTTAAACTCAGGTTGGAACAGAATAGGGGGGTTCTGACAGTTTTTATTCCTGCCAGAATGATCTAGACCCATGGTATCACCTAGATAAATACAATCCTTGGATTGGCAAAGGGATGTGGGTCTGTAGGTGGTCCTCAGGACTCCAAAGTATCGGGGCTAAAGCAAATTTTAGGGTGGTTTGATCACACCCTAACCCCCTCTCTCTGTGAATCCTGAGTTGCAAAGTGCAGGGCTTTACCTGAGCCCCATTTAGTCCTTGGGGGACTAATTAAGTCCCATTCAGAGCTCTTCCTTTTCTCTGCGCCCACCTCCAACCCCAGTAACTCCCATCTCCGTAGCATTGACAGAAGTTCAATTCTGTGGACACTATCTTAGTTCAGGCCCAGATAGACAGACACCTGCTGGCTTTGATTTCTGGACTCTAAGGAGCTTCCTGCTTGCAAGCTTATAAGTGAAGGATACACATTTTGTTCCCAAGAAGTGAAAGCTCTAGAGTGGAGCTCAATATCAGATATTTTCAGAGAGCTACATCTATCCACAGATGACAGACTGAATTGAGAGGAGAGGAAAGGAACTGTTCAAAGCCAAAGCTAAGAGAAGCAGTGAGATCCATGGATTTCCGAACTGTTTTTCCAATCCTCCTCTTTTATGGTTTATTTGACAAGGAAGGGGCTTCCAGATAGTTGAGGAAGTCTCTGCTCCCTAGGGATGGAGACAACCTCAGATACAGCAGGTTTCCCTGAGACTTGGAAGACAAACAGGTCACCCTATTAATTAATTTGCCAGGTACTAGCAAACACCTGCTCCCCAGGGTCCTTAGTGAGGAGAGGCGAGGTGGCGATGTGAATATGCCAGAGTGCCTTTGCCGTGTGCATTCTGCTCCTACACATATACACACAAGACCTTTTTACATAACACCATTTAAATGGAAATGCTGTTTTTCTAAAGTGAAAGTAGCTGCTATAGAGATCTGAATGATGCTTATGTAACTTAACACCGAGTTTGGGTGGATCTAATTCATTAACAGAAAGGGAAAGGAAGACGTCCTCACATATTTCCCTCCCATCGTGATCAAAAGATCATTAAAAGTGATAGGAGTTTTGAGGCTAATGTTTAGTAGTAAGGTTGCTAGAGGACATTTTTTTGAGTCTTTCCCTAGCTCTTGAGCCTGTGTAGTTGCAGCAGCAGAAGGAACCAGTAGAATGGACGGGAGCTTGCACCTGCCACCTTCAGCTCTGTAGAGGCTTTTTGTTTTTTAGTTTTGTTTTTGTTTTGTTTTGGTGCCACACCTGGTGATCTTCAGGGCTGACTCTTTGCTCTTTGTTTATGGATCACTCCTAGCGGGGATTCGCTGGTGATTGAGCCACTGCTGAAAAAAGTGTTCTAACCACTATACTATCCAGCCCCCTCTGCTTTGTAGTGTCAAGTGGAACATTTCACACCTCACTTCCACTTCCTCATCCTGAACCTCCCATGATAGTTTCCAAGTATTTTCACGTAAATTATCTGTGTAATTTTATTTTTTTCACTTCTTAGAAAGGGTCACAGTGCCCATATCTTGTTTCTTTTTCTTTCTTTATTGTTGGCTTTTGGGCCACACCCAGCAGCACTTGGGTTACTCCTGGCTCTGCGCTCAGAAATCGCTCCTGTCAGGCTTGGGGGACCATATGAGATGCCAAGATTCAAACCACCTTCCGCCCTGGGTCAGCCGTGTGCAAGGCAAACGCCCTACCGCTGTGCTATCTCTCTGGCCCTGCTTTGCTTTTTTTTGACCACACGCAGCAGAGCACAGGGATTACTTCTGGATCTGCATGCAGAAATTACTCCTGGCAGGCTCCAGGATCACATGAGATGCCAGAGATCGAACTCGGGTCAGCAGTGTGCAAGGCAAATGTCCTACCGACTGTGCTATTGCTCTGATCCTGTGCCTATTTTGTAGATGAGGAAACAGGATAAAGCTCGGCAGTAAAACATTTATTGTGTGAGGCATGTGTGAGGCTCTGGGTTCAATCTTCAGCACTAACATATAAATACAGTAGTACTGGAAGTTATCTTTTAGGTGTTTTTCTTTGGGGGGGACCCACACCTGGTGGTGCTCAGGGGTTACTCCTGGCTATATGCTCCATCCTAGGCTAGCACAAGCCAGGCAGATGCCTTACCGCTTGCGCCACCGCTTTGGCCCATCTTTTAGGTTTTGAGAGTAAAACGTAAGAATCGGAGAGACAGTTCACTGGGCTTTGCTTGAGATCAGGGCTCCTTCCCAGCGCTCCATAGTTCCCTAAGGAATAGTGCAGGTTGCTTTGTATATGTGAGGTCTTGGTTCAATCCCTTGTACCATAAAGAAAAATAAAGCTTGAATTTACCTTAGTTTCTTGCCTTCTTTTTTAATTAAGTGGGGGCTGTGGGGCTACTTCCCTCCTCCATGCAGCTTGGCCTGCTTTGCAGAGCTGACAGTTTTGTGCTTTGGTTTGGTGATCCAATGCTGCTCTAATTGGCAGTAGTATCAGTGGTATTTGACTGGCTACCAAGTCGTACACCCTACCCTGAGTTCCAGGGCCCTTAAGCATGCTAGACATATTTCTCTACTCAAGTTGTCTCTTTTTTTTTTCTTTTTTCTTTTCTTTTTTTTTTTTTTTTTTTTTTGGTTTTTGGTTTTTGGGTCACACCTGGCAGCGCTCATGGGTTACTCCTGGCTCTGTGCTCAGAAATCGCCCCTAGCAGGCATGGGGGACTATATGGGATGTCAGAATTCGAACCACCGTTCTTTTGCATGCAAGGCAAACGCCTTACCTCCATGCTATTTCTCCGGCCCCTCAAGCTGTCTCTTTAACCCCAGATTTTTTCTTTTTTCTTTTTACAAAGAAATACACCCTGTGTATTTTTTTTTTGTTTGTTTGTTCTTTGTTTGTATTTTGTGTTTTTGGACCACAACCAGTGAAGCTCAGGGGTTACTCCTGGCTATGTGCTCAGAAATCACTCCTGGATTGGAGATGGAGAGATAGCAAGGAGTTGGGGCATTTGTCTTGCATGCAGAAGGATGGTGGTTCAAATCCCGGCGTCCCATATGCTCCCCTGAGCCTGTCAGGAGCAATTTCTGAGTGTAGAGCCAGCAGTAACCCCTAAGCGCTTCCAGGTGTACCACCCCCCCCAAAAAAAAAAAAAAAAAAGAAATCAATTACGCCTGGATTGGGGGACCAAGCAGTTCATCCTAGGCTTGAGTGCACAGGACAGATGCCTTATGCTTGTGCCACTGCTCTTGCTCCTGGTTTTTGGGTTTTTGTTTTTGTTTTTTTTTTTTACATAAAAAAGTATTCAGACTTTCACTTCTGTAGGGCTCAGGAACATATGGGGTGCTAGGGATCAAACCCTGATCAGCTGCATGCAAGGCAAATGACATTTTTTTCCAGCTCTCTTCCTTTTCATTTTCTTTATTAGGGGGTGGGGCACATCCAGCAGTGCTTAGTACTTCTGCTTCTGTACTTAGGAATTACTCTTGGAAAGCTTGAGGACCATATGGGAATCCAATCTGGGGACCGAACCCAGGTCAGCTGCATGCAAGACAGACTACTACCCTCTATACTACTGCTCTGGCCCCATCTGGCCCATTTACTTTTTGGGCTTTTAGGTCGTCAATCAGCTGGTGGCTTAATGGGAAGCAGTGGTACTCAGGTTCTGTGAGGGCTAGGGAGTACTCAAGCTACCACAGCTGGATTTAGAGGCCTTCAGGAGGCCTTAAACTTTCTTGGGAGACCATGTGGTGTTTGGGATCAAACTGGGTTGGCCACACACAAGACATGAGCCTTGAGCTGTAATTCCAATATTATCTCTGGGGCCGGGCAGTGGCGCTAAAGGTAAGGTGCCTGCCTTGCCTGCGCTAGCCTTGGACGGACCGAGGTTCGATCCCCCGGTGTCCCATATGGTCCCCCAAGCCAGGAGCAACTTCTGAGCGCATAGCCAGAGTTTCATAGCCAGGAGTAACCCCTGAGCGTTACTGGGTGTGGCCCAAAAACAAAAAACAAAAAAACAAAAACAAAAAAAATATTATCTCTGGTCTAATTTTTGGCCTGATATATAGGATAGAGGAAAGACCAAAATCTAGTTATGATAATCTACTAATGATTTTTTTCTTTCCTCTTTTGGGATGTGCTTAGGCCGCACCCAGCAGTGCTAGGGGGTCACTCCTAGGAGACATGTGCTATTGGGGTTCAAACTGGGGTCAGCCACATGTAGGCCAAGTGCCTTACCTCCTGTACTATCTCTCTGGTCTCATTAACTATTTTGCTAAAAATTCTGCATCACCACCCTTGGGAAGTTTTCCCATATACCACTTCTCATCACCCCTTATCATTGTCTAGACTCCAGAAAGTGTTTAGCAGCATGTATTCAACCGCTAACTTGCCTACCTATTGGCTTTCCAGGCAGACGATGGATTGAGTCTAATGGTTATATTACTCATCACTGGTTCTCTTGTCATACCATCATGTCATCTTTTGTCATACCATCTATGCCTAACAGAGAAGGTAGTGTTTGCTCTATGAATCCTGTCTCTATGACTTAACCAGTATTATTTTGTCTGGGGGTTTATTGACCCAAAGCAAGAAACATATTTAACTTTTCATTTTGAGTCACACCCAGTGGTACTCCAGGCTTACTCCTGACTCTAAACTCAGGTATTACTCCTGGTAGAGCCTAGGAAACCACAAGGATGCTGGTGATCACATCTGGATCAGCTGCATGCAAGGCAAGTGTCCTACCTGCTGTACTATTACTCTGACCCCAATAAATACATTTTCAAAGCTGTAGAGGTATTATAGCAGATAGGATGCTTGCTTTGCACATGGTAGAGCTGGGTTTGATCTCTGAATAGTATAAGAAACCCTGAGTTCAACCAGGAGTAATCCCTGAGCCCTGATGAATGGGTACCCTCCCTACAAAAAAAGAAAGAAAACCATAAAAACATTTTTTTTTTTGGTGGGGCCACATCTGGCGGTGCTCAGGAGTTACTGAGTTACCTGGTTCTGCATTCAGAAGTTGCTCCTGGCAGGCTCGGGGGACTTTCTGGGATGCCAAAGATGGAACCTGGGTCCCTCTCAATTTGGCCGCATGAAGGCAAATGCCCTACTGCTAGTCTATCACTCCAGTCCTAGAAACACATTTTTTATATTGTGAGGAAACTGATAAAGTTATCAGAGAATATTATCCTTGATATGTGCAGACACTGTTTCTATTGTATTTATTATATTTTCTCTTTTATTTAGGTGTAAGCATGACCCTCTAAGTAGACTTCATGACCCAATATCAGGTTGGAAAGTTGCTTTCATCTCTGTGTATTCTAGGCATCTTCTATGTTAAGAACCCTTTAAAGCAGTCCTCTTGCTCTGAGGACAAGTATATCAAAATAGACAGAGAAACCCTTCTAACATTCTAAGATCAGAGGCACAAGGGTGCAGACAGAACCCAAGGCAGAAAGATCCCAAAAAGCTTGCTAAAGACTTTTGGGTCTTTAGAGACTACACAGGCAATTACAGCTTCATTGGAGTCTAGAAGCCCTAAATTACAGTCCGGTCATGGACTTTTTGTTGTTGTTGTTGTTGTTCTGGGGTCACACCTGGCTGCATTCAGGTTACTCCTGGCTCTGCACTCAGAAATCACTCCTGGCAGGCTCAAGGATGCTGGGGACCATATGGATGCTGGGAATCCAACCTGGATCGGCCCTGTGCTTACCAGAACACTGATTTGCTGATGGATCTCTTCTTTACAAAGAAAGCCATGAGGGAGAAGGGAGCTAAGAGGACAGTTGAACTTCTACCTACAATAGTCTTATACATAACTTCCTGCTCTAAGCCCTCGGCCATGAGTGACAGTGATAATTTTTCAGGTTTAAGGACAATAACTGAATCCAGGCTTACAACTCTCCCCAGAGAAAGCTCAGGTGTCTCTCTGATTACCTATAAACTCCATTCCTTTGAGAGATTAAAGTAAAACAATGTGGACCTAGCAGCTCTCTCATTGGTTCCCCCAGGACCAAAACAGTGGCCAACAATGGGTGGGGCTCAAAGAAATGGTGTTCCCGGACTGTCTTCCTTGGACTGGCTGTTCTAAGCCAAAGTTTGGAAAGGAAGTGGAATGTGGAGCCACTTCCTCTGGGGGAGATATGTGCTCTCCAGAACCCACATCTCTCCCTCAGTAAACAAATACAGGCTTGAGCCAACAGAGACCTTTCATGACCCACTGATGTCACTGGAATGTTTCATTAAAAAAAACTCCCCCCCCCCCCATAAATGGAATACATAATTTTGTTGGGTTTCTCTGATTGGTCCTGTCTGCATAGGCACAGTTCTGGTTTTTGTATTGTAGTAGGGAAGGTGGGATTTCCACACCCTGGTTCTGGAGTGGAGCCCTCCTGGCTGTAAGGTTAGGGGGCCAAATTGGGTGGGTTGAGGTTGAGGCCTGACCAGCAGAGAGCAGAGCCAGATATTGGGACAGAGGGAGGAGGTCTAGGTTCTGTGCAGAGAAACTGGCAACCTGACTAGGACTTCTGGTTGTGGATGATAATACAATCTGCAGAATTCATCCTCCCAATCCTACTTGTTACAAGCCCTTTTGATATGTCTTCATATTAAATCATGGCTAACAATAGCCCCTACTTTATAAGTTATTGTAAGGATGAAATGAAATAAGCAAAGTGAGGGGCCGAAGAAACAGCACAGCGGTAAGGAGTTTGCCTTGCATGAGGAAGGTCGCTGGTTCAAATCCTGGCATCCCTTATGGTCCCCCTAGCCTGCCGGGGGCGATTTCTGAGCATAGAGCCAGGATAACCCCTGAGCATTGCCAGGTGTGACCCAAACCCCCCCCAAAAAAAAGTGGAAATAAGCAAAGTATGGGGCCGGATAGAAGGAACAGCGGTAGGGCGTTTGCCTTGCATGCAGTCAATCCAGAAGAGACAATGGTTTGAATCATGACATCCCATATGGTCCCCCGTACCTGCCAAGAGGGATTTCTTAGCACAGAGCCAGAAGTGACCACTGAACACTGCTGGGTGTGACCCAAAAACCAAAAAGAAAAGAAAAAAGAAATAAGCTAAGTGTTTAGAACTCTGTATACTCTATTTTATTTATTTATTTATTTATTTTGGTTTTTGGGTCACACCTGGCTGTGCTCAGGGGCTCTCTACTCAGAAATCACTCCTGGCAGGCTCGGGGGACCATATGGGATGCCGGGATTCAAACCACCATCCTTCTGAATGCAAGGATACCTCCATGCTATCTCTCCGGCCCCAGAACTCTGTATACTCAAGCCTACTTTCATCATCATTATCAATACTATTTTGTTTTATTTGGTTTTAGTTTGGGATCCTTCTCAATGGTGCTCCAGATTTACTCCTGGCTTTGCGTTTGAGGATCACTCCTGGCAATACACATGAGACCATATGTTGGGGATGAAATCTGGGCCATAAGCAAGGCAAGCAATTTCTGTCACTTCAACCCATCATCATGAAACTTTCTTCCCTCTCCCTCTGTATTATCATTTGCACAGGTCCTCAGGTCAGAAGCCCAAGCTTACTCAAGACACATCTTCTCCCTCATGCCCACCTCCAATCAGTGGCACTTTCCCTTACCAGTATTTGTTAAGCTTCTCCCTTTTGGGGGGGATCTTCCCCAGAAGTCCTGGGGATCTGAGAGCCACTTCCATTGATACTCAGTTGGGCTATGCAGTGCTATGAATAGCAATTACAGTGCAGTGCACAAATCCCCAGCGCTGAGGAATGGATTTTCTTTTTTTTTTTTTTGCAGGGGGGTGGGAGTAGGGGGCACATTCCCTAGTGTTAAGGGCTTATTTCCAGCTCTGAATTTAGGGATCACTCATGGTGGGCTCTGGGGACCATATGGTGTGTCTGGGACCTAGCTTGGGTTGTTGGCATACAAGGCAAGTGCCTTACCTATATTTTTACTCTAGACCTGAAACTGGGTCTCCTGAGCCTGTGAGACATATCTTCTGGCCCTCTGAGCCATCTTCCTGGCCCCATATCTCCTCCTCTCCATTCCTCCTGCTGTTCTCAGGAGGTTGACATCAAGTTTTTGAGCAACTCTTTCATCAATATGTCCCAAATCCATGCCCCAGCTCTTCTAAAGGATGCAAACCAAATCCTTTCTTAGAGAGGCTCAGCAGTTCCCTAAGACTCTCAGGATGAAGCTTGGACAACTAGTAGGGCAAATATTGTTCAGGCTTCTATTGGTTTATCGCCTCCCAACACTCACCCACACCTTCTGGTCCAGAGGAGCTAAGCACCTCGGTTCTTTGACACCTGTGCCCTCCATTTGCTCAGGAAGTTCTCTTTGCCTGGACTCCATCCGTTCAAATAAAATTTAAATACCCTCTCTCCTCAAATCCTCCCATGTCCCAGGCTACAACTTTCTGTTCTCCACTGCTCCTGTTTTGTCTTGTTTTGGGGCCACACTGGGAGGTGCTCAAGAATTACTCCGGAAGGCAAGAGGGACTATATGGAATGCCAGTGATAAGCTGGGTCAGTTGAGCATTAGGCAAATGTCCTGCCTGCTGCATTATCACTCAGCTCAGGCTCCGGTGCTCTCAACATCTTGTTCTTTCTATGCCAGCAGGTACTGTTTTCTCCATGGCCCTAATGCCTCAGAGTGGGGCCCACAGCAGGCAGGCTCTCTGGGAGACAATTCAGTGGGGCATCTTCCTCCAGGGCATGGGGTGCAGGATGCCAGCTGCCTCTAGGTCGCTTCTCCATCACCCAGAAGGGAGTCCCAGGCCTGGAGCTGCTGACCTGGCCTGGAGTCAGAAGCTAGACCTGAGCAAAACCCTTCGGCCAGGGCTTGGTGTGACAGTGACTTTGGGGTGGCCGTCCCCCCGCAGCTGGGTCACCCAGTTCTTTCCACCCCCAGAGTGGGTCCGAATGTCACCAGGGCTTGGTGGGGATGAAGGCCTCTCCAAATCCCTGTTCCCAGGGATCACAGCCTCCCCTCCCCCACCTGGCCTGGGGTGCCACGTGACCCGCGCCCCCCAACAACCACCAATCGCGGGGTTCGGTCCTTTCTCCTAAATAGGAAAACAAGCCGGGCAGATCGAGTTTCTCGGCCCCCGCATTTGCAGGTTCTCCCCGGACGGACGAAGCAAAAATCTCCTCCCCTTGCTCCCCTTCCCCCATACATTCTTTGCGGCCTGCACGGTGGAGAAAGGAAAGCGGGGACCCCTCCAGAGCCCCACCCCCAAACCTCCAGTGCATTGGGCTCGGATGCAGACCCTCTTCCCTCCCCCATCATCAAAGCTCCGCCTGTGTCTGGGGGGGCACAGCTTAGGTCGCCGCATGCCAACCCCTGCAAGCCCCCCCCCCCCAGTCACATGGCACGGTGGGGGTGGGGCCTGGGACGCCCCTGACCCTGGCTAGAGACTTAAATTGAGGTTTGCAGGGATGTATACACATTGGGGTCCCTTCTCCCCAGGCTTCCTGAAGGGATTAATCCGAAAACACTGTCTTTGGTCCTTCCTGCTGCAGCCTTGGGCAGGGCCCACACCTTTGCCAAGGGAAGTGTCAGACCCTGAGTCCCTACAATGGACACTCAGCCCAGCTTGCAGAATGGACTGGAAAGGGGGTGTCTGGACAGAGCCAGTCGCTTAGTTTAGACTTCTATCTCTAAGCGACCAGGGTGATGCTGTACGTCTCTGGTGAGCCTGGGCCTCTGCTTCTGAGAGCTTGTCTTTTCCACTGGAAAACCAAGGTTTCATTGCTTTCCTTATTAGTTGGGTAAGATGGTCCCACAGCACTAAAATGTCCTAGTGAAAATCATTAGAAAACCTTGTACTGGAATTAACCCTGGCCGGGTGCTCTGTGCTGTGAAGACTTGGAGTGAGATTATGGGAAGTTGAGGCACATTGGAAAGTGGGTCAACTTGCTGGAGAAAATATGTCTTCAGTTAGGTTAAGGATGGGGGCAGCAGGCTCTGATGTGTGCAAAGTTCCAGAGAAAAGTTCTGGAAACTTCTTGGTAAGAGGAAGAGAGCAACGCTGAGCAATAATCCCAGAGGAAAGTGGGGGTGAACAACCAACCCCTGCTCCTTTGAGCATACATGACCTTCCAGGATGGAACATCTTTAAAGGTTGCTTTATAGAATGAATATTTAATTTTGCCAAGATAATACATTTACAGAACTTAACAAATGCTTCTAAAGGTTTTTTTTTTTTTAAACAATAATAGAACTCCCTTTGGCCTTTTTCCTAATCTCTGTCCTACTCTGCCATTTTCAATCTTTTTCTTTTTTAGCGGTTTCTTCTGAGATATTTTTTTTTTTTTTTTTTTGGTTTTTTTGGTTTTGGGCCACACCCGGCGTTGCTCAGGGGTTACTTCTGGCTGTCTGCTCAGAAATAGCTCCTGGCAGGCACGGGGGACCATATGGGACACCGGGATTCGAACCAACCACCTTAGGTCCTGGATCGGCTGCTTGCAAGGCAAATGCCGCTATGCTATCTCTCTGGGCCCTTCTTCTGAGATCTTTCTCTTTCTCTTTCTCTCTCTTTCTCTTTCTTTCTCTCTCTCTCTTTCTTTCTTTCTTTCTTTCTTTCTTTCTTTCTTTCTTTCTTTCTTTCTTTCTTTCTTTCTTTCTTTCTTTCTTTCTTTCTTTCTTTCTTTCTTTCTTTCTTTCTTTCTTTCTCTCTTTCCCTCCCTCCCTTCCTCCCTCCCTCCCTCCCTTCCTCCCTCCCTCCCTCCCTTCCTCCTCCCTCCTCCCTCCCTTCCTTCCTTCCTTTCCTTCCTTCCTTCTTCCTTCCTTCCTTCCTTCCTTCCCTTCCTTCCTTCCTTCCTTCCTTCCTTCCTTCCTTCCTTCCTTCCTCCTTCCTTCCCTTCCTTCCTTCCTTCCTTCCTTCCTTCCTTCCTTCCTTCCTTCCTTCCTTCCTTCCTTCCTTCCTTCCTTCCTTTCTGTTTTTGGGACACACCCAGTGATGCTCAGGGGTTACACCGGGCTATGCGATCAGGAATTGCTTCTGGGTTGGGGGACCATATGGGACGCTGGGGATCGAACCACAGTCAGTCCTAGTCAGCACGTACAAGGCAAGCGCCCTACTGCTGTGCTATCATTCCCTCCCCAACACTTTCTTTCTTATACAACTTTTTGTTATTGCTATTCCTGGTATTAATTACATAATTTTTTTATTTGTTTGGTTTTCTTTGAATCTCTGACTCCATTTTAACACCAGCAATGCTGTAAAACACTGTCTCCGTACAGTTTTGCGTGT
The DNA here is from genome assembly GCF_024139225.1 of Suncus etruscus. Taxonomy (NCBI): domain Eukaryota; kingdom Metazoa; phylum Chordata; class Mammalia; order Eulipotyphla; family Soricidae; genus Suncus; species Suncus etruscus. The sequence goes on from NC_064858.1 coordinate 87,245,276, forward strand.
CCAAACCTGTCTTGTAATCTTATCAGCTCTATGTTTTATTTATTGTAGACATTTGTCCTGGGGGTAGTGCATAGTTTAGTCCTTATCCGGCTGAGTTGCCCTTAAGGCCTGTAGCTTTGACTACCGTTGCAGGTGGCGAGGAATTCCTTCTCTCCCTTTCCTCTTTCAAAATAGTGTCCTCCCTCTTTTTGTTGTCACTTACACTCTGGATGAAGCACATCCTCCAATAGTTCCTTGAGGAAGAGAGCTAGGACTTGTAACCATGTAGTGATTTACACACCTAAAGTGAGTTTATCTCACTCCCATTTTTTCTTTGGTGCATATTTTGTTTGGAGGCTACACCAGGTGGTGCTGGAGTGTGCTTCTGAAACAGTGTTCAGGGAGCCAGGAAATACTGGTGATGTAACCCAAGGCTCCTGCATACAAAGCTTGCATTCTAGCTTTTTGACACAAATCCTGGCTCCCCACGTCATTCTTTTTTTTTTTTTTCCTTTTTGGGCCACATCCGGTGATACTCAGGGATTACCCCCGGCTATGTGCTCAGAAATTGCTCCTGGCTTGGGGGACCATATGGGGACGCCTGGGGGATTGAATCGCAGTCCATTCTAGGTTAGATTGTGCAAGGCAAACGCCCTATACCGCTTGCGCCCACTGCTTAGGACCCTGTCATTCTTTTTTTTTTTTTTTTTTTGGGTCGTTATTTTGGGTCACACCCGGCAATGCTCAGGGGTTTTTTCTGGCTCCGGTGCTCAGAAAATTGCTCCTAGCAGGCACAGGGGACCATATGGGGACGCCGGATTCGAACCGATGACCTTCTGCATGAAAAGGTAAGCGCCTTACCTCCATGCTATCTCTCCGGCCCTGGACCCTGTCATTCTTTTATGGATTTATTTATCTTTGGTTGTGCAGCATGCATGCCAAGTCCAGCAGGATTTAGGGGTTCACTCCTGATTCTGCACTCAAAAATATCACTCCCGATTGAATTGGGGAATCATATGGGATGCTGGGTATTTAACCCAAGTTGACCATATGCCAAGGTTCCTGTACTATCTCTTTGCTCCCACCCTTTTTCTTGATAAATTGTTTTGGAAGGGTAGGGAACCGAACTCAATTCTGTCTTGGGTCAGCCGCTTCCAAGGCAAATGGCTTGCTGCTGTGATATCACTCCAGCCCCTCCTTCAGAATTCTGGAGGTATTGCATCTTTGTCTAATTATGTATGTTTATTTGGTGGGGGGGGTTACACCAGGTTGTACTTCAGGTGTCCCTCCTGATTCATACTGTACTCAGGAATGCATGCCTGACAGGTTCAAGAGTTCACTGAAATGCTGGGGATTGAACCTGGGCCAGGTCAACTGTTTGCAAGGCAAGTATCCTTCTCACTGTGACTATTGCTTCAGCCCCTCTTTGTCTAATTTTATAATGGAAAATATCTCCTTTTATTTTGATTCCTGAGAATTGAATTTACCCCTTAACACCCCCTCCTTTTAGGATTTTTTAAATCTCTGATATATTGAAATATCACAATGTACTGGTAGATGAGTCGATTTATGTATTTCATTCTTCTAAGTTTTTTAATCTAACAATTTATTTACATAATGTCTAATTTAATTTTGACATTTCTTTTCTTTCTTTCCTTTTTTTTTGGGTCACACCCAGCAGTGCTCAGAGGTTACTCCTGGCTCTATGCTCAGAAATTGCACCTGACAGGCTCAGGGGACCATATGGGATGCTGGGATTTGAACCACCGTCCTTCTGCATGCAAGACAAACGCCTTACCTCCATGCTATCTCTTTGACCCTCCTTTTATTTTTGTTTTGTTTTGTTTTGTTTTGGGGTCACTCCCAGAGGCTATCAGGGGTTATTCTGTCTCTGTGCTCAGAAATCGAGCCTGGCAGTTTTCGGGAACGATATGGGATGCTGGGAATTGAACCAGAGTCTGTCTGGGTTTGGCACATGCAAGGCAAACGCTCTACCCCTGTGCTATCGTTCTGGCCCCACTGTTTGACATTTCTTTTCTTATAGATGCCCTTCTAGGCTAAACTCAGTCTACAAGGCCAGCAGCAAGTGGGGGAACATCAATGACACAACCGTGTTGTTTTGGCAGGGGACGGGACCCATGGTGCTAGGTTCAAACTCAGAGTCTTTCTGGATCCTAACAGTGTTTTTTTTTGTTTGTTTGTTGTTGTTTTTTTGGTAGGGTTCCTCTTCAGTGTTGCTTAGGGATGACGGAGACACTACCCAACAATACTTGTCATGGACCCATTATTTTGATGTGCAGGCCTGGTGATACTATGGTGCTGGGAGTCATCAGCACTTGCAGAGGAGAGCCATATGTTGTCAGGATTGAACTCAGGGTCTCAGGCATTCCAGGTTTGGGCTCCAATCCCCTATTTTCTTAGTCCCTAATAGTGCCTTTTACCTGGGGTGAGAATGCAAACAAAGAAGTGTGCAGTGGACTATATGTGGTGTTGGGAGTAGCATCTGTTTCACTTTTTCCTCTTCCTTCCTTCCTTCCTTCCTTCCTTCCTTCCTTCCTTCCTTCCTTTCCTTCCTTCCTTCCTTCCTTCCTTCCTTCCTTCCTTCCTTCCTTCCTTCCTTTCCTTCCTTCCTTCCTTCCTTCCTTCCTTCCTCCTTCCTTCGCTTCTTCTCAAACTTTCTTAAATTTCCACTTATTCACTGTTTTGAGGTTACCCCCAGTGGCACATGAGGGGTACTCCTGACTTGGTTCCTTGGGGTTTGTACGGTACTAGGACTGAACCTGGGGCTTTTGGCTTTTGTACACAAAGCGTGTGCTCTAGTCCTTTGAGCATCTCCCTAGTCTTTCTTTTTTTCTTTTTATTATATATATATTATAGGCGTAGGCATCATAGTCATAGTGCTGGGGCCATACACTGGTAAATGGAGGCATGTTGTGGTGCTAGGGATACAAATAACTATAGGGCCTATACATGCAAGGATTGAGCTCTACCACTTGAGGCCATGGCCTGCCTTTTCTTTTCTTTTAATTTTATGCTGCTTCTTTTTTTTTTTTTTTTTTTTTTTTATGGGGAACGCCGGGGGGATCGAACCCGCGGTCTGTCCTAGGCTAGCACAGGCAAGGCAGGCTACCTTACCTCTACGGCCACCGCCCGGCCCCTTATGCTGCATCTAATGATGATATTGTTTAGGGTAGGCCATATCCTGTGGTGCTCAGGGGGGTTGCTCTTGAATTTGCACTCAGGAATAACTCCTGGCAGGCTCTGGAGACCATATGGGATGCCAGGAATTGAAGCTAGGTTCATCAGGGGCTTGCATGCATGCAAGGCAAGCTTCCTACTCACTGTATTATCCTTCTGGTCCTCTTTATTTATTTTTTAATGGTGTCACATTTGGGGACCTTTGGGATAGATCAGTGGTAAAGAGCTCCTTCCTTGCAAGCTGGAGGCTCTAAATTTAATCCCTAGAATTAGTCACATGTTTCCAAGCACCTCCCTGATCTCTGCAATTTGGGGTCTCAGTATGAAACTATACATCTGACCTTTGGAATTGGATTTATATGAGCAACACGACCAAGCATGAGTTTGACCCCTGCTCGCCTCATGGTTATAACAACAGCAATGAGAAAATGAGAGGGAAGATTGGAAAGGGCATATGGCCCAGGTGAGAACCACCTACAGGGCCTTGGGGCTTCTGAGAACTGCTTGGGAGCCCTCCTTTAAAAAAAGGGGAGTGGGGCTAGAGTGATGGCGCAGAGATAGGGCGTTTGCCTTGCACGCAGCTGACCCAGGACAGATATCAGTTCAATCCCCTGGAGTCTGAGTATGGATTCCCTGAGCCAGGAGGTGATTTCTGAGGTGCAGACCCAGGAGTAATCCCTAGGCATCACTGGGGTGTGACCCCAAAACCAAAATAAAATAAAAATTAAAAAGGAGGGGAAGGAAGGGAAGATCATTATTTTATTTATTTATTTATTATTTTATGTTCTTGTTTTCTGGTTACAGTTCTTATTTCTCTGAGAATATTAATTTGGAATATTCTCTCTGCATTGATTCTGTTTCATGTTTTTTATTTTTTAATTTTTGGTTTTTGGGTCACAGCTGGCAGTGCTCAGGGTTTACTCCTTGCTCTGTGCTCAGAAATCGCTCCTGGCAGGCTCGGGGGACCATATGGGATGCTTGGATTCGAACCACCATCCCTCTGCATGCAAGGCAAGTGCCCTACCTCCATGCTATCTCTCTGGCCCTCATGTTTTTTTATTATTACCAGTTGTACCTCACCAGTCACCTGCCTCAGTGATCTGGTTACTCTCCTTGGCTGTTTGTCCATTCATGCCTGAGGAGGTGTCCAACGCCCAAAAGGGACTTCTCAACCAGAGCTCATGAAAAGCAAGCTTGCAGCTGGCTGAACTTTTTTTTTATTGCGGAGCCTGCATTGTCTCTCTGAGTGGCACTGTTCACTTCTTTTTCTTTCTTTTCTTTTTCTCTCTTTATTTCTTCTTCTTCTTCTTCTTCTTCTTCTTCTTCTTCTTCTTCTTCTTCTTCTTCTTCTTCTTCTTCTTCTTCTTCTTCTTCTTCTTCTTCTTCTTCTTCTTCTTCAGAAAAGGGCCTCTGGGCTTCCTCCTAAACACAGGTGCCTTCTTGAGCTGTGTGTGCAAGCTGGACGTAGTGAGGCAGGTGGGTACCAGTAGGCTGAGGCAATTCAGAATTATAACTTAGATTGTTTATATTGGTGGTTGTTGTTCTTTGTTTTGATGCCACACTCGGGGGCACTCAGGGGTTACTCCTGCCTCTGAGCTCCTGGCAGGGGACTATATTGGCTGCCTGGATTTGAACCTCCATGGTTCTGGGTTGGCCACTTGCAAGGCAAATTCTCTACAGCTATGCTATCTCTCCAACCACACTTGATGATGCTTGGGGCCTACCCCCAAATTTGTGCTTCAAGGTCCCTCCTGGCTTGGGGGACCACAAGGCGCTGGGGATCAAATTCAGGTCTCCTTCATGGAAAGCATGCACTCAACCAATTGGGCTATCTTTTTGGTTTTTTTCATTATTTTTTATTTCCTTTCTGATCTTTTCTCCCTGGTACCTACCCCCTCCCTCCTGCCAAATACCTGCAAAATTCAGAATCTCTAAGTAGCTCCAAAACCCATTTTCTGGTTTCCTGCCTGACTGGGAAAGTGAACACAAAAATTCACTTGGTTATGCTAACTTGGTTATAGCTAGCCTTCCTAATTGTTCTCTAGGTATATATTCAACTCTGCCCTAGTTTAAGACCCCAAGCCTCTGGCTTAGTTGCAATCAATTCCTTCTGCACTTCTACGAGAGGAACCCGCTGGCCTCTGCCAGGTCTGTTGTCCCTGAATATTCTTAGTCTCCCTTGTACTTGCTTCTCTTCTAACCATTCAATATTCCAAGGATGTGGTTCAGAGGACTGTTGCCTAGTTGTTGGTTTTTTGTTTTTGTTTTTTTTTGAGGGGATGGCACACCTGGTGAAGCTCAGGGGTTACTCCTGGCTATGAGCTCAGAAATTGCTCCTGGCTCGGGGGACCATATGGGACGCCAGGGGATGAAACCGAATTCCATCCAGGATCAGCCGAGTGCAAGGCACACGGCCTACCGCTTCGCTATCACTCCGGCCCCAGAATCTAGGTGAATCTTTTTATTTGTGTGCTGAGAGTTAACTCTTTCCTGGCTCTGTACTCAGGGCTAACTCCTAGCAGAACATGAGGGACCATACGGGGAACTAGGGATCAAATTGGGTTGGCCTGTGTCATAGGCCAAGTGTCATAATCATGGCACTACCACTCTAGCCTCTTGGATACCAAGGAAGGAGAGAATTTATTTTTTCTGGGGCTGTTTGAGTCACATCTGGCAAGACCATTCCTTAGGATCTATATTTTTTCTTTTTCTTTTTTCTTTTTTTTTGGTCACACCCAGCAGCACTCAGGGGGTTACTCCTGGCTCTACACTCAGAAATCACTCCTGGCAGGCTCGGGGGGACCATATGGGATCCTTGGATTCGAACCAATGACCTTCTGCATGCAAGGCAAACGCCTTATCTCCATGCTATCTTTCCGGCCCCAGGGACTATTTCTTGATTGGGTTCAGGGGTCACTTCTAGTGCTACTCAAGGGACAAAACTATGGTGACCATATGTCGAGGTTGACTACATACAAAGAAATTGCCTTCGCTTTTGTACTATCTCTTTGGCCCAAAAGAAGACTTCTTTAAAGAGGACATAATTACTTTAGTCTCTTCAATATTTACTAGTCACCTACTTGTCCCCAGGTTACTCTCATGTAACCACAGGAGAGTAACTTGAATTAGACAGCCTCTGCCCAACCCCTGGAAATATAGAAGTCACACACAAGCCAGCCACCCCACCCCTTCCTCTAACACCACCCTGGGGTGACTCTCATGTCTGCTGCTTGGGTCACTGTGGCCTGGATGTTTGCTGACATTGTTCCTCCTGGCTGTGAAAGCTGTCCCTGTCACTCCTTAGCAGCGGCAGCAGCTCTACAGGGCGTATTTGCCAAAGTTCTGCTGCATCTGCTACAGAAACCAACCTGGTAACTTAAACAGAGAAGCAATTCATTGGCAGTTCATCAGACAGTTCATAGATAGATCAGCCACATCCTACCTTTTTTTTATATGCTGCTAAAACATTGATTTGATTTCCAGATCTTCCTGACTGGATTGGGACAGGTTATGGGTGCAAGAGACCTCAAGGGGCTGGGGTGCATGCTTTGCATGTAGGGGTCCTAGGTTTGAGACCCAAAACCATACAATTTCCTGAACACCAGAGATATGACTCTGAGCATTTCTGAGAATAGTCTCTGAACCCACTGAATATGATCCACCTCCAAAAAAAAAAAAAAATAACCCTTAAATAGATTTTCCTCTAAAACTAGGGGGAAAAAACACCCCCTTTGCTAAGGAAGATGAACTAATGGTCTAAGTCAATCAAGGCCTTCTTCCCTCCTTACCAGTGTTTAGTTTAAGTGAATACACCTGAGTCAGTATGCTATAAAGGGAAATACCCCCCCATCACTTGTCCTCTCCCCCAGCCAGGAGACTCTAGAATCACAGAAAAGCTGCTGTATCCTTGACTTTATTTTAAAACATTTAATTACTTATTTACTTTTGGGGCTACACCCAAAGTTACTCAGAGGCTACAACCAGCTCTGTGCTTGGGCAGGGGTGTGGGATGTTGCTTCTGGCAGTGTTTGGGGTACCATGAGGTGCAGAGGATCAGATACCAATCCTCCTGCATGTAGACCATGAACTTACCTCTTTAGACATCTCTCTGGCCTCAGAGCCTTACATTTTTTTGAAGGTAAAATTAATCTTCGATATCTATGTTTGAAAAGTAACATATTTGCTCATGACAGAAACTCCATTTTTTTGTTGTAATATCTTTCCTGGGATGCTGATGGGGTAGAGCCAGCTGCTGGCTAAAGGCAGATCAATAGAAACATTTTCAAAGCATGTAGAGTGGGCCAGGACTATAGTCCAAAGCACTGAGGCAAAAACTTTGCCTGTGGGAACCCCTACTTCAGTTATTGTAGCTACATGTATGATCTGATAAGTACCTTGGGAGCTGCCTGAAAAATGAGCTGAGAATATCCCCACAGCATCTCCCACTCCCCACAGCAAAAAATAAAATAAAATAAAAAATGCATGTATAAGTTAAAAATAGAGGGGTCTGAGCAATAGCACAGCAGGTAGGGCATTTGCACTGCACGCTGCTGACTGAGACTGACCTGGGTTTGATTTTCGGCATTTCATATGGTTTCCCCAGCCTGCCAGGAGCAATTACTGAGTGCAGAGTCAGGAGTAATCAACCCCTGAGTGGTGCCATGAGTAGCCCCCAAGCAAAACAAAACAAAACCAGACCTGAATAAGATAGTGATTATGAGAAGGGAAGAGTGCAAAGTGCTGAGTACATTGGGTAAAAGGGATCAACTATGTGGTGATAAATGGAAACTAGAGTTCTGATGGTATGTTTATTTATTTGACAATATATACAGATATTTATTTAAATGGCTTGAATCTTATAGTGTTATAAACCAATACTATATCAATTAAACAGAACTTAAACAGAACGCAGAAAGGCTTTCAAAATAAAGAAGGCCGTTTCTCCGTTTGGAGACGCAAGAATTACCATTTATATTAGAATTGACTGAAAAAGTTAGTGAGAAGGGGAGTAACTCATGAAGCAGACACTGTCAACCAGGCTTGGTGAAAGAATTAGTGATCAGCAGAAAACTATTCTGATAGAACTTTAAGACTAGGTATGGTGGGGCTGGAGAGATAGCATGGAGGTAAGGCGTTTGCCTTTCATGCAGGAGGTCATTGGTTCGAATCCCAGCGTCCCATATGGTCCCCTGTGCCTGCCAGGAGCAATTTCTGAGCATGAAGCCAGGAGTAACCCCTGAGCACTGCCGGGTGTGACCCAAAAACTACAAAAAAAAAAAAAAAAAAAAAGACTAGGTATGGTGAAGAGAAATGAGAAATGAATATGTAAATAACAATGTGAACATGATGAAATTATGTAAGGAGGTTTTTTAAAATTATATTGATGGTGCTCAGGGGTTACTTACTACTCCTTGTTCTGCACTCAGGAGCAATTCCTGGCAGTGCTTGGGGGGGACCATATAGGATGCCAGGGATTGAAGTTTGGTTGGACACATGCAAGGCAAATGCCCTACATACCGTTTCAGCCCCTGGAAGGAGATTTTAAGGGAGCGGTTAATTTTGGGGGCACCTCTTCAGTGTTGGTGGCTACCAAGACTGTACTCAGGGGTGTTCAAGTGGGCCTGCAGTGCTGGAGATGGAACCAGGGTCTTTGTTCATGACACTGGCCCTAGGAACCATCTATCTGGTCCCAGGGGAGTGGTTTATTTTGTTAGACGTTGTGAAGGTAAAAGAGCCAGGAATATGAAGAATCATAGAAAGAATCCAGAATAAGTCTCAGGCAGCAGATGGCTCTGTCCTGGCTGGGAATCTAATGTACACATCAGAATAAGAAAAAGATGACTACAAAGCTTCCCTTGAAGTCACATATAGGCCAAGAGAGTTTGAGGTATGTATTTTTTTTAGGACTCACATAGATACTCCCAAAACTCCTCTTCTTCCCATGTGGCAGATCAGACTTAGAACTTAGAATATTGACCGTTTTTTGTTTTGTTTTGTTTTGTTTTGTTTTTGGGCCACACTCAGTGATGCTCAGGGATTACTCCTGGCAATACACTCAGAAATTGCTCCTGGCTTAGGGGACCATATGGGATGCCCAGGGATCGAACTGCAGTTTGTCCTAGGCTAGTGCGGGCAAGGCAGACACCTTACCACTTGCACCATCGCTCTGGCCCCAATATTGACTTTCTTGAATAGGAGTGAGAAAATTTTTTTCTGCCAAGGGTCATTGGGATATTTATAACATTATAGTAGATGGGCCATGGGCATCAATATGGGTAGACAGGCCATGGGCATAAGAAGCATATGTATTTGCAATGGAATACTATACGGCTACAAGAAATGATGAAATCATACAATTTGCTGTAACCTGATTGGAACTGGAAGATATGTTGAGTGAAGGTAGGCAGAAGAAGAAAGATAAACACAGTAGGATCGCACTTATCTGTGATATATAGAATAACTGAATGATAAATGAAATAAAGGGGGATATATCTAGATAAACCTTGATCCCAGAACTTGGGGAGAAGAACAGAGAAGGAAAGAAGTGAAGGTGGGAAGGAAGAAGTTGAGAAAGGGAAGGAATAGAGGAACAAGGGTTAGGCTTTAGTTATATTAGTGATGTGGAGAAGTGTTATAGCTATACGTCCAAAGCACAGACTCAGCAACACTGAAAACATGTAATCTAAGCTGCACCAACTAAATTTTGTAATCTGCCTGCCAAGGTGGCAGGTGAGGGTGTAAGGATGTGGGTGGGAGGTGGAGGGGTGATAAAATATGGGATGGAGTTGACACTGGTTGGTGGGACAAGTGTTGAAATATGTATGTTTAAAACTTAACTATCAATACCTTTGTAAGTTATGGTTCTTTAATTAAACAAAAAGAAGGGCTGGAGTGATAGCAGGGCTGGTAGGGCATTTCCCTTGCATGCAGCTGACTCAGGTTTGATCCAGGGCATCCCATAGGGTCCCCTGAGCATTGCCAGGAGAGATTTCTGAGTGCAAAGGCAGGAGTAACCCCTGAGCACCATGGGTATGCCCCTCCAAAAGCAAGCATATGTCTTCCTCATCATGTCATGATTTGGGGGGTCTTACATGGGCTGGATGTTTCTCATTTTTTCTAGATGCTGGAGAAATAAGATTATGGAAGATGAGCGTAGGGGATTGTAAATAAAATCCATGAGTTGTAAAATCACTCCAGGTACCATATCTCTACTCCTAGGCAGATGGGTCTGAAGAAACAGGGTAGTGGCGAAGGAGTAATAAACCAAGCTAGTGAGGAGAGTCATGGGGTCAGTGACTTCTCCCTAGTGGCGTCTTGGAGCACACCAAGCCCCAAACTTCCCTGTCTTTATTAAACCTATTTACCAGAGGAGTAGGGAGAGAGAGAGAGAGAGAGAGAGAGAGAGAGAGAGAGAGAGAGAGAGAGAGAGAGAGAGAGAGAGAGAGAGAGAAGTGCCTATGCCTATGCCTATCCAGGTGGACTTTAGTAAAGAGGAAAATGGAGGAACACCTTTGTCTTGGGTTAATTTTTGAGCATCATCTTAAAGGGGGTAAAGGGAAGATACTTGAGCCATCAGATAACCAGCCTCCCATACCTGAGAGCTGGGATGCCCGCTGTCTCCCTTTACCCATCTAGTTCAGAACTTCCAACTTGCTCTTTTGTTATAACATGTCAGGCATCATGAGGGCTATAACAAAATACGTTAGATAGGTGAACTACATACAAACAACAGAAACTTGTTTCTTATAGTTCTGGATGTCGGAAAGCACAAGATCAAGGTCTGACAGGATCATTGTGAGGGACCTCTGTCCCTCACTTTCTCTGTTATGTATTGGGTTAGTTTGGAGGTGTTGGGACACAGCCAGAGATGTTCAAGGACTATTTCTAACTTTGTTCTCAGGAGTGATCCCTGGCCATGTTCAGGGGACCATATGTGGTGCTGATGATTGAATGGGGGTCTATTGCATGCAAAGCAAGCACTTAATATCTTATACTATTTCTCCAGCTTCAATGGCTGTTTTCCAGTAGTGTCTCACTTGGCAGAAGGAACATACAGATAGCTTTCTGTAATATGTGTGTTTTCATAGGACACTAATATCATTTATGAGAATTTATGTCCTAATCACCTCCCAAAGACCCTGCTTCCTAGTATCATCAAATGGGGGTGGGTGGGTGAATAGTATCTCAACATTTACATTTGCAGCAAGGATTAAAATAGTCAAGGACATTCTGTTTCTCACTTAACCAGTTAAACTAAACCAGTAAAAATATTCTTCTAGGGACTGGATAATAGTACAGCGGCAGGGCATTTGCCTTGCAAACAGCTGACCCAGGATGGACCCTGTTTTGATTTCTGGCTTCCCATATGGTCTTCTGAGCCTGCTAGGAGCGATTTCTGAGCGCAGAGCCAGGAGTAACTCCTGAGTGCTGCTGGATGTGGCCCCAAAACAAACAGTTTTCTAATATGTGGGTATTTTTTTTTTTTTGGTGGAGAGGGGTTTGTCATACCCAGTTGTGTGCAAAATTCTTTCCTGGCTCTGTGCACAAAGGTGACCTCTGGTTGGTATGCTTGTGGAATCATATGCAATGCTGGGGATTGAACTGGGATCATTTTCATGTAATGCAAGCACTTTAACCCTTGGACTATCTCTCTGACACAAAACACATGTCCTTTTCTTATATAAATTTGCTGGGTGTTTGTGTGCTTGTACGTGTCACAGTAGAAAGACAATTTCTGGTCTTAAGGATCTTGCTTTCTAGGATTTGCAAACATAACAACAGCTAAGCAATTAGAAAATAGTTTACCAGCAGAATGTCAAGGTCATCCATCAGGGTTATAAGTCCTGGGCAACTTCCCAGTCTGCAGTGGTCACAATCTTCCAGATCCTGCCAGCTTATCCATTAGCCCCTTCTTCCCCTGGGGTTGAGTTTTCTATTCTTTCATTTTTTCTTGGGGTGGAGCTACACTGAGTGGTGCTCTCTCTCAGGGTTTATCCTGGCTTTGCACTCTGAGATCGCTTCTGCTGGGCTCAGGGGGAACCCTAAGAGGTGTCAGGAATCAAATTTGAGTCTACTGCATACAGCACAAACACCCTCTCTGCTATACTATCACTTTGGCCTCAAGGTTTCTTTTTTTGGATTTTGGGCCACACCTGGTGAAGCTCAGGGGTTACTCCTGGCTATGTGCTCAGAAATCGCTCTGGCTTGAGGGGCCATATGAAACTCTGGGGGATCGAACTGCGGTCCATCCTAGGTCAGCCGTGTGCAAGGCAAATGCTCTACCACTTGCACCACTGTGCCGGCCCCTGGCCTCAAGTTTTCTTTTCTTTTTTTGAAGGGTGCTATACCAGTTATGCTCAGAGCTTACTCTTGGCTCTGCCCCCGGATCACTCCTGGCAGTAGTTGGGGAACTTTATGGGATGCTGGGAATTGAATATGGGTCTACTACCTGCCACCTGCAAGGCAAGTGCCCTAACCCTGTTCTATTGCCCTGGCCCCACCAAGTTTTCTATTCTTTTATGGAGCTTCGTATGTTATGTCACCTTAGGGCTAACTCATGTAGTTGCAGCCTGATGTGTGACTTCTGTTCATCTTCTAGTCTGCTCAGGGTGAAGGAAGAGGGAGTTTAACAGCTGGACAGACACTTCTTGCCTCAAGGTAACAGTGCTACAGAAGCCACTGTCTGGAAGGACATTTATTGGTCCTTGTGTGGGGTTGTGTAGCCAAACAAAAACACCAGGTGCTGAAGAGGCAGAGCATGAGCACTGCACAACAGCCTTGCAAGGTGGGATCTAATGATTTCATATTCCTAGATGAAGAAATGAAGGCACAGGAGCCAGAGAGATAGCATGGAGGCAAGCTTGCATGCAGAAGGTTTGAATCCTGGCATCCCATATGGTCCCCTGAGCCAGCAAAGGAGCGATTTCTGAGCATAGAGTCAGGAGTAACCCCTGAGTGCTGCCAGGTGTGACCCAAAAACAAAAACAAAAAAAGAGAAGTCACAGAGAGGTTGGCTGGTGTCCTTGTCACACTGCTGGGCTGCAAGTAAACCCAAGACTTAAATCCAAGCAGTCTGACTGAAGCTAGCTGCTAGGGAGGCTCGGTTGAATTTCTCTCCCTGTCACACCTTAGAAACCCAGCTAGAGAGAGGCCTTTGTGAGCAAGGGCCAATTTCCCTGCTTTTGTTGGATACCCGAAAAAGAGAGATGCCAGAGGATAAAACTGCCTTTTTTTTAAAGCTGTCTGCCTTGCTGGCGCTAGCCTAGGATGGATTTTGGTTCAATCCCCTGGCATTCTGTATGCCCCCCCCAAGCCAGAAGCGATTTCTGAGTGCATAGCCAGGAGTAACCCCTGAGCATCACCGCGTGTGACCCCAAAAACAAAAACAAACTGGATGGCCTGTTGTACTTTATTTATTATTTATTTTTGGTTTTGGTTCACAGCCGGTGACACTCAGGAGTTATTCCTGGCTATTCGCTCAAAAATCACACCTGGTGCCTGGAAAGATAGTACAGCGGTGCTTGCCTTGCAGGCAGCCGATCCAGAACCTAAGGTGGTTGGTTCGAATCCTGGTGTCCCATATGGTCCCCTGTGCCTGTCAGGAGCTATTTCTGAGCAGACAGCCAGGAGTAATCCCTGAGCACCGCCGGGTGTGACCCAAAAACCAAAAAAAAAAAAAGAAAAAAGAAAAAAATCACTCCTGGCTTGGGGGACCATATGGGATGCCGGGGGATAGAACCTTGGTCTGTCCTGGGTCAGTCGCGTGGAAAACAAACACCCTTCTACTGCGCCACCGCTCTGGCCCCAAAACTGCTGTTTTGATGGTCTTCCTCACAGTGCACTCAGAGGAGCATTTGCTTTGCTAGGTAGGGCCCTTGTGTACTCATATACCCAAGAACCAACCCGAACAGAACCTTTTCTAGGGATGCAACTCATCACGAGAGGCTCAGGGGCCAGTGCTCTCGAAAGCCAGAGAACACCCAGTGTTGTGAACCTGGGTGGAGTTTCCTGCATGATGAATATCCTTGTTGCTGCGTCTATAAAAAGCTCTGGGATCTGCTCTGCCAAGCTTCTGGTGGAAAGGTGGCGAGTGTGCGAGAGAAGGGAGAATCAAGCTGACACTGCTCCTCTGCCTCCCTGAAGTCTCTTTCCAAAATGCTGTCAGCACTGCCAGTTGGGAAGTATTTTTTTCTCTCCCTTTGTCTTCTTATTAAAAAGAAAAAAAGAAAAAAGGGAAGGAAAAAAAAAAGCCATCTGGTATCAAATTCACTCCTGGCACATCACAAAGGGTAGCACTGAAAAAATGTCCCTGAAAATAAAAAGCAAACCCACAGCAGTACACATGGAACTCTGCAGCCCAGAATTTCAGTGTAGTCAGGAGTCTTAAGAGAACAAACAAGCTGACCATGGTGCAGAGCAGAAAATTGAGGCTCCGAAGGACCAACCCATTCTTTCAAGTACGTTTATTGAGCGCTTACTATGTCCAAGGCAGTATTAAGGCATAGGAGACTAATCTAGAATAGGAAAGACAGAAATCTTGGCCTTCTGCAGTGGGAGGTTTTTTGCTTCTGCCGCTGGCTGTTCCCAAACAGCTCAGATTGGGGTGTGGAGAGGGGGGTGCATGGGGATGGTGGGGAGAGCTTGGTTTAGGACTTCAATTCCTTACAGAGCACCACCCGGTTTGTAGACCGACACGTTCAGGCCTGGGGCCTTTCTAGGGCCCGGGACTGCGTCGCTTTCCGCGCCCCCACCTGCTGTTTACTTTGGGGGTGCAGGGTGCCGCGCGCCTCTTCGGCGCAGAGTCGCTGTAATCTCCCGCCGCTTCCTCCCGCCGTCGCTCTGGCTCCGCATTCCTTTGGGTTGAGCAACAACTTTCCCTCCAAAGGCGGCTGGGCCTGGGCCAAGGGAGCCGCCCCCTTGCAGGGCCCCTTAAGGGGAGCGGCCCGAGTCAGCCGCGTCGGGCCTACTGGGGGTGCGGTCTGGGTCTCGGGTTCCTCCAGACGCACCCCAGGCCCTCGCCTTGGAGCAGAGCGCAACTCAGTTCCCCAGTTCTGCAACTAGGGATCCAGGCTGAAGTCAGGCTTCTTGCATCCTAGGGTACCGCCAGACTTTTGCACCCCGGATTCAGTACTCAATGGCCTCCTGAATTCTTCACTTGAATTCTGAGAGCTTGTTGACAGCACTGAGAGGAGGGTTTGTTAGTAATTCCAGAAAAGGGGTCCTAACCCTTTTCTTGATCTGAATTGAAATATTTACAAGAATCCTATTCATACAAGCACTTTTAGCTTTTTTCTTTTTCTTTCTTTTTTAAATTAATATCTTTATTTAAACGCCTTGATTACAAATATTGTAGTTGGGTTTCAGTCATGTTCACGGGTGCAACATTCCCATCACCAATGTCCCAAGTCTTCCTCCCCACCCCACCCCTGCCTGTACTCTAGACAGGCTTTCCACTTCCCTCATTCGTTCACATGGTTCTGAGTGTAGTTACAAAGAGTGGTGAGTGCAGTGAGAGAAATAACTACACTTTTTTTCTTTTTCTTTCTTTTATGGGCCACACCCGGTGACATCAGGGGTGACTCCTGGCTCTGCGCTCAGAAATCACCCTGGCTCGGGGGACCCGATGGGACTCTAAGAGATCGAACCGTGGTCTATCCTAGATCAGTACGTGCAAGACAAACGCCCTACTGCTTGTGCCACAGCTCCGGTCCCAAGCATTTTTAGCTTTTGAACACACATTCAGTTTTATTGACAACTGGATCGCATCACTGGGAGAATGCTGGTTCCCTCCTGCTTTGCTCCTTGTGCAAATGAGATGGTCCCAGCAAGGCTTCTAACAAAGCCTGGTGAAAGCCCAGGGGTTATCCTGACTGACCATGGGCTTGGAGCTCTGCAAGTGTTTTGATTTGGGTCAAGCAAAACCCATACTTTTATGATCCAGAACCCTTTTATGATCCAGAAAGGAGCTGACCACTTTTTAATTCTGGGATCTTGGGTGCTGTAGATGGTCTCTAAACTGAAAATTCCAAGAGTGAGTGTAGACATTTTATTATTTTACCCATTACTGGATCCCCGGCTCTGAAAATAATTCTTAGTATAGAGATTCTCAATCTATACTTGTTGGATGGATGATTAAACATAGCAGAGGTCTTCAGATGCTTAAGAATCGAACATGCATCCCCTCTTCTTGATCTTTTTTCTTGGGTGGGGAGTAGGCATGCCAGGCTCTGCTTAGGGCTTATGCTTGGCTCTGCACTCAAGGTTCAGTCCTGGTGGGGGATCAGGGGACTGCATGGGGGTGCCAGAGAATGGAAGCAGTCTGCTGCATGCAAGGCAAGCACCTTACCCATTGTACTATCTCTCTGCCCCTTTTAACTTTTCAATAAAACTTGTGTTTTTTGGTTGGAGACAGCTCAATGGGCTGAGCACCAAGTTTGGTAAGCAGAAGGCTCACAGGTTGATACTCACTATAGTTTGGTTCCCCAAAACCCCCAAAACAGGGTGACTGAAAAAAGAAACAAAGAAACAAGCATTTCCCCCTATTTGATTTTTAAATCAATTTTAAAAATAGTTTTATTATTTATTATTTACTTTTGGGCTATACCGGCTGTGCTTAGGGCTTACTTCTGGCTCTGCACTTAGAGATCACTCCTGGCAGGGCATGGGGGACTATAGAGAACGCCAGGGATTGAACTTGAACCAGTTTATATGCAAGTCAATCATCATGCCCACTGTACCATCTCTCCAGCTCCATTTTCCATCTTCTAACCATGTTACATCTGTTAGAAAGACATTATTGGTGCAAACTATTACCAAAGAACAGACTTCATGTTTATTCCCCTTTAAATTATGCCTTTTCTGTTCCAAGACTCATAATGAAGTATTCTACTTAATTTTACTGCATGTAAAGGTTGCAGCCTTTAGCCTGTTTAAAAATTAAAATGTGATTTTTGAAACATGTAGTCCTTTCCCTTTTGTTGTGATAGTTGGAGGCTGTATATATTTGCTTGGAACCAGCTGGGGTTTGCACATTTGTTTGTGGTGATATATGATGGTAGCACCATTATATATATTTTTTTTGTTTATTTTTTTTAATCACTGTGTTTACAAAAAATTTTATACTGAGGTTTCAGTCATAGAATGTATACCTAAATTCACCAGTGCTATATTTCCACCACCAATGCCCCCCCTTTTTCCTCCCCCACCCCAAACCACTGCCTGTATCTCAGACAGGCATTCTGCCTCCTCTCTCCCTCACTATCATTGTCATGAAAGTTGTCATTGTGGTTAGTGCTCTATTTTAGGGGTTTTGGGGGTTTGTTTTGTTTGTTTTTGGGTCACACCCGGCAGCACTCAGGGATTCCTTCTGGCTCTACGCTCAGAAATCACTCCTGGGGGCCGGAGAGATAGCATGGAGGTAAGGCGTTTGCCTTTCATGCAGGAGGTCATCGGTTCGAATCCCGGCGCCCCATATGGTCCCCTGTGCCTGCCAGGAGCAATTTCTGAGCATGGAGCCAGGAAAAAACCCTGAGCACTGCCGGGTGTGACCCAAAAACCACAAAAAAAAAAAAAAAAAGAAAAAAGAAAAAGAAATCACTCCTGGCAGGCTTGGGGGACCTTATGGGATACCAGGATTCGAACCAACGTCCTTCTGCATGCAAGGCAAAAGCCCCACCTCAAAGTTATCTTTCTGGCCCTCTATTTAGTTTTTGGGCCACACCTCATGGTGCTCAGGGCATACTCCTGGTTCTATACTCAGGGATCACTCCTGTTAGGGATTGAGGCACCATATGGGTGCTGGGGAATGAATGAACCCCAGTTGACTATAGCTAGACAAACACCCTATGTGCTAAACTATCATTCTGGTCCCTGGCACCTTTTTATTGTGGAACTTGCACACATTTTGGTTTCATTGTGTGCCTTGTAAACTCTGGTCTTGCAAGGCAGGTACTTTTGGCATGATTTGTCCCTGGTCCCCCAGGATTGCACATGCTGTCCGCTGTGAACTCTAAATCTGATGTTGTATGATCTCTCTCCTTGACAATGAAACAGAAGACAGAGACCCTGGCATTAAGTGGTTTCCTTGTCCGAGGAAACACTTTTAACTTTGCATTTTTCTGAAATTGTTATTAAGGGATCATTGCAGGGTCAAACTACAGTTCTGGTACAGATCTAGACCCTTACATCCACACTGAGTGTCTTCTTCCTGCCCCTCCCTCATACCTGTAGGGTGATCCAAGTCATCTAGCTAGGGCTGAATTCTTTTTTGGGGGGTATACCTTATGTATACCTATGATCAGCCTCCCTCTCCTTTCTTTTATCTTTTTTCTCTCTTTTTTGGTGGGTCACACCTGGTGGTGCACAGCGGTTACTCCTGGCTCTGCACTCAGAACTTCATGCCTGGCATTGCTTGAGGAATCATATGGAGGGCTGGGATTGACACCAGATCAGCCATGTGCAAGCCCTACTCACTGTGCTCCTTTCTTTTTCTTTCTTTCTTTCTTTCTTCTTTCTTTTCTTTCTTTCTTTTCTTCTTTCTTTCTTTCTTCTTTCTTTCTTTCTTTCTTTCTTTCTTTCTTTCTTCTTTCTTTCTTTCTTTCTTTTCTTTCTCTTTCTTTTCTTTCTTTCTTTCTTTCTTTTTCTTCTTTCTTTCTTTCTTTCTTTCTTTCTTTCTTCTTTCTTTCTTTTCTTTCTTTCTTTCTTTCTTTCTTTCTTTCTTTTCTTCTTTCTTTCTTTCTTTCTTTCTTTCCTCTCTCTCCTCTTCTTTCTTTCTTTCTTTTTCTTTCTTTTCTTTCTTTCTCTTTCTTTCTTTCTTTCTTTCTTTCTTTTTCTTTCTTTCTTCTTCTTTCTTTCTTCTTTCTTTTCTTCTTTCTTTCTTTCTTTCTTTCTTTCTTTCTTTCTTTTCTTTCTCTCCTCCCCTTCCTTTCTTCCTTCTTCCTTCCTTCCTTCTTCCTTCCTTCCTCCTTCCTTCCTTCCTTCCTTCCTTCCTTCCTTCCTTCCTTCCTTCCTTCCTTCCTTCCTTTCTTTCTTTCTTCTTTCTTCTTTCTTTCTTTCTTTTTCTTTCTTCTTTTTCTTTCTTTCTTTCTTTCTTTCTTTCTTTCTTTCTTTCTTTCTTCTTTCTTTTTTTCCTTTCTTCTACTACTTAGGACCCCATATATGTATGAACTCTTCACTGAGCTATATCACTGTTGACATTGGCTTCCTCCTAATCTCATTCTTCTCCAGTCTTACAGCTCTTTTTTCTTCATTCTTGAACCATCTTCCAGCCTGAAATGCTCAGGAGATTAGTCTCTGTCTGTGGGTTGTTAATTGGTCCCAGTTCACAGTTATTTTGTCTTTGCATTAGAGATGTGTGAGGTGAGGGATAGTTTATGTGTTCAGTCAAGTGAGGCTTTACTGAGTAGGCCTGAATTGCCGAGATGAGCAACTCTGGTCCCTGTGCTCCAAGATTTTAGTGCCTGAATGAAGAAACTAGTAATGCAAACAGACAAGAGTCTATTTGCACATTGTGAACATGTTCTCTGTGAGTGCCTAACTGATAGCAGAGGATGAGGCACTCAACAACTGGACTGTGGGTCCACACAGGCTAACTTTTTAGAAGAGGTTATGTTTAAATTGGGCCTGATATATGGAAAGGAAGTGGTAGGTGCCCAGAAGGGTGACAGGGAGAGGATGGAAGGGTATTTCCAGTAGAATTTCGAGCGGGTGTAAAAGTGAAGGGGGGCATTTGAGAACAGGACATTTGAGGGGAGGCTCTCTTTAGTGGTGCTCGGAGCCTGAGCATCACTTCTGGTAATGCAGGACCTGGTGGATGGTAGGAAGTGGACCTTCTTTTTCTGGTGACTAGAATGTGGATGCAATATTGAGTGTGACTAGTAATATTATACTTGGAATGGGATGCTGAGGGCTGAAGATGGAACAGCCCGGAAATGCTAGGGATGTAGGCTCTGGGGGTGGTGGGACTGAGAGACCAAGTCTGTACTGAGATCTCAGAATCTCTTTCTATGAGAGGAAAAGAAATCTGTTTCTCCTTTTCTTTTTTTTTTTCTTTTTCTTTTGGTTTTTGGGCCACACCCGGTAACGCTCAGGGGTTACTCCTGGCTATGTGCTCAGAAGTTGCTCCTGGCTTGGGGGACCATATGGGACACCGGGGGATCGAACCGCGGTCCGTCCAAGGCTAGCGCAGGTAAGGCAGGCACCTTACCTTTAGCGCCACCGCCTGGCCCCTGTTTCTCCTTCTTTTCTTGTTTTTTTTTTTTTTTTCCTTGTTCTTGTTCTTCTTCCTTCTCTTCCTCCTCCTTTACATGCAGTTGAATTTTACTTATTTTTTTGTGTTGGGGTCAAATCTGGTAGTGCTTAGGAGTTTCTCCTGACTGTGGTCAAGAGTTACTCCTGGGCCTGGAGAGATAGCACAGTGGCATTTGCCTTGCAAGCAGCCGATCCAGGACCAAAAGTGGTTGGTTCGAATCCCGGTATCCCATATGGTCCCCTGTGCCTGCCAGGAGCTATTTCTGAGCAGACAGCCAGGAGTAACCCTTGAGCAACGCCGGGTGTGGCTCAAAAAAAAAAAAAAAAAAAAGAATTACTCCCGTGGGCTCAGAGGATCATATGGGTTACAATAATTGAACCTTGGTTGATTTTCTGCGAGGTAAACTCCTGACTCACAGTACTACTCTCAGGTCCCAGAATTTTTTTCCTTTCTTCCCTTTCCATTTATTCTTTTTGTTTTTAGTGAAGCAAGGTAGCATTTTATTGAAACTTAGAAATACATGAGTAGAGAGAAAGTGGAAAAATAGGATTAAGAGAGAACATAGGCTCCTTCATAGTGGGAAAAGCAGACAAAAAGACATTGAGACAAGCAAGTGAGATAAGTGTGCAAAGGAGAACACAGGCTTGAATAAGAGCAAGCTGGTCACGGAACCAACCTTCCTTCCTTCCCTTCCCTTCCCTTCCCTTCCCTTCCCTTCCCTTCCCTTCCCTTCCCTTCCCTTCCCTTCCCTTCCCTTCCCTTCCCTTCCCTTCCCTTCCCTTCCCTTCCCTTCCCTTCCCTTCCTTCCCTTCCTTCCTTCCTTCCCTTCCCTTCCCTTTCTTCCTTCCCTTCCTTCCTTCCTCCCTCCCTCCCTCCCTTCCTTCCTTCCTCCCTCCCTCCCTCCCTCCCTTCCTCCCCTCCCTCCCTCCCTCCCTTCCCTCCCTCCCTCCCTCCCTTCCCTCCTCCCTCCCTCCCTCCCTCCCTCCCTTCCTTCCTTCCTTCCTTCCTTCACTCCTTCCTTTTCCTCCCTACCTACCTCCTTCCCTCCCCCCTCTCTCCCTTCCTCCCCTCCCTCTCTCCCTCCCTCCCTTCCTCCCTTCCTTCCTTTCTTCCTTCCTTCCTTCCTTCCTTCCTTCCTTTCTTCCCGAGATTTATCAGCTGAGAGAAAGACCAGAGACACTTTTCTTCCTTCCCCTCAACTTCATCCTCAGCAGTGACAGGCGGAGTAGAATGGGGAGTTTTCTCCGGCTTGGTCACCACCCACTGGTGATGGCCCATTCACAAGAGGGCCCCAGCTGGCCACGCGACTGAGCAGCATCCATTTGAAGGCAGAAAGCAACAAGCCTGCTCCATTCACAAACCCTGTTCTCCTTTGAAAACCAATCACCACGCGAAGCGTGACTGGGTGGTGGCTGCTGTTGGCCCATCTGTCACGCCCTTTCAGAGAGCAGAGATGGCAGGCAGCCGGGCCAGCCCCTCTCCCTTTGTACCCCAGGGACGTGCACTGCAAGGAGATCACAGTGTCTACTGAATTATTCAGAGCTGCCCTGAGTGTCAGTTTTATTATAAACATGCCTTGCTCCAGGCTTCAAACTTCCAAAGATGTCCAAGTCGCTGCCTCCAGGAGTTTTCCTCTGCTGCTTTGTGCCCTGTCCTGCAGGCTCCCCAGGTCCTCACAGCAGCCTGCACCCATTTTCTTTTGACTGAACCCTAACAGTTCTCAGAGGCCTCTATTCCCTTTACCTGCTGCAGCTCTGGGCCTTAATCTTGGCTCCGAACTTCCTTCACCACCCAGCAGTTTCCACCTCTTTTGTCTCCCAGCTTTACCGCCCAAGAGGGTGACATCAGACTTCCAAGTGCCTGTTGGTTGGGGGGACATGTTAATTACAGGATCCTCCACCTCCCCGTGGGCGCCTTGTAATCTGCATCCTTGTGTCTTTGAGCCCCTTCTTCTCCCCGCCCACCCTTCAATTCGAACCCCAACTCTGTTCACTTCGCTTTCCTGCAAACCCCCAGATTCCCAGTCCTTTGAGTGGGGTCTGCAGAATCCCCCCAACTGGTAATGAGGCAGAGATGGGAAATGCACATGGAAGAGTAATGAAATGCAGTGATATTTCAGGCCTGACAGACCTATTTCTGGCAGCCTTAGAATTAAAGTGTGGGGCTTTGTACTGCAGCTGCTACTAGGAGCCTTCAGAGTTTTTCTAAAGATGTGAATAAAGCTTCCAGGGTTTCAGCTCAGATCACTGTGGCTATTTATCCTGCTGCTGCTTTCATTGTACCTTTTTTTTTTTTATTTGAAATTTTAGAGCTTTTAGATGAAGGAGACGCAGCAGCAAGTGCAAAGCATACAAAATATCCTGGTGGGGGAGAATGTCCCGGTTTTTATCTCTGATGGTCTGTGACAGCTCTGGGGAGGAAGATCTGCTCAAAAGGCTTCCTGGCATCAGGGGTGTGGCTTCAAGCTTCCCTGTAAGCCCGCTGCTTGGGGATCCTTGGCCTCCCCTCATTTCCTGGCAAGTCAGGGATTGGAGCCTCCTGTGAAAGCTGGAGGAGGGAACCCATGCCACCACCTGGACTGATGGGGCCTGCTCTCATCACCTCCCTGCTTAGAGGGAGGTGGTGGCAGAAAGGAGACAACTCAGGGCCACTGAGAGCTCCCTCTCTGGTTCTCTGGACAGGACAACAGTCTGGTCTGTGCTTAGCTCTGTTCTAGGGCATCACCCTAGTGGCAGGTGTCCCAGCGAGGAGATGTTGCACAGGGCATTGGTACTGGTGCACAGAAGAGTAGCTATGACTTAGGGAGAACTGCTGGAGAATCCTGGCTTCACTTGCCAACTGCAGGGCTCCTGGCTGGCCACTTAGCCTCTTTGGAGCTGAGTCTCACCTCCTGCCTGCAGGAAGGAGGACAATTTGGGTTAACTTGGTTTCCATTGTGTGGGACTTCAGAAAGCTACCAGCCACAGAAGAAATGGCAAGATCTAGGTGTGTGTGTGTGTGTGTGTGTGTGTGTGTGTGTGTGTGTGTGTGTGTGTTGGAGAGAGAGAGAAAGAAAAAGAAAGAAGAAAGAAAGAAAGAAAGAAAGAAAAGAAAGAAAGAAAGAAAGAAAGAAAGAAAGAAAGAAAGAAAGAAAGAAAGAAAGAAAGAAAGAAAGAAAGAAAGAAAGAAAGAAAGAAAAAAGAAAGAGAGAATACAGTAGAAAAGGGCATTTGTTTTGCATGCAGCCAACCCAGGTTCAATACCTGACGCGCATTTGTTTCCCTGAACCCTGCCAGGAGTGATCCCTAAGCACAAAGCCAGGAATAAGCCCTGAGCTCCAATCTGATGTGGCCCCAAAACAGGAAAGAAAAGAAATAGAAATATCTATTAAGAATTCTGGGAGCCACAGAGATAGCATGGAGGTAAGGCATTTGCCTTGCATGCGGAAGGATGATTCAAATCCCGGCATCCCCTATGATCCTCCGAGCCTGCCAGAAGCGATTTGTGAGCATACAGCTAGGAGTAACCCCTGAGCGCTGCCGGGGTGACCCAAAAAAACAAACAAATAAAAGAATTTGAACCCCGGGGCCAGAGAGATAGCACAGAGTTTGCCTTGCACACACAGTTGAACCAGGATGGTCGTGGTTCGATTCCCAGCATCCCTTAAGGTCCCCCGAGCCTGAAAGTAACGATTTTTGAGTGCAGAGCCATGAGTAACTCCTGAGTGCCACTGGGTGTGACACAAAAATAAAACAAAACAAGAATACTGAGGAAAAAACTAAACAACCAAGAATAGTAAACCTGAGGCCAGGGAGATAATCCAGGCCCTTGACTTGGTTGGATATCCCAGAATGACATATGGTTCCCTGAGGGGGTCCTGAATACAGAACCAGAAATAGCCCCAAACTCCCTTCATTCCCTTATCAAAAGGATAAAATGGAAGTTGTTCAGCAATCAGGATAGTTGAACTTCCAAACTGGCATTGCCAGTTTTGTGCCAAGCCCATTCCTTACCCTGGTGTAGTGGAAGAGGTGTGTGTGTGTGTGTGTGTGTGTGTGTGTGTGTGTGTATACACCAGAACCATGTTCCAAGCCCGGTTCCTTCATGTTCTGGCTTTGTAAGCTTGCACAGGTTGCAAGCAAACTTTGCACTTTGCTCATCTTTCAAAACAGTCGTAACAAGCACTCACCTCAGAGGGTTGGGATAAGGGTTAAATGAGATAATCTGTGTAAAAGAATTCTCAGAGCACTGGCATATAGAGAGCATTGTGTCAGTAAGGAGTGCCAGACTTTTCCTTTCTCCTCTATCTAATTCTGTCCTCAGAGGGAGGTTTAGATTCAGCCAACAGGTCACAGGAAATGCAGGGGAAGACAAGCATGTCAAATGACAGCAGGGGCTTCCTTTGCCAGACCCAGAATTTGGAACATTCTGTAGAACAAATAGAATTTTCCACTGGTATATTAAGAGAGTGAGAGATATAGAGAGCAAGATAGAGAAAGAGAAAGAGGAAGCGATAGAGAGAAAGAGAAAAAGAGTGGAGGAAAAGAAACATCCGACTCAAAAACTTGACTGGATAAAACAAGAGACAAAACAAGGTGATTTGATAACATCAAGTAACTATTAATTTTTACATATAATGACAGTTATGTTCTTTTTTAATATTTTGAATTTTTAAAAAAGTTTTGGTCACACCAGGCAGCTCTCAGGGCTCTCAGGGGTTACTCCTGGCTCTGTGCTCAGAAATTGCCCCTTGGGGCCGGAAAGATAGCATGGAGGTAAGGCGTTCACCTTGCATGCAGAAGGTTGGTGGTTCGAATCCTGGTGTCCCATATGGTCCCCCGAGCCTGCCAGGAGCGATTTCTGAGCATAGAGCCAGGAGTAATCCCTGAGCGCTGCCAGGTGTGACCCAAAAACCAAAAACAAAAACAAATTGCCCCTGGTAGGCTTGGGGGACCATATGGAATGCTGGGAATTGAACCAACATCCGTCCTGGGTTGGCCACATGCAAGGCAAACCCTACCATTCTGCTATCTCTCTGGCCCTTATGTTCTTTTTTAAAAGTTACTAATTTGGGGCCAGAGAGATAGCACAGCAGTAGGGTGTTTGCCTTGCATGCAGCCATTCGGTGGTTCAAATTCCAGCATCCCATATGGTCCCCCAAGTCTGCCAGGAGTGACTTCTGAGCTCAGCGTCAGGAGTATCCCCTGAGTGCCTCTGGGTGTGACCCAAAAACAAAAAAAAATTACATATTTTATGACATACTGAAGAAACAACAGGTTAAATGATAACAGAAATTGGGATTTGATTTAAAATAATTCAGTGACATGAAAGGGGGTATAAGATGAAACTAAGCTCACTATTATCTGCCTAAAAAGGAGTTGATGTATCTGGAGTCTGTTCAACTAATATATGTTCGACTATTTTCATTAAAAAAAATAAAAAGGCAGTTATCGTTTCTGGAGGGATGAGAAAAATCTCTTCCATCTGTCTCTTCCTTGGCACCTTCCCAGACCCTCCCTCAGCTCTGTGCCTCCTTATCACATGCTTGGCCTATTCCAGCATTCTCCCATGAGGTCTCTCTTTTGATATCTCTCCCTCTCCCCATCCATCAAATCGACCTACCTAAAGCACAAATCAATCATGTGATTTACCTAGAAGCCTTTCGTTAATTCCTTGTTGCCTCTGGTTGAAGAACATCCAAAACTATTGTGTTGTTAAAAGCCTTTTACAGGCTGAAATTCCGATTTCATGTCCAGTTCTAACCCCAGTTTAGGATCTGTGCTCCCTCATGAAGTTCAACTTTCAGGACCCTAACCAGACACTTACACACCTCTCTGACTGCTCTCTATTTGCAAGGTCCTCTTTCCTCACCCCTAACATAATTTGTTAAAAGATGAAGATGCCAAAGCTGGAGCGATAGCACAGTGAATAAGAGTTTACCTTGCACATACCTGACCTGGGTTTGATCCCTTGCATCCCTTATGGTCCCTCAACCTTGCCAGAAGTAATTTCTGAGTACAAAGCCCTCTGGAGTAACCCCTGAGTGTTGCTAGGTGTGGCCCAAAAAACAAAGAAACAAACAAAAAACCAAAATAAAGATGAGGGCTGATGTGACAGTTCAGTGGATAGGCTGTTTGTCTTGCACTTGTCTTACACCCAGTTTCAGTCCTCAGTATCCCATATGGTTTCTCAAGCACTGCCAGGAAGAACTCCTGAGTGCAGAGCCAGTAGTAACTCTTGACCCCAGGTGTGGTCCAATTCCCCCCCCCCCGCACCCCAAATGATATTTTTTTACTTATTTAAAAAAATTTTGTTTTTGTTTTGGACTACACATCCAGTAGTGTTCAGATACCACTACTGCATGACAAGTATGAGCTTAGCCCTTTGAGCCATCACTCTGTTACCCTTACGTACTTTTGAAAATTCAGTTTAAATATTCTTCTTTGGTGTCTCTGGAAGTCTTTGCATTGTTCACCACATATCTCTGCTTTTTTTGCCATATGGTTGAATTGCACTTCCTGGCTCTCCGAGGTTGGAGGGGGCCATGTGATCAGCTTTAGCCAATGGAAGATAATTGGAAGTCATACATTTCATTTTTGAGCCAAGAATTCAATTGCTAACTCGAAATCTTCCCCAGCTCTCTTTCCCTCTGGCTCAGCAATATCTGGAGATTGGCTGCTCCACCAGACTGGATTTTGGAACGAACACAATGCCATGGAGTAGAACCTTCTGTCCACACTGAAGGCTGTCGAGTGTGGGATAAACAAATCTGAAGGCTTGTTTGTTTATTCAGCATATCCTAGTCTATCCTGACTGATAACATTCTCCTCTCTGCATTAGATCAACTGTGCTGCTTTTTGTCCATTTGCATTATAACCCTAGGTATGGAATGTGTCTAGATGACACAACATGTCAGGTCAGGAATTCTGTTTTATGGTTTTTGCATTCTGGCTGCCAGCACTTGTTTGCCTGGCATGGAGCCCTGAAGAGCAGAGATAGGGACTTGATGCCTAGCAGTTCATAGCTAATGTCAGTACAGTTGGGGTCTGTGCAGAGATTTGGATGTATTATTATTTTGAGGGGTTCATAAACTCATCAGTCTTGAGAATAATGAAGATTAAGAAATAGAAATAGGGCCTGCTTCAATGATCTCAGTGGAAACAGTGTCCAGCTTTAGGGAATTAATTTGTGACTGGTCTAACCAGTGCTGCCAATCTCCTACTTTTGTGGACCTGAATAGTATGCAGATGGACACACAGACTGGATAGGGACCATGAAAGATGTAAAAGAAAGTATCATCTCCTTTCTTTATTTTTTAAGAAAACAGAGCTGAGAAATGTAATTGGCCTGTTTGAGTTTTCATTTCTCCTCAAGTGGAGTCTGAGAGGAGAAGTAGGAATAAATTGTATGAGAAGAGATTCTGGGGAACAGAAAGAGAGATTATGGAGGGAAAATAGTCTGGTGAATGAAACAGGAAAGGAAGACCAGCCACTGAAGTTACATGTTATATTGAAAGTTCCTACTTGTTCAGTCTATCGCAACAAAATTGAAACCAATGTACTTACAAACTTGTTACATGGGAACTCACTCCTGATGGGAATCCTTTGAAGGGCAGCAAAGCTGTGCCTACAAATAACAGGAAGCGAAGGCCTTTTTATTCAATCGTTTTCATTGATTACCAGTTGTCCTTCATTTACTGCAATTGAATGTTCACCAGTGACATCCTTGTGACTAGGAATCAATGGTAACAGTTCTAATTCCTTCTTTGCTTTTTCCCACTTCTGGTTCTAAACTCTGTTCTGTCCAGATTTTTTTTTTTTGTTTGCTTGGTTTTTGGGCTACATCAACTGAGTTCTTACTCCTGGTGATGTGCTCAGAGATCACTCCTGGTGGGGCTCAGGGGAGCATATGCAGTGCTAGAAATCAAACTATGGTAAGCAGTGTGCAAGGCAAGTGCCTTAATCCCTGAACTCTCTCCAGTCCCCCCTTTTATTTCTCGTTCCCTTCCTTCCTTCCTTCCTTCCTTCCTTCCTTCCTTCCTTCCTTCCTTCCTTCCTTCCTTCCTTCCTTCCTTCCTTCCTTCCTTCCTTCCTTCCTTCCTTCCTTCCTTCCTTCCTTCCTTCCTACCTTCCTTCCTCCCGTCCTTCCTTCCTCCCTTCCATCTTCCTTCCTTTCTCCCTTCCTTCCTCCTTCCTTCCTTCCTTCCTTCCTTCCTTCCTTCCTTCCTTCCTTTTCCTTCCTTCCTTCCTTCCTTCCTTCCTTCCTTCCTTCCTCCCTCCCTCCCTCCTTTCTCCCTCCCTCCCTTTCTCCCTCCCTCCCTTTCTCCCTCCCTCCCTTTCTCCCTCCCTCCCTTTCTCCCTCCCTCCCTTCCTCCCTCCCTCCCTCTCTCCCTCCCTCCCTCCCTCCCTCCCTCCCTTCCTTCCTTCCTTCCTTCCTTCCTTCCTTCCTTCCTTCCTTCCTTCCCTCCCTCCCTCCCTCCCTCCTTCCTTCCTTCTTTCCTCCCTCCCTCCCTCCCTCCCTCCCTCCCTCCCTCCCTCCCTTCCTTCCTTCCTTCCTTCCTTCCTTCCTTCCTTCCTTCCTTCCTTCCTTCCTTCCTTCTTTCCTTCCTTTCTTCCTTCTTCCTTCCTTCCTCTTTCTGCTGGGATTTGAACCCAGGGATGTGTGCATACAAGGTGTGGGCCACATCCCTTGCTCTGTTCTGGTTTATATGGCACATCTCCCTCTTATGCTTCTCAGCAATTCATCTAGCTACATCTTTCTGGTTTCCTTTCCCAGATTCCTTGTCTTTTCCCCATCTATAGATTATTTTCTGGCTTCTATTTTCGTCATATTCACCTCTGCCCACCTTAACTGGGCATACCTGCTGCGAGAAATGAATCCAGCTATTAATGTTGTGAGGCCAGCTCCCTAATTTATGTCCCCTTACTCTGTCACCTTAGTTCTTGAGGCTTATGTCTATTAATTCAACCTGAAAATATTGATTAAACAGTTAAATATGCCAGAAGGTGGGACAAAGTCAACAGGCACTCACTTTCTGGAAGTACTAGACAATACAGAACTTATTGAACAAAATTTAAGTAAACGAGTGGGGAGAGTATTTGCCTTGTATGCAGTCAACTTGGATTCAGCTCCCAGCATTTCATATTGTCCCCTGGTCTGCCAGGAGTGATTTCTGAGTGTAGTACCAGGAGTAACCCCTGAACATAGCTGGGTATTGCAAAAAAAAGAAAAAATTTGGGGGAGGTGCCAGAGAAATTGCTCAATGAGTTGAGCACATACTTTGCAGATAGGGAGCCTGGTTTCAGTCTCTGGCATGGCTATGTCCTTTGAGCACTGCCAGGAATGATCTCTGAGCACTGGTGTGATTCAAAAAATAAATGGGTACCCCAGGTGATGATTCAAAGGCTGCATGAATGTATGTTGGAGCTCCAGGTCATAGCTCTAGCACAGCATGGTCTTCTAAGCTCAGAGCAACCTCTGAGCACAGAGCTGAGAATAACTCTTGAGAACAACCATGGGTGGCTTTAAAACAAACTAAGGATTTGGGGGTCTGAGAAGAAGACTCTGTAGCTTAGAAAACACTCAGGACAAGTGAAATCCTGAGCTTAATCCCTGGTGCTGCTCCCCTAGTGAGTTGATCCTGATTGTGTCCCAGAGGAATATGGTATTTCAGAAAGTGCAGAAAAAAAGGCTTGACTGTCTTCCAAGACCTGGTTACCCAGATTTCACTCCAACAACCTATTGTGTATGTGTGTATGTGTGTCTGAGAGAGAATTTTGGTCACCTTTACTGTCATTTCAAAGCTACTTGGTTGGAGTGATAACACAGCAGTAAGGCATTTGTCTTGAATGCAGACAACTTGGGATGGACTTGGGTTCGATTTCTGACACCCCATATGGTCCCCCAAGCCTGACAGGAGCTATTTCTGAGTGCAGAGCCAGGAGTAAACCCTTCATCATGACAGCTTCACATATGGGAACTCTTCTAAACACTTCCGGTTTAGATCTTCCCAGCATTGATAGGAGGTCTGCAGGCTCCACTGGCCATGTAGAACCATCTGGATGCTATTCTACCAGGCTTTTGTGCTGGGGCCTATAGAGTTTCACCCTGAGATGCTCAGGGGACCATGAAGTATGTGGACTTGAGCCTAGATCTGGTAAATGTTCAGCATTTAATCATATCTTCTCGAATCATTTTTTCCTTTGTCACCAAAAGCCTCCTTTCGTTAAAAGACCATTTTCTAAGGACCTCGATGATGACCTCCTGTCATGATTAAGTGTCACTGATAGCAAAAATGGTGCAATTGAATGGGTTCAAGATGTTGGAGACATAAGGGAATACAGAGAGAAGTTTCTAATTCAGTAGCTGGGAATCAAAGAAAGGTTTTAGGACTAGAGATATTGAAGATACTGAGAACTGAGTGAAAATTTGCAGGGAGAAGGATCAGATGTAAGAACCTGAAGAAAGTGCTTTGAGAGTGTATTATTGTTGCATATGGCCTCCCAAGTACTTCCAGTACTAAGTCAGGAATAGCCCCTGAGTACCTTTGTATCTGGTCTCTCACTAAAATAACCCAAAGAGTTTCATAAGAAACAAGGCATGTGAGAAAACTTATGAAGACCATGGAAAACGTTGCTTGAAGTTTGATGATTATACAGGATTCAATGAGCATTGTTAATAAGACTGCTTCACCTAAAGAAAATAGAAAATCTGTATTTAGGATTATGATAATTGCTTTTGGGTGAAATTGATGATGCTCAGGGATTATTCCTGGTTCTACATTCAGGAATTACTACTGGCAGGCTCAGGGGACCATATGAGATGTCTGGAATTGAACCAGGTTTAGCCATGTGCCAGACAAATACCCTATTTGCTACACTGTTGTTCCAGTTCTTGTTGTTGTTGTTATTATTATTATTATTATTATTATTATTATTATCATTATTTTGGTTTTTGGGTCACATCTAACGGCGCTCAGGAGTTACTCCAAGCTCTGTGCTCAGAAATGGCTCCTGGCAGGCACAGCGACCATATGGGATGCTGGGATTAGAACCACCATTTTCCCTGGATTGGCTACATGCAAGACAAATGCCCTACCACTGTGCTATCTCTCTGGCCCCTTGTTATTATTTTTTATTGGAATTTTTTTGCTTATTTTGTTTTGGGGCCACATTCACAGATGCTCAGGTGTTACTCCTGGTTCTGTGCTCATGGATTACTTCTGGCAGGCTCAGGGGTCAACATAAGATGCCAGGGATTAAACTTGGGTTTGCTGCGTACAAAGCAATGCTTTACCTTCTCTGGCCCAGAAGAGTGATGGGATTGAATCTGAGTTTTACTGGGCTGAAGTGATAATACAACAGTTTTGTGTTTGCCTTGCAAGCAGCTGGACTGGATTCGATCCCCAGAAGCCCTTATGTTTCCCTGACCACTAGCAGGAATGAATCCTGAGTGTAGAGCTAGGAGTAAGCCCTGAACACCATTGATGTGGCCCCAAAATAAAACAAAATAAAAGCAAATCTGAGTTTTTACTGTGATTATTTTGGCTTAAGTACAGGAAAATAGGAATGGAGGAGAGAACTGCTGGAAGAACGTTACTGTTGACCAGGTAGAAAGGAGGAGACGGAATGAGGCTGTGACAGTGAATAGAGAGAAATCAATAAGTAGGAGATATTTAGAGATGGATTCAGAAAGAATGGAGCAGTGAGAAAGGAGAAGACTGGGGGAATCCCCATGTGCCTTACATGGTTAGTGGATTATGTATGAATTAGGATGTTTGTATGTTTGATATAATTATAGTAAGCTCCAAATTTTGGTGTCCTAATACTGAAATTATCCATTTCTCTCTTTCCT
Source organism: Suncus etruscus (assembly GCF_024139225.1). Lineage (NCBI taxonomy): Eukaryota > Metazoa > Chordata > Mammalia > Eulipotyphla > Soricidae > Suncus > Suncus etruscus. The sequence continues at coordinate 87,277,533 of NC_064858.1, forward strand.
ATTTTCTCTCTTTAGTTTTGGACACACCCAGCAGTAATCAGGGTTTACTCTGACTCTGTGCTCAGGGATCACTTCTGGCAGTGTTTGGAGAATCTTATGCTGTGTTCCAGGGACCACCTGTTGTGCTGGAGATGGAACTCAGATCAGTGGTGTGCAAGACAAGTGCCTTCACCCCTGTACTGTCTCTCTGACCTCCATTTTTTCACTCTTAAACTTTTGGCAAGAGCCAGTATGACAGAACCTGGATGGATCTCAGTACATGCTTTCAAAATCACTTGTATCAGGAAGCTTGGGGTGACACAGTGCTAGAGCACCTACCTAGCAAGCTTCAGACCATGAGTTTTATCCTGGCAATGGCCTAATTTGTCAAGCATAGTTCCTGAAGCAATGCAGTTTGCAGTAGTTCAACCAAGCCACTATTTAGCCACCAAGCCCCAGTGCTGCAAACATGGTGTGCATACAAGACTCCAACTAAAGTGATCCGCAGTGGACCTCATGACTAAGTGTGTGACCTGCAGTAATTGACATAACAACAATGGCAGCAGAAAACACTAGTGGCGATGTGACGATTATTTTAAAATGAGCTCATAGAAGCTAGAGATGGAGATCAGTGAATGTAGCTCACTCAGCACTTGGCTTGCATGTGTGAGGCCCTAGGTTCTACCTCAATAACACACACACACACACACACACACACACACACACACACACACAGAGTATTCCGAAGCCAAAGCAAATCACATGCCTTCACCTCATTTTAAGGGGTTAGGGACATGCAGTTATTCCACATGATTGACAGGGGTGGGAGACTTCACAAGTTACAGATGTGGCCAGCTCATGTGACTGGCACAACTGGTAGTCATACATGAAGAATAATGTCAGGATTCATGGAGATGGAGACATGGGTAGCACCTTGATATCTCGTGCCCCTCCACTGTGTCCTCTATTCCACCGCCCAAATCCTTGAACTTGTAAGAAAAACCTATCATTCCTCTGTGTGAATTCTCTTTAGAAGTTCCCTGTCTGTGGCTGCCTGATACTTTATAAACCCATAGTATGGCCACAGGCCTTCCATGGCTTGGCATTTGCTTCAGTGTCCAGCTTCATTCATGGGTTTTCATGTCTACTCCCGTTTTCTTCCCTGCTTCTTTTTTTATTTTGTTTTTTTTTTTTTGTTTTGTTTTTTGGGCTACACCCAGTGACGCTCAGGGGTTACTCCTGGCTATGCGCCCAGAAATTGCTCCTGGTTTGAGGGACCATATGGGACTCCGGGGGATCGAACTGTGTCCATCCTAGGCTAGCACAAGCAAGGCAGATGCCTTACTGCTTGCACCACTGCTCTGGCCCCATTCTCTGCTTATTCTTATTTCCCCTCTGCCAACTCAGCCTCCACACTCTCAAGCAGATTTTCTTTTTAGTTCCCCTTCATTCCATGTCTATCTTCCTCCTGAAGAGCCTCTATCTAGCCAGTTGGAATGCTAAGCATGTAGCTAATGAGACTGGGACAGCACATTACTTAGTGGAGACATTGATAGTATTGGATTAGATTAACTCCTTTGTATTGCTATTAGTAAGGCAATATAAAAAGGTAAACTATTCAAACTGTCCTACCTAAAATAACATAAAAGGAAGAAAACTATAGCTTTGCAAAGAGAAGTCCTTTCTGACTATGGTAAAAAAAAAAATTGGCTGAGATTCTGGAAATTGGTAAGACTAGAAAATCCCCAAACCTTATTCAAAATATACTAGTATAAGCAGAAGCAGGGATTGGGGACGCATGGCACAAAACAAGTCTGGGAATAAGGTAGTAATATCTGAGCCCTGCCCCCTCTTTTTAGTAATAAATAAATTCTTTTATTTTTTATTTTTTGGGCCACACCCGGCAGTGCTCAGGGGTTACTCCTGGCTGTCTGCTCAGAAATAGCTCCTGGCAGGCACGGGGGACTATATGGGACACCGGGATTTGAACCAACCACCTTTGGTCCTGGATCGGCTGCTTGCAAGGCAAATACCACTGTGCTATCTCTCCGGGCCCGTAATAAATAAATTCTTTCAATGAATCTCCATGAGATACACAATTCTAAAATTGTTTATGATTGAGTTTCAGTCATACAATATATAACACCCTTCGTCTATGCATATTTCTCGCCACCAGTGTTTCCCTCCCTCCCTCCTCCTTACCATCCCCCCTGCCTGCCTCTGTAGAAGATATTTTATTTTCTCTTTTTCTTCCCTTTTTTCCCTTTTAGATGCTTGGGTTGCATTATTCTTGCCAAAGGGGTATCTCGCCTATCACTTTATGTCCCCTCAGCACCCAGCTCTTGTTTAGAATGATCATTTCTAACTATCATGGTCATAGTGGTCCCTTCTCTACCCTAACTGCTCTAACCGTTCTTTGTGGAAAGCTTCCTATCATGGATGGGCCCTTTTTCCTGGCCCATTCTTAAGCACCTTCTGGTTTTTACTTCCTCCATGACTAAAGAACCGAACAATCTATGCTATAGAAGTAAAAGACCTTCATCTTGCTGGCAAGGAGAGCAAGGTCACTTGGGGCACTTTCTCCATTGTCTTCAGGGATAGTTCAGAGCTGAAGGTATGGCTGAGTATCTTGAAGAGCCTCAAGCCCGTTGTTTAGAGAAACAAATACTTGTGCCACATTTCAGACCAAAGACTAATTTCTGAAAAATCTCTAGTTTACACTAGATATAGTATCTGCCAGATACAAGTGCCGAATGCCTACCAAGGAATTACAGTGCCAGAGAAACTCCCAGCCTAGATTATAATGGCCAGAGACTTTTCAACTCCTAATATAATTTTCTGGGCCCCAGACACTGTGACTCAAACTTCATAGGGGAAAAAAAAAACACTAACACAGCAATTCCTAGACCCACGCACATAGTTTATTAAATATAAAGGTTCTCAGGCTTTGCTCCCTATAAAGTATAATTTCTCCTATCTGGGGTTAGACTCAGGAGTCTACATTTTATTCTTGCTGTTTTGGGGCCACATCTGGCTGTGTTCAGGGCTTATTCCTGGTTCTGCTTTCATAGATCATTCCTGATGATACTCAAGAGATCATTTGGGAATTGGGATCAAACGTGGGTCAACAGCATGCAAGACAAGTACCTACTGTATTGTCACTTGGGCCCCAGGAAAGTGATATTAATGAGTAAACTATGTAATGTAAATGAATAATCTATGTTACTAATAAACAAACCTGAATATTCACATGCTAGTGACTAGGGAACCTCACTTTGCATTTAATTCCTTAAAGACAAACAATAGGATTTCTTTGTCCTTTGAATCTTAATCTGTGTTGGGCACAGATGAAGAGTATTATTTGTCTACAGGACCTGAAAATCATGGGTTTCCTGAGATAAGGTGGATGTGAGGGGGGTACAGACTGGATTTCTAGAATCTGGACTGCTTGGAGTTCTGCATTCCTGCTTTACACTCCTGGTGTCCAGACACAGGTTGGCCATGAGCTTGTTTGGAATATTCTGTCAGTGTCCCTTGCACAAGCATCGAATTCTGGACACATCCACAGGTGAGAAATGTCCCAAATATCAGAGTGAGTGTTTGCTCTGCAGTTTCTCCATGTTAATTTTCTTCTCTCCACAACCCCTTAGGATAGGGAGTGCTCTGAGAGCTTTAATGCAGCAATTATACTTTTCTGGCACCTTAGTTGACTCATGTGTCTCAACTCCACACACCCTCCATCAAAGACTGCGGAATCGTCAAGGTCAGGATATTTAAAGCACCATTTTGGGAGTGCCCTGGGCAATACTTACTCAGCATGGAAAGTGCTCAGAGAACAGCTGCAATGTGACTGCCCACTCTTATGGGAAGCCTAACAGCATATAGTAGTATGAGTATGACCATAAAATTATTTCATTCTAGCTGGTCATGGTGGCCCAATGACCACAGATCTCTCTCTCTCTCTCTCTCTCTCTCTCTCTCTCTCTCTCTCTCTCTCTCTCTCTCTCTCGGTTTTTGGGTCACACATGGCAGCACTCAGGGGTTACTCCTGGCTCTACGCTCAGAAATCGCTCCTGGCAGGCTCCGGGGACCATATGGGATGCCGGAATTCAAACCACCATCCTTCTGCATGCAAGGCAAACACCCTACTCCATGCTATCTCTACAGCCCCCACAAACTCTTTTTTTTCATACTTTCAACCACTGCATTTAACCGGCACTGTCTGTGACAAATAGGGAAGGATACAAAGCTAGATGGCCATCATGCCCTAAGTGAATGCACTCTAGGAAGTGGGGCAGTGATTCTTCAGAAAGACATGGGGACTTTAAGAGTTTGGTCCACTGGTGGTGTGCCATAAAATCACTAGGAAGAGCATTAAAATTTGAAAGGTGAAGAAGATGATGTGCTATAGAGAAGTCTTCTGAGACCAAAGTTCCATGTTGAACTCACATTTATTTTTTTATTGGATCATAAATGAAAAGGGATAATGTACAAGTGATATAATAATCATAATAGATTAGTATGCACAATTTTATATAACTAAATTGAATCATCCAGAGGAAATAAAAATAGTTTTAGAATCTCATAGCCATGGAACAAATAGCAAAAAACACCAACAGACATATTCAAGAATGGAAATTGAAACTAAACAAAAACAAAAGTGCAGTTCCAGATATTTTTATTAGTGGTTTCTTAAAGGTTTAGAGTCAAAGGAGCACTGTAAAAACAGTGTTAGAATGGCAATTATTATTTGCATGGGCCCACCAAAGTATGGGGGACATGGAAAGGAAAAATCTTGGCCTAAATACAAGGAGACCCTACCCCTGAAGTTTCCTGACATAAGACCAATTCTAGGCTCCAGGGAACACACATTTAAAGAAATATTATCTAGACCAAATTATGTTTCTGGCCAAGATGGAATGACAGGGACAAAACTGCTCTCCCACTTGAAACAATGAGAAAGTTACACATAGTATATATAAAATGGTGATGTTGGTACCAGAGAGATATTTTAGTGTGTGAAAACATGTTTTGCATCCAGGAGGTCTGGGTTTGGTCCTCAGACCTGATGGTCACCCGATCAGTGTGGGAATAACCCTCAAGCTCAGAACCAGGGGTAGCCCCTGAGCACCACTGCATATAGCCTACCTGCTTCCCTTACTTTCTTCCCCCACTCCGCACACACTAATCAAACCAACCAACCAACCAACCAACCAACCAAGCAACCAACCAACCAACCAACCAACTAAGCAACCAACCAAAGTAGTAATTTTGGATTATAGACAGTTCAGGACAGTAGTCCTAGTGAGAGTGATGAGCAATCAGTAGAGTCCTGTAATCAGCCCATTTTATCATCCCCTGGAGAGAAATTCCTGGTCATCACACAATGAAGATTAATTCAGATAGAAATCAACAGACTTTCTGAGTTGAGAAGATGGAAAAATATTTTATTTTTGTTTTGGGGTCACACCTGATGGTACTCAGGTTATTCCTGTCTCTGTGTTCAGGAGTAACCTCTGACTGTACTCATATACAATGCTGGGGATTCAAACTATGGTTAGTGAGATTCAAAATAAGCACCTCGGGCCTGGAGAGATAGCGCAGCGGCGTTTGCCTTGCAAGCAGCCGATCCAGGACCAAAGGTGGTTGGTTCGAATCCCGGTGTCCCATATGGTCTCCCGTGCCTGCCAAGAGCTATTTCTGAGCAGACAGCCAGGAGTAACCCCTGAGCACCGCCGGGTGTGGCCCAAAAACCAAAACACACACACACACACACACAAATAAGCACCTCAATCCCTGTATGATCTCTCTGGCCTCTAAGTTAAGTAAGGAGAGTTAAGGAAAGGAACTAGGAGGCCCAGGGAAGAGAGAGACAGACAGAAAGACAGACAGACAGACAGAGACAGGCAGATGGAGGGAAAAGAGTTCCAAGGATGTGGCAGAGGATTCCTTGGAGTTTCCAGCTGTGTATTAGTGAGAACATGTATGTGAGGAATCTGCCTGAGTGGAAGAAAAAGTCAACTACCTGAGTTCAGCCTGTACCTGAAAGGAGCAGAGAGAAGATTGTTTCTACTTAACAGAATGAAAATTTTCATTCATCACAGGCATCTGATAAAGTGCTCAGAAGGGTATTGCTCAATAGTAGAGTAAAATTAGCTATAGACTAATGGGTATTCAAGTCCCAACAATGTTTAAAATTAGGCCTCAAATGGGGCGAGTGTGTGGTGCAGCGGTAAGGCGTCTACCTTGCTGGTGCTAGCCTAGGATGGACCACAGTTCAATCCCTCCTCATCCCATATGGTCCCCCAAGCTGGGAGCGATTTCTGAGTGCATAGCCAGGAGTAATTCCTGAACGTCAGTGGATGTAGCCCAAAAACCAAAAAATAAAAAATAAAAATTAAGCCTCAACAAGACAAAAATAATGCAGTCTGGGATATGGCTAATAGTAGGGCATATGCCTTGCTTGTGTGAGGTCTTGTGAAGACTCTTGGGACAAAATAAAAAGATGACCAAGTCGTTGGTCAGGGGTATAGTTCAACAGTAGAGCACTTACCATTGCATGACTAAGACCTTGAATTCAATGTAACTGTGTCCTAAACAATGACCAAGAAATTTAAGGCTATAACAAATACAAAAGTATCCAACAAAATAAATTCCACAATGCTTTCCAACCAGCTCAAAATCATCAGGCGTGAAAATAATAGAGAAAATTTGATCCACAAGGAAAACTAATTAATCAATAGAAGCAGAACCAGAAATGACACAGATGTTAGAACAAAGGCATAAGTAGATAAAGACATTAAGATAGTTATTATGTGCTTAAGGAAGAAAAAGAAAGATTAATCATGTCAGCCAAAGGCATGGAAGATATAAAAAAAATCTAAATTAGGCTTTTAGAGATAAAACATAATGTGAAATAAAAAATGCTATGGGTGAGATTTATAATCAGACACTAGGGAAAAATCTAATGAACTTGAAGATACCGTCAGAAGAACTATCTAAAATGTAGCACAATGAATTTGTGAGTTGCAATTTGTTAAAAATAAAATAGTGAATAAATTAATAAACAAAGCAATGAATGAACAAACAACATAATGAATTAAAAAAACAAAATAAGAGCAATAGTAATCAATGTGAAAATTAACTTCAGGGGACTATATATGTCATAATTATATGCATACATAAGCATATCATATATCTCATATATACATGTATAACACACTGTATATTATATTCTGTTTACAATATACTGTATACAATATACTTTATATATAAATTTAACTTGAGTTGTCCCCCAAGAGAGAACAGAAATATATTTGAAGAAATAATGATTAAAAGATGTTCAATGAGGGGCCGGGCGGTGGCGCTGGAGGTAAGGTGCCTGCCTTGCCTGCGCTAGCCTAGGACGGACCGCGGTTCGATCCCCCGGCGTCCCATATGGTCCCCCAAGAAGCCAGGAGCAACTTCTGAGCGCATAGCCAGGAGTAACCCCTGAGCGTCACAGGGTGTGGCCCAAAAACCAAAAAAAAAAAAAAAAAAAAAGATGTTCAATGAAAACTGTAAATCCATAGGTTCCATGAACTATATAAACTTTTACCACAAGAAAATGAACTGTACTAAGAAATATCTTAATAAATATTGCTTAGGAACTAAAGGGAGAGTACAGTAGGCAGGGTGCTTGCCTTGCACACAGCCAACCTGAGTTTGATCCCTGGTACCCTATATGGTCCCCCAAGCATCACCAGGAGTGATCCCTGAGTGTAGAACCAGGAGTAAACCCTGAGCACCACCAGGTGTGACCAAAAACCAAGCCAGCAAAATTGCTTAAAACAGTGCTAAAAAGAAAATCTTTAACAAGTCTTAAAATGGGGCCAGAGTGATAGCACATGGGTAGAGTGTTTGCCTTGCAGACAGCTGACCAATTGATACCCAGCATCCCATGTGGTCCCCTGCACTTGCCCGAAATGATTTCTGAATGCAGATCCAGGAGTAAATCCTGAGCACTGCTGGATGTGGTCCAAAAACATAACAAAAAAATGGGATGGAGAGATAGCTCAGAGGGGTGGAACACATGTCCTGCATGTGTGAAGCCCTGAGTTTGATCCTTGGCACCACACATCCAGCCTTTTCTATCCCTAGCAAACACAGGGTGTAGTCCTGGTGCCTCCCAAGCAACTCTATATGAACTGTACCATGAATTCAAATAGCGATTGGCCCTGAGCATTGCTGGAGAAGCCAACAGGAAATAAGAAAGCAACCAGGGAAAAGATAATTTGTGTACAAAGAAACAGTTGTAAAAATAATTCTTTTGAAACAATGTCTATATGAATAGAATAGTGCAGTGGCCTGCTTGCATTGCCTGACTTCTTTACACATATGTGAATATGAGTCCAAATCCTCATATGCACAGAACTCAATATTGGCAGCTTTGCAGTCTGATCCCTTCACCTCTGCTGCCTCCAATTCCTAGCACTGCTAGTGGCTTCTGGTCACACCAGAGTCAGGTGTGTGTAAACACCACAAAGAGTACCATCTCTTATCAGCACTGCAACTAAAAAGACATGGGCATGGGCCCAGAAAGATAGCACAGCGGCGTTTGCCTTGCAAGCAGCCGATCCAGGACCAAAGGTGGTTGGTTCGAATCCTGGTGTCCCATGTGGTTCCCCCATGCCTGCCAGGAGCTATTTCTGAGCAGACAGCCAGGAGTAACCCCTGAGCACTGCTGGGTGTGCCCCCCCCCCCCAAAAAAAAAAGACATGGGCATGGCATGATCAGGCAGTGTAACTCCTGGCAAGCACATGTACAAACACAGCAACTAAAGGAATATAGATCTCCTGAGCACATGGACAACTGTGCAAGCTTTGCAGCCTAATATTTGACATCCCCCCCCCCCCAGTAAGTATGCTACAATGAGTGAGCACCACAGCTAGGCTTTTGTATGATCCTTGGTCATCACAGCAAAGATCAATACCTACAAAAAGAAAAGAAAAAAAGTTGAAAAAAATGAAACAATAAAAGCTCAAAGTTAATGGGACAATATCGCTAACGCATGAAAAGAAATATCTTCACCCTTGAATTTTTATATCAGCAAAAAGATCTATCATAAATTAAAGTGAAATAAATTCTTTTCAGATTTATAGAATGTTAAAGAATTCCTCATCAGCAGAAAGATATAAGAACTATTGGCAGTAGTTCTTCAAAGAGAAGGAAGAATATATTAAACAAAAGGCAATGGAGGGCACTGAAAAGGAGATATTCCATTTAATAAATAAAGTAAAGATGACAGAATAGAACATACTGGTTGTGATCAAAGTGGGTTTGGGGGACCATATAAGTTGCCTGGGATCCAATCTGGGTCAGGCAACATGCAAAGCAAACACCCTACTGTTGCTCTGGCCCCCACAATATTGTAATTTCTAACGAGTTAACAGATATAGGTAATAAAGAACAATGACTTATAATGTATCAAAAGAGACAAGTAAGGGCTGGAGAGATAGCACAGCGAGAGGGCATTTGCCTTACATGCAGAAGGATGGTGGTTCTAATCCTGGCATCCCATATGGTTCCCGAGCCTGTTGGGGGCGACTTCTGAGTGTAAAGCAAGTAGTAGCCCCTGAGTGCTGCCAGGTGTGACCCCCCCTCAAGAGAGAGAGAGAGAGAGAAGTAAATATTCTATACTTTGATGGAAATATACTACAGCACCTATAGTAATCTAACTCGAAGCAAAGATAAAACTTTTTTTTTTCTTTTGGTTTTTGGGTCACACCCGGCAGCGCTCAGGGATTACTCCTGGCTCTATGCTCAGAAATCGACCCTGGCAGGCACAAGAGACCATATGGGATGCCGGAATTTGAACCACCCTCCTTCTGCATGCAAGGCAAATGCCTTACCCCCACGCTATCTCTCTGGTTCCAATAAAACATTTTTTTTTTTTTTAGAAAATCTCACCTCAAGGGGCTGGTGAGATAGCACAGCGGTAGGGCGTTTGCCTTGCATGTGGCCAACCCAGGACGGACAGTGGTTCAAATCTTGGCATCCCATATGGTCCCCAGTGCCTGCCAGAGCAATTTCTGAGCACCGAGCCAGGACTAACCCCTGAGCTCCGTCGTTGGGTGTGACCCAAAAACCCAACTCCCCAAAAAAGTAACACCAATGTCCAGATTGGAGAAATTCTGTAAGATAGTTAGGTTTATTTATTTTTTTTCTTACATTCAAAAAACTTTCAGAGAGGTGGGAAAAGGAAGTTACACAAAGGAACAACTTTAAACATCAAGATCATAACATAAAAAAGATTCGCAATGGATAGAACTTTTGCTTTAGTTTTTGAGTTATACCTAGAGGCTCTCTAAGGGCTTATTTGTTTGTTTGTTTGGTTGGTTTTTGGGTCATATCTGGCAGCGCTCAGAGGTTACTCCTGGCTCTATGCTCAGAAATTGCTCCTGGCAGGCTCAGGGGATCATATGGGATGTTGGGATTTGAACCACCCTCCTTCTGCATGCAAGGCAAATGCCTTATCTCCACGCTATCTCTCCGGCCCCTGTAAGGACTTATTTCTGACTCTGTGCTTAGGAATCACGCATGGCAATATTTGTTGGACCTCATGTGGTGCCGGGAATGAGATCATAGTCGATTGTAAGCAAGGCAAGCATCTTCATCTCTGTACTTTCTCTAAGACCTTATAATGTAATCAAAATTTCTCCCATAAATTGGAGTTTTATTGTTTATTCATTCCCCTCATTTTATCAGGCGCCATGATTTACAATTCTTAGTAATAGTTTCATGCATATATCATTCCACTACTACACTCACCACCAGAGGGTCCATTCCCTCCCCCCCCCCCCAATGTTTCAAGGACCCTCTGCCACCCAACCCTACCTTGAACAGAACTTTTTTGGTTTTGGGTCACATTCGGTGGTGCTCAGGGCTTACCCCTGGCTCTGTGCTTAAAAATCACTCCTGGCAGGCATGGGAGACCATATGGGATGCTGGGATTCAAACCACTGTCTGTCCTGAATTGGCTGCGTGCAAGGCAACCACCGATGTGCTATCTCTCCAGCCCCCACTGAAAAGAACTTTGATTCCATCTTATGCTTCTTTAGTTGTGGTCCTTGTACATATGTTTCTGGAGATTACACTCTTAGTTGAAGTACACAATTATGGTGATGCTTTCACCAGGGTTGTCCATGATGCTCAAACAAGTACTTATCACAAGTCACACTTCCTGACCATAGTACTCACACATTGTTTTCTTTCACTGTGGTGCTTACTTGAGGTCTCCTTTTTTTTTTTTTTTTTTTTTTTTTTTTTACAGTGCTTATGAGTACTTGACTGCTGAGGAGCTGGAAATCACCACCAGTGCTGGGAATCAAAGATAGGAGAAATGTCAGGATTGTGTTCTGTCATGTGGGACACCTGAGATTTGAACTTGTGACCATATACATGTAAGGCAGACATTCTAAGCGCAGTTCCACTGATCCTTCAATGTGTAGAATTAAATTCTGTGTGGTGTTTGGGGCCACACTCAATAATGCTCAGAAGTTACTCCTGGTTAGGGGATCATATTTGGTTCTGGGGATCAAACTGAGATTAGTTGCATGCAAGGCAAGTATACTGTGGTTTTTTGTTTGTTTATTTATTTGTTTTTGGGTCACACCCGGCAGTGCACAGGGGTTACTCCTGACTCTGCACTCAAAGATCGCTCTTGGCAGGCATGGGGGATCTATTGGATGCTGGGATTTGAACCACTGTTTGTCTTAGATATGCTGTGTACAAAGCAAATGCCCTACCATGTGCTATCTTTCTGGCCCCACAAGGCAAGTTTCTTTTTTCTTTTTTCTTTTTCGGGCCACACCCGTTTGATGCTCACACCCGTTTGATTACTCCTGGCTAAGCGCTCAGAAATTGCCCCTGGCTTGGGGGGACCATATGGGACGCCGGGGGATGGAACCGCGGTCCTTCCTTGGCTAGCACTTGCGGACACCTTACCTCTAGAGCCACCTCGCCTGCCCCACAAGGCAAGTTTCTTAACTCCTATATTAAGCTCCATGATCTCAGAGCCTTAAATCTAAAAGAAAAAGGGGGGGGGCATTTGCCAACATGTATGCATTAATGAATATATTAAGGACCTTTTGGAGAAAAACAAAACCTAGTAATTTTCTAGAGAGAGATGAACAAAGTAGATGAACAAAGTAGGGGCGAGGCATAAATCTGGCAGTTATAGAAGAGACTCTAGCCAGGTAAATTATTTTTTTCTTGGCTTAAGCTGGCTTTGAACTCTGGTTTCTGAGGAAGGAGAATGCAGAGGACTGACAATGGGAAGATTTCTATCAACCTTTCATGGCCTCCTTGGCCATTGGGCCACCTCTGTGACAGAAGCCTTGTGAGGGGTTTCAAGGTCGGGGTCAGCAATAGGAACAGTGATTTGAAGGCAGCAGAGGCCTTGGGAATTTTAACCTCCAAACTCCCTCTCCCCTTCTACCTCTGAGCTGTGTTGGAAGAAGAGAAGAGAGAAGTAGAATGAAGAAAAGAGAGGAAGCAAAGATATGGAGGAGGAAAAGGGAAATGAAGGCTGAAGTGCAGAAAGGCTGGTCTGAGGTCAGCATGTGCAGTTCAGTTGCTTCCAAGCACCAGCTCTCAACATCAGTTAGGATTGCTCCTCTATTTTTGCCCTCTGGTGCTTCAGTCAAAGTGAGGGTGTAAGGAGGCAAAACAGGGATACTGGCTGCAGAAGTTAAGGAACTGCTCATGCTACACAGACAAGTTGAGATGATGAAAAGACAAGAAGACAAGACTAAGGACCTGGCCCCTCTTTATCTGTAATCAGACCACATAAGCCATTATTTCTTTGCCCTGCAGTTTCCTGCTGCTCCAAGCGTCCAGTGAGAGACAGATACCCAAAATGGAATGAGCTAACATGACTGAGTGCTCACTCTGCCTGGCTGTAAACAAAGCCCATTGACTGTGAACTCGTAGTTTCTCAATAGCCCTTGGAGGAAGATACTGTTGTTTCTAAACCCACCTAAGAGACCTAAGAGATAAGGTCACTGAGCCCAAGAGGTTAAGTAACATCCTTCATATGGACATGAAGTAGCCCAAATACAACGAAAAGGAGCAAGAACTAGTTTCTCTGCAACCAACCTTAATAGCACTGTTTGTGGGACCTGAGTTACTTTGGCCTGGTTTTTGGACACAGTTATAGTTTTGGGGCTATACACAGCAATGCTCAGGGATCATTTCCAGAAGGTTGAATGAACCATATGGGGTGCTGAAGGTAGAATTTAGGTCAGTTATGTGCAAAGCAAGTGCCCTACCTGCTGTACTGCCCCTTTAACCCCCTGGATAAAGCTATAGGACCTTCTTCCTCAGACAGAGCGTTGTAAAGGCAGGCTCCTTACCCTCAGAGCTGCTGGGCCCAGGGCAGGAAGTAGAGCTTCCCCGAGCTTTGGATGAGCCATTGGAGCAAAAGCCACACTGCTGTGTATGAAAGGCAGTGGCAGTGGGGATTGGGTGGTGGGGTGAGGGTGGTGGTGGGCGGGCAAGGCTGGGGAGCAGCTTGCCAAAAACAACTGAGAGCCTGCCTGAAACTGTTCTCAGCTGAACAGACTGGACACAAGGCAGCTTGTCCATGATTCTTATCAGTTCTCTGAGAGAGAACACTGAATTCCAAGTTTAGGATATTAGGAAGAAACTGGGGTTGGGGGTGTCCAAAGCTGCATTCTGCCAGAAGAAGGGCTGGGGATTGCCAGAGTCTGAAATCTAGCCTAGGCTTTTAGGCAGCTGGGCCCCCTCCCCAGGTTCTGGCAGAACACCCGTGAACAATTTAGCCTGAAATAGCAGAACTTCTTTCCCATTTTTTCCCCAGGCTTTTGGATGAAATTATATTTTACAAATGACTCATTATTATATTTATAGCTTCTTTCCAAATGATTCAAATTGTGGTTTGTCGCCTCCCTGTCTCTCAACTCCCCTCAGCTCAACAGGAAGAAGTGCTGTTTACTGTATGGCCAGGTGTGGCTGTTGAGTGGCTTGGCCCCCCTATAATTACGTTTGCCTAAGCCCTGACAAGCACCCCGGCACATCTAGTCATGTGCAGCCTTTGTTCCAGCATGTTGTTGGGAGACAGTCACTGACACGAACTCGCTTGGAATCTGCTCCAGTAGGAAGTGTAGGGATATGTGTGTGTGTGTGTGTGTGTGTGTGTGTGTGTGTGTGTGTGTGTGTGTGTGTGTGTGTGTATGTAGCATGAGGGGGAGGCCTGTTTTCTGGGAAACTGTGACAGAGGGGATCTTTGTAAAGGAAAAGGCTGGAGAAGGGGAGATGTAATTTCTCAAAATACCCTGTGAGGAGTGGTAGTGAGCCACCCTTCCTCTGCCGAGCACCCCCTGGACCCCCCCAGTTTTCTCTCAGGAGCAGAGAGGGCAGCAGTCAGAGACTGTGCTTCTAATATTTTAGAGTTTAGTGCTGGCTAGAGCTGTTTCTAAGGCATTCTTGTGAAAAACCCTAAACTCTTTCGAAAATGAGGAATTCTTGACTTCCCAATTACTTCCAGGAGCTCCCAGTTGGGGTGACTGTTCCCATCCACCCCATGGCTGACAGAAAAGTGTGGCTGATCAGGAAGGTTAGTTAGTGTGTGAGCCGCTAGCATAGTTGCCTCTCCTCTGACAGAGAATGGAGAGGTGGTCTACACAGATCTCATAGACCAGGGATCCATGACCTCTTGTGGGTCAGTCCTGCCTGCCCTCTATGAAAAGTTATAAGTCCACAGAATGGAAAATGACATTTTGGAATTCTGTGACCTTCTTCTACTAGTCTCGAAGTAAGTCCCTTGGGGTCCTTGGCCCTTGAGTGTAAGAGCTAAGGATGTTTCTGGCAAAGGGCTCTGGAAGGAAGGGAAACTTGATACCCTAGATTCTAGGGCCTAGAAGGAGGGACCTGCCTGAAAATATCTGAGGACACTTTCTTGTGCTTTCAGGGAAATTGGAGCCTCCTTGTTAAAGCAGTGGAGGTGCAATGGCTTTGTGGAAGGCTGGGATGATGTGGGAGTCTGAAGTTGTACAAGGTCCAAGCCTTGCTTGGGACCTAGTTGTGTCCCCAGATCACCCTCCAGGCGTTCCTTCGATTCTGCTTCCATTTTCAATTTTTGGCACTGCCAGAGTGAGTAGGAAGAGGACTTGGGAGGTGGTGATGTGGGAATGGGTGTGGATGTGCATAACGTAATTGCTGGTGAAATCAGTATGAAGCCTTAAGCAGATGACATCCATCTGGGCTCCGCTGGGTCCCTGTGAAGTGGGTGACAGTTCTGAGGTGAGGTTGAAGCTAGAGACTCAGACTTGGATACCTTTCTTTCTGTGATGTTCATTGTGTGACCAAGCAGTAGTGAAATTTCTCCTCAGTGGAAAGTGAAGGCTGAGGGATGCACTGCAGAAGGTCATGGTGAGGAAGAAATGGTCAAATGGAAGAAGGGTCAGGGTCAGGTAAGGACCTGTCTGGGCTGTGGGTGACTTGACCTGTAGGCCTGAGGGAAGAGAGAATCTTCCTGGAAAAAAGAGCTGCTTTCTCCATCTCATAGCACAACACAGGCTGCTGACTAGTGGTCACATTGTCAACAGATAAGTGAAGTCATCTTTAGACCCTCTTTAGTAGATCTGTTGTCATGTAGACTTCCTACTTCATCAGTCTTTTGGAAGGTCATCTCAATGTTTAGAGAGATTTAAACATTATTGAAAACAGTCA
The DNA here is from genome assembly GCF_024139225.1 of Suncus etruscus. NCBI lineage: Eukaryota > Metazoa > Chordata > Mammalia > Eulipotyphla > Soricidae > Suncus > Suncus etruscus. Next base: position 87,293,244 of record NC_064858.1, read on the forward strand.
TTTTGGAATATCTACTCATGTCTTTCTCCTATTCTCTCCTTTGTCTGCTTGGAGTCATCCTCTATGTCTCACCCAAGCTGGGCTTCGGGCAGGTAAAGCTGGATCCTGACTTTGAATAAACACTAGTCATGGGAGATAAATGCTTTGTTAAAATGGAGTTTTCATGACAGAAAGCAGTCTGTGAAGGGCTTTGTTTTATTCCATCTTGGATGGGGATAATTTATAGACGCAAACTGAAGATCAAAGTATTATTTTTACCTTGTACTTACCAAGCAATTTGCTGTTCATCTCCCTGTTTTCAGGTAGCAAGTACCTTCTTAAGTCTGAGATGTTTTTGGTTTGATAAAGTGAAATAAAATGATGAAACCAGCTTATGTACACTCATCAAACTATATTCACATACATTTTCTCATTCAGGATACCTATTGTTTTCTCTATTTGTCTTTGTAAGTTTATGAAGATAGATTAAATAATGACTGGCCTAGATAGATAACACAATGGGCTGAGTACATTTTGGGTTCAGTTTTGGCCACCACATTATCCCCTGAGCATCACTGGGACAGACTCTTGAGCACTAAACTTGGAGTAGTTCCTAAAAACTCCACTTATTGGGTGTGACCCTCAAACAAAACCAAAACAAACAAAATATGGCCCGGAGTGCATAGTTAGTAACCGAGCTAGGTTTCGAACCATGATATGATAGCCCTATCATGGAAGCCCCTTGGTTGTTCTTTTCCAGAAGACTCCCAAGCAATGCTCAAGGCCCTGAGGCCTCTTCCAGAAATTGGCCAATCAGGTTGGTGTTCAATGATAGGGTCCGCTGGGTACATGGCACAGGGTGTCATGCCCTGAAATATTGTGGTACATGGATGGAACCTAGGTAGGGTGTGTGCTAGGCTGGTGCTCTACCGTATTTTCTGGCATGTAAGACAACTTTTTTTTTTTTTTTTTTTGGTTTTTGGGCCACACCAGGCGGTGCTCAGGGGTTACTTCTGGCTGTCTGCTTCAGAAATAGCTCCTGGCAGGCACGGGGGACTATATGGGACACCGGGATTCGAACCAACTACCTTTGGTCCTGGATCTGCTGCTTGCAAGGCAAACACCGCTGTGCTATCTCTCCGGGCCCGTAAGACGACTTTTGAAACAAAAAAAAGTCAACCGAAAATCGGGGATCATCTTATACGCCGAGTATATCCCGAAAAACGTTTCGATATGTTGCTAAACGAAAATCATCTGGATATTGCCACGAAACGAATTTTCCAATTCGATCCTGTACCAATCACTGCAAGGCTGCTCGGACCGCCTCTCTAACTCAGTCAATCCAAGCAGGCTTTTGATGCATGCAAATTAGACAATGTTCTGGACCCGAATCTACACTGTCAAAAGCCTGCTCAGAATGGCCAGAGTCAGAGAGGAAGTCTATTCCAGTAGAACCTTTGAACCTTTGCTTGTTGTGATTGGCTCACTATGGTACATACAGTTGCAGCACAGGAACGAACTGTCTGATACAGCGAATATAGGCCTAAACCTATGTTTTAACTGTAAAATTAGGGGGTCTTCTTTTTTTTTTTTTTTGGGTTTTTGGGCCACACCCGGCGTTGCTCAGGGGTGACTCCTGGCTGTCTGCTCAGAAATAGCTCCTGGCAGGCATGGGGGACCATATGGGACACCGGGATTCGAACCAACCACCTTTGGTCCTGGATCAGCTGCTTGCAAGGCAAACGCCGCTGTGCTATCTCTCCGGGCCCAATGCCGGAAAATATGGTAACCACAGAACTATCTCCTGGGACATTTTTCTTGGACTCTTCTGTTTTCTATCACTTAGAAAAGGGAACCTATTTCACCAATCATGTGAACTAGTTGACAGAGAGACTATAAAGCCTGAGAGCAGATGAAAAATTTTTCTCAAGCCAGAAAATCCAGAATGTGTGTTCACACTATGTATGATATCTAATGGATGTTATCTAATGAAAGGGAGTTGCCTTTTGTAAAATGAACTAGAAGTCTTCCGTGGAGGGATGAATGCTGCTAACATTACTTTGTGTGTGTGTGTGTGTGTGTGTGTGTGTGTGTGTGTGTGTGTGTGTGTTGGGGAGCACTTGCTGACACAAAGGGTTTTTTTCTCAGTTCTGTGCTGAACCAGGTTGCTTATGTCAGTGCTCTATGTCCTGTGGGGTCAGTATCCAAAATCAAACCTGGGCTTCACATTTGCAAAGCGTGTGCTTCACCTCTTTTGGTCACACCTGGCGGTGGTACTCAGTGGCTATTACTGGCTCTGCATTTAGGAGTTGTATCTGGCAGTGCTTGGGAAGGGATCATAAGGGTTGCTAAGGATCAAATATGGGTCAGCAGCATGCAAGGCAAATAACCTACCCAAAGTGTTATTGCTCTGGCCCCCAATATTATTAAAAAAAAATCATGTTAAGTTGAATCAATCTTGAAAAGAATATGATGCTGCTGAATCTTCCCAGGAAACTGGTCTGGGCTGACAACTCTGGGCCTTCTTGGAATAGGGACTGTCAGGTTCCTCTTTCAGCCTAAAAGCACAGCAGCAGCCTGCAGTCATACCGACACTCTTGGACAAAGAAAAGAAACCTCATCAGGGCCCGGAGAGATAGCACAGCGGCGTTTGCCTTGCAAGCAGCTGATCCAGGACCAAAGGTGGTTGGTTCGAATCCCGGTGTCCCATATGGTCCCCCGTGCCTGCCAGGAGCTATTTCTGAGCAGACAGCCAGGAGTCACCCCTGAGCACCGCCGGGTGTGACCCAAAAACCAAAAACCAAAAAAAAAAAAAAAAAAAAGAAACCTCATCAAACTGCCCAGCTACCAAATCATTCCAGCTCTATAGCTCCTGACCAAATGGCTCTGGACACCTCCAACTTTTATTACTAGATCAGCTTAGTGGATCACAGCAAATTTGATGGGAAAGCTGCACCAAGCCCAATGAGACAAAACAATAATAAAGAAGACAACTAGCACCAACTAGCCCAGTAAATCCGCAGACAATGACTTTAGTAATACCACCGTGAGATATAACAATGATCACAAACTGACTTTAATTGATTTAAGTTTTGACAATAGCATTTTCCTTTGTGTTGTAACAAACAATATTAAGTAAATTTGTTTGTGCCTGCAAGGGGAACAAGTTGGGGTAATGGGTAGGAAACTGGGGACATATGTGGAAGGAAGGTTAGACTGCTGGTGGGATTGGTGTTTTGGAACATTTAATGCCTGAAACAACTGTATTATGTACAACTTGGTAAATTATGGTGTCATAATAAAATATTTTAAGAAAAGATTATGCTAAACTATACAGAATGCAAAAGTGACTATTTTAATCAGTTCTGGTACAGTTTAGTGACACCAGATAGTTCATATCCTTGTGCTAACATGACTACA